>NW_028274815.1:85259155-85864702 GCF_037043125.1 Eumetopias jubatus | reverse complement strand
AGGAAAGTAGGGAACTGCATGCACTACAGGGTCTCTCCCAGATCTTGCCAGGGGATCCTTGAGGGGGTGAGGTTAGGAAGCATAGTGCTGTTCCTAGCCAGAACCCCGAGGAAGTGCCTATCCCCAGGAGACTCCCCCCAGAGACAGAGGCACCTGGTGACACAAGGACTGTCATTTTCGGGGAAGGGAAGGGGTTGTACGTGCCTTCTGCTACCCCTACCACAGTCCAAAACCTAAATAAAGTAAAAACTTGAAAATTAATGAAGTAAATGACCTTTACTGTATATCAGATTAGTAACTTAACCATAAAGAAAAGAAATCTTTTCAGCGACTCTAAAATACAGTGATTTTTACAAAATATAGTCTAAGGACCAAACACACATGGAGAAATTTCAAACACATTTAGTAATTATAGTTATTCATGGTATTGATGTTATTTTGAAATTCATACATATGTGAGCAAATATTTAATTGTGCAAATAATTAAACATTAGTGAACAATTAAACAATTATGTTAATACAATTAAGAACAAAGATTTTTAGTGTAAAAGAGGTATAAATACAAATCAATAACATAGAAATTCTATCTTAAATTTGAATTAGAAATATGACTATGGGCTTGATTTATTTTTCTTATTCTTATAAAACAAGGACATATTTTCTAGCTCTGTCCACTGTAAAGGCCAACTACATATAATGACAGTCTAGTAGCATTTAGCAAACTTTGCACACAAATGTGGACTGTGAGTACCATTTCCCACTAAAAGGAACCATGCTCCAGGTCTAAGGAAGGAATATTCAAGATAAGCCCAACACATTTTGTGCAGAAAGCAAGAGGTCTAACAACAACCATGGGCATTAGGCCAGGGATCCAGCTGAAGGAGTTCCCAGCAATCAAGGTGACCTGTTCTGAGCACTGGAAAAAAAATTGCAATTCATTAAAACATCAAATCCATAAAAACTTGTGCTTCATAATGATCTAGAAACAGAATCATTGGTATTTTGCCATTGTTGGAATTTGTAAGGTATGAGCTCATTATTTTGAAAACTGGTCCATAAAGGAAAAGAATCAAGAATCAAAAATTCTACATTGTTTCATACAAACATGTTTCAAGTATGCATGTGGTTGGAAGTGGAAAATTCTTCAAAGGAAAATTCTAATTATTAAATAAAGAAGGAGTGACGGCGTTAGAACAGCACCACTTGGCTGTCCCTAACGAGGCAATGGAGCAAGGCAATGGTCACAGTTGGCTGTGATCGCCACTCAGAAGTTGAAGGGCAACATTAGGCTGTGTGGTCAGGCCGACAACACTTGAACCCACTGCTCAGACCCACATCTGTGAAGGTAGGACAGTGGGGTATCATGTATCACCCCCACTGTGTTGCAATTAGGAAGCACACCATGGCACCCGAGATGTGTTCTTGCCTAAACCAAGAAAGTTCTTTATTCTTATCAAAACTCTAGGCCTAATTACTAAGCACAAGTTACAACATGTGGAAGACACCCTCACTGATGCAGAGTTTGGCCAATTCTACTTTGTTTAAATCATCTTCTTCCCATCAGTGAATATGTGGCCTGGGGAATAGAAAGATGGAAAATGAACTAATGCAAAAAGAAAAAAGATACAAGAAATGTGCCACCTAATGCCATATAGAAACCTTTGAGGCCCAAATTCAAGCATGCCAACTCTAAAAAAGACATTTTTGAGAAAATTGGAGGTTTGTACAGAAACTAGATATATAATAATAATAAGGAATTATTTTAAGTTTTGTTGAGTGTGAAAATGTCATTATGGTTATGTCTTAAAATATCGTCTGTTAAAGAAGTAGACTGCAGTTTTATAAATAAAATGATATTATGTTTGAGATCTGCTTTAAAATGCTTCTGGGGAAAGGTAGGGAAGGCAGGGTCTGTGAGAGGGTTATAAATGAAATGGGGTTGGCAGAACAAATTGTTGAAGTGGGTGATGGGTATGTTCTTTACATTATCCTCTACTTTTGTGCATGTTTGGAAATTTTATTAATATAAAATAAAAATAAAAATAAAGTCCATTCTCAATTCCAAGTCAAGCTGCTCTCCCAGCAGTAGAAAAAGGCCCTGAGATTCTGAATCGCAACATTCCTGTTTTTTGCTCAGCCTGTTTCTGGCTCTATACAGGAGCCAGGAAAGGTATTTGGTCATAGCTGTCTCTGATAACATCATTCACAAACCATGATCTTAATACACTGGGGCCCACAGCGCCTCTGAGCAAACCAGGTTGTCAGTCTCACCTCAGATCTTGGGGAGATTTGAATAATATTTTCACCAATCCCCAAAATGAGTAAGTCATATTCAGATTATGTCATCCATGGTCTTACAGTAGCTCTCAATTATCATTGGCATGATAGAGCGAGCGCATGGCAGCTGGTGAACGGAAGGCACCACCCTTCGTCCCCGGGAAGCTCATCTCAGGGTGAGGGATAAAAAGCAATAAAGTTGTCATAGCAATAATGCTTCACCTTGTCAGGCGTGGATGCTTTGATGCCTCAATATATTTTGATTAGTAAATTATCCCCTTGTCTGCTAAGAATAGAAGCCACAGCTGCTTAGGCATGACAAGAAAGTTGCTCTTTTTTTTTTTTTTTTTTTGCAAAGTGCTGTCTTCCTTCACATATGCATCTAATTCTAGCAGACACTGGCCCAAACCTTTGTAAGGTCCTCCAAAGTATCTGTGATTAAAGATGCACTAATGTTACCAATCGGGGACCTATGCGCTCATAGTTCATAAAAAGCGTTCTTTTTCCTAATTTTTCTCCAATTTTAAGAGAGAGTACAGGCTTTGTGCAGCTATCTCAAGTATGATAGTTAATTTTATGTGTCAACTTGTAGAGTGTTTATGGATTAGATTAACATTTAAATTGGTGAACTTTGGGTAAGGCAGATTGCCTTCCATAATGTGAGTGGGTCTCATTCAGTCGGTTGAAGACCTGAATAGAACAAAAAAAACCTGCTTTCCTGAGCAAGATGGAATTCTTGACCAGACTGCCTTTGGACTTCGTCTGCACCCTCAGCTCTCCTGGTCCTGCAACCTGACAGGACACACAGATCTTGGACTTTCCAGACACCACAGGTGTGTTAGATGTAATAAACAAATCTCATGTATATGTGTATGTGTGTATGTCCTATTAGTTCTGTTTCTCTAGAGAACCTCACATATCAGAGAAAGGCCCCATCTCAGATCTTCACTTGATATAGAAATATTGGGAAGCCGTGCGCCCTCCTGAGATAAATTCTTCCAGCATTCAGTTGTGTACAAGAGGCTGAGTTCTGAGACATGACACAGATGACCCTCCACCCACAGCACTCTATCTTCACCTCCAGCCCTCCCTTCATTAACTCACATGTATTGGGTTTGCTTTTTAACAGAAGTGATGTGCTTACCTTTTTTAGGAGAATATTAATTTTCAAATTAGAAATACAAATCTGACCCGAAATTTAACCTCCAGGCTAATTACTAGCTGTGAAACCCTGAGCAGGTTTCTGTGCTCCAATTTCCTCATCTGCAAAATGAGGATAATTAAAATTCCTACTTCAGAGATTTACTGTGAAGATGGAAATGAAATTATAGGGTGCCAGGAAGGAATGCAGACTGTGATAAAATGGTCTGAGTTAGTAAAGTGTGACAACCTCACTGAAGGGGATGGGGGAGAGGTGCTGACCTGAGTCGCTTTGGAGAGGAACAAAATACGTAAGACCAAAGGCCAAAGGAACTGTACATAAGCACTGTCCTCCAGATGATAAAGTTTTCCCCACAGACATAGGTTAACAATTCTGATATTGCTATGCATGTATTCTGGAATTGGACAATTACATAAATGGACGGCTGATGTTATTTATGGATAGCAAGGAGAGGAAGTTAGAATGATCCGTGTGGTAGTGGATTGGAACTGGAGACAACTTCATGAACTCATGTTTAGCTTAATATAGATAGTTACCTATGGAAATAGCTATATGTATGTGCACACACAGGCATTAGTCTATTTCTTTCCTGACAATTGAGAGGGCTTAGAAATAATGACCTCCCAGTAGTAGCAACAGAGATAGAGCCCAAATTTTGGTTTCTAGTACTATTTTCCAAAAAAAAAATTTCCAGGGCTCATTTGGAGCAATGGAAGATTTCAGGACTGGAGCAGAAAATACTCAAGAAGATCCTGGAACATCTCGTGGTGGCAGAAAGCAAGGACATGCACAAAACCGAAAACAAAAAGATAATACCCCTTAAGCGTAGACTGCACATAGTGACTTTCTGCCAAAGAGGACAGTATGGAAGGTGGGGGAATGGCAGTAACTCTACAGTGGAGAAACCTGACAGACACACCTCAGCCAGGTGATCAAGGCCAACATCAACCATGATAAGTCATACTGATAGTATGTACCCTTGACCTGATATGATGAAAATGACACTCTACCCCTGTGGTCTTCCTCCCAAAGACTCATAATCCCCAACCTAATCATGAGAAAAACATCAAATTCTAATGGAAGGATATTCTACCAAACACCTGACCAACACTCCTGTCAAGTCATCGAAAACAAGGAGAATTTGAACTGTCACAGCCTGGAGGAGCCTAAGGAGACATGATGAATAAATGAATCCTGGATGTGATCCTAGAACAGAAAAAGGACCTTGGAGAAAAACTAGCAATATTTTTAAAAAGCATGGATTTTGGTTAATAATAATGTATGTTTATTCATTATAACAAATGTCTATCATAATGTAAAATTTAATAAGAGGAAAGTGGGTGTGCAGTATATGAAAGCTTTCTGTGCTATTTTCATGATTTCTCTGTAAATCTAAAACTGTCCTAAAAATGTATTTTATTTAAAAATAAAGTCATATATTTTAAGTTCTTGACACAACGAATGGTTACTCAATATTATCATTTTCTATCACTGTGACTGCTGTTGAATTTTTACTGGGGAAAACTAAGTAGATCAAAATAAAACAAGTCTTAAATTCTAGCCCAGTTTTCATAGTGATGATTAGAGAAGGACTGAGAAAACTCCCCTGTGAACTTTCTCCATTGATTTCAAAGTTAGAGGACCAAATTAAAGGGGGGAGAAAAGATTATCAATAAAACCCAAATTAGTTTACAAAGCATGCACTAAGATAGTGGGATTAAAAATGTAGTTTCTTGGGGCACCTGGGTGGCTCAGATGGTTAAGCATCTGCTTTCGACTCAGGTCATGGTCTCCAGGTCCTGGGATCAAACACCATGTCAGGCTTCTGCAGGGAGTCTGCTTCTCCCTCTCCCTCTGCCTCTCCCCCTGCTTGTGCTCTCTCTGTCTCTGTCTCTCTCTTTCAAGTGAATACATAAAATTTTTTAAAAAAATAGTTTCTTCTGGTTATAAAACTTAAATAGAAGTATCTATCCAAAATTGACAATAAAATGAAGAAATATTTTTCCAGTATTTATATGTAGTACCAGAAAAGAGTTAAAAGGATAATGGTCAGTGTCTCTTTCTCCTGCTCAGGAATTGAGCCACATATTCTGCTAGACACTATGGTGTATAAGTTTGCAAGGGCTGCCCTAACAAAGTACCACAGATTTGGGGCCTTAAATGACAGAAATTTATTTTCTCACAGTTCTGGAGGCTGAACCCCCAAGATCAAGATGTCAGTGGGGTTGGTTTCTTCTGAGGCCTCTCTATTTGGCTTGTAGAAGACCACTGTTTCCCAGTGTCTTTGCATGGACTTCCTTCTGTGTGTGTCTATGTCCTGATTGCCTCTTCTTATAAGAACACAGTCATATTGGATTAGGGCCCAGCTTCATGACTCATTTTAATTTAATGACCACTTTAAATACCCTGTCTCCAAATACAGTCACATTCTAAGATCCTAGGGGTGAGGGCTTCAACATATGAATTTTATGGGGACACAATTCAGCCCATCACCTGTGGTATAGAAGAAAGTTCATGAATTACTATGAAGATTAAGTGAAGTGATGTCTGTAAAAAGTACTCAACAGAGAACCTGGCCAAGAGGAAGCATTTAGTAAAGAGTTGCTGGTATTTATCCCTCATGACCTTGCAGATAAGGCTAAAACAATCCTAGTCAAGGGTTTTTGCCCCTTTCTGACATCCACACACCTGAGGTTGGCCCCAGTCTTAGAGTAGGGCAAGTGATAATTGTGAGTGTATGTGTGTGTGGAGGGGTGTGCACGTGTGTGCACATGTGACGGAATGCTTGTATTTGGGGAAGTCGGGAGAAAAGAGGGAAGAGGACCATGGTTGAGAGCAGAAATGATCCTGGCTACTCCAAAATCAGAATAGGTATGTGGCCGCTTACACTCCTTTAAGTCTGAACTCTGGGAACTTCATTTTGCTTTATGCCCCAGCTTACATTTTCTGAAAAACCACTTCCTGAGTCAGATGTCCAGGTGTGAGTTTGTCTAAATTTCTGTATTCAGGTATTGCTAATCCCTCAAAACTTTTAAACAATAATGATAACACATAGACACATTTAGCTTTTCACAGCACTTTTATATATATGACCTAATTTTCTTCTCTAAACAACCATATAACGAGAGTCATATAAACAATACTAGCCCATTTTACAAAGGAGAAAATGGACCTATGGAAAATTCTACTCACTTAGAGCCAAATAATGAGGTCAGAAATCCAGGTCTTCTGAATTTTATCCCAGAAAACCAGATATCATTTCCTTAAGGTAGTATAATGAGCACCGCTTTATAACTGAATAATTAGACTTGTGTCTCATTTGATTGATACATTTTAACATTGAATTCCCAATAATTATATCCATACCACCATTTTATACTGTTTGAATTTTATTTCCAATGCTACTATAAAAGTATGTGTGCCTGCTATAAAATTTTGCCAGGCATGACTATACTTATGGCCCTGTGATACAACAGATTCAAGTATACAAACTGAGCTTCAGTAGGTTTATTTGCTTGGCTTCTTTCTGTGCCTTCTGGGAAATTTAACATAGTGTGAAATCACAAAAGACTTCCAGATTATAGAAAATATAATACAGCATAAAGAACTACATAGTTGTGACCATTTGTCTTGTTTATTAGCAGTCCCCCATTACAGATTTATGAAGAGAGAACTTCAGTCTATAAAACCAGGTAGTAGATTCTTTCAAAAGTAACTTACAAAAAATAGCACATTCTGACTTGAAATATTATAGCTTTAAAATAATTGATTTCAGATTCCATTTCTGGCCATGATGAGGCAGTTGCAGGAGACCAGCACTTCCACTAAGAACAGCTAAGAAAAACTGGATAAAATGCCAAAAAAATAAAAAAGAAGAAGAAAATAATTATTTGAAACTATTGATGACTAACTGAAATGACCAAGGGGTTAAGTGGCCAAGTTCCTGTGAGAGAGGGATCTCAGAAAGGTGAGCTGAAGTTCTGCAGCTGCTCTTGTCTTCTCTGGGGGCATTTCCAATTCTTAGTAGGAGCTGGGAGGCTAAGCATGCAGCAGAGGGCTGGGCACATGGCCACTGCTAGGAGGAAAAGAAACCAGTGGAACTTCTGGTAAATTCATGATGCAAGAGAGATGCAAATTTGAGATTTGAAAATTTGAGATTGCCAGTCCGAGCAAAACTTGGGGATCTAATCCCAAGTGATAAAGGAAGTACTGGGAAGTGACCCTGGACTTAGTTCATGCTCCTTGAGACATGTGCTAAAATCTGGAATTGCAAAGAGCAAAAGGATTATTTTTTAAAGATTTTATTTGTTTATTTGACAGACAGAGAGACAGCGAGGGAGGGAACACAAGCAGGGGGAGTGGGAGAGGGAGAAGCAGGCTTCCTGCCGAGCAGGGAGCGCGAGGCGGGGCTCGATCTCAGGACCCCAGGATCATGACCTGAGCCGAAGGCAGATGCTTAACGACTGAGCCACCCAGGTGCCCCAGCAGGAGGATTTTAAAAATAGGCTGATAAGTGGAATGAAGTTTTTCTCTTATTTCAATGCACTTAAGGGGATCCCAGCAAAGAGAAGAGGTCCTAGTAGGCACCTCAGGAACACAAATGGAACCTCTGCACAGGGCACAGATGAACTAGAGGTAGATGTGGCTTCGCAGAACTATAACCTAGTTCCAGTCAGATTAGTTCCTGCTTGGAATAAGATCATCTATCCCTAATCTATCTGCCTTCCAGATGAAAGAAAGGATCCTCTCCTGAGAAAAATAACATCATCAGACCCTTTACAACTAATAAACTTATAAAATGTCCAACATTCAAAACAAAATATTTAAGCACACCAAGGAACAGAAGACCAAGAAAAAGAAAAAGAGGTTAAAAAAAAAAAAAAAGCTGACTCATAGATAGTTCTAATAACATTAATAATTTAAAAATGTGTTGGAAGGACTTTGGGGAAACAATGGAAAGAACAATTTATGTCTACATAGAAATGTAGAACAAAAGCTTCACTGAGGAGACGACATTTGAGCAGAATCTTGCAGAAAGAATGGCTAAGGCATGAAAAGACACAAGAGCATTAATACCCACAGTCCAGAACAATCCCAGGTCGGGTCAAAGGCACCTGGGTGTAGGCTTTAAGGCTGGTGGGATGAACTGGGGCATTTGTGAAGACTCCTTAAGGTGAGACTAGGAACTTGGGCTCTGTGCTTCAGGAAACATGGAGCCCAGAGAGGTAATTCTGGCTGTTGTAACATGGTCAGGTGGTTTTAGGCAGATGGTACATGGAGGTTGGGCAAGAACAGGGGATTTTAGTGACACGTGTGCCCTTAGGAGTGTGCTTTGGATCTGTAGGAGACGCAGTCAGCCCGAATTACTCAGTGGCCCTGGATATACAGAGATGGGGGCAATTTTAAAGGTGACATAATCAGAACTTGGCAACTGTTAGGATGGGTGGAGGACTGATAAGGGATGACTCTGAGGTTTTATCTTGGAAGCTTGGATGGATATGGTTGGCAGAAGTCAAATTAGTGAGTGTAGGATGGGGATAAGCTTGGGGACAGGGTGTTAAAAGACCTGATATAATAAATTTGACAAGGGACAAGATGAGCTGCCATGACTACAGATCATTCAAATAAATATTTCTAGTCCCCTCCTACACAGTTAGAAATATAAGTCTGTGCTTCTAGGGAGAGATCTGGGGACATGGATCTAGGAGTTGTTAGCATGTAGGAGGGATTAGAAGCCAGCGCAGTGGCTGTAGTCATACGGGGAGAGTCAAAAGACTGGGGAATGCTAAGATTTAAGAGCCAGAAAAAGCAAGTGAGAGTTGTATTGTTTATTATCTGCTATTATCTGCATTGTTATGTCAGATCCTTATCTTCTCATGAAGCTGCAGTCACCTTCTCCGAATTGCTTCCTCGTGTGGGCACCACCCCAGCTGTTGACTACTGCTTACCTTCCCACCTCCAGCTTCATCACCTCAGGTGACCACAGCTGACATAATTGCCTCGGTGACCAAACGACACAAAAACATGAAAAGACCCAGGGAAGGAAAACACTACAGAGGCAAAAGGTGAGGTCATTATTCTGCTTTTCTGGTTATCAGGAGGAAGCATTGCCTGGTAGTTAAGGACTTGCATCTGGATTTGGACTTAGTTTAGCACTTACTCTTTGATGGGCTTTTAATGGTTTAAACTCTCTAAGCCTTGCTTTCATTGGGATGGTGTGTTTACTCAGCAAAAATGTATCAGACAACCCACATGAGCTAGGCAGTCAGCCTGGCATGAGGAATACATGCCAACGAAACCAACAAAAATCCTTGCTCAGTGCAGCTTACATTTATGGTTCCCAGCTCACAAGGCTGTTGTAAGGATAATGTGAAATAAGGCAGGGAAACTGTGAAATCACAGATAAACACTCATTAAATGGTGGGTCACTGTATTATGTGCAAGGCATTAACCAGAGTTAAATCCTGACTCTCTACTTCCTGTTTCTAGTGTTAGAGCAAGCAAACTGGAGCCAGACTTTTAAAAACCAGAAATATAACCAGCTGTATTGTTTTTACTCATAAACTAACACCATTAAGAGCTATGTTATCAATTCTAAATTGCCAATATTAAAAATGAAGCATTACCATTTAAATATTTCTCATTGGCCTTATTCATTCTAAGAAAAGAGTGAATCTCAGCCTAAACTGATGAAGTAAATTATTAAAGCTTTAATATGCAAGTGGTTTATTTTAATGGATTCTTTACCAATGATAAATTATATTTTGTCACAGTGTACTGAAAGAGCTGAGACTGGTTGAGGGGTCCATAGATGAGCATCAGGCATCCGGGAACACTCAGCAAGCAAGCACCAGTGCAATGCAGGAAGACACCAGCTGTGAGCTCCCTTGGGATAACAGCTTCATCAAAGATTCCGAGAGAGGCCCAAGGAACAAAAATTTTAAAAACTTCCAAACTAACAAATATATGATAGGTTGTGACACAACTAATTGAAATTTTCTTTGCTGATTTTGGAAATATAGAAAGAATACTATGGCAGAAACCTAGAAATGGCAAAGGCAAGTGGTGGGAACTTCTCAGTGTGTTGTCAGCATTGCTCAGAGTCCCTGACCTGGCACCCCAAGTATTTTGGTACTCCTGTTGTGCCCCTTGGATTGGACTGAGACAATCTGCAAGCAAGAGCATTTTTGTCCACTTGGCAGTGACTTTTCTAATTATGAAATTTAATGCAATATCTTATTCTATTCATCAATTTCCTATGCCTCTGGTTAAGTGATTTATTTCTGTAAGGCCTGGTTACTCATGGTTAAATTGTCAAATAGTTCTGTATGTATGCATGATGAAGGCACATCCAGACCACTTGTTGTTCCCCAAAAAATATGAAGAGATGGTTGTACTGTATCTTCTTATTACTTGGTAAGTCACTGAAGTTTGACATGGTCTAAGGGAAATTCAGGGGTGTTTATGTAACTATGGTAAAGCAGCAATTTGCTGTGTTCTGTGTTGTATCTAATAGCCTGTAATAAAGAGAATTCACTAGTTTTCTTTTTTTGAAACTTCAACTAATAAATAAAATGAAGTAAAATGAAATGAAATGAAATAAAACAAAACAAAACAATAAATGTTTGCTTTGGTATGGCTATTCATACAAAAATACCAAGTCAGTGGTTATTACAGTACAGGATAAAGGGTCTAGTCTTACTCCTTTGGCTTATAAATCACCAATTTATCCATCAAACTCTTTCAGATAAAACAGAGATGAATCATTTCAATTAGGAAAGGTGAATACATACATTCATACATACATACATACATACACAGTGGATGGCACATAATAAGTGCAAAAGAAGCATTTATTGATTTCCTATTCTATGCCAAGAACTGTTCCAGGTACCAGGGTACAGAGGTAACTCAAAGTCCCTTTCCCCCTGGTGCTTCTGTTCTGACAAGCTCATATTGGTAAGTTATTTCATCCAATCCTTGCCATTCCCAGCAGGAGATTACTCAGAAGTTCTATCCAACTCCAAACTCCATGCCCTCTCTTCCCGGCCTGGTTATTTTTCAGACCAAGTGCTTAATAAGTGTCAGGCAAAATCAAATTTGAACTGAGCATTTTCATGAGAAAATATTGTGAAGAGTAATATCATCAAGGTAGCAACACAGGTCATTCCCGACTTCAGTCCCCCTCACAAAACCAGCTGGCAAATTTCCATAGACAAGGGAACACTGTGAAAATCCCAGAATGAGGGGATGAGGCTGAAGCACTGCCATGGATCACAGATACTGAGAAGGAACACACTAGAAGGTTTAGAGGAACAGCTGCTCTCTGCTCTCTTTGTTCAGCCCCCAGACTGGCACACCCATCAGAAGGGCCTGCTGGAGCCTAATGTTTCTCCAGCAGGAAAAAGAGAGGCCAAGGGGGACACAACTCCCCCAGAATTGTGGGTTGCTTCCCAGGAGGCCCATTCAGGTCTCACCCCACAGGAATTAATGGGAAATCTGCAGGACTTGACCAGTGAAGATCAGACCAGAATGGAGGAGAGCAGACCTTAGAGCAACTGGCACCAGGATCTTGGCAGATAAAGTTCATCCTTGTAATAACACCCAGGTAGAAATCCCAACCAATTGCTCTGCCTACCTGTAGAGCCAAACCAGTGGTTCCATTTGGCTAGGGACCTCAAAATGAACTTCTCTCTGATTTGGGACCTCAAACAATGGGCCTTGCTGACTTTACAGCCTATTTTGTTGCACTGCCTGGGACAGGGAAGCTAATTTATAACACCATCTGGGCTTATTGCAGCCCCCAACCCTGCCCGAGCAGAAAACCTGTCCAGAGGACCTGGCAGTTGTGTAACCCAGTGGCTCAGCCTGGCTACAGAGCCAAGCCACAAAAGGAAAATAGCACATCATATACAAGGGAACACCCAGATGACTACAAGCAGATTTCTCAACAGAAACTTTGTGGGCCAAGAGAGAATGGGATGATATATTCAAAATACTAAAAGAAAAAACTGTCAACCAAGAATACTATACCCAGAAAAGCCGTCTTTTATAAATGAGGGAGAGCTACAGAACTTCATGAACAAACAAAAGCCAAAGGAGTTCAAAGCCACTAGACTTGCCTTATATGAAATGCTAAAGGGAGTTCTTCAAGTGTAAATAAAAGTATGCTAGTTAATATAGTAAAAATATATGAATGTAATGTAAATCTTGCTGGTAATGATAAATATATAGTCAAAGTCAAATTCTCTAATATTGTAATGATGATGTATAATTTATTTACAATTCTAGTTTAAAAGTTAAAGCACAATTAAAAACAACCATAAAAATAATAATAATATTTTGAATGCACAATATAAAAAATGGGTAAATTAAAATATGTAACATCAATAATCTAAAATTTAAGGGGATAAGAACTAAAAGTATAAAGTTTTTGTATGCTATCAAAGTTATGTTGTTATCAACTTAAAATAGGATGTTATAAATACAAGATAAGTTATGTAAACACAAAGAAAAAAGCATTCCACTACAAAAAGTCATCAAATCACAAAAGAGGAGAGCAAGATAAGAAACAAGGAATAGAGGATCTGCAAATCAGTCAGAATACAATTAACAAAATGATAATAGCTTATCTATCAATATTTACTTTAAACATAAATGGATTAATACCTCAAATTACAACACATAGAATGGCTGAATAGATAGAAATCAAGATCCAATGATATGCTGCATATAAGAGGATTACTGTAGCTTCAAAGGCACACATACACTGAGAATGAAGGGACAGAAAATACATTGTAAGCAAATGGTAACCAAAGGGAAGAAGGATAGCCATATTTTTTTCCAGACAAAATAGACTTTAAGCCAAAAATGGTCAAAAAAGCCAAACAAAGTCATTATATAATGATAAAAGGATCAATCCATCAAGAAGATAACAACAATTAGGGGCACCTGGGTGGCTCAGTTGGTTAAGCATCTGCCTTTGGTTCAGGTCATGATCTCCAGGTCCTGGGACCAAGCCCCGCATTGGGCTTCCTGCTCAGCAGGGAGTCTGCTTCTCTCTCCCTCTGCTGCTCCCCACCACTTGTTCTCTCTCTCCCTCTCGCATGTGCACTCAAATAAATACATAAATAAAATCTTAAAAAAAAAGGGGGGGCGCCTGGGTGGCTCAGTTGGTTAAACATCTGCCTTCAGCTCAGCTCATGATCCCAGGGTCCTGGGATCGAGGCCCGCATCGGGCTCCCTGCCCAGTGGGAAGCCTGCTCCTCCCTCCCCCACTACCCCCTGCTTGTGTTCCCTCTCTCGCTGTCTCTCTCTCTGTCAAATAAATAAAATCTTAAAAAATAAATAAATAAATAGGAAAAAAAAGAAGGTACAATTGTGAATATTTATGCACCCAACATATTGAAGCACCTAAATATATAAAGATACCAACAGAACTAAAAGAAGAAATAAACACCAGTGCAATAATAACCATACACCACTATCAACAATGGACAATCTTCCAAACAGAGAATCAATAAGGAAACAGTGGATTTGAAAAAAGCTACAGACCAAAAGGGCCTGATAGACATATAAAAAATGATCCATCCTACAATAGCAATATACACATTCTTCTCAAGCACACATGGAACACTCTTCAGGATAAAGCACATGAGAAGCCATAAAATAAGTCTTAGCAAATTTTCGAAGATTAAATTTGTATTAGGTGTCTTTTCTAACCACAATGGTCTGAAACTAGAAATCAGTAATAGCAGGAAAACTAGAAAATTCACAATATATGAAAATTAAACATGAATTCCTGAACAACCAATGGATCAATAAAAAAATCAAAAGGAAATAAAAATGTATCTTGAGACAAAATGGAATATAACATACTAAAACTTATGAGAAGCTGCAAAAGCAGTTCCAAGGGGGAAGTTTATAATGATCAATACCTACATTAAGAAACAAAAGATCTCAAATAAATAAACTTTCTTTACACCTCAAGGAACTAAGAAAATGAAAAATAAAGCAAGCCCTAAGTTAACAGAAGGAAGGGAATAATAAAGATTAGAGCAGAAATATATATATACATAAAACCAGGGAATAGGAAAAAATAGAAAAGATAAATCCTGAAGAATCCACCAAAAGCTCTTATATTCAATCAATTAATTAAGTAAAGTTGCAGGAGCAAATTAACATATAAATTAGTATTATCAAATTAACATAAAAATTAGTTGTGTTTCTATACACTAAGAGCAAATCAACTAAAAAAGAAAACTATCTCATTACAATAGCATCAATAATAAGAAAATACTTAGAAATAAGTGTAACCTAGGAGGTGAAAGATCTCTACATTGCAAACTGTAAGATGTTGACAAAAGAAATTGAGGAACACAAATAAATGGAAAAGTATTACACATTCATAGTTTGAAGAATTAATACTGTCAAAATACTGTACTACCCAAAGCCATCTATAGATTTAAAGCAACCCTTATTAAGATTCCAATGGCATTTTTTACAGAAATAGAAAGAAAAACTATTATAAAATTCATTTAGAACCATGATAGACCCCGACTAGCCAAAGTAATCCTCATAAAGGAGAACAAAGTGGGATGCATCACACTTCCTGATTTCTCACTGTGTTAAAAAACTATGGTAATTGAAACAGTGTGGTATTGGCATGAAAGCAGATACATAGATCAATGGAACAAAATCAAGAGCTCAGAAGTAAACCCATCCATATATGGTCCACTAATATTTGACAAGGGAGCCAAGAATACTCTATGGAGAAAAGACTGTCTACAATAAATAGCACTGGGGAAATTGACATTCACATGCAAAAGAATGAAAGTAGACCCCCTGTCTCACACCACTTACAAAATTAACTCAAAATGGAATAAGGACTTAAATGTAAGACCTGAATCCATGAAAGTCCTAGATGCAAACATAGGAGGAAAGCTGTTTGACATGGATCTTGGTAAAGAGTTTTTGGATATGACATCTAAAGCACAAGCAATAAAATCTTGAATATGGATAGGCAATCTAGGCACTAACACATCACAGTAACTGCTATGTAAGGGAGATCATTGAAGAGCAAGAAGTTCTCTCTCTAGATTAGACCCATCAGTGATAGCAGAACCCATGATAACATTACTATATAGAAGTCTTATTTCACTAGGACATCCTGACAGCCTCATCAAACTAAAGAGCAAAACCAAAGCTTATCATCACGGAGCGGCTGAGCACTCTGGGCCCTGCTTGCCTTGGTGATTGCCATCCTTGGAAATGTACAGACAGTGCAGCCTTCTCTAAAAAGGACTTTGGACCTAAAGCTTAACAGAATTGTGGCTTTATTTGTAAATCTACACCATGACTAAGGAATATTAATGACTCTTTATTAATAACCCATAGCAAATAGGAGCTCAGTAAACAATTTATTAACTTTTCTGGTAAGATTTGACATATTACATAATAAATGGGATTAAATAAGAATTTTTCTTGCAACCCAATTGAATTGATTTCCAAGTAGAGCAAATTGTTTTTGAAACCAGGAATTCAGACTGAGGTGGACGTCCTTCCTATACATTTGGCTGAGCCTCTCACAGTGGGAAGGATAAATAAGGAGAAATACATGGGGTTGTAAAGATGTTTGTGACAGGTAGATATTACAGTGCCCCAGAGACAAGGTAGGATGAATAGGACCAGTGAGCAGGGCACCCGCCAGAATAGAAAGCAGTGCCTCAGCAAAAATGATTTTGTTATCTGGCTCACCTGCAGAAACAGAGAAATGCCAAGAAAAACAGTTCATGTGAGGAACTGAGGTCCATGACTTGTCCTGAGTTTAATAGTCATTTTGGTTTTATGTCCTACCCCTTCCAGAGTCACACACTCATGCATAATTACTGCACAGAGAGAAGAGGAGCAGTGGTAACCCTGGGGGATCACAAGATCCTGAACTGTCACATAATCCACTCATGGTCACTAGATCACACTTACTCTAAGCACCCTAATTTTTTTTTACAACGGTTACTGCACTATAAAAGGAAATGAAAAGATGAAATAGAAATGAAAAAGGATTCTGTTTACCAAAGTATTCAATGATGAGACCAACCTATATTCTGAGAATTCCACTTCATTATGATTTTAATGCATGGGGAAGTACACATCAGGGCAATTTAGAGTTTTGCCCACTCAATGCCTTTTAAAGCATTCATGTGGGGTTTAGATTATGTTATAAAGAAGTGTGGGTATTCATTCAGTTCTGTCACATTCCTTCATCCTATAACTATTTCTAAATATTGTTCCATGCCATTAAAATAACTCTTTTTAATTAGCAGTGGGGAAAGGCTGCCAATTTTTATTTTTTCCCTTTTTTAAAAATTGCACTTGTGTAGAAAGGAAAAAAAATAGAATTCTTAATAATCTTTACTTTCTTTGGTTACTCACTGAGTTATTTTTGGTCGTTCATTTTAAGAAGATGCATAATGCATCTTCTGGCTCTAAGAGTGTGTTCTTTGAATTACAGACAAGGAAGAAAGGAGCAAATTACCATCACTTTACATTCACCCAGATAATGCTGGCACACAATGGGGACCCATTGTTGCCTGGAGCTGCAACTCATAGTCCCTTAACCACCAGTTTGAGCTTTCCCCCTTCTCACCTTGTAATTTGGGATTCTGAAGGGTAGCACATCTGGGGAAATGCATTTTTCCCCAAGGCGCTAGGCAAATATGTACCAGTTTTACAAGTTAACAGCACACCATTACAAAATGTTATTTGGAAACTCCATGTTTTCAGCATCGACAACTAGGCCGTGTTGAGTGAAGGTGGATATGGATCCTAGTAATGGTATTGAGTGGTAAAACCATGGACCTAACTAATCCCTCAAGCTTCACCTTATCTCTGGCTGGCTCCCAGAGAACATTTCACCTTCTTGGAGCCCATGGCAGTTCTCTGTAACTGGCCAATTTGCTGCTTCACAACTGGCACTGTTTTCCCACCAGAGTTACTAATCTGCATCATGCCAAGCACTCCACATATCCCCAAGTTTGAAATGTTCTGCTGAAGAGTGAAGAAAGGATCCTCTCCAGCAAGTCCTACAGTTAATATTATCAAGCCCTCGTTTAGAAATTATTTTCTACTTTTTAGTCTATTTGCTTATTTTAATGAATAATCAAGTAAAATGCCTGAAATCTGATTAAATTCTGGTGCAAAAAAAAAAGAGTTCTATTATAAAAGATATTCTCTCTTTGTCTCTCTCAATCCCCCTTGACACTTTGAACATGTGTTTCAATAAATAATAGTATTTCTTCTTTTTGAAGCTCTCATTTCTTCAAATTTGGCCAGTGGAACTCTCTTCAGCACGGCCCCTGTGTTTTTTGAAATGTTCATGTTAGTCTTGGAGCATTTCTTGCTTTCTGGTATATCAAGATATTCCAAGTTCACATTATACTTTTTCTTCTCCGGATTAGGATTCAGCCATTTCTTTAAGATTTTCTGGTGCTCTAAGTGAAGAAAGGAATTTAGAAACCAATATATGGGTAAAAGATGTGTCCAATGGGATATTGGGGTATAATTTCAGGTCTTTTCAGTATATGGTTCTGGGGTATCACAAACACACCCACACACAAACTCACATGTATATATACACACACATACACACATGTGTTTTATTTATATTCTCACTGCACTTGACAATTCAAGGGTGGTGACACTCAGCAATAGATACTGATTCAACAAATATTTATTGAGCATCCACCATGAATAGGTATCAGTAATAAAGACATAGCAATGAAAACAGCAAAGTCCTTGCCCTCATAAAGCTATATTTTAGTATGGGAAAGAGGTGATAAATTAACAAATATACAACATAATATCAGATAATTATAAGTGCTATGAAAAAATAATTAATCACATAAGGGGAATACAAAGCACAGGTCTGCCAAAAGAAGAAACTGCATCTTAGATAAGGCAGCCAGAGAAGTTAAATTTGAGGAGAGACTTGACTAAAATGTAAGAGGCAGCCGTGAAACTATCAAAACAAAGAGATTTGCCGGCAGAAAAAAACTGCAAGAGAAAAGACCCAGAGTTGGAAATAAGCTTGAAACTTTCAACTACTGGTGAAAAAGACCAAATGGATTAAGGGGACAGCGGCCAAAAATGAGGTTGGAAAAGTAGGCAGGACTAGATCATTGAAGGATCCTTTAAAGCATAATAAAGATTTCAACATTGTCTCCCACTGTGATAGAAGCTATCAGGTGATTTTTAGCAAAGAAGTGGCATAACCTGGATGCTAATTGGAGAAGACACTGTAGTCAAAGCAGGAAATCAGCCATATTGCTAGTGTGATAATCCAAGCAAGGGACATCAGTTAATGCATACAGTAGTAGTAGCTTTGAGGGGAAGTGGGCTATGCCTCCTGCCATCATCAATAACTGGCACAACTCCAATTAGGGTATGCACTAGGGTTGTCAGATGGATTTAACAAAAATACCTGGCACATTGTATGAAGGCTCCTTATGTGCCAGTTTTACTTAATAAGCAAACTGTCATAATAGCAAATGGTGGAAGTCAAGAGAGTGAGCAATAACGTTAATGTTCCTGTTAAAATATAACAATAAAAACTTTCTTGATTTGAAAATGTCAAGCATCAATTGTGAAATAGTTTTAAAACTTTTTCCTCAGTAGCAAGCTCAAATACCAGACACTCTAGTTCAAAACTGGACAAAATGCAGCCCTGACAGTAATTGTTTTCACCATGTCTTTCTGTGTACCAATCTATGCAATTTGGAAGTGAATATTCAGTTGCTTGAGATGGTGTATATTTCCTTTGAAAATATGCTTCCTACCACCAGAACTTCCTTTCATTTAGAATTCTACTAAGGGTAGACTAGGACAGATGATCTTAAAATGGAACCACAAAAGATTCTGAGTAGCCAAAGGAATGTTGAGAAAGAGGAACAAAGCTGGAGGTGTCACAGTCTCAGATTTCAAGATATATTACAAAGCTATAATAATTAAAGTACTATGCTCCTGCACAAATATAGACACATAGATCAATAGAAGAGAATAGAGAGCCCTGAAATAAATCCATGCTTGTATAAACAATTAATCTATGATACAGGAGGCAAGATTATACAATGGGGCAAAGACAGTCTCTTCAATAAATGGTTCGGGGAAAACTGGACAGCTACTTACAAAAGAATGAAACTAGACTACTCTCTTACAACATACACAAAAATAACTCAAAGTGGATTAAAGATCTAAATGTGAGGCCTGAAACCATAAAACTTCAAGAATAAAATATAAGTAGTAATCTCTTGGACATCAACCTTAGCAACATTTTTCTAGATATGTCTTATCAGGCAAGGGAAACAAAGGCAAAAATAAACTATTGGGACTACACCAAAATAAAAAGATTTTTCATAGTGATAGAAACAATTAACAAAACAAAAAGGCAATCTACTGATTGGGAGAAGATATTTTCAAGTGATATATCTGATAAGAGGTTGATATCCAAAAAATATAAAGAACTTATTCAACACAACACACACCAAAAATAAAAAAGAAATCTGATTAAAAATGGGAAGAGGATCCGAATAGACATTTTTCCAAAGAAAGCATACAGATGGCCAAGACAGACATGAAAAGATGCTCAACATCACTCATCATCAAATCAAATCAAAACCACAGTGAAATGTCACTTTACACCTGTCAGAATGGCTAGAATCAAAAAGACAAGAAATAACAAGTGTTGGTGAGGATACAGAGAAAGAGGGAACCCTCATACATTGCTGGTGGAAATGTAAACTGATAAAGGCACTATGGAAAACAGTATGGAGGGTCCTCAAAAAATGAAAGTCGATCTCTATATGATCCAACAATTCCACTACTGGGAATTTACAAAAATTTACAAAATACCCCCCGCCAAAAAATGAAAACACTAATTTGAAAAGATATATGCTCCCCTATGTTTATTATAGCATTATTTACAACAGTCAAGATATGGAAGCAACAGTGTCTGTTGATAGATGAATGGATAAAGAAGATGTCATATACATAAGGTAGGTATAGATATAACCATTTTTTTGTAAATAATCCTTTATTAAATTCTCCTAAAATTATCAAATTAGAGTTAACCATATGGCCTTTTTTTTGTTGTTGCATGGATCCTGACTGACATTAATTAGGGCATTAAACTCAATATTGAAACTTATTACTGAAAACTTGTGGGTTTTTTTTTAAGTTTGTTTCCTTAATCTTAATTATTGTATAGAGACAGAAATAATTTTAAAAAGTCAAGGAAATAATAAGAAAAATAACAACTAACATGTCAGACACTTTGCAACACACTTTGCACTCTGTTTCATTTAAACCTCACCAAAATCCTTTGAAGTATACACTATTATCATTCCTGTCTTACACATGAAGAAACTGAGTCTGAGAGAGTTTATGTAGATGGCAGGTGGAAGGGTCCAGATTAACATGTTGCACTTGGGGTCTCTGGCACCTCAGACACAGAGAGCAGGGACCTAGAAAGAAGGGGAATAGTCAACTGAAAGTGAAAGATGGAGCCAGAGACCAGCAAAGCCAGGCAGGAAAGATTTTGTGGAAAAAAAAAAAAAAAAAGACGAGAAGACTGATGCAGAAGAGCATAACCAGAGCAAGAAATAAAACTGCACAGTTGGAAGACAGCAGTGAGGGAAACACTGAGAAGGGGAGGCTTGACTGGGGAGAGTGAGGGAGATTAGGAAGGTCCTGGAAATGGCCTCACCATGTAACCTGGCCTTGTGGTTCTTACTTCCTCTTATACAAAACCAAAGAAGCCAGAAAAAAGGCCAAGAAGGACAGAAGGGGAGAGGGAGAAGGAAAGACAAATGATGAATCTGTACCATTTTTGTGATTAAAACTGTCAATATTTGACTTTTATTATTGTTATCTAGTCAAACATAGCATGGAGCACCTAGCCATGGTGGAATTTTATTTTTTTAATTTTTTAATTATTTTTATTGAAGTGTAGTTGACACACCATGTTACATCAGTCTCAAACGTATAACATGGTGACTCAACAACTCTATACGTCATGCCACACTCACCACAAGTGTAGCTCCCATCTGTCACCATACAATGCTATTACAGGGCCATTGACTAGACTCGGGCCGTGCCTTTCATCCCCATGATTTTATCCTTGAGCAGTTTTCCTTACTGGCCAAACCCAACGTAGGGGTCAGCTTCCTGGGACACCAGCAAACGAGGAAGGGTGGGAGACAGTCTAGCGGGGCAGGAGTCCTGATGGTGGTGATTCTTGTATATGAAGCTAGGACTGTTAATTATTCTAAATCCACCAGTGGTGGTGCTATACAAGCTAAATTATGATTTATACTATTTCTAGGTGTAATGAAAAGATTAATGAAAAGTTTAGATTTTTTTGCCATTTTAGTGATAATCTCCATCTATAAATCTGAACTAGATTCTTTACCATGAATTATTCTAGTCACTCTCTACAAATTCATAACTACATGACATAAGATTACAGCTGCAATTGCCATTCTATTTACATATTTATTATAATGACTGTGCGATAAGTATGCCATAATTAGATGATGGTATTGTAACTGACAACCCATACCATTTAATTCATAAAGAAGATTAGCAACAAAATATATGTATTTACTTTCAAGTTCATACATATATACTCTGCCAACTGGTTTTAATTAGCTCCTTCTGAAACACCTCAGGTTTTTTCTTATTATTTGTAATTCAGGCAATTGTTGTTTGAGGGATAAATTTGTGGGTTTAATACATATATTTATTTGTCAAGATTTAAATTCTCAATGGCTACATGGAGCCACTCAGAAAGAGATATTTGTCTCTCTCAAGGAAAACTACGTTTCTTTTCTGATACTTGAGTTACATAATTTGTCATATTTCCTACTTGTCTTGGTTGAAAGAAAGCTGAAGGCCCAAAGTTTTTTGCTCATATAAAGCTACTATTTAATAACTACAATTGACACACTTTGTTTTCTTCATTATTTTGCTTCATTTACCCACATTATGTTCCAATTTTCATGTTCTTATTTTATGTTGTTTTAAGCAAACCTGAAGTTTTGAGAGTTTTGGCAAATATGTCATGTACAAAATAATTTTTTAACATTTGGAAATGCCATAGCAGTCATGTTTTTGTAAGCTGTGTGGATTATTCCCTGATAGACACCAGTCTCCAAATTTGCAGAGCTCATTTCTTCATGGAAGATTGATTTGCTTATCAAATTATATCAAAATTGATGCATTTAGTGTCTGTTGCTCTTCTATTGAACTGAATTCAACCACAAACTCATTTTTATGGTTGCACAATAATAATAACAATAAAAATATATAGGAACAAATGTCCAAATAAGAAAGGTTTTTAAAAGAAATCCTCAAACGGCTCAGTGCAGAACTCGGTAATTTCACCCAGGTGCTATAATCAAGGAGACCAAAATGTTTATGCTGCCAAGTTCACCAAAAAGGGAAATAAAGCTTTCAGGAGAAGAGAGTTCCTCACTCTTGCAACATTAGACACATCAAGAACAAATTTCGTATTTCACAGTTCCTTCGCATTGGCACTAAACGATATGAAACTTGTCCATCATATTAATAATCA
Organism: Eumetopias jubatus; assembly: GCF_037043125.1. Taxonomy (NCBI): domain Eukaryota; kingdom Metazoa; phylum Chordata; class Mammalia; order Carnivora; family Otariidae; genus Eumetopias; species Eumetopias jubatus. The sequence continues at coordinate 85,841,636 of NW_028274815.1, read as the reverse complement.
AAAGAAATGCTGATACATCTAGAGCAATTTAGACTGGAAAGTTATGTGAAGTTGCAAAGCATTGATGAGTCAGCCAGATGTTCCATGATGAATTATCCCAAACAAAGGAGCCCAAAACATTTCCAGTTAGTACTGTGAAATTAGCTTCCCTTATTGATGGGAAGGGAGAAAGTGTTAAGTTTGAGAGTCTCTGCAGATATATCCAACTCCCTTTTGATACAGAGCATGGCCGTGAACCTCTCCTAACACCGCTTTAATCTGGAAGGATGAAACTGTAGATGCTGAAATATTGTAAGTGGCCACATTAATTCTCTGAGGGGAAAACTTTTTCAAACAACTGCAGGTGGGTACTCCAGGAAGAGGTAAGAACCAATCTCCTACTTAACTGCCCAATAAAATATAGCTTGCATCACCAGGATCTGGCACTTACTGAGTGCTGAAGCAACCCAATTCTCTTGCAGTGCAAATAGCTAAATGCTTTGAAAGCATCAACCACTTTTACTATTAGGCCATATAATCCTGATTTTGAAAACTTTCCACAAGCACTCCCTAAATGAGAGGGAAGATTGAGGATTAAAGGTTTATACTAGTGCGTAGATGAAACTAAGATATAAAATATGCATTAGACTGTACTCCACTGATTTTGCTCCCAAAGAAGTTGATTATTTTAGGCTTCTTGTGTCAGGATAGATTTTTCAGACTTTTGGGATAGCGGATTAATGGCTTTGATGCAGAAAGCAGCCATTCCTTGCCTGGTATAAAGTGTAAGATAGGAAAAGACCCACGTTTTCAGTTTTTAAAATATTTAACTTTTATTGGTTGAAAAGTAATGAGATCATTTCTAATAGGTAACAGAAGCTTGAGCAGTGAGGGTCTGCTTGTCAGAGTCTGTCTGGCCTACTAACGCCCAGCTTTTGACTAATAAGGTGACAGTGACTTGCAGTCTTCTCTCTTAGCTAATGATTAATTGTCCTGGTAGAAAAGAAAAGAAAGGAGGACTTTGTAGGGTATAGGGTTGACCCCAGCCTGTTTGTGTTGTCCTGTTGATTTTGGGGGGAGGGTTAAACTCCTTTAAGATTTGCAGATCTGGTTCAGCATCCTCATTATGGTTTGCTTAAATGTAATTTCCTGCTCCTGACCATAACTCTCAGTAGATTAACTACTAATCCCATGAGAATTAGTAACCCAAGAGGTCACAGTTTTGAGTTCTTATGCTTATCAGGCAATGTGTTCAGTGCTGTGCAAGTATTAAGCCATTAAATCTTTACAAGGCTATGATATATGTCCTTGTACTCTCCCAATCTTATAAAGGAGAAAAGTGAGGCAAAACAAGCTCATAACTTGCTCACCATTATGCAGCGAATTCGGGCAGAACCGGGATTCGGACCTAAGAAGTTTGGCTCTAATTCATGCCCCTAGACACTATTATATGAGCAAGAATGGAATTCTTTTTATCTTGATAGTCAAAGGATTCACTTGACATCTTTTTATAGTGCAAACAATGTGCCAGTGCTGTGGCTTATAGGGTTAAGCATATTATCCACCCTTAAGAATTTAGCGATCTGCCGGTAGCTAAATATTGAACCTGCAGGTAAAAGGTAAGGTTCTTATACTTTGGTAAACACAGGGTGCTGTGATTGCACATATGTGTATATATAGGCACACAGTAAAATGCACCTGCATTTTTTAGGTTTAACTACCATAAAGATGATAGTTATATAAAAGTTGGCCATCCCGTGTGTGAATGAAGACCCAGTAGCAAACACTGACAAGCAAATCATTACCAGAATCTTCCAGGCTAACCTGGAAAAGGACTAAAGCAGTAGCAGAGACTAATTATTGATAGAGCTACCAAATGCTGAAGGAGTGAAGCAGATAATTCCAAATATGGCATACACCGAATCTGAGAATACTGATTAATAAATTTCAAGGTTATGGAGGAAATGTTTTTTTAGTGACAACTTATTGGCCTGGGTATCACAGAAGTGGCCTAAGATTTGTTTCCTTCGCATATCTCTTGAGCTCCGGTAGAAGGGAATCATCAACACATTCTCCATTTGAACAGAAGCTACCAGGGACCCCCAGCCAGAGAGAAGGTGCCTGGCAGGGCAGCGGCGGCCCAGGGGGAGATGGCGGCGCCCAGGGGGAACACCACTGTGTACACAACACTGGTGCAGCCCTCTTCCGTGGGGGCCCCTACTGTGGGACATGGGCTCCACCTTAGATGCTGGTGGCAAGACAGTGGAATTTGGATGGCTACAAACAGGACAGAACGGAGGCAGCAGGAAAGGCAGCGTGCTCTGTGTTGTGAGCCCTGGGCACATCCACCTATTCGCTGTGTGAGTTATCTTTCAAGACCAGTGTGATTGGAAAGCTATTACAAAATCCAAAGCATAAAGGAAAAATACTGCATTCATTCAATTCTTTTAGAAAAAGATAATTTCCTATTAACTTTTGTATGCTGCTGCTATGTTATCATTCAAAAACACTGTGGAAACTTAACAGCAAGCATGTCTCTGAAACTGGGAGAAATCCCGAAGTCAAAAAATAGTTAATATGTAGCCAAAGGGCAGTTATGCAATCAGTCGTTGAAAAGTACATTAAGCAGGCACAAAATCTAGATGGTGGTATCAAGGGGGACAAACGTGAGTTCCTGGTTCATTCCTGCCCCAGAGTCCCAAACCCTTCAAGCTTGCAAAGCTCTCTTAAAACTTGCAAATGAGGTACCAACCCTACAGAGAGAAAGAAATCCTTGACTGTTCCAAGGAGAGAAATGCTTACATTTTCAAAGATTCCCTTGGCCTTGGGAGTTGAGTGCCGGCTGAATCTCCAGATTGTATATAAAAACGAGATATGAAGACATCCCTTTTTATTTCAAATAACAGATTGAACTAAAACCATTTCGCAATTGGCAACATTTTCAACATCTTACTCTCGATAGCCACCGTGACCTTTTCTTATTAAGTTATGTACAGACTATATTCATTAATCATTTTCTTCATAGGTTGAATTAATTAGGTTTTAAAGCTGATATAGCTTCATAGCTGTTAGTCATAATTAGTTGCTTAAAAGGGTGTCTGGGAGGGGGTGATTAGTGCCTTATTAGCACCTCTGTGTCTTCTAAAATGCTAGCAAGTTATTAACGCAGTAAAAAAGAGACCGTTCTGGAGAAACTGACCCATACTAATACGTAGTCTTAAAATTTTACCTTGTCTTTCTGAACATATATCATTGAGCTAGAGATTGAGACAGTGACTTTTCTCTGCATATAAAACAAAGGAAAGCAGGGCACAGCACTATTTCCTTAATTCCAATAAACAGACATTTACTGTGTCCTTGTTTCCTGCCTACCACTCTGCTTCTTGTGGATAATGGGGGGGGGATGCTCGCACAGAAAAATATCTGCAAGGAGCAAAAACCTGTCTTTGAGAGTGTATGGAAATGCTAACATCCAGGAAGCAGTCAGAAAAGGCAGAAGGCTTCATCGTTATTAAGCCGGACAACTCAGCTGTGCAGGACAGGCAGAGGACGGATTCCTCGGAGCAGCTGGGGGGTCAGCCTTGTTTGTAATCCTAGATCTGCAGCCCTACATCACCTCAGACTCTGTTCTTAATTTTCCGGAGTCTCTTTTTTCCATTTGTAAAATTCAAGCACTAAGAAAATGCATGGAAAGTACTCCATGCACAGTGCTTGACAAAGGAGAGCCTTGGCCAGAGAGCGGTACGGGTCTGAGTTTTATTAGAAGAGGTGTGGGATATGCCTTTTAGGAAGGTCAGTGAAATCTCAGTTGGTGGCAATAGCCGTAGGAGTCCAGAACTCAAGGAATCTGGGCCCCATCCTTTGTTGACTCTCTTCTCCTATCTGGGTATCATGTTCATGGTCAGGCCAGCTGAGGAGTGAGTGACACCGATAACAGAAGACATCTGGTGGTTAGGTCCTCAGATGGGGTATGCTGAGGATTTAACAAACTAATATGTGAAAAGTCATAGCAGATGCCGGGCACACAGGACATATTCAATAAATGTCAGCCATTAGCTTTCTTATTATTTAATAGAGTACTGCCTCAAAATTGGCATTCAAAATATAAGAGCATATTTAATGAGAAAATTTACAAGAGCCTTCAGCTATTTAAAAAGCTTTCCATAGAAAGGAGTGGTGAAGTGGATTCATTATTATTAAGGAAGACAGATTTAGAACTTTTTAACCAAGAAAAGGGTGTGTTCTCTAGGAGGAAACTCTTTTCTGTGATTATAGCAAGGTAGTCCATTGAATTATGGGCCACCTTGAAATACAGGGAACTCTCATCTCCCACATCAGAAGAGTCTCCAGCACACAGCAGAGTGTGTTCTGGATGACCTTTGGCATCCCTCCCACCTGGCAGAGGAGAGATGTTCAGCAAACACGGAGTTTCATAAAGAACTGATGAGGTTGTATTCAGGACAATCTGCACAGACAATAAAAGGTGGTGGTTCTGAGTGTGTTCTCCAGCCCCAGAGAGGCTGTGGTTAGCCCTCAGCTGTATCTATAACCGACTGCACTGGCTTGGGCTCCCCCGAGCCTCAGTTTCCCCATGTACGAAGCATAGGGAATAAAAATACATTCTTGTTGTGTGACACTAATGCAAAACACTTTGGATGGCCAATGGTTAACGATATCATTCATGCTGATCGAGTAGGGAAGAGAACTTTGTAAAGAAGATAAATAATGACTGCAGAGCAGTGTGGCACATGGGAAGCATTTAAAGGGTGTGTTCAGCTGAATAAGAGGGAACAATGGGATGAGTGGATTGACTGGGGCCACATGGTCAGAGAGACAGTGAGGGTCTCATTATTGAAGGTCTTGGAGGCTGGGGTAGGGATTACAGATTTGACTTTTATTTTAAAAAGGGGGGAGATACAGATGCCTGGGTGGCTCAGATGGTAAAGCGTCTGCCTTCGGCTCAGGTCATGATCCCAGGGTCCTGGGATCAAGGCCCGCATCAGGCTCCCTGCTCCTTGGGAAACCTGCTTCTCCCTCTGCCTCTTTCTCTCTCATGAATAAATAAATAAAATATTTTAAAAAGGGGGGGGGAGATAGAATGTTTCTAGTGAAGAAGTAGCAAGATAAAAGCATGATCTGAGGACAATTCTTCTAAAAAAACTCATGTTTAAGAAACATAGTCATATACATGCCCTCATCTGACCTGCACAACCTCCCTGTGAGGTCTGTGTAGCAGCTGTTATGTCATTATTACCAACTTTTGCCAAACAAATGAAAGCTCAGAGGAACCAAGTGCATTGATCTAATGGCAGAGCTCTTACATAGCCTCAGTTCATGTCTCTTGATGCCCCATCTTATATAATTCATCACAGCACACCATAGAACACAGGAAGGACTGCAGAGGTAGAACTCAAAATCTCACAAGTAGTTGGCAGTTCAATAGTAATATTTTTATTTCATTGAAATTTTAAAAGTCATCATTGTAGTGATGTCATTCTTATTCTATAGCATTTGCTACAATACTGTTGGTATTACTTGCCAAGCAAGATAAATGTAATTCTCCCTTTCTTCAATTTCTGCAATTCTGAAATTAACAGAGGTCTTTACAAAGTGCTTTTTCTGTCGATTGATTTAGCTTTTTGCTAAATCTCTCCTAGTCGAATCCTCCAGGATTTGTATTTTCAATCCCAGTTCTATTACGAAGATCATATAATACAAATGGGTTCATTTTAGAACTCTAGGAGGGAGTGGATGTGTGTAGAGTAACAGTGGTTAACATCGTTGAGGACTTACTATAAATCAGGCACTGTTCTAAGTTCTATGTATATGGGATAAGCAATTTAAAATTTGGGACAACCTTATAAGGTAAGTACTCTTATTATCCACACTTTACAGGTAGGGAGCCTAAGACCCAGAATGGCTATGAAATTCACCTAAGGCCATACAGTGAATAAGTGACAGATCCAGGGTTGAAGCCCAATGCAGTTCTCCGGGACATGTGCAGATAAGCACTGTGTGTGCACTGTGGCCCAGAGTGGGAGAAAGAACCTCCGATGGAAACAGTGGACGTATGTATGTATGTGTGTAAGCACACGTATATGTTTGAGAGCAGACAAATTGAGAACAACAATGTGATGTCTGCCAGAAGCTTGGCCCTTAGGCCAATCTCTACAGACTTCCATCTGAGCTCTCTGAAAAGAAGAGCTGCAAAGAGAAACCAAAATCAGTTTAGGCACTCAAATCTCTGGGGCACTTTGGGACTGTGCACAGCCTTCCTTTTGGATCGTGGTGGTGGTATGGCACAGATGTGAGTTTTTATGTCAGAAGGGAGCATCCGCCCAGGGTCACCAGCGACAGGGTTTCTGGCATAGTCCAAGGTCAGAGGCCCCCACAGGAAAGGGCACAGGGGAGAGCAAGCACCCCCTGCAGGGTTGTGAGAAGGAATTCTCCCAGCTCACCAGGATGCATCACCAAAGGGAAGGGACAAGAAATGGTGGATTTTTTTTCAACATTTCCTTGATGATTCGGGGTCTTTTCTGATTCCATACAAATTTTAGGATTGTTTGTTCCAGCACTTTGAAAAATGTCATTGGAATTTTGATCGGGATGGCGTTGAAGGTATAGATTGCTCTGGGCAGCATAGACATTTTAACAGTGTTTATTCTTCCGATTCATGAGCATGGACTGTTTTTCCATCTTTTTGAGTCTTCTTCAATTTCTTTCATGAGTGTTCTGTAGTTCCTAGAATATAGATCCTTTACCTCTTTGGTTAGGTTTATCTTATGGTTTTTGGTGCTATTGTAAATGGAATTGTTTCTCTAATTTCTCTCTCTACAGTTGCATTGTTAGTGTATAAGAAAGCAACTGATTTCTGTGCATTGATTTTGTATCCTGCCACATTACTGAATTGCTGTATGAGTTCTAGTAATTTGGGGGTGGAGTCTTTTGGATTTTCCGCATAAAGTATCATGTCATCTGCGAAAAGAGAGAGTTTGACTTCTTCTTTGCCAATTCAAATACCTTTCATTTCAAAGTGCTGGAACAGACAATCTTAAAATTTGTATGGAATCAGAAAAGACCCTGAATCACCAAGGAAATGTTGAAAAAGAAAAACAAAGCTGGGGGCATCACGTTGCCTGATTTTAAGCTATATTACAAAGCAATGATCACCAAGACAGCATGGTACTGGCACAAAAACAGACATATAGACCAATGGAACAGAATAGAGAGCCCAGATATAGACTCTCAACTCTATTATCAAATAATCTTCGACAAAGCAGGAAAAGATATGCAATGGAAAAAAAAAACAGTCTCTTCAATAAATGGTGCTGGGAAAATTGGACAGCTATATACAGAAGAATGAAACTCGACCATTCTCTAACACCATACACAAAGATAAACTCAAAATGGATGAAAGACCTCAATGTGAGACAGGAATCCGTCAAAATCCTAGAGGAGAACATAGGCAGTAACCTCTTTGACATAGGCCACAGCAACTTCTTTCACGATACACCTCCAAAGACAAGTGAAACAAAAACAAAAATGAACTTTCAGGACTTCATCAAGATAAAACACTTCTGCACAGCAGAGGAAACAGTCAACAAGACAAAGAGGCAACCCACAGAATGAGAGAAGATATTTGCAAATGACACTACAGACAAAGAGCTGATTTCCAAGATCTATAAAGAACTTCTCAAACTCAACACCTAAAAAACAAATAAACAAATCAAAAAATAGGCAGAAGACATGAACAGACACTGCTCCAAAGAAGACATACAAATGGCTAACAGACACGTGAAAAAAATGTTTATCATCATTAGCCATCAGGGAAATTCAAATCAAAACCACACTGAGATACCACCTTACACCAGTTAGAATGGCAAAATTTGACAAGGCAAGAAAAAACAAATGCTGGAGAAGTTGTGGAGAAAGGGGAACCCTCCTATACTGTTGGTGGGAATGAAAGTTGGTACAGCCACTTTGGAAAACAGTGTGGATGTTCCTCAAAAAATTAAAACTAGAGCTACCATATGACCCAGCAATTGCACTGCTGGGTATTTACCCCAAAGACACAGATGTAGTGAAAAGAAGGGCCATATGCACCCTAATGTTCATAGCAGCAACGTCCGCAATAGCCAAACTGTGGAAAGAGCCGAGATGCCCTTCAACAGATGAATGGATAAAGAAGATGTGGTCTATATATACAATGGAATATTATTCAGCCATCAGAAAGGATGAATACCCAACTTCTACATCAACATGGATGGGACTGGAGGAGATTATGCTAAGTGAAAAAAGTCTAGCAGAGAAAGTCAATTATCATATGGTTTCACTTATTTGTGGATCATAAGGGATAGCATGGAGGACATTAGGAGAAGGAAGGGAAAAATGAAGGGGGGAGATCGGAGGGAGAGATGAACCATGAGAGACTATGGACTCTGAGAAACAAACTGAGGGTTTTAGAGGGGAGGGGGGTGGGGGGATGGGTTAGCCCGGTGATGGGTATTAAGAAGGGCACATACCGCACAGAGCACTGGTTGTTATATGAAAAGAATGAATCATGGAACACTACATCAAAAACTAATGATGTACTTACTGTATGTTGACTAACATAACATAATAAAATTAAATTAAATTAAATTTAAAAAAGAAAAGAAATGGTGGATGTTTCCTATTGCCCAAGGACACATGTTTGGACCCTTCTTGGGAAGTCCCAAATATATCTGGTAAGATTTGGAGAGTAGAAAAAAAGTCACTCATAACTGCTGCCAGATGGAAAAAGACAAATCAGTTCAGTTATCACTGTTACACCATCCCTAAGACCAAGTACCCAGTGTGCATGATCCCCTTTGTGTCTTTTTTTAAAAAGATTTTATTTATTTGAGAGAGAGAGAGAGCACAAGTGAGGGGAAGGAGAGGGACAGACTCTGCACTCAGTGCAGAGACCCACAAAAGCCTTGATCCCAGGACTCCGAAATCATGACCCAATTCGAAAGCAAGAGTGGACGCTTAACCAACTGAGGCACCCAGGTCCCCCCACCCCCCTTTATGCCCTTTTCAAGTGAGCCAAGGAATTCACACCTGATGCACTCTCCAACCCAGCATTGAAGACCAGGAAATATACAAGTAAATCTTCAGTCATAGGTTTAGAGAGAATCGATAAAGCTTTGGGTCTCTAAATTAACATTGAAAATAAGAGAGCTGATCCAAAGACCTTTCTCAATATAAAGAAATCACTTTTTTAAAAAAGCAGGCATTATTTGTGCAATTTGACAGAAAAGCCATTTTTGTGAAGACAGAGATTAATCAGTTCCTATAGAAGGTATTTCTAATGTTTGACAAATCTAGACAAACCCAAAGCTTGATTAACCAGACAGGAATAATGTATCAGGTTTCCATTGTTTTAGGGATGTGTCCTGGTGGTTTTTATGAAATGATGAAAAATAATTGGGTTTTGAGAATGAGATTCTAAGAAATGAAAAGAGATGTGTGACTCTTGAAACTCAATCCAGCTGGGGAGAGATTAAGCTACTCTGGTAAGCCGTCTACTTCCCCCCAGACTGCTGTGCCACTTTGGACCCCTCAGCCAACCTGCCCTCAGTTCTAATCAGGGCTGTGGGAGAAAGAAAGACAATGCAGACACACAGAAGCAAGCACAAGCACGCTTATTCCCGGGCTCAAGTCCACAGGGAGCCCACAGCTGAGTGTCTCCCGGAACCCCCTCCCCGTTCTCGCTCTTTCTGAGGATTGCAGAGTGTCAGCAAGGCCCATGTCCCCCAGAGCTGGAGGACCCAGAAAGGGAGGAGGATGGCAGTGACGAGAATACCTAAAACAGGGGAGCTGGCAGCCACTTGTGTGATGTGATGGGAGGGACAGCTGACTCTGCCGGAAACAGTCCTCCAACAGACTTTGTCCCAGCCTCTGAACTTTCCTCCGCATGCATTTTGGTCTGGAAGGTGCTGTAAACCAAGCTGTTAAATATATAAACCCTGGGCTCAAATTAGCCATTCAGCTTTCAATAGAGTGACCCTCCCCACTCCTCTCCTGCTTCAAAGAACCCAGAATTTCTCTATTGGCCCAGTCTCACTTTGCATAGTGTCCCTTTCACTCATGCAAATGTCCCATTGGGAAGATACTTTGCAAGACCAGCCCCACCTCTCATTGCTCAGAACAGACCTGAGAGCACAGGAGTAAGACAGAAACGTGTTAGTGATGGTCAGGAGGATAAGAAAGGTTCCTTAGGCAGACATAGACCCCACCAGAAGCAGTTAGGTGAAAAAATAACGAAGTTGAAAACAAATGTTTTTAATAACCCTTATGGCTTTTCTTTGGATAAGGCTGGACGGGACCTGGACACAGTTAAGGACTGGTGAACTCGTTGTGAGGACTGACCACTATATTAAGTGATCTTCAGGGTTACATGGTTGTACTCTGATTTGCTTGTTTGCATCGATCTTTAAAATTCCAACGTTCTTGGGCGCCTGGGTGGCTCAGTTGGTTAAGCGACTGCCTTCGGCTCAGGTCATGATCCTGGAGTCCCGGGATCGAGTCCCGCATCTGGCTCCCTGCTCAGCGGGGAGTCTGCTTCTCCCTCTGACCCTCCCCCCTCTCATGTACTCTCTCTCTCTCTCTCTCATTCTCATTCTCTCAAGTAAATAAATAAATCTTAAAAAAATAAAATAAAATTCCAACGTTCTATTCACTATTTTGATTTGGAGGACTATGAAATCTTAAGTGAACTAAAATGAACTTTCCTTTGAAAATATTTTAAGAGTTTTACAAAAGCCTGTGCAACAGTGGGCAATAAGACCACCTAAGGTGTTACAGACCCAGTTACCATGGTGGGAGGGGGAGGCAGGCTATGTGTCCAAGTGCAGGGAGCCAGCACCTCCAACTTGACTCTGCATGACGGAGGACTACATAGCACCTAGAAGAAGCAAATCAGCTGTGTGCATCCCAGTATAGCTGGATCTGGAAAATGGAGTACTGGGCGGGGGGGGGGGGGCTGTTGAGAGTCAGATCAATCTATTTAATGTCAATTTGCTATTCACATTAATTTAAGATTTATATGCATAAACAATTATACATAATTTACAAGATTGATGCAAAACAATGTGAATCTCCCCAAACACCCTGGAATAGTTTGCCATGGCGGGTGGGTGGGGAGTGGGCTATGGGAATAGAAATACTAAGTAAATGAATAAAACACAAGCCTAAAATGTGGGGAGGAGGATGACAAAAAGAGAAAAGAAGGGGGCATGAGTTTATCGCAATCTGCACATTAATTAATTAATGTTCATTAATCTTGCAGTCTTGAGCAGAGAAGTCACATCAGATCCAATGTATTTTAATGTCTTTTGTCTCTTGACTCTCAACAAAATGAAAGACAATATAATTGCTATCATAAGTACTGCAAGCTGCAAAAAAGTTGGGAATGTTTTTCAAGATTTTTCAGCTCAGTCACTAAAACCGAACAGAGCTTGCAACGCAGCCTGTTTGACTACACAGCGAAGCATTTGTTGATGCAATTTCTAATGGGATGTGAGCTTAATAAACTTTAAATCCAGAAGTGGGAAAAAAAACAACAAAAGATATAGGCGAACAGTGGGGAAACTAGTGTGTCGCGGTTCAATGTTAAAGGACCAGCACCAGGAAGCTGCTGACAGTGGAGGTGACGGACACACTCTAGAGAGAGGATGGGAGAAGGGAAAGAGCACTGCAGGGTAGAGCCACTGAGCACGGGATGGCCACCGTCACCCAGAGCTGCTGCAGAGCCGCCCGACTGCAGGCACCTTTGTGCATAACCTAATAAATACAGACACCCTTCCATACACAACTTTCCCCAGCATAATGGGAATGCTTACTTGAATTTATGAAAATATCTCCTGTCAGGAAGTAGCAGCAGAGAAGACATAGGATCTGGAAAAGGGCAAGAGCAGACAGAGTGCAGGGCATGGAAGAGGTCAGGGAACTTGCAGACCCGCTTTGGGTCAAATGTCAAGAATTTCAGCCCTAGTCCCTCATCCGGCTCCCTGCTCAGCGGGGAGCCTGCTTCCCTCTCCCTCTGCCTGCTGTCCCCGCTGCTTGTGCTCTCTCTCTCTCTGTCAAATAAATAAGATATTAAAAAAAGACTTCTAGCCCTAAATTTCCCATATAAGTGAAATCATACAGCGTTTGTCTTTCTCTGCCCGACTGTATACAAATGAACAAATGAACAACAACAACAACAATAACCAAAAAAACAACAGACTCATAAATGCACAGAAACAAACTGGTGGTTGCCAGAAGGGAGGTGGGTGGGAGGGATGGGAGAAATAGGTGAAGGGGACTAAGAGGTACAAACTTCCAGTTAAACAAATAAGTCATGAGGATGGAATGTACAGCACAGGGAAGGTAGTCCATAATACTCTAATCCTGTTTCCTGGTGACAGGCAGTGACTACACTTGGCATGTTGAGCATAGTATAATGTATAGAACTGTTCAATCACGATGTTGTGCACCTGAAATGAACATAACATTGTGTGTCAACTCTACTTCAATTAAAAAAAAAAGCTGGGGCACCTGGGGGGCTCAGTTGGTTAAGCATCTGCCTTCGGCTCAGGTCATGATCCCAGGGTCCTGGGATCGAGCCCCCCACTGGGGTCCCTGCTCAGCAAGGAGCTTGCTTCTCCTTCTCCCTCTGCTGCTCCCCCTGCTTGTGCTCCTTCCTTCTCTCTCTCTCTCTCATTCTCTCTCTCTCTGTCAAATAAATAAATAAAATCTTAAAAAAAAAAAAAAGCCTTCAGCCCTGAGCTAGACCCAAGACTTGAGTGGGTAAGATGGCGGAACCAAGAAAGGAAATATCAGTGGGTTGGGGGCAGAAGTTAGAAAGACCTTGAAGGGGATGGGACAAACAATGAAACGTTCCATTAGTATACTAGGTAAAATAAATTCATTCCATTTGTATAATAAGTAAAATAAATCCAATTTTGAGGTAGAAGGTTTAGTGAACAAGAGATGATAATACATTTAACTTCACATATCCAGCTCTATAATTCTCATCTATGCCAAATGCCAATGCCTAGCCTCTTAGTGTGGTACCATTACTTTAATGAATATCAAACCATTTTTTAAAGTCCTCATAGTTTCCCTCATACATTACAATACTTTAACATAAAGAGGGTTCCCCAAATGCCATTTTCCCCATAAAATATATAAGCTCTTGAGCCGTGAATTCTTCTACTAAAGGATTTTCAGGGACATAACATTTGTAGCTGGAGAAGGAATGTTGTTCCTTGACTCATGCTCACAACAGTGAGAGAGATGTGGGAACATTACACGCATGCCACACACACACACACACACACACACACACACACAATCACACACACGATTATATAGTGTATTTTGTGTGGAGAAGGAATTGTATCCTAAATTTAAGAAATATTTTTATAAAATTTGATAATACCGTTCAGATCATGAAGGGATCATCACAGATTAAATAGGAAAACCACCTATAACGATACACTCACAGCCTCTCAGATCACATGGGTTTTACAGACTTCCAGTGCCTGGTCTTATAACAGTCATTTTATTGCATAGAAAACAGAGAGAATCCTACCAGTCTCAGACATTGTACTAGACACTTCCATAAATGTTCCTTTTTCAATCTTCACAGAAAATATAAGATAGGGATTTTGAATCCTAGGTTTATAGAGGTTAAAAATACTGAGCCTACATTACCGGTAGCTCCAAAGTTTCCCAATGGGATAGCCTTGGGGCAGCAAGCTGATTGAAGAAGGACTTGCAGAATGTCATGTTTGCACAGCAAACAGGCCCTTACACAGATCATCAGTTCAAGCAGAAGAGTCTGCTGCAGGACAGGCCTGAGGCAGAAAGACGAGGTCTCTCCCAATGACCCTGGTCCCTGCCACCCCAAATTTGCTCAGCCTTGCCAGGATGAAAATTGGAATCTGCCAGACTCCAAAGTCAATTCATTTTCTAGAGAAGAAATCTGCAGCTAGAACCAAAGGAAAGGAAAGTCATTTCACATTTTTATGGAAAATTGACTTGCAGTATTTTTAATCACTCTTCTATAAGATAGGGCTAATAAAAGGTACTGACAGCTAACACCACTTTCCGAAACGCCATCGTGTGAGGACAACGTGAAGCCGAGATACTAGGCCAGTGTAAGAAGCTTGCAGGATCTGGTACGCTTTCAACTCAAACAACGTCTAGAAGTGAGGCGCAGACTGTTGTTTCTGGAGGCAGTACATCCTCAGATTTCCATCCCATTTCCCCACCACATTTAGACTTTCGCCATCAAGGTCACTGCCTTGAAGAATGACTTAAAGGTTAAAATAAAAGTTACAGGCAAGAGAGGGAGGAAGGGGCAGGTTGCAAGTGGAGGCGGTGTCCCGGCCAATCCAGAGAACTTCACGAAGGATAATGCACTTGCCTGATGAAGATCAATGATGCGGGTCTCCCGGCCATTAGTATTCGCTGGCATGTCATCTCGAATGGGGAGATGGATAGCACTGGCTATTTATTTGAGAAGAGTTACACAGCTTGACGTATTCTCTGTTTCTCTTTTCCTCCAGAGGATCAGTAACGCCACAATTAGGGAAAATTACTGTGTTAAAGGCAAGCGGTACAAAAATCCTGTTTTCTTCGTGCCTTTGGCAATCCCACCTGCTCATTCATCTCACCTGTGTTCTAGAAACAAAGGACCTAATTTTCTAACAAAACCTTCTTGACAGCTAATCTAATAGCAAATGCTATATCAGGGCAGTCTTAGAGTATTGATAAGCTGCTTTACTTAATATTTTTTAAAGACTCAAGATAATACATGCTCTCAAAACCGAGTATAAGTCAACTAAAATACAACCAAATGTTACACATAGTCTTTTAGTTCCTCAAAGTCTTCTTGGTTGTTTTGGTAAAGTCTGAAAGATTTTACTATCCATATTGTTATTCTCACATGTTTAAATGTTTTCATAGCCAAGGCAACTCAAAATCGTCAGACTGATTTGACTACTTTTTTTACTGATTTGATTACTGTGCTCACATTGATCCCACATACGATACTGTTTTGTCTGAATGTAACACAAAAAGTAAGTCTAGGGTTAGCAGATAATAAGGGGGAGAGTGGAGGTTAAAAACAAACAAACAAACAAACAGGGAAGCCTGGGTGGCTCAGTTGGTTAAGCGTCTGCCTTCGGCTCAGGTCATGATCTCAGGGTTCTGGGATTGAGCCCTGCATCGGGCTCCCTGCTCAGTGGGAAGCCTGCTTCTCCCTCTCCCTCTGCTGCTCCCCCTGCTTGTGCTCTCTCTCTCTCTCTCCTGTCAAATAAATAAATAAATAAAATCTTAAAAAAAAAAACAGAGGAACTGCAAAGAGCAATAGAGGACAGTAAAAAGGCAACGCATGGAGGCAAGATGGCAGAGAAGCAGGACTGGTCATATAACCTGTGGAGACCCATGCAAAATAAAAATGCAGGACCCCTTGGTCAAAACTTATCAAAAATTTCAAGATAGTAGAACATTAAGCCAAACACAGGGCCCTTCCCAGCTTAGAGCTCTGTAAGACTGCATAGGTTACTCAACCATAAAGCCAGCTCTGCTGGGCAGGAATGAGAAATGTGTGCACAGCCCAAACTCCTCAGCGCGACAGAAATGCTTACCTCCTGTGATGGTTAATTTTCTGTGTCAACTTGACTGACTGTAGGGTGCTTGGGTTAAACATCATTTCTGGGTGTATGTGTGTTTTCCCTGATGATATTAATATTTGATTCAGT
The DNA here is from genome assembly GCF_037043125.1 of Eumetopias jubatus. Lineage (NCBI taxonomy): Eukaryota > Metazoa > Chordata > Mammalia > Carnivora > Otariidae > Eumetopias > Eumetopias jubatus. Next base: position 85,825,881 of record NW_028274815.1, on the reverse strand, counting down.
GGCATCCATAGGTTGCCCTCCCTAGTGTGGGTGGGCATCCTCCAATCCATTGAGGGTCTCAATAGAACAAAAGTAAGAAGAAGGAAGAATTTCTTTTCCCCCGCCTCCATGCTTGAGTAGGACATCACAACTCATCTTCTCCAGCTCTTGGACTGGGATTTACACCATTCAGTTCCCCCTGGTTCTCAGGCTTCAAACTTAGACTGAATTACACCACTGGCTTTCCTAGGTCCCCAGCTTGCAGATGGCAGCATGGGACTTCTTAGCCTCCATAATCACATGAGCCAATTCTCCATAATAAATCTCCTACTGGTTTTGATTCTCTGGAGAACCCTGACTAATACCTCTCCCCAACAGGGCTATCTTGTTTGGGTATTGTACATAAAAATATGTTTTCTTAGAAATCCATGTTGCTTCCCTGGATGAGGAAAAAAAATCTGCTCACAGTACCTTGTCTCCCTTTGGGCCAACCTTTCTGTTGAGTTTCAGCCCACTCTATTTGGAATTCTAAAGAACTCCTAAATTTAGGGGTGGATCATTTCTTCACCATGACTTCCCAAGTTTTTGTTCACCTCCTTAGCCTAAATTGGTGAGAGAAAAGGATGAGGATAGTGTTTCTTCTAAGAGACCTTTTTAATCTCAGAGTCAACCATGAAAAATATATCCTACTGGTCTGTTATAAATATAAATATTATTCACCTTGCATCACGGTTGTCTTCTGCCTACACATTTAGCTTGACCAAGTCTTTATAGAAGACTTTACTGAGGAGAGGAGTATATTCAAATTCCAGTTATGATAATTCAGAGCAAATAGAATCAGTTTTGCTGTCATAATGCAGTATCCATTCTGTGGGAGTGATCCCAGGGCTCCTTTGCCCCTCGCTTCCCCAAAACAGGAGTGTCCTCTCACCCTAAGCTTGGGGGAAACTTCAGCTTCCAAGTAACAATCTCGTCTTCCCATGGAGACCAAAACCTCCCATGAACTGTGGAAAATTTGTCAGGAGAAGATTCTCCAAAGTGATCCGTTGAAGCACAGAAAGAAAGCACAACAACTTACTTTAAATTTGATCCTTTAAAAAAAAAAAAACATGTTCCATCTTTGTGCTTTTCTTTCAGGATGTGCATATATGGTGTTTTATTTTAAGAGGTAGGGTAGAATTTTTTTAAATTTTATTATGTTATGTTAGTCACCATACAATACATCATTAGTTTTTGATGTGGTGATCCATGATTCATTGTTTTCATATAACACCAGTGCTCCATGCAGTACGCTCCCTCTTTAATACCCATCACCAGGCTAACCCATCCCCCCACTCCCCTCCCCTCTAAAACCTTCAGATTGTTCAGAGTCCATAGTCTCTCATAGTTTGTCTCTCCCATACAAATATTTAGTTAAAAATAAATGGACACAGGTGCTACATTTTTAGGTAGGGGTGCACAGTTAAAATATATTGGAACAACTAAGGTACTGGGTCCTTGCCAAGTCTTTGGAGTTTAACCTTGTCCTCTGATGATCCAAGGGTTGGCAGAAATCCTGCTTTCAATAGAATAGACCACCCAGGATCATGGCTTTTTAAAGTACTCTGCTGTTCTGCTCCAATCTTCAGGTATGACCCTATTAGATGTCAAAATTTGACAACTGACACTAAAGTTTCTATATTTTTAGCAATTTATTCCCCACTCCCAACTCCCAGTAGAAAATCAGTTTAATAACCATTAGATCTGTTAGTTAGCTCTTCTTCTCTTCACATCTGGGATTCTGGGGCCCCAATATTTCTTAACAAGCCCGTATAAATTGTACTACACCTTACAGGCAGCTGGGTGTGTGTGTGTGTGTGCATGTGTGTGTGTGTGTGTGTGTGTGTGTAGAGGCAATGGGGGGTGTGAAATTAAGTAAAGCAAGATGTAAGGAAAGGGATTTGGGGCAGGGGGAGGGAGTAATCACCATTTTTCTTCTTTTTAATACTTGTCAATTTGCTGATTGGCCCCTGTATACCTCCCTGTTAGCACCTGTAATTGTGCCATTAAAACTCAGCTCTTACCTCCTGTCCCATCTGGGTGCCCCACCTGAGACACCCTGAAGGGGTTATGGACTGATTGAGGAATCAGAAGCTCCACTACCACAGCCACCTGACCGCTAACTCTGGCCTCATTTCAGGCTCTTAAAGAGAGGAGAAAATTAATCCCACCATCACCAAATCCCTGGTTCAGAAGCATAGTTTACTCACTTTTGTATGTCAGCATGCAAAATGTTGGAGAAAGGAGTACTAAATTGTATCAATAAGTGTTATATGTATTCCTATCATCTGATACAATAAATCCTGCCAGATTATATAATGTTGTACCATTAATTTCCAAGATATAAAATCCATAAGAAGCCATAAGAAGTGGCAACAAGTTAATCACTCCTGTATCTGCACATCTGCAGATGTGGGCAATTTAGAGGTAAATTTTGGTGAAGAAATTGAAATATTTTTGATTCATATCTAATTTTCAGATTTAATCAGCTACTGGAGCCAGAGTTAGGTGAATGGAAGAATTTTCTGGCATCAAAGTAAGTCTGGAGAATAAACTGAGAAGGAAGGTGGTGATGTCCTAGCCAGGATGTGCAACCCTCGAATTCTGATAGGTTTTGTAGCTAGATGATCCCTGACATTAGGGAAGAGAGAAGACACATCTCTATGTGGTGAATTTTTTACCTAGCCCCAGTTCCTCCCTCTCTACACTGAGGGGATGCTATCCAACATGGCATCAGGTGTTGATTATCCTTGGGAAAAATGACTGGGATAATTAAAATTACAAATAATCCCAAAAGGTCATTTGTAGACTGGTATTTAAACTTAGCCGAGTTGAAAGTTCAAAAATGATTGTGAAATTTCATTTTGACCCCCTTGATAGGACATAAAGGGTTAGTTCATAGCAACAGAGAACAGAACTAAGTGGATGTCAAACAGTGGTTAGGTTGGGCCATCAAGCTAGACCTGGGCATCATGCTCAGCAGGTTATTCCTGGTATCTCAAGTAATACCCCATGAATCCTATAGTAAAGTATCATTCCTCTAATTCTTATACGAGGATACTGAGCATAGACCTGTAATTTGCCCAAGGTCAAGTTAGTAAATTGTGAGGACTTAAGTCTATCATGAAAATCAAAACCCTTTTTCTACTGGACTGATTCCAGTTGTTGGGCAAAACTAGAGCTGGGAAAAGGATCAAAACAATAAGCAGTTGGCACAAGGAGATAACAATGGGCTTACCTAAGGCACAGAATATGTTGGGAGGATTCATCACTTTTTGAAATAAGAAAGGAATAGAGTTAAAGAAGTCCAAAATACACCCCCAGTATTACTGGATGCTGGTTAAGGCACCAATGAAAAGAGCCAAAACTAAGTAATGGGACGCATCCGGGACAAAGAGAAGATTTTTCAGACTACTCCATGATGGAAATTCATCCTGGCAATATTCAGAATTAATTGTTTTATCTTCTTAACTAATAAAAACAGAAGTAGGGCATTCCTAAAAAGAAAAAAGATTCCAAATGAAACTATGAAGTCAAAAAATAATCTATTTATAATATCTATACCATACTATGCTCATTTGAAATGCATGCATATGCTACCAGAGCATGAAAATGCATCAGTGCAAAAACAGTGCTGACTTCTCTGCTGCTGAAACTTGCTAGTGTGCTCATGATTGGGAGCAAAATACCTGCCATAAACTGTTGGAGGACACTCAAATTACACCATTTCAAGAATGGTGCAGACCATAAATATTCAGCAATAGGCCCTAATGTTTAATAGCTCTAGCTTGAGCTTGCCAAGTGCCCTATGTTTTTTGGCAAGTATGTGCCCTAGATTTAACATCTACTTATGAACATAACTACTTCTCACAATTTTATTGGTTTCAAGAAAACTAGGAGTTTTCTGTCTTCTCTACCTTCAGACAGAACAGACTTAGCCAGTTCATTCCTAAGAATTGGGCTATCGGTATGAGGCTGCTTTTTTCAATTACATAAAAAACCAAGTCACAGCACAGAAAACGGAAGATCACTCCCCTGCCTCTGGCCTGGGCCCCAACCTACCTCACCAACATTATTTTGCACTGTTCCACTCTTGCATCCTTTGCTTCAACAAGTGGAATTATCCTGGAGTCCCTGTAAAGTCTACAGATGGCTAACCCCAGGCTTCTGAGATCCCCTATCCTAGAACATTTTTCATTTTCCCTGCACGTCTCGTTCTAAATCTCCTTACCCATCGTTCACATGTTTTCTTTTGCTCCCATGGAGCCTTTCCACATCCTGATCATGTTCAGTTGGAAGTAATTTCTCTCCTTAGAATTTCTTTTTTCCTCCTTATAATTGTAATACTTGCATATTATCAAAAATTTGGAAACATATAAAGAAACAAGAAAAACTTGGTGGCATAAGAACTGTCTCAAAGGATCACTCTGTAGCATAATATTTAATGGCTACATAATTTTCTACCACCAACCAATATCATTACTCACACACTCATTTTCCCTTTTGTGGAGCATGCAGATGATTTCCTATTTCTTGTTTTTGTAAATTACTTTGTCTGAAGTTCTCTTATGGCAATATGAAGTAGCACTTGGAATTTGGAATTAGAAGATCTGCGTTAAATTTTTCAGTCTGCCACATAGTGGCTATGACTTTTGATAAACCACTCACCTCCCTCAGCCTAAGTTTCTTTATTTGTAATGCAAGGGTAGTAATTAATATTTTCACTAGGCACATTCAATCATATCTCTCACTGCAGAAACCAATTTGTTAGTCAACGCATAACTGCTGGGTAGCTGTGATGTTCCTGCTTTATCTCCCAGCATTGTGAAAAAAATCAGGTAAAAATGCATATTATCAAAGGAAAAAAATATATTCCTGCTTATAGCTTATATTCCCTTATATATCATGGTCCCCAGGATCTATATATCCATCTGCATTATGCCCTCACATGGTGGCTGTTCGGTATACACTCGTTGAATAAATTAGTAGAATAAATTATTTGCCAAATAACATAGTAGCAACAAAATAGATTTTAGTAAACAAATACATGTGTACATAAGTATATATAAAGTAAAAGGGAGAGAGAGAGAGAGAGAGAGAGAATGGTTACTATATGCCAAAATATGTGCTCTTCCAAATTTCTGCCTACCTATCTACAGTTCCACATCTCCCTTAGTTGCTTCAGCATTATGGTTTAATACAGAAAAGTAACCATCTTCCAAAGTGATCACAGCTCATAAGTTCAAGATGATGATATTATTCGAATAGCATTTTCTATCACATATTCTTCCATGGAAAAGACTTCGTGGTGACTTTCTGCTGAGTTCTGCCATTCAGTCTTAGAATTTTTAGAAGGTTTGAAGAAAACCTAGGGCTTCTCAAAAATGTCCATAAGACGTATGTGACTCTTGCCTTACCGTGGTAGTAAGCTCCCCTCCTATACCTGTTTTTTCCCGATGACCTAGCAACATGCAATACCAATTTTCATGCTCATTTCCCTCAACTACGTGAGGCCCAGAGAAGGACTGCTGCATTACCTCTGTCCCAGGACGGACAAGTCAGGCCTTCACTTTAGAGACACTTCATCCTTTCAAACTCTGATCTGTGTGACTGTTATTGCCCATGACTACCACAGGCTGCTCAGAGCTGCTTGTGGTGATGGCAAAAATGTGGAGTCACAGATGAAACAGTCTATTTAAAATGGAGTGACTGGAACTGACAGCTGCAGCAGATTAAAATTCATGGAACTGCAGAAACACAGAGTAGAAATCACATTTAGATAATTCATCATTAAAATTCAGATGACGGCTAATGCTTGCAAGAGGAGACACAAAAGCTTTGTAGAAACCAAATGCAAATACACTTCAGACAGACACCCACCTCCTCCCGGAGAATACCTGATCAGCAAGCAGGTCACATAGAAGAGGCCAAGCTAGAGGGATGCTTTTGACAATTCTCAGTGGTCAGAGAAGCCAGGTCTCCTGGCTAACAACACATAGAATGTTGATTGCCAGGTGGAAGCCGATATAAAAACCATTTTAAGACCTACGCTTCCATCTATGCAGTCTTACCTAATAACAAAAACAGTGGAAAACATGAACTATACCAGATGTATAGATTAGAAGCTCACAAATTATTCCTATGTTGACCACTCAGAAAATTCACTTGAAACCAGTGAAAACAACCCCTTTTCAATTCTGTAGCTGTCTAGCCTCTGAAAGGACAGCTCCCAATAGATCTCTAACCTGGAATGTGAACTTCCATAATTTCTTCTTTAGTCCCAGAAACCCTGGAAGTTAAGGTGGGATCCTGATGTTGTCTTTAAGCCCCTAACGATCATTGCCGCATTTAGCTCTTTATCATTTATGGCTGCAAACTTGCATTCATTTGATATTTGGGTCTTCTGTTAAGCTCTGATACTGTAACAATAAATTAAACAATCCAGAATTATCTGTTTGATCATCTATTCTGTTTGTGATTCTTAATTAGGTGTTTTGAAAATTTGTAATTAGGTGTTTTGGCAGTCACAGTATTTGAGAGACACCACTAGAAGTCAGTGATAGAGTTCCAGGTATGTTATACTTCCTGTAAAATGCAGAACAGTCCCAGAAAGTGAAGGATTATTCTGCACCCTGCAGAACTTTAAAACATCCCAAAGAAAATTCATGTAGGTAAAAACTTATTAGATGAGCTACAACCTACTTTTTAAAAAATTAAAATCATAAAAATTTTGCATGTTTTTATTTACCCTGAATTTTCCAGGAATGTAACACAGTATAAAGAAAATTTGTATTTGGTTTTAATCAAAACTTTTAAAAAGGTATTTATTGTTTTGAAAAGTCACATCATCCAGAGTAGCAGCATCTGCAGTATTGGGATATTGGCAACTTTCCTACGGGCTTGATTATATGCATAGATGGGAGACTCACTGCCTTATTATGTCTTCTAGTATAATTATATCTAAGCACTTATAAACTGCACTGATATTATTATATCATAAATTACTTTCATTCTTTTTCCCCAATATATTGTAATTGGGGAATTTTATTGATCTTTTGAAATTAAGATGTAGATTCATTTTGTTATCTATGGTTTTCATTTCAGCATAGTAAAGGGCTCATTTATAATATAGGCATTCTCCACTTTGTGTCATTAATCCATTTCTGAAAATCAGACATTTCTTTGAAAAACATTAAACAGGAACCTTTCTTCATTATCTTAAACAGGAAAAGTTGCAATGCGTTACAATACCCCAACCTTAACCAATATTCCTAACCAACTTCCTAAAATAAAATGGAAACACAGTAAGACATTTTCTTTGAACAACAAACTATGATGTTAGAATGAAACTTCTTACAGCATTTCTCCCTGATCACAAAATAACTAACACTATTGTTTAAAAATGTAGTTGCTTTGTTGGGAGTTACATAGACACTTTGTGTGAAAACCATAAACTCTGTCTCTATGATACAGTAAAGCAAATAACAGAAATAATAAAGTAGTGAGAAAATGCAGAAAAAAATTTAAAAATTACGTATAACGAACTATTGTTTAGCAAACAAAGTGGAGACTTGGAAAATGAAGAAAGTTGAAGGAGAGGAGAATTGAAGCAATCACTTTGCCACTGGTTAAGAAAGATGAGAGAAGTTGAATATTGAAGGTGCAATGTCAAGCAAACTAACAGAATCAACATTGTATTAGCAGTCCCTGCCCATGTATTCTTGCAGGGAGGAAAAAAAGAGAACCTACTATAAACTATTACCATTGATAAGTAAGTTTAGCAAATTGGCTGTATTTCAGGTCAACCACCAAAAATCCAATGAATTTCTATATGTAAACAACAGGTTATTATAACATGAAATTTTAAAATGATACCACTTACAAAATTATAGAGAAACATCATCTATCTAGAATTAAATAAAATCTACTCCAGAGAAACCTAAAAAAACCCACTTTTGCCAAAATTAAATAAATTAAAGATATACCATGTTAATAGATTGGAGGACTCAGTGTATCAAAGATATCAATTCTCCAAAAAAATGTCAATTCTTCCCATTGGTAATTTGTGTTGGGAAATTGACAAGATGATTCTAAACTTCACATGGAGTACTTAGATGAACAGATATGTATATTTACTAAAGCTGCAGCAATCAAGACAGTGTGGAACTGGTACAAGGACAAATATATAGACATGTGGAACAAAATAGAAAGTCTAAAATCAGACACACAAGTGGTCACTTGGTTTATAACCAAGATTCTACTACAGTACAGTGAGATAAGGATGGTCTTTTAAATAAACAAATACTACTGAATCAATTGGATATTTCCATAGGGAAAAAATGAATTTTGACCCTTACCTCACATCAGGTAAACTGCATACCAAAATATAAAAAGTAAAAACAATGAAATTTCTAGGACATAATATAGAATAACCACATCTTTATGGTATTTTTATGACATTGGGAATGGAAAAATTATCTTTCTTTCTTTTTGTATTGAAGTAAAGTTGGCATACGATACTATATTAGTTTCAGGTATGCAGCATAGTGATTTGACAATTCCATACATTATGCAATGCTCACCACAGTAAGTGTAGTTACCATCTGTCACCATACCAAATTATTATAATATTATTGACCATATTCCCTATACTGTACTTTTCACCCCCATGACTTATTTATTTTATAACTAAAAAACAAAACAAATGAACAAACAAACAAACAAATAGAAACTGACTCATAAATACAGAGAATAAACGGGTGGTTGCCAAGGGGGACAAGGAGCAGGAATGGGCAAAATAGGTGAAGAGGATTAATGGGCAAGATTTCTTAAATTAAATTTAAAAAAAAAAAACATGAACATAATAGAGAAACTTAACAAACTATAACAAACTATTTATGACTTTTATAACAATTATGAACTTCTTTTTAGCAAAAGATACCAATAAGAACATGAAAAAGTAAATTAGAGAATGGGGATAGTACTTACTCTACTTATATCAAAACACTTACATTAGAATACATAAAGAAATCTTAAAAATCAATAAGAAAAGCCAATCTCTCTAATTTTTTAAATGGGTAAAGAACTTGAACAAAATTTTCTTAAAAGGGTCTATCAAAGTGTCAATAACATAAAAAATTTTGGGACACCTGAGTGGCTCGGTCTGTTGAGTGTCCAACTCTTGATTTCGGCCCAGGTCATGATCTCAGGGTTGTGGGATCTAGCTGGTGGTGGGCTCAGTGTTCAGCAGGGAGTCTTCTTGGTATTCTCTCTCTCCTTCTCCCTCTGCCCCTCCCCTTCCCATGCTGTTTCTCTCTCTCTCTAAAATAAGTAAATAAATCTTTTTTTAAAAAAAGTCTTCAACCTCATTAGTAATCATTAAAATCCAAATAAAAACAGCACTTCTGGAAACAAACTAAGGGTTACAGAAGGGAGGGGGTGGGGGGATTGGGTAATAGAGTGATGGGTTTTAAGGAGGGCATGTGTGGTGATGAGCACTGGGTGTTACATGCAACTAATGAATTGTTGAACACTACATCAGAAACTAATGATGTACTACATGTTGGCTAACTGAACATAATAATAATAAAAAGAAAACCACAATGAATACCACTTCATGCCATGCAATTGGTGAATATTAAAAAAGAAATAAAAGAAGTGATGATACCAAATCATGGTGAAGATGTGAAACAATAGAATACTTATTCACTATTGCTGGAAATGTAAATTGGCACAACCACTTTGGACATGTGTTTGGCAATCTCTATTAAAAATATATGTAAATTATGAATCAGTAATTCTATTCTTAGGAATATACCCAGGAAAGGTACATACATATGCTTACCAAATGATGTATACTAGAATGTTCACAGCTGCATTATTCATAAAATGATAAGTAGAAATTATATACATCTCCATTAGTAGCAGAAAAAATAAGTAATGATATATTCATATAACAAAATAGTATTCCACAGTGAAAAAGAACTACCACTACACTCAACATAGATGAATTTCATAAACATAATGCCCAACAGAAAAGAATACATGATGTATTTTTCCATTTATAAAAACAGGCCAACTTGACCTTTATGTGAATGAAGGTGGGTAGGTAGTAAATAAATGGGGAAAAAGAACAGGTTCTGGGATACTAGGATTATTCCATTTCTTTTTTATTCGAGGAGACTTAAAAGGGTGTTTTCATTTTATAAAAATTCATAAAGACATATCCTCCTGATTTTCTGTATGTATTATACCTCAGTAAAAGTTTATATGAAAATATGTATAGATAGATGATAAATGATTGATAGATTAGACAGATAGATGATGATAGATAGATAGATAGATATAGATAGATAGATAGACAGATAATAGATAGATGATAGATAGATAGATAATAGATGATAGATAGATAGATAGATAGATAGATAGATAGATGATAGATAGATAGATGATAGGTAGATAGATAGATGATAGATAGGGCGAGCAGAGACCTTTGGGCTGAGTTGAGACTATATATCAGACAGCTTTTTCTTTCCTCAATGATTTATGAAAAAAAATGCATCTTGCTCACTTTGGTCACTGACATTAGTATCACTCCTAAAAATAGGTAAACATTCTAAAAAGACATTTTTCTTCTTGAGGGGCTCCCTGGACTACTTCTCCAGGTCATCTGTACATACCAATCTAACCATAAGGATTCTGATGGGCACTTCATCTACTGTCAGCTCTTTGGCATGGCTGGCTGAGGAGACATGGTAGTACACCTGGTCATCTGATTAATGAACATGTAGGTCAAGTGTCTTTTTGTAAAGGATCCATTCTCTTAATTAGACTTGTCTTCTACTTTACATTAAAATGTTATTTTTACATAAGTTTTCATGAAAATTAATGCATTTTCACATTCTTCTGGCATCATTTGGTATTTACTTCACAAGAGTAATAGGGTGAGAGATCCATGAGACAAGGGGTATGTCTATATCTCCAGCATCTTTCATCAGGCCCAATGTGAATGTTTATCATTGGTTAATGTATGAGGTATTCTAACTAGATTTCCCAACTTGGGGTCCATGGAAATGGGGATGCAAAAGTTGGTTTTAGAGGATCTGTTAGTTAATAGAAATTATATGTCAATTTTGTGTGTATGCATAAATGCAAGTTTCTGACAAGAGATTTATGGCTTGTATTTGATTGTCAAAATTACCCTTACCTTAAAAAACAAGTCTAGGATATCTAGAGAATTTTGAATACAACAATTATCAAGAGAGTGCAAAGTGGCAAATAGGTTTGGATAGTTTGATTAATAGAATGGTAAAGTAGCTTTGGGACATTTACCTGCATCTTGAGTCAACAGCTACTGTTACTGCATAAGTTTTTAGACAATTTGAATTTATTGTGAGTTTGACCCCTGGAAGAGGATTTACATATATTGGTTCTTCAGTCGTCATTGTTAGGATGCCAGTGTTGGTGGCCTGGACCACCTGGAGCCCTTTGTTTGCTCTCTCCCTTCTCTCTACCTTGGTGCTTCTTCTCAGGACAAGACTCAGACATGTTCCTAGCACAGGGCTGGGAGAATCAGGAGACTCATTCTCTAGGGCTGTTTGCTTGTTCAGGGCAGCTTTAACTCCAATTCAAGCACAGGTTCCTGTGATAGGGGAGGCCAGGGGAAGGAGAGTAAATATCCAACCTGTGTCCAGGTACTAGATCAGGCACCAAGGATGGAAGATGAACACAGTACACTTAATGCCTGCCCTCCTGATATTTATATTCTAGTGAGACATAAACAGTAATTGAGCAGCTTTTATGAGCAACTAAATGCCACATATCTTATGGATGATACAGAGATCAAAAAGATAAGCATAAGGGACAAAACTCCCTATCAGGAAGCTAAGCCCCAGATGTGGATCTTCTGCCACATGAGGGCTGCCATGTGGTTAGGGACATTGGCCATTTACCATGCACTGTGCCAGGTGCTTTACACATACTATCTGACTCTAATCCTCACAATAGTTCTGTGAGATAATAATTACCTCCATTCCACAGACATAAAACAGATGCTGACTAATTATGAAACCTGCCTGAGAATGCTAATAAATGCTGTAAAGAAAATGTCACTACCAGGAACTTGGCTAAGTTGTGTACCTCACAGAACAATGAAATCAGAATCCTGTGATATTAGAATGGGATCAATATAGCTTAGATCCTTGGGGAGAGTGCCTGATATTTACACAACATGATTGACTATTACTGTGTTGAAGATGGTGAGAGAAGCAGGGGGAAAAAAGACTGCTATCAGGGGCTAATATAGTCTAGATGCAGTTTCTTTTAAGCCAAACCTCTAAAACAAGAAAAGAAGACAATTATCTCAGGTGTTGAGAAGCTGTGCCTAATGAAAAATGGAGTGAGCATTTGGCAAGAAAAGGGGAGGGGGGAGATAAAGCTTACATGCAGGTGACAAGAAGTTAGTATTTGATCCCATAGATCCCTGAAATGATCAAATGAAAGCATGGTATCTTCTAAGTTTCCACTCATGAAGAATTTAATGGTTAAATAAATACATACCTTCAGACACAAACATCTAAGGTCTTGCTTTGTAGTACAGGAGCTGATTTACTTAATCAGGGGGCTCTGAAATTCTTTGTACTCCTCCCAGTAAATTTCCTTTCACTCTGTTTCCCCTTCTTTCTTTCTATGTTTCTTTCCATGTAGATGGTTTTAGTTTCCAGGACTGTACTCTTTCCCCCAACCTCTTCCCGGACAATCTGTTCAGGTCCTTCTTTGTTCATTCCCTAGTTCTGCAGCGAAATCTCTAGGAACCAGACTGACAATAGTAAGACTCTCCTGGGGTTGGTTTTACAGGGGGGTGGGCAGGAGCAGGAGAGGAAACAAAGGTTGTGGGCAAAGAATAATGTAACCATTGGAGGAGTGAGTAAAAGGGAAAAGCTAGAAATATTACATGTGAACCACACTATGCAAAGGACTTTAGTGAAAAAGCTGGGGGTTATCCAAATAAGGTTTGGAGTTTGGTTAATACTAATGTATTGAAGTTAAAGTCTTAGTTTTAATAAGAGTTCCATAATTATGTAAGGCATTAACACTAGGGAAGGTGAAGTCACCAAAATGGTGGAGAAGGAAATCTCAGCCTCCATGTCTTCATAAAGATCAACAATTAAACACTTACCAGTGAACAAAAACATCTCTGAAAATGCTCAGGAGTCCACCTAAGAAACTTCTGCAACACAGTGGAACAAAACACTTGAGAATAACTGCACAAAAAGGGAAGGAAGAACAGGTCATATTTTCCTGCTTCATCACATCCCCAGGACAGCACTGCTCAGCTCCAAGAGGGAACTATCCAGTTAGAAAGAATTTCCCATGCCAGGAAAGTGAAAGCCAGGTAAACAACCAGCTTCCTCAGGCTTTTGAGGCACCACATGAAGGACCTGCTTTGATTTCACTCCATCTGGAGACCAGGACAGCTGAGGCATATTTAGCTGTCTTGAAACAGGGAAGAAAAGCAGCCAACTATCAATACCAGCCATGAAGTGGGAGGGACCGCAGTTCCCAGTAACTAGCTCAGCTGGGGATCTCAGCAGGTTTCACCACTGAAGAAATCTGTGGCCAGCACAGCAGTCACAGATCCCCTGTATATTTCACTGATTTTTTTCCCCCACAGGTATTAGCCTTTGCAAACAGCAGCCATCTGAGTCCCTCCCCAAACCCTAGGCTAGGCATCAGTTCTTGTAGGCTCTATGGACCCTACAAAAGGCTCACCAAAGACCACACAGTTGTCAATTCTGTGAACCCCACTGGCCTGATCCAATGGGTCACAATACCTCCCTGGACCTGGAGCCACCACACACACCCACGCTCGGTGCCTACATCACTAGACATGCGGTCATAAGTTGTTCCAATGTGCTCATTCACAGGTGATGATCTTTCCCTACCAAAGTCAGTCCATAACATCTGGAAGAGGTGACTGCTTCTTCAAATGAAAAGACATCTACACAAGGCTACAGGGATCCTGAAGAATCAGGAAAAAATAACTACCAAAAGAACACAGTTAATTTCCAGTAACTGTCCCCCAAAAAATGGACATACAGAATTTCCTGTCAAAGAATACAGAAAAAAAAAATTATTCTAAAGATGTTCAGAGAACCACAAGACAACACAGATGAACAAAAATATTAAAATCAGGGAAATAACACAAGAACAAAATGAGATTTCAACTAAGAGATTAAAAAAATAAAGAAAAAATTAAAATAAAAAGACCTCCGGTCTTCTGATGCCACATCTTGTTCTCTCTCCAACTCCCTGCCTTGATCTCAAATGTCATATCAAGTCTTTGGGCTTCTATTTCATCCTCCTACCTATGACATTATATAACATATTGAACATCAGTCATGTAAAAATAATAGCACACGTGAATTATAGGAATTATAAAGCAATAGAATGCGAAGTTCTGCTCTCAAATAATCATAGTTTAATTGGGAGACTAACTATACATGAGGCAGTTAAAACATAAGCACAAAGCTGCATATTTAGAAGTCTAAAGTCATTTAGTATTTCCAACATGTCCACAGACTCTCTGCAACCTACTAACATATAGTCAGGAGTTTACAAGTTCTTGATAATATTTTTAAATTAAGTAAATATATTTTGGGATAGTATTTTAAATAATGCATTGTCATAAAATTTTTGTCCCAGTGTTTATGTCTGATTTGTATTTGCAAATGTATTGCCTCCAAATAATCACCTAGGCCAATAATGTTTAATTTTCAACATGTTGAAGAACATATCAGGCTGCCCTGGTGTGGTTTTGTTTTAATGTCCAAAAGACACAATCAACCTTAATTTCCCATTGAATCCATTGACTTATTTTACCAGTTATAAACATAACAAATATAATGGAGCTAATTTATAATTGAAAGATATGTTCATGTAATAAAACTTAATTTCTTAAATTATTTAGTAAATTGAAATGTTGATTTGATACCATGGAAATCATATAGTGTCTCTGAGAAATGTATTACTTTACTAGCTGAAGACTAATGAGAAAAAGACAGAAGGGCTTGATAAGTAAATAATGCACCCTCTCAAAGTGAAAACCAAATGGCCTATCAGTGTACTGTACAAATGAAAATTGCAAGTTCATTTGCATAGAAAATGTGGTGAGAGAATTGAGTCCTCCTACAGCTTACAGTAGTATAGACACCCTAAATTAATAAAAACCTGTATCATAGCAATCAGTATTACATTTACATTGCAAGCTAACATATTGTTCCATTCATATTTATTTGCAATCAGAATATCAGTAATATAGTAGTCAATATGCAATGTGTAATCTTTTGTAAAGAGCTAGCACTCAAAACTCTCTTGGACTATTGGAGACACTTTGTCCACAAGTGTGGGGAACCATAAGTGCCTGGGAGTGGATAGTCCCTGGGCATCTTTAAGCAATGGACAAATGGTTCAGTGAGAATAAAAGCGCAGCTCCCTAGCCTCAACTCTGGACAAACTCTGAGGTATGTCTTACACTTCAGAACACTCTAGGATCAGGCTAAGCCTAGAACCTCTGGTGAAAGCAAACCATTACTTGGCTTCTTTCCTTTCCCTATTTAGTTTCCACCCTTCTGTTTCTCCTGAGAACTAAATAAATCCCTTTTATGGGAATCTTTATCTCAGGGGCTTGCTCCTGTGGATTCCAAATTAAGAAAAGGTGCATGATGGAAATGATTGGCCTTTCAAAATAAAAAATCTTTGTTATTTTATTTAACAAGCTCACTGTTAAAAAGGAAAATAAAAAGTAATAATCATGATTCAAAAGAATAATTTTCACAATCAAAAATCAAATGAAGTCATCAAGAACTAAAATCAGGTAAATAATTTCTCCACTTAAAGACAGCATCACCAATTTTATCTCGTCAAAAGAACCTCACATTGAATCAAGTTGTTGATTTTAGCTGCATCAACTTTTTAGAGCTTTTTTGTCTCCTTTTAAAATCTGTTTTTGTTTCACAAATTTACGATTGCTCTAAGTACAAAAATTTCATATGCAACTTTGTATATAGTTAAGTAACATTAAACGGAAACCAGTATAATTAAACAGTAAGGGGTCCACTAGGCAGCTCTTACTTTAAAACAGTCTGCAAATTTTTTCTGTAAAGGTCCAGGTAGTCAATATTAGGCTTTGTGGGCCATACATTTTCTGTTGAAATCATGTAGCTTTGCTGTTATAGCATGAATGAAGCTATAGATAATACATAAGCAAATGAGCATGGCTATTCCAGTAAAACTTTTTTAAAGTAGGCATCAGGCTACAGTGTGATGTAAAAGCTATAGTTATTTTTTAACTCCTGCTTTATTTTTTTAATATTTTATTCATTTATTTATCAGAGAGAAAGAGAGAGAGCACAAGCAGGGGGAGCAGCAGAGGGAGAGGGAGAAGCAGGCTCTCTGCCAAGCAGGGAGCCCGATGCGGGACTCGATCGTGGGGCCGTGGGATCATGACCTTAGCTGAAATCAGATGCTCAACCGACTGAGCCACCCAGGCGTCCCTCATCTCCTGCTTTAAAAGTAAGCCTGGCACCTTTTCTTCAATAAACAAACAAACAAACAGCAACATTAAAACATTAAAAAAGTTGAAACCGTCAGAACCAACATTGCTAGAACTCTGGGAAAACAGTCCAAGTTTTGAAGCTATGAAGAAAATACAGAATCAGAAAAAGAGCAAGTTAAAAGTGATAGGAGAGCTTTATGGCTTTTATTCTTTCCCTTATCCCACACCCTCCTTGAATCAGTAAGTCTTAAATATGACAACCTCCATTCCCAGTGTGGGATCTGTTCTCTGGTTCCAGAAGGAATAGAGATCTTATTTGCAAATTTTTGTTTATGACTGTTCTAGGACACTTGAAAAACAGAAGCAGTTTTTGTTTGCCTAATGTGGAACCATTTCAGGGCAGAAAAGTGTCAGGCTACGGTTCAATATATGTAAGACTAACTAACAACCTGCAGTGACTTCAGACAAAATATTATGGTTGAGACATGCAATAGACTGCCTAAGTCCTAAAAGAAAAAGCTGGAGATAATTTTTTGGGGTATTAGGAAACTCAAAAGCACCATGTATACAGGGGAATTTAAAAAGCCATGTGCAATGTGCATGCTCAAAAAGATACCGGAGGAGACCCTAATTTTTCACCTCTTACTGATCTCTGGGCTCATTGTAAAACTTGCTAACTGTTGGAGAAGTACCTCAGCAAGAGACAACCTGAAAAAAACTGAAAGATTTTTTAAAAACTCTTGGCATTCAGAGAAATCTGTGTCAAAATATTAGCTGAATACAAGCCAAAGGAATGGAGACTTCAGTGACCCCAAACAAGAAATACAGTATTTTCAAAATTCCTTTGGAAAAGTCACTAAATGAGCGAAATTAGATAACCTTTCACAATCACAAATGAGGAAATCCTGAGGGAAAGGGAAAAATGATTTCCAGAGTATCTACATTATAATATTAAAATTTCAGATATCAACTAAAAATCACAAGGCATGCAAAGAAACAGGAAACTATAGTTCTTTCAAAAGAATAAATTAAATGGACACAAACTAACATTGGTAGTCCAGTCATTGGATTTACTAAACAAAGATGTTGAAAGAACTGTCTTAAGCTCAAAAAGCCAAAGAAAAGACTAATCAAAGAACTACAGAAAAAAGGAAAACAATGCATGAGAATGTCAATAAACATAAAAAACAGAGAGAGGAACAAAGCAAAAAATCTAGAGCTAAGATATACAATAACTAAAATGAAAATTTTACTTGATAGCAGATGTGAGCAGGTAGAAGAAGGAAACATTCAACTTAAAGGTAAGACAATTAAAACTATTGAATCTGAAGACAGACAGGAAAAGAATGAAGAAAACTGAACAAAGTCTAAGGCATCTGGGGGATACCATCAACAAGATCAATGTATGCCTTATGGGAATCCCAGAAATAGAAGTAAGAAAGAAATGAATACAAAGAATATTGTAAGAATAATGTCTGAAAACTGTCAAATTTGATGAAAGATATGAATCTATGTATCCAAGAAGCTCAATGAACTCCACGTAATATAAACTAAAAGAGATCCACAGTGAGACATATTATAAGGAAACTCCTGAAAGCCAAAATCAAAGAGAGAATCTTAAAACCAGCAAGGAAGAAGCAATTTGTCACACAATAGGGATTCTTATTAAGATTATCCATCAATTTCCTATTAGATACCATGAAGGCCAGAGGCAGTGGAATGATATATTTAAAGACCTGAAAGAAAATTAAGGCAGGAAAAGAAATAGAAAGCATTTGGAAATGAAGAACTAAAACTATTCACAGGTGAACATGATCCTATATATAGAAAATTTCACAAGAATCCACACACAGGGAAAAATAGAGCTATACATGAACTCAGCAAAGTTTCAGAGTACAAGATGAACACACAAAATCAGTTTTGTTTTTATATACCAACAATGAACAATCCAAAAAGGAAGTTAAAAAATAAATCTCACTTAAATACCATCAAAATAATGAAATACCTAGGAATAAATTTAGCCAAAGAGGTAAAATATTTGTATACTAAAAACTATATAACATCGCTGAAAGAAATAAAAAGAGACTTAAATACATGGAAAGACATTGTAATGTTTATGGTTTGGAAGACTTAATGTTGGTAAGAGGTCAATACTAACTAAAAGCAATCTACAGATTCAATGAGATTCCTATCAAAATTCACCCAATAAACATTTTTGCAGAAATTGTAAAGCTTTTCTTCATATTCATATGTAGTTGTGCAGGATTCCAAATAGCAGGGGGAAAAAATTTGAAAACTAAGAACAAAGTTGTAGGACTCACACTTCTTGTTTTCAAAATATACTACAAAACTAGAGGAATTAAAAAAAATCAGTATTGGTATAAGAACAGATTCACAGACCCATGGATAGAATAGGAAAGCCAAGAAATCAATCTATACATCTATAGCCAATGGGTTTTCAACATGGGTGCAAAGACCATCCAATGGGAGAAGAATAGTATCTTCAACAATGGTACTGGGATAACTAGACTTCATTAAAATTAAAGAGTTTTGTATATCAAAGGACATTATCAAAAAGGGGGAAAGACAATCCATAGAATGAGAAAATTTGCAAATCATGTATCATCCGTCTAGAACATATAAAGAACTCTACCATTCAACAACAAAAAGCCAAGCAACCCATGTAAAAAAACAGCAAAGACTTGATATACATTTCTCAAAAAAAGATATACAAATATCTCATAAACACTTGAAAATATTCTCAATATAATCAGTCACCAGGGAAATGCAAACCAAAACCTCAGGGTATGAGATACCCAGAGGTAGAAGACACCATCTTGAATCACATGTAAATGTAAGCAAGCAGATCTACAAAGAGACGTTGAAAGTGGACATTGGCAGCTCTAAGAGACGGAAAACTGCCTCACTCCTGATCTTTCTCCAACACACCACAAAGTACAGCTAGTTGTCCTTCACTCTTTTAGGATTCTAGGAGATGGGTACATCTATAATAAGCTGCGTTTTTATACTTAAGCTTGTTCAAGTTAGTTTCTGTTCCTTTCACCAAAGAATCTGAATAGAACATATTGCAACCTATCAGTTTAAATTGTAAAATATGCATAGTTTTTACAACTTCAAAGCCATTTTATGCTTATGGAGAGTCATTTCACACTACTTGCCTCAATTACCTTACGAGTAAATAATCTCCTCAGCCACTCTGGGATTCTTTGTGAAATCATATAAGAAACCCTAAAAGTCTCACTGTTCACGTGTGCTAATACCTCATCTGCAAAATCCACAGCAAAAAGTCATGCAGCTTCCAAATGAATTTTCTCAGCAACCCATGGCACCCAAATGCTGAAAGGGGTGATGCACACTTTCTTCCCCAAAGGAAGCAACATCTTCCATCTAAGTGGCAGCAAGCTCAGAGCAAGTGAAAACAACACAGCAAGCCTTTCACTGGAGGAACAAGCTCTGCATCTCTGGGGTGGCTCACTTTTATAGCATACACTCAAACTGCAGCACGACATATGCCTGACAGCTTGCAACTTCCAAATAGACAAATAAACAGACTCCAGCTCTAAAGCACCTTTTGAAAATTGCAGGGGGTTTAGATAGTGTGGTGTCAGCACAATTATGAAAAATTCCCAACAGATCAACTGGGCTTGTCACCTTGTCCGTTTTGCTGCCAACCTGGAAGAATATTTAGCAAAGCTTAAAAAGTTGCATCCCACCAGACTAAGGAATGAGATTTGTCATTGCTGCTCTGACAGCAACAGCAGTAGGAAGTGTGAATCATTATTAACCGAGTGTTGTGCATATGATAAAATAGCTATATTATACTCCTGCTGGTGATAGCCATAAAGGGACAAAACTCAGAACAAGGAGCAATATGCAATTAGCCTGGAGTTCTCTCCTTCTATTGAAGAAGAAATTCAATCATGTATTTCTAAGCAGCAAGGATGTGCCACCCAACCCACACAACTGATAAAGATGGCTCCTTTTATTTCCCCTCACACTTTGTAGTTATGACATTTCAAAAGAGAGGACTGTCATGTACAGCCATGTTTGTAGATTACCAGATTCTTCATGGTAATCTTCGTGGCAAAGTGAGCCAAGAGCTCACAGTGGATGTTTTGGATGAGAATATCTAAGAATGGCCATGCTGTGGTCCCCCCTTGGCCCCAGACATCTGGATCTGCTTTTGACCCAGATCACTAAATCCATCCTCTTCTGGTTGGCAAGCTTGATACTGGTTATTAATCTCTCTTAGAAGCAAGGCAGATTCTGCTGAGACACTAGACTGCCTTCCAATGAGGCATCAAATAAACTTTCATGGGGACATTTCCCTAAGTGATGATATATCTCCATGTTCTTCTCATGAAATAACATTCAAGAAAGAAAAAAAAAATCTCAGAATTTGTGAGGAAAAATGAGGCTTTATTTTCCCTCATGGGAGACATAAAATTCTTATTTCTTCTGAGTTGAACCAGAGCAAGAGAGTCCTGATGGTGACCAGTGGCATAAATATTGGCATCTCCTTGTGGTGTTATGGTGACAGAAAAGGAGAAGCTCTCCAGAACAGACCCCTAGGGTACCAATGCCATCTGACTTCTGTTATTGAATCTGTGTGTGTGTTTGTGTGTGTGTGTGTGTGTGTGTGTGTGTCTTTTCCACACTCCATTTCCATTTGCAAGTTCTACTGATTGAAAAGATGTGCCAATCTGGAAAATTTAAAATTTTCTTATATTTGTAATATTAGGAAGTAGTGGTCATGCTTTGGTTGCCTGCCATAAACTTAAAAAGAAAATTAAACTAGCTAAACCTATCCACATGGAATTCTTTCTTTAGTCAGGATGGGGGTGAAAGGCAGAGGTGGGTGGGTAATGATGGGAGGGCAGAAAGAGAAATGTGAAAGGCATTAAAAGAAGAAAAGCCCATGGCGGTTAAACAAAAGAATAATATCTCTTAGTACCACCCCTCACCCAAAAGTACCTCCATGGAATATAGACTTTGCATTCATGAGTCCTTATTCTCAACTCTCCAGCACAGAAGTAATTATAACCCCTCTCACACATCAGGCAGTCAAATATTCAAGAATACAGCATATAGAATTCTAGGCAGAAAGGAAAGTCATGAATTAACTGCTCTTTTAAAACTCAACATAGAAAGTGGGCTGAACTCTAAATCATAAATGGAGGACTTATTTGGCATTAGAAGGTTAACCCACTTCAATACAAACCACACCTCACTTTTGTATAGTCCACGGGAAGAATTGTTTTAATCTGGGGAGTCCAAGATGGCAGAGGAGTAGGAGACCTTAATTTCTTTTTTATTTTTTATTGTTATGTTAATCACCATACATTACATCATTAGTTTTTTTAAAGATTTTATTTATTTATTCGAGAGAGAGAGAATGAGAGATAGAGAGCACGAGAGGGAAGAGGGTCAGAGGGAGAAGCAAACTCCCTGATAAGCAGGGAGCCCGATGTGGGACTCGATCCCGGGACTCCAGGATCATGACCTGAGCCAAAGGCAGTTGCATAACCAACTGAGCCACCCAGGCGCCCCATCATTAGTTTCTGATGTAGTGTTCCATGAGTCATTGTTTGCGTATAACACCCAGTGCTCCACGCAGAACATGCCCTCCTTAATACCCATCACCAGGCTAACCCATCCCCCACCCCCTCCCCTCTAGAACCCTCAGTTTGTTTCTCAGAGTCCATCAGGAGACCTTAATTTCATCTGGTCTTAGAAATTCAGCTAGACAGCTATCAAATCACTCTGAACAGCTTCAAACTCAACCGGAGATCTAAGAAGAGAATAGCTGCAACTCTGAATAGAAAAGCGACCACTTTCTGGAAGGTAGGACGTGCGGAGAAGTGAATCTGAGGCGATATTCGGGAGGATAGACGGTGGGGGAAAGGGCCTCCGTCAGCCGCTTCTGGCAAGTGATAGAGCCTCGGAGCACAAAATCAGAACTTTTAGAAGTCAGCTCTGCTGAGGGACATCGCCCCAGTGGCTAAGCGGGGGGCGGAGCCCTCGCTGGGACAGTGTGATCTCAGGACCCTCGGGGTCACAGGAAGACCAGGGATGCCTGAGTGCGGCAGAGCTCCCAGGTATCAGAGCAGGGAAGATGGTTGCAAAAATGGAGCTGAGGAGTGGGCTCTCACCTTGGGGTTGCCATAAACTGTGCACCATGGCACAGTTGAGTGACTATTCTCTCCCCACACCCATGGCTTTTCTTCTCATTTAATGCCTTTCTCATTTCTCTTTCTGCCCTCCCATTTTTACCCACCCACCACTGCCTCTAAGCAAAGAAAGAGCCCAAAAGTAACATAGACCAGAGACAATATATAGTAACAGTCACTTTACAAGCAATACAATGGCACTAAATTCATATCTTTCAATAGTTACTCTGAATGTAAATAAGATAAAAGCTCCCAATCAAAAGACACAGGGTATCAGATTGGATAAAAAAGCAAGACCCATCGATATGCTGTCTGCAAGAGACTCATTTTAGACCCAAAGACACCCCCACATTGAAAGTGAGGGGGGGGAACCATATACCATGCTAATGGACATTCAAAAGAAAGCTGGGGTGACAATCTTTATATCAGACAAATAAGACTTTAGACCAAAGACTGTAATAAGAGGTGAGGAAGGATACTATATCATAATTAAAGGGTCTATCCAACAAGAAGATCTAACAATTGTAAATATCTATGCCCCTAACATGGGAGCAGCCAATTACATAAGCCAATTAATAACAAAATCAAAGAAACACATCGATAATAATACAATAATAGTGGGGGACTCTAATACCCCACTCACTGCAATGGACAGATCATCAAAGCCGAAGATCAACAAGGAAATAAGGGCTTTGAATGACACAGTAGACCAGATGGACTGCACAGATATATTCAGAACATGCCATCCCAAAGCAAGAGAATACACATCCTTCTCAAGTGTACATGCAACATTCTCCAGACTAGATCACATCCTGGGTCACAAATCATGTCTCAACTGGTACCAAAAGATTGGGATCATTTCCTGCATATTTTTGGACCACGGTGCTTTGAAACTGGAACTTAATCACAAGAGGAAAGTTGGAAAGAACTCAAATACATGGAGGCTAGAAAGCATCCTACTAAAGAATGAATGGGTCAACCAGGAAATTAAAGAAGGATTTAAAAAATTCATGGAAATAAATAAATATGAAAACACAACTGTTCAAAATCTTTTGGATGCAGCAAAGACAGTCCTAAGAGGGAAGTATATAGTAATACAATCTTTTCTCAAGAAACAAGAAAGGTCTCAAATACACAACCTAACCCTACACCTAAAGGAGCTGGAGAAAGAACAGCAAATAAAGCCTAAGCCCAGCAGGAGAAGAAAAATAATAAAGATCAGAGCCAAAATCAATGAAATAGAAACCAAAAGAACAGTAGAACAGATCAACGAAACTAGGAGCTGGTTCTGTGAAAGAATTAACAAGATTGATAAACCGCTGGCCAGACTTATCAAAAAGAAAAGAGAAAGGACCCAAATCAACAAAATCATGAATGAAAGAGGAGAGATCACAACCAACACCAAAGAAATACAAACAATTATAAGAACATATTATGAGCAACTCTATGCCAGCAAATTAGATAACCTGGAGGAAATGGGTGCATTCCTAGAGATGTATCAACTACCAAAACTGAACCAGGAAGAAATAGAAAACCTGAACAAACCCATAACCAGCAATGAAATTGAAGTTGTAATCAAAAATCTCCCAACAAACAGAGCCCAGGGCCAGATGGCTTCCCAGGGGAATTCTACCAAACATTTAAAGAAGAATTAATACCTATTCTTCTGAAGCTTTCAAAAAATTGAAATGGAAGAAAAACTTCCAAACTCTTTTCATGAGGCCAGCATTACCTTGATCCCAAAACCAGACAAAGACTCCACCAAAATGAAGAAACAGAGACCAATATTCCTGATGAACATGGATGCAAAAATTCTCACCAAGATACTAGCCAATAAGATCCAAGAGTACATTAAAAGGATTATTCACCATGACCAAGTGGGATTTATTCCTGGGCTGCAAGTTTGGTTCAACATCCACAAATCAATCAATGTGATACACTACATAAATAAAAGAAAGAACAAGAATGATATGATCCTCTCAATAAATGCAGAAAAAGCATTTGACAAATGACAAAGTACAGCATCCTTTCTTGATTAAAACTCTTCACAGTATAAGGATAGAGGCTATATACCTCAATATCATATAAGTCATCTATGATAAACCCACAGCGAATATCATTCTCAATGGGGAAAAACTGAGAGCTTTTCCCCTACCATCAGGGAACACGG
Source organism: Eumetopias jubatus (assembly GCF_037043125.1). NCBI lineage: Eukaryota > Metazoa > Chordata > Mammalia > Carnivora > Otariidae > Eumetopias > Eumetopias jubatus. Next base: position 85,800,947 of record NW_028274815.1, on the reverse strand, counting down.
CAGGGATGTCCACTATCACCACTGCTGTTCAACATAGTACTAGAAATCCTAGCCTCAACAATCAGACAACAAAAAGAAATAAAAGCCAACTGAATTGGCAAAGAAGAAGTCAAACTCTCACTCTTCACAAATGTCATGATACTCTATGTGGAAAACCCAAAAGACTATACCCCAAAATTGCTAGAACTCACACAGCAATTCAGTAAAGTGGCAGGATTTAAAATCAATGCACAGAAATCAGTTGCATGTCTATACACCAACAATGAGACAGAAGAAAAATTAATGAGTCAATTCCATTTACAATTGCACCAAAAATCATAAGATATCTAGGAATAAAACTAACCAAAGAGGCAAAGGATCTGTACTCAGAAAACTATAGAACACTTATGAAATAAATTGAGGAAGACACAAAGAAATGGAAAAATGTTCCATGCTCATGGACTGGAAGAAAAAATATTGTGAAGATATCAATGCTACCTAGAGCAATCTACACATTCAATGCAATCCCTATCAAAATACCATCCACTTTTTTCAAAGAAATGGAACAAATAATCCTAAAATTTGTATGGAACAAGAAAAGACCCCGAATAGCCAAAGGAATATTGAAAAAGAAAACCAAAACTGGTGGCATCACAATGTCAGACTTCAAGCTCTATTACAAAGCTGTCACCATCAAGACAGTATGGTACTGGTACAAAAACAGACACATAGATCAATGGAACAGAATAGAGAACCCAGAAATAGACCCTCAACTCTATGGTCAACTAATCTTTGACAGTGCAGGAAAGAATATCCAATGGAAAAAAGACAGTCTCTTCAACAAATGGTGCTGGGAAAATTGGACATCCACATGTAGAAGAATGAAACTGGACCATTCTCTTACACCATACACAAAAATAAACTCAAAATGGATGAAAGACCTAAAGGTGAAACAGGAATCCATCAAAATCCTAGAGAAGAACACAGGCAGCAACCTCTTCCACCTAGGCCACACAACTTCTTGCTAGATACATCTCCAAAGGCAAGGGAAACAAAGGCAAAAATGAACTATTGGTACTTCATCAAGATAAAATCTTTTGCACAGCAAAGGAAACAGTTGACAAAAACTGACAGAATGGGAGAAGATATTTGCAAATGATATATCAGGTAAAGGGCTAGTATTAAAAGTCTATAAAAAACTTGTCAAACTCAACACCCAAAGAACAAATAATCCAATCAAGAAATGGACAGAAGGCATGAACAGACATTTCTCCAAAGATTACATCCAAATGGCCAACAGACACATGAAAAAATGCCCAATATCACTTGGCATCAGGGAAATACAAATCAGAATCACAGTGAGATACCACCTCACACCAGTCAGAATGGCTACAATTAACATCAGGAAAGGACAGATATTGGCGAAGATGCGGAGAAAGGGGATCCCTCTTACACTGTTGGTGTGAAGACAAACTAGTGTCACTACTCTGGAAAACAGTACCTCAAAAATTTGAAAATAGAGCTACTCTATGACCCAGCAATTGCACTACTGGGTGTTTACCCCAAAGATACAAATGCAGTGATCCAAAGGGGCATCTGCATCCCAATGTTTATAGCAGCAATGTCCACAATAGCCAAACTATGGAAAGAACTCAGATATCCATCAACAGATGAATAGATAAAGAAGATGTGGTATATATACAGGATGGAATATTATGCAGCCATCAAAAAATTGAAATCTTGCCATTTGCAATGAGGTAAATGGAACCAAAGGGTATTATGCTAGGCAAAATAGGTCAATCAGAGAAAGACAATTATCATATGATCTCACTGATATGTGGAATTTAAGAAAGGCAGAGGATCATTGAGGAAGAGAGGGAAAAAATAAAACAAAATGAAACCAGAGTAGGAGAAAAACCATAAGAGACTCTTGAACATAGGAAACAAACAGAGGATTGCTGGAGGGGAGGGGGCTGGAGGGATGGGGTAACTGGGTGAGGGACACTGGGGAGCGTATGTGTTGTAATGAGCACTGGGTATTATATAAGCCTGATGAATCACAGACCTGTACCCCTGAAACAAATAATGCATTGTATGTTAATTAATTGAATTTAAATAAAAAAGGGGAAAAAAGAATTGTAATTCTTGTAAGAGGAAATACAGAAAGATAGAGGCTTTGTCTCTGCCTCAGGTGAAATGTATGTCACATCACTAAAGGTAAATGTCTGCATGCCTGCCTCCACCCAGATCATTTGTTGCTGTGCAGAACCAGCCTTAACACTTTTACAAGTCTTAGCCTGTCTTCATTCGGAGAAAGTACCAAAATTCTTTAATAGCAATAATAGCAGTAGTTGCTATTTATTAAGTGCTTACTCTTTGCTGGCATTTAACACATATTTCTTCAAAGTCTCCACATGCATCCCAGAGAGATCTGCTTTTATTCAACAGAGGAGTCAGAGTGATGAAGGAATGGCCCCCCGTCACACATCTGAGGATAGCAGAGCTCAGACTGTGAGACCCTCACTCAGCTTTCACAACCACAGAGAATTTGCTCAGACAAAAATATTTATGAAGAAACTATCCACAATGAATCATGGAACACTACATCAAAAACTAATGATGTGATGTATGGCGATTAACATAACATAATAATTTTAAAAAATTAAAAAAAAAAGAAACGATCCAATTTGGAAGAGTGGAATTAATTTTACTTCAGAAACACACTGCTTTTTTTTTTAAGATTCCTTAAGAAGTAATCATTCAGATGTTCCTACGATACTGTGTTTCAAATGAACTGCAATCTTGTGGGTCCAGGTATAGGTTTGGAGACAGACATATTTTGTTGGAGTCCAGCGTGAGCACTTACACACTCTGCAACATGGACAAGTCACTCAACCTTCATAATCTTCAGTTTTCTCCTGAGTGGAGTATACTAATCATACTACCTCACTGAAGTATTGGGATTATTGGACAAATTAATGCATATTAAATTGGCTTGTGAATCATAAGCATTCACAAATTATTATTATTGCTTTAATGTGATTCTTAGAGTGATTGTTTTTGTTCATTGCTGTCAAATACGTACGAAAGCTTAGAAGAAATTGTGTTCTTCTATTCCCATATTGATAAAGACTAGATAAGTCTTTCCATGAAGACATGCTCTCCAGAATTTGGATCTGATCATCATACCACCTGAATTTATGCATTTTCCTGCTGATAATCTATACTTATATATACCGACATATTTATATATCCCCACTGCATTGGATTTTGAATGCATAGGTAGCTTATTTATTCTGCATTTATTGGGAATGGACTTGGATTGACCTAACAGCACTCTACTTGCTTCCTTCCCAGAGGATTTGTCTCAGCCCCAGGCCCTGCTACCCACTGACCACATTATAAACACTATAGGATTTCTGGGCGCCTGGGTGGCTCAGTCGCTTAAGCGGCTGCCTTCGGCTCAGGTCGTGATCCCAGGGTCCTGGGATCGAGTCCCGCATCGGGCTCCCTGCTCAGTGGAGAGCCTGCTTCTCCCTCTCCCTCTGCCTGCCTCTCTGCCTGCTTGTGCTCTCTCTCTCTCTCTCTGTCAAATAAATAAATAAAATCTTTAAAAAAAAAAAAAAAACACTATAGGATTTCCAGCCAAAGAGGAATAGAACAAAGGATGCCCCTTAATGAAAGGCAAGCACCCAGATTATGGCTGGTCATCTAACTAAGGACGGCCTGCAGAAGTGAGTTGGTCAATCCAGTTATAAGCTTTGAAGAATGTGCTGGCAACAGGACAAAAATGGTATCAACATGTTTGTCACCCAGACTCCTCCTCTTACCCCTCTATAGAGAATCCTTCCTTTGCTAGAAAGTTCTAGCAAAAGGGGAAACCCTTTTGTGATGAAGAATTGAAAAAAAAAATCAAGAAATCAAATGAAAAAGAATTTTTATGGGTGGATTTTTTTTAAAACAGCAGTAGGAACAGAAGATCTAAAAAGTAGCAGTAGGTGGCCAGGGGAGCTGACCTTTTGTGAGATGAATGGGGAGCAAGAAAGGAAATAAAGGAAATATTCTTTGCGGAAGAAAGTGAGAGGTTTTTCACAGGTGCAGAAGGGTAGTAATAAGAGACAAAATCTTTTAATAACATTGCTGAAAACTCTGTGCGGTCTGTTTGGACAGAGACACTTACTGAACATGGGGCTGGACTATTTGGATCATAGGCCAGCAGAGGATGTGCTCTCAGGAAGTGCATGAGACCAGAGAAAGAAAGTCACAAATAGCAATGAGAGCTGATGTAAAATAAACGAGAGGGAAGCCATGGGTGGCCATCATGGGCCACACACAATCTGAGAAGATAAGAAACAGGTTCAAGTCACCAACCAAGGAAGGGAGTTGGCAGACAGAAGGAATCAAGCAGATGACCAAAGAAAGACTTTCACCAGTCCTGCTGGGCTAAGGAGTCCTTAAAATAAACTCCCATCTTGTAGAGGTGATGTCAAAACCTTTGTACTTTGGTACCCCAAAAAAGACTAAAAGAGAGTGCTAAGGACTTCGGGATGCCTTGGGGATAAATCTCTGCCCTTAAAGAGCTTCTCTCTAGAGTACATGGTTTTGCAATAACTCAAAATAGGTGTGGCCAGAACCTCTAAGACAGCCCACGATGATTCCTCCTCCTTTGTGCTATCGCGTCCCCTGAAGGGTAGGTTGGCCCTGGTGACCAGCTTCTAATAAAAGAATATTGCAAAAGTGATGTGATTTCCCTTCCCTTCTGAGGTGAGGTTACAGAAAGAGTGCAACTTCCATCTTGGGTGCCAGCTGCCCTATTGTGAGCTACCCCGTGGAAGATCCATAATGTCAAAGAACTGATGCCCCTGACCACAGGCAGTGATAACCCAGGCTGGCCAAGCACCATGTGTGAGCCTGGAAAGGGATTATGCCCCCTTGAGCCCTGAGACAGCTGCAGCCCCAGCAGACACCTCAGTGTCACCTTTGTGAGGCACCCTGAGCTAAGCTGCACCTGGATTTTTGACCTATAGCAACTGAGATAACAAACGTTTATTGTTTAAGCCACTAAGTTGTGCAGTCATTATTATACAGCAAGAGATACCTAATAAGCAGGGTTCATCTAAAAGATTATAAAGCTGATGGAGGAAGAAAAGGCAGGTGAAGGGAAGAGCTTGGTTGGCTTTTCTGAGGACAAGATTTGGCCTTAAATTCAAAGATGGTTGAGTTTGCCAAATAGACAGGACGGAGACATCATATGCTTCATGCTGATGTGGATGATGTTTATACTGCAATCTCCGGGACCTTTTAGCATCCTCTAAATACTCAGTGATCCTTCAAAGGGTAGTGAAGAGAGTGGAAAAGAATACAAGAATACAAAGAAAACTTTCCTGTTTCCAGAAACAGGAAAGACGATTTATCCTCATTTCCTGTCCTGGAAAGAGATGAAATAAGGTCATCCATTGGCACATTTCTAGTGTCCTTTCAGCCTTACGGTAACTTTGTTCCTTTCTCCCACTTGCCAATTTCTACTTTATTAGCTTCATCTGATGAATGATGAATGCTCTATATTGATGCAGACTGAGATTTGAAATCTGTGGGTTTTTTTTTTTCTAGAAAGAGAGAGAGTGCATAAATGAGGGGTGGGGGAGTGGGAGAAAGAGAATCTCAAGCAGGCTCCTCACATAGTGTGGAGCCTGACATGGGGTCCAAGAGCACAACCCTGAGATCATGAATTGAGTCGAAATCAAGAGTCAGATGCTTAACCAACTGACCCACCTGGGCGCCACTGAAATGTTTTAAGTCTTACATGGTTAATCAGGCCCTTACCTGAAAATCCTTCCTTAAGAAGAAGTGGGGCTACCTATTTGTATGCTGAGAAACAAAAGGCAAGATGGAATGAGGACCAAAGAATAGAGACAGAGACAGAAATTAACAGAAAATTCATTAGCTGGAAACAGAAAATCTGGAACACAGAACTGATATACTTTAGGGCAGTTGTATGACCTACAAAAAGCAATAAACACCCTGGATATTTGGGCCTTTTGTCAGGTTTTTCTCTATCAGCCCAAATGCAAAGTTTGATTTAGTAAAATAAATCAATGTTCTCAGCATCAGCCTGAGAAACAGTGGAATTGACTCTTAAAGAAAGCCAACAATAATCAACTTTGACATGATTTCTATTTATTCTTTCTCCTCCCCCTCCTTTTGATTAAGTACGTTTTGAATTTTGAAAAGAGCTTCATGAATCATTCTGTGGCTGCTTAATATTAATAGTAATGGGATTTATTCTATTGAAATGGATTCATTATCATGCCAGCTGCTGAGCTTGTGTCTCCAAATAGTCTTCTGGAAATAGAATCTTCTAAATACCTTTCTTGCAGGAGAACTGCAGACTAAAAATGGGAAAATATACAAATATTGCCTAAGTTCATGCTAAGATCAATGTAAAATGACAAGTCAAGCTTACCAAACACTCAAAGCTCATCCCTTATGCTCTGGTTATGCATGTCTTCAACCACCTCATCTCCACCAAACTTTCTATAAACTCAGGACACTCCCCTTCCTTAAATGATCTTTGAACCTATCTAAATCATGCCCCTTCTATTAAAATCTTGTTCATTCTCATTAGTTAGAAATAATTTCTCCCTGCTTCATGCATGTTTGTTGCATCCCCATCTGTCCTCTCTAGAACACTGTAAGCTCCTTATACATAGAGTCAATGTCTATGTTGTAACACCTAGTACACAGCACCCGGAGTAGAGCAATCATTCAACACACCCATGTTGAGTTCCATCAACTCTCCATGGGGTCCCCCAGCCTTTGTGGCCAGTACGAGACACAGCAAGCAACAAGGAAACTAGAATGTGCCTTTCTAGGTACATTCCCTCAAATGAAGCAAATTGGAATTAAAAATTTTACAAACCAAAAACCATACATAGTACAGAGACATTATTAAGCCCATCAAGTGGGTTTAAGAAAACCTCTGAAGGAGGGTCACGAAAGGAAGAATGAGTAATTTGCATATTAGCACTCAAGGTAGAGAGATTTCCCTAGCCTCGAACACTATAGGATTTACTGCTTAATTATGTGTGTGCCTATCTCCAGGTCCCATGTTTCCCAAGGTGGGGACCATGCTTCATATTTCATTTCATTTGAATAGCACCTCATATAGTGCTGAACACATAAGAGATTCCCACTGATTATATTTTTCATAAATTATTGACGGCCAGAAAAAGGAAAGAAAAAGAAGAAAAAGCAGACCCAAAATGCACAGGGCCTAACAAATTTAGGTTAAACATCATCCTTTCCCCTCAGATATTTAAGCAACTGGTTTCTTGACAGGTGACAGACTAACTTATTTGTCTGTGTGCATATGCATGTGCTTGTGTGTGGGTAGATGAGTGTGCACAGAAATGTGTTCACGTTGAAAATGTGCAAGAAGAGCTGAGTATTTAGAGGAATGCTTTATCCTTTGTGTAAATCTGAATTTCCCCTCAGTGGGCGGGCTTCCTATGTGAAATTCCCAAATCCATTTCCGTTCTCAGCTGTATTTCCAGGAAGTGGAGAAACTGAGGGTTCCTTGGGGAGAAACATTTGCCTCACTTACACTGATCCTTGTATAGAGGGACCATGCACCAAAAAGTGCCAGATGGCAGCCGTGAGGAGAAACCTAGATTTCCAAGGACAAATGTGGGGAAAACACCAAAATTCTGCTACAAAAAATGAGTGGAACAGAACCCAGCAGCTGGCCTGGCCCTGGGCAGTGTCAAGTGGCCAGTTGGATATCTGGTGTCCTCTTTCTCTGAGGAAACAAAACCCTGTTGTCATCTCTGCCCGAATCTTTTCCTTGCTTCTCTATTTCTCTAATTTTCTTGAGAGAAAACTCTTCTCTCAAAAAACAAAACAAAACAAAACAAAAACTCTTATGTGTAAATTCTCTCAAACAGACACTTGATAATGGCACTTGGCAAAGTACCACGTCAGCTCTTTTCCCTCCCGAGTGCCGCTGCCTCCTTTCCACCCTTATATATTTCTTCCTACTTGGGAGGCCAAGAGATTGATCTTCTTCCAATCTCATTCCATTTCTTTGATCCTCTCCCTTTTCCCCCTCCATTTCTTTCTGTTCAAAGAAATGAAAGAGAGGGAGCAAGATGGCAGAGGAGTAGGAGACCTGGATTTCATCTGGTCCCAGGAATTCAGCTGGCTAGGGATCAAACCATTCTGAACACCTACGAACTCAACAGGAGATCAAAGAAAGGAATAGCAACAACTCTCTGAACAGAAAAGCGACCACTTTCTGGAAGGAAGGATGTGCGGAGAAGGGAATCCAAGGCGATATTTGGGAGGAGATGGTGGGGGAGGGGGCCTCCATCAGCCGCTTCTGGCAAGTGATAGAGTCGCGGAGCACAAAATCAGAACTTTTAGAAGTCGGCTCCGCTGAGGGAGGTCGCACCATTGGCTAAGCGGGGGGTGGAATCCTCGTGGGGACAGTGTGGTCTCAGGACCCTCAGGGTCACAGAAAGACGGGGAGTGCCTGAGGGCAGCAGAACTACCAGGTATCCGAACAGGGAAGCCGGCTGCAGAGACGGAGCTGAGGCGCTGGCTCTCAGCTCGGGGTTGCCATAAACTGTGATCTGCGGCACAGTCGGGCCACTGCTCCTCCAGCAGGGACCCAAAAAGCGGCAGATCTGGGAAGACTCCCCTTCCTCCCCTGGGAGGAGTGGCACGGGAGCGCACTGCAGGGATCTGCTGGATTTGGAGACTCCACATGGGGTCGGGTGCCAGAGATAGAAATGCTCGGTCACAGGCTGGGTGAGCACGGAGTGCGGCCAGACACCAGGGAGATGGGAGTGACTGCTTTTCTCTGGGGGCACACTGAGGAGCAGGGCCCCAAGTTCTCGGTTCCTCTAGGTGGAGATTGGGAAGCCGCCATTTTCACTCTTGTCCTCCAAATCTGTACAGAGAGCTTGCAGGGAACAAAAGCTCCCGAGAGCAAACCCGAGCAAATTATTTAGCCCTGACGGGCAAGGGCGGGGCAATTCTGCCTCCGGCAAAGACATTTGGGACCCACGGCAACAGGCCCCTCCCCCAGAAGATCTGCAAGAACAGCCAGCCAAGACCAAGTTTACCTATCAATGAGAACGGCAGAACTCCAGGGCTAGGGGAATACTGCACATAGAATCCATGGCTTTTTTACCATGATTCTTTAGTCTTTCAAAGTTAATTTTTTTTGACTGTCTTTTTTTTTTAATTTTTCTTTTTCCCATTTTTCAACCAACATCTTATCAATCCCTTTTTTAAAAAATATTTTTTTTATTTTTCATTTTTAGAGTCATATTCTATCCCTTCATAGTAGTTACCCTTATTGTTAGTATATATATATATAAGTTGTTCTCTCTTTAAAATTTGGAGATACAGTTTCTTCTAAGAGATCAAAGTATACCCTAAATCTCTAGTGTATTGTTTTGTTCTAGTCTCCTGCCTGATCACATTCTCTCCCTTTTTTTTTTTAAATCCTCTCCTTTCTTTTTTCAACCAACTTCTTATCTTATCAATTCCTTTTATAAAATCTTATAATGTTCATCTTTACATTCATATTCCATCCCTTCATTGTATTAACCCTTATTTTTGTACATATATAAGTTTTTCTTTAAAATTTTGGGAGGCACTTCCTTCTAACAGACCAAAATATGCCCCAAATCTAGTGTGTGGCACTCATCTATGCACCAGCCTGATCATACTTGACCAATTCTGTTTTTTTGTTTTCTTTTGTTTTTGTTGGTTTTTATCTTTTCCTTTTTCTTTCTTTCTTTCTTTTTTTTTTTTTTCTGTTTTCATTCTTTCCCTTTCTTTTTCCCCGGTTTCAGGTCTTTTCTGATTTGTTTAGTGTATGTTTTCTGGAGACATTGTTACCCTGTTAGCATTTTGTTCTTTCATTCATCTATTATCCTCTGGACAAAATGACAAGATGGTAAAAAAAAAAAAAAAAACTCAACAAAAAGAACAAGAGGCAATACCGACTGCCAGGGACCTAATCAATATGGACATTAGTAAGATGTCAGAACTAGAGTTCAGAATGATGATCTTAAAGATACTAGCTGGGTTTGAAAAAAGCATGGAAGTTATTAGAGAAACACTTTCTGAAGAAATAAAAGAACTAAAATCTAACCAAGTTGAAATCAAAAAGCCTATTAATGAGGTGCAATCTAAATGGAGGCTCTAACTGTTAGGATTAATGAGGCAGAAGAGAGAATTAGTGATATAGAAGACCAAACAATAAAGAAGATGTGGTGTGTATATATACATACACTATGGAATATTATGCAGCCATCAAAAGGAATGAAATCTCGCCATTTGCAACGACGTGGATGGAACTGGAGAGTGTTATGCCAGTGAAATAAGTCAATCAGAGAAAGACATGTATCATATGAACTCACTGATATGAGGAATTCTTAATCTCGGGAAACAAACTGAGGGTTGCTGCATTGGTGGGGGGTGGGAGGGATGGGGTTGCTTGGTGATAGATATTGGGGAGGGTATGTGCTATGGTGAGCGCTGTGAATTGTGTAAGACTGTTGAATCACAGATCTGTACCTCTGAAACAAATAACACATGATATGTTAAAAAAATAAGAAGCAGAAGAAGAAGATAGCAGGAGGGGAAGAATGAAGGGGGAAATCGGAGGGGGAGATGAATCATGAGAGACGATGGACTCTGAAAAACAAACTGAGGGTTCTAAAGGGGAGGGGGTTCGAGTATAAGTTAGCCTGGTGATGGGTATTAAAGAGGGCATGTTCTGCATGGAGCACTGGGTGTTATATGCAAACAATGAATCATGGAACACTACATCAAAAACTAAGGATATAATGTATAGTGATTAACATAACATAATAATTTAACAAAGAGAAGGAAAAAAGAAAGGATGAAATTCTGATGCATGCTATAACATGGATGGATCCTGAGGACATTAGTATAAGCCAGTCATACAAGAAAAATGTTGTGTAATTCCACTTATATGAGGTACTTGGAAGAGTGAAATTATTAGAAAGAAGTATGGTGGTTACCAACAGCTGTGGGAGTAGGGGATGGGAGTTCTTGATGAATGGTAAAGAGTTTCAGTTTTGCAAGATGAAAAAATTCTGGAGATCTGTTGCACAACAAGAATCTATTTAACACTCCTGAACTGTACACTTAAAAATGGTTAAGATAGTAATTTTTAAAATTTATTTTAATTCCAGTATACCTAACATACAGTGTTATATTAGTTTCAGGTATACTGTATAGTGATTCAACAATTCTATACTTTACTCAGTGCTCATCATGATAAATATATTCTTAATCCCCATCACCTATTTCACCCATCCACTCACCTGCCTCCCCTCTGGTAACTATCAGTTTGTTCTCTATAATTAAGAGTCTGTTTTTCTTTGTCTGTTTGTTTTATTTCTTAGGTTCCATATATGAGGGAAATCGTATCTTATTTGTCTTTCTCTGACTGACTTATTTCACTTAGCATTATACCCACTATCTCCATCCGTGTTGTTGCAAGTGCACAAGTTCCTTCTTTTTTATGGCTGAGTAATATTCCATTATATATATCTGTTTATCCATTCGTCTAGTGATGGACACTTAGGTTGCTTCCATAGTTTGGCTACTGTAAATAATACTGTGATATGCATAGGGGTGCATATATCTTTTCAAATTAGTGTTTTCTTATTCTTTGGATAAATACCCAGTAGTGGAAGTACTTGATCTTATGGTAATTCTATTTTTAATTCTTTGAGAAACCTCCATACTGTTATCCACAGTGGCTGCAATATTTGCATTCCCACTAACAATGCATGAGGGTTCCCTTTTCTCCACATCCTTGCCAAAACTTATTATTACTTGTGTTTTTGATTTTAGTCATTCTGACAAGTGTAAGGTGATATCTCATTGTGGTTTTGATTTGCATTTCCTTGATGATTAGTGATGATGAGCATCTTTTCATGTGTCTTTTGGCAAGGGTAATTTTATATGTATTTTACCACATTAAAAATTTCCTTAAAAAGCCAAAAAACTCTTCATTTGCTTCTTAAAAATCCTGAGAATTAGCTCCTTTTGGGTGAGCATAATCCAGGGCTTTTTTTTTTTTTTTTTTGTATCTTTGGAAATCCTTCTCTCAGGCTGCTGTTGTCTGACCTGTGACTCCATCCCAGACTTGTCTCCCCACCTGTGATGGGGCCCTGTTTATTCCTGTGTGTCAGAATTCAGGGAGTCCCCATGGAGCATTTTGAGTCTGAAGTTCTCAGGACTTTGTAGGTGCTTACTCATTGTTACTGAAATTCACATCATTATCATTAATATTTTGTTAGCACCTCATTAAATTCCTTTGAGAAATTTTATGCCTCTGCTTCTATTCTCTGACCAGCTATAAAAAACACTTTATTGCTTAGAAGTCAACTGATCTGAACATGTAACCATCTAGTACATGATAATCCTAAGTTGAAAATTCATTTTAGAATTTGCAGACATAAATGAAATATATTTGGACCATTTAAAATATGCACAAAAAGTACTTGCTGATAAAGTTTTCTTTATATTTCTAATTCTCCATTGTTGCTCTTGGCCTGTTGTTTCTCTCTTTATTTCTTTTTCTCATAGCAGATTAAGCCAAATGATTGAATTCAGTCATTGTAATGGCCCATCAAGCCTGATGCTTTGGTTTGGGCAGACAGTTCTTCCAGGACAAGGCAGTTTCATATACAGAACTCACTGAGGCTTGGGCAGGGTAAGCATCTGCCTACAGGAAGTACATGGCTGGCTTTTGGCAGGGTTTCCCACCCATTTAGAAGAGTTTAGGAAAACTCCTCTCTAGGAGTTTTAGAAGAAAAATACCCGCATTAGCATTAGGACCTCCTTAGGGAGAAGGAGGAGAAGGTGAGAAATGGAGACTGTGTCCTCGATCCTCTCCAAATCTGCCAGACTTCAAGCCTGGTTGGTGCAGCTGGGAGGGGAGGAGGTAGGTTTTCAGTTGGATGTAAGATTGGGATTTAAATCCAGTGGACATAAAAGAAAAAGAAAAAAAGGCTTGGGATCTGTCTGACATGTAGAAAAGGGATGAGAGTAGCTGAAGGCAATAACAGAAAGAAATAAAACCATTTCATCTTTTCTTTTTTTAAAATTTATTTATTTATTTGACAGAGAAAGATACAGTGAGAGAGAGAACACAAGCAGAGGGAGTGGAAGAGGGAGAAGCAGGCTTCCCATGGAGGAGGGAGCCCGATGTGGGGCTCAATCTCAGGACCCTGGGATCATGACCTGAGCTGAAGGCAGACGATTAACAACTGAGCCACCCAGGCGCCCCAAATCATTTCATCTTTATAACTCACTGAATTGAGGCCAGGTGCAAGTAAATATCAACTCCTTCATGAATCTTGTCTCTCTGGATTTCCACTGTGTCCCCAGAAATACCTGGCACATATTTGGTAGGTGCCCTGTAGGTATTTCTTGAGGAAACATGCAAATAAACAACATAAACAAAAAATATCCTCTGAGATCAGGTAGAAGCCAATAGGAAATATTACTCTGCCACTTCCTAATGGGGTTGACTTAAACAATATCCTCAATATCCATGTGTCCTCTGAGTTCCTGTTTCTCTCCTGTGAGTATGATAATGATAACATTGATCTCACAGGGTAGTACTGGTTGACCAGGTAATATACTGGGCGCAGAATAAGTGTTCAATAAACATTTATTTTATTTCCTTCTTTGCTTATGCACCATATTATATACACATTCTGCTTTATGCACCTATTCAAGATGAATTCCTGTGGAAAGGGAATAAATAATATTAAATTCCAAACAGAGATTTCAGTACAAGTAGTTACCTTAGTTCTGCAGAGATTTACTTAATGAGAATACTTTTTTTAAATAATCTGAGAAACACCCAGTGAAACGAGTGTTGTAGGATTAATGATAAAAAAACAATCCCAGGCAGCATTGCAAAAGTTTTCGACCAATTTCTTCTTCCTTCCTTTCATATCTTCCTACCCCCTCTGCAGGAAAGCCTTTCGCCCAGTCCTTTTCCTCCTTCTGTTTTTCTCATTTAAAAAAAACAAACTCTCTTTCATTTCTCCTTTGTTTTTTTATGTTAATCACATACATTACATCATTAGTTTTTGATGTAGGGTTCCATGATTCATTGTTTGCGTATAACACCCAGTGCTCCCTGCAGAACATGCCCTCAACAATACCCATCACTAGGCCAACCCATCCCCCCACCCCCCTACCCTCTAGAACCCTGTTTGTTTTTCAAAGTCCATAGTCTTTCATGGTTCTTCTCCCCCTCCGATTTCCCCACTTTCATTCTTCCCCTCCTGTTATCTTCTTCTTCTGCTTCTTATTTTTTTAACATATCATGTATTATTTGTTTCAGAGGTACAGATCTGTGATTCAACAGTCTTACACAATTTACAGCGCTCGCCATAGCACATACCCTCCCCAATGTCTATCACCAAGCAACCCCATCCCTCCCACCCCCCACCAATGCAGCAAACCTGTTTGTTTCCCGAAATTAAAAATTCCTCATATCAGTGAGTTCATATGATACATATCTTTCTCTGATTGACTTATTTCACTCAGCATAACACTCTCCAGGTCCATCCACGTCGTAGCAAATGACAAGATTTCATTCCTTTTGATGGCTGCATAATATTCCATAGTATATATATATACCACTTCTTTACCCATTCATCTGTCGATGGAAATGTTGGCTCATTCCATAGTTTGGCTATTGTGGACATTGTTGCTATAAACATCAGGGTGCACGTGCCCCTTTGGATCCCTACATTTGTATCTTTGGGGTAAATACCCAGTAGAGCAATTGCTGGGTCGTAAGGTAGCTCTATTTTCAACTTTTTGAGGGACCTCCATACTGTTTTCCAGAGTGGCCGCACCAGCTTGCATTCCCACCAACAGTGTAGGAGGGTTCCCCTTTCTCCACATCCTCGCCAACATCTGTTGTTTCCTGACTTGTTAATTTTAGCTATTCTGACTGGTGTGAGGTGATATCTCATTGAGGTTATGATTTGGATTTCCCTGATGCTGAATGATGTTGAGCACTTTTTCATGTGTCTGTTGGCCATTTGGATGTCTTCTTTGGAAAAATGTCTGTTCATGTCTTCTGCCCATTTCTTGATTGCATCATTTGTTCTTTGGGTGTTGAGTTTGAGAAGTTCATTATAGATTTTGGATACTAGCCCTTTATCTGATATGTCATTTGCAAATATCTTCTCCCACTCGGTCGGTTCTCTTTTGGTTTGCTGACTGTCTTTTTGCTGTGCAAAAGATTTATCTTGATGAGGTAGCAATAGTTCATTTTTGCCCTTGCTTCCCTTGCCTTTGGCGATGTTTCTAGGAAGAAATTGACACAGCTGAGGTCGAAGAGGTTGCTGCTTGTGTCCTCCTTTAGGATTTTGATGGACACCTGTCTCACATTTAGGTCTTTCAACAGTTCCGAGTCTATTTTTGTGTGTGATGTAAGGAAATGGTCCAGTTTCATTCTTCTGCATGTGGCTGTCCAATTTTCCCAACACCATTTCTTGAAGAGACAGTCCTTTTTCTATTGGACATTGTTTCTTACCTTGTCAAAGATTAGTTGACCGTAGAGTTGAGGGTCCATTTCTGGGCTCTCTATTCTGTTCCATTGATCTATGTGTCTGTTTTTGTGCCAGTACCATACTGTCTTGATGATGACAGCTTTCTAATAGAGCTTGAAGTCAGGAATTGTGATGCCACCAGTTTTGCTTTCCTTTTTCAATATCCATCTGGCTATTCGGGGTCTTTTCTGGTTCCACACAAATTTTAGGATTATTTGTTCCATTTCTTTGAAAAAACTGGGTGATATTTTGATAGAGGTTGCATTGAATGTATAGATTGTTCTAGGTAGCATTGACATCTTCACAATATTTGTTCTTCCAATCCATGAGCATGGAACGTTTTCCATTTCTTTGTGTCTTCCTCAATTTCTTTCATGAGTCTTTTATAGTTTTCTGAGTACAGATTCTTTGCCTCTTTGGTTCGACATATTCCTAGGTATTTTATGGTTTTGGGTGCCATTCTAAATGGGATCGACTCCTTAATTTCTCTCTCTTCTGTCTTCTTGGTGTATAGGAATGCCACTGATTTCTATGCATTGATTTTATATCCTGCACTTTCCTGAATTCCTATATGAGTTCTAGCAATTTTGTGGTGGAGTCTTTTGGGTTTTCCACATAAAGTATCACATCATCTACAAACAGTGAGAATTTGACTTCTTTGACCATTCAGATGCCTTTGATTTCTTTTTCTTGTCTAATTACTGTGGCTAGGACTTGAATAGCAGTGGTGATAGTGGACATCCCTGCTGTGTTCCTGACCATAGGGGGAAAACTCTCAGTTTTTCCCCATTGAGAATGATATTTGCTGTGGGTTTTTCATATATGGCTTTTATGACATTGAGGTATGTACCCTCTATCCCTATAGTCTGAAGAGTTTTGATCAAGAAAGGATGCTGTACTTTGTCAAATGCTTTTCCTGCAACTATTGAGAGGATCATATGGTTCTTGTTCTTTCTTTTATTAATGTATTGTATCACATTGATTGATTTGTGCATGTTGAAACAACCTTGCAGCCCAGGGATAAATCCCACTTGGTCGAGGTGAATATCCTTTTAATGTACTGTTGGATCCTATTGGCTAGTATTATGGTGAGAATTTTTGCATCCATGTTCATCAAGGATATCGGTCTGTAATTCTCCTTTTTGATGGGGTCTTTGTCTAGTTTGGGGATCAAGGTAATGGTGGCCTCAGAAAACGCGTTTGGGATCCTGGCAGACCAAGATGGTGGAGGAGTAGGAGACCTGGATTTTGTCTGGTCTCAGGAATTCAGCTGAATAGGGATCAAACCATTCTGAACACCTACGATCTCAACAGGAGATCAAAGAAGAGAGTAGCAACAACTCTCTGAACAGAGAAGCGACCACTTACTGGAAGGTAGGATGTGCGGAGAAGTGAATCCGAGGCGATATTCGGGAGGATAGACGGCGGGGGAGGGGGCATCCGTCGGCCACTTCTGGCAAGTGCTAGAGCCACAGAGCACAAAATTGGAACTTTTAGAAGTCGGTTCCGCTGAGGGACGTCTCCCCAGTGGCTAAGCGGGAGGTGGAAACCTCGTGGGACAGTGTGCACTCAGGACCCTCGGGGTCACAGAAAGACCAGGGGTGCCTGAGGGCAGCAGAGCTCCCAGGAATCAGAATGGGGAAGCCGGCTGCAGAGACAGAGCCAAGGCGCGGGCTCTCAGCTCGGGGTGGCCATAAACTGTGATCCATGGCCCAGTTGGGCCACTGCACCTCCAGCAAGGAACCAAAAGAAGCAGAGGCGGGGAGACTCCCCTTCCTCCCCCAGGAGGAGCGACGCGGGAGTACATCGCAGGGATCTGCTGGGTTAGGAGACTCCACACGGGGTCGGGTGCCAGAGAGAGAAACGCTCGGTCACAGGCCAGGTGAGCACAGAGTGCAGCCAGAGACCGGAGAGACGGGAGTGATTTTTTCTCTGGGGACGCACTGAGGAGCAGGGCCCCGAGTCCTCAGCTCCTCCGGGCAGAGAGTGGGAGGCCACCATTTTCACCCTGGTCCTCCAAAGCTGTAACGAGAGCTTGCAGGGAACAAAACTCCTGAGAGCAAACCCGAGCACCATGCTTAGCCCGGACCAACAAGGGCGGGGCAATTCTGCCTCCGGCAAAGACATTTGGGAACCACAGCAACAGGCCCTTCCCCCAGAAGATCAGTACGAACAGCCAGCAAGCCAAGACCAAGTTACTGATAAAGGAGAACGGGAGAACTCCAGCGCTAGGGGAATACGGCACATAGATTTCATGGCTTTTTTACAATGATTCATTAGTTTTTCAAAGTTAATTTTTTTAACTGTTTTCTGTTTTATTTTTTTTTGAATTTTTCTTTTTGCGTTTTTCAAACAACATCTTATCAATCCCTTTTTTAAAAAAACATTTTTTATTTTTCATTTTTAGAGTCATATTCTATCCCTTCATAGTAGTAGTTACCCTTATTTTTGGCATATATATATATAAGTTCTTCTGTCTTTAAATTTTTGATACACAGTTTCTTCTAACAGATCAAGATATACCCTAAATCATTAGTGTATGGCTGATCACAGTCTCTCCTATTTTTTTTCTTTTCTTTCCTTTTTCTTTAAGTCTTCTTCTTTCTTCTTTCAAACAACTTCTTATCAATTCTGTTTATAAAACCTTTTATACTTTTCATCTTTACAGTCATCTTGCATCCCTTCATTGTATCAACCCTTATTTTATACATATATAAGTCTTTCTTCCTTTAAAATTTTAGGAGGCACTTTCTTCTAACAGACCAAAAGAACCCCGAAATCTAGTGTGTGGCACTGATCTATGCCCTTGCCTGATCATATTTGATCATATTCTGTTTTTTTTTTGTTTGGTTCTGTTTTTGTTTGTTTTTATTCTTTTGTTTTTCTTTTTCTTTTTTTTCTATTTCTTTTTCCTTTCTTTCCCTTTCTTTTCCCCTGGTTTCAGGTCTTTTCTGATTTATATATATATTTATATTTATTTATTTATATATATTTAAATATTTTTATTTTATATATATATAAATAAATTTATATATATATATATATATAAATATATTCTGATATATTTGCTGGGGACGTTGTTAACCTGTGAGCATTTTGTTCCCTCATTCATCTATTCTCCTCTGGACAAAATGACAAGACGAAAAAAATCCCTTCAGCAAAAAGAACAAGAGGTAGTACCGTCCGCCAAGGATCTACTCAATACGGACATTACTACGATGTCGGACCTAGAGTTCAGAATCATGACTTTAAGGATAATACCTGGGCTTGAAAAAAGCGTGGAAGTTATTAGAGAAACCCTTTTTGAGAAATAAAAGAACTAAAATCTAACCAAGTCGAAATCAAAAAGGCTATTTATTAGGTGCAGTCAAAAATGGGGGCACGAACTGCTAGGATAAATGAGGTAGAAGAGAGAATCAGCGATATAGAAGACCAAATGATGGAAAATAAAGAGGCTGAGAAAAAGAGAGATAAACAACTACGGGATCACAAAGGCAGAATTCGAGAGATAAGTGATACGAGAAGATGAAACAACATTAGAATAATTGGGATTCCAGAAAAAGAAGAAAGAGAGAGAGGGGAAGAAGGTATATTGGAGCAAATTATAGCAGAGAACTTCCCTAATGTGGGGAAGGAAACAGCCTTCAAAATCCAGGAGGCACAGAGAACTCTCAAAATCAATAAAAATAAGTCAACAACCCGACATCTGATAGTAAAACTTACAAGCCTCAGAGACAAAGAGAAAATCCTGAAAGCAGCTCGGGAGAAGAGACCTGTAACCTACAATGGTAGAAACATTAGATTGGCAACAGACCTATCCACAGAGACCTGGCAGGCCAGAAAGGACTGGCATGATATCTTTAGAGCACTAAAAGACAAAAATATGTGGCCAGGAATACTATATCCAGCTAGGCTGTCATTGAAAATAGAAGGAGAGGTAAAAAGCTTCTAGGACAAACAAAAATTAAGGAATTTGCAAACACAAAACCAGCCCTAAAATAAATATTGAGAGGGGTCCTCTAAACAAACAGAGAGTCTAAAAGCAGCATAGATCAGAAAGGACAACAGACAATATACATTAACAGTCACCTTACAGGCAATACAATGGCACTAAATTCATATCTTTCAATAGTTACCCTGAATGTAAATGGGTTAAATGCCCCAATTAAAAGACACAGGCTATCAGATTGGATTAAAAAACAAGACCCATCAATAAGCGGTCTGGAAGAGACTAATTTTAGACCCAAAGACACCCCCACATTAAAAGTGTGGGGGTGGAAACCATTTACCATGCTAATGGACACCAAAAAAAGCTGGAGTGGCAATTCTTTAATCAGACAAATTAGATTTTAAAACAAAGACTGTAATAAGAGATGAAGAAGGAGGACACTATATTTTACTTAAAGGGTCTATCCAACAAGAAGATCTAACAATTGTAAATATCTATGCCCCTACCATGGGAGCAGCCAATTATATAAGGCAATTAATAACAAAAGCAAAGACTCACATTGACAACAATACAATAATAATGGGGGACATGAACACCCCCCTGACTGAAATGGACAGATCAACTAAGCAAAAGATCAACAAGGAAATAAAGACTTTAAATGAAACACCGGATCAAATGGACTTCACAGACATCTTCAGAACATGCCATCAGAAAGCAACAAAATACACATTCTTCTCTAGTGCCCAGGGAACATTCTCCAGAATTGATCACATCCTAGGACAAAAATCAGGTCTCAACCAGTACCAAAAGTTTGGGATTATTTCCTGCATATTTTCAGACCACAGTGCTTTGAAACTAGAACTCAATCACAAGAGGAAAGTCGGAAAGAACTCAATACATGGAGGCTAAAGAGCATCCTAATAAAGAATGAATGGGTCAACCAGGAAATTCAAGAAGAATTAAAAAAACTCATGGAAACCCATGAAAATGAAAACACAACTGTTCAAAATCTTTGGGATAGAGCAAAGGCGTCCTGAGAGGAAAGTATATAGCAATACAAGCCTTTCTTAAGAACAAAGAAAGGTCTCAAATACACAACCTAACCCTACACCTAAAGGAGCTGGAGAAAGAACAGCAAGTAAAGCCTAAACCCAGCAGGAAAAGAGAAATAATAAAGATCAGAGCCAAAATCAATGAAATAGAAACCAAAAGAACAGTAGAACAGATCAACGAAACTAGGAGCTGGTTCTTTGAAAGAATTAACAAGATTGATAAACCGCTGGCCAGACTTATCAAAAAGAAAAGAGAAAGGACCCAAATCAACAAAATTATGAATGAAAGAGGAGAGATCACAACCAACACCAAAGAAATACAAACAATTATAAGAACATATTATGAGCAACTCTATGCCAGCAAATTAGATAACCTGGAGGAAATGGGTGCATTCCTAGAGATGTATCAACTACCAAAACTGAACCAAAAAGAAATAGAAAACCTGAACAGACCTATAACCACTAAGGAAATTAAAGCAGTCATCAAAAATCTCCCAACAAACAGAGCCCAGGGCCAGATGGCTTCCCAGGGGAATTCTATCAAACATTTAAAGAAGATTTAATACCTATTCTCCTGAAACTGTTCCAAAAAATAGAAATGGAAGGAAAACTTCCAAACTCATTTTATGAGGCCACCATTACCTTGATCCCCAAACCAGACAAAGACCCCATCAAAAAGGAGAATTACAGACCAATATCCTTGATGAATATGGATGCAAAAATGCTCACCAAAATACTAGCCAATAGGATCCAACAGTACATTAAAAGGATTATTCACCATGATCAAGTGGGATTTATCCCTGGGCTGCAAGGTTGGTTCAACATCCGCAAATCAATCAACGTGATACAATACATTAACAAAAGAAAGAACAAGAGTCCTATGATCCTCTCAATAGATGCAGAAAAAGCATTTGACAAAGTACAGCATCCTTTCTTGATCAAAACTCTTCAGAGTATAGGGATAGAGGGTACATACCTCAAGATCATAAAAGCCATCTATGAAAAACCTACAGTGAATATCATTCTCAATGGGGAAAAGCTGAGAGCTTTTCCCCTAAGGTCAGGAACGTGGCAGGGATGTCCACTATCACCACTGCTATTCAACATAGTAGTAGAAGTCCTAGCCACAGCAATCAGACAACAAAAAGAAATCAAAGGCATCCAAATCAGCAAAGAGGAAGTCAAATCTCACTCTTTGCAGATGATATGATACTGTATGTGGAAACCCATAAGACTCCACCCCAAAACTGCTAGAACTCATACAGGAATTCAGTAAATAGCAGGATATAA
Organism: Eumetopias jubatus; assembly: GCF_037043125.1. Classification (NCBI taxonomy): domain Eukaryota; kingdom Metazoa; phylum Chordata; class Mammalia; order Carnivora; family Otariidae; genus Eumetopias; species Eumetopias jubatus. The sequence goes on along the minus strand of NW_028274815.1, from coordinate 85,779,042 downwards.
AATCAATGCACAGAAATCAGTGGATTCCTATACACCACCAACAAGACAGAAGAGAGACAAATCAAGGAGTCGATCCCATTTACAATTGCACCCAAAACCATAAAATACCTAGGAATAAATTTAACCAAAGAGGCAAAGGATCTGTACTCAGAAAACTATAAAACACTCATGAAAGAAATTGAAGAAGACACAAAGAAATGGAAAAACGTTCCATTCTCATGGATTGGGAGAACCAACATTGTGAAGATGTCAATGCTACCTAGAGCAATCTACACATTCAATGCAATCCCCATCAAAATACCATCCACTTTTTTCAAAGAAATGGAAGAAATAATCCTAAAATATGTATGGAACCAGAAGAGACCCCGAATAGCCAGAGGAATATTGTAAAAGAAAAGCAAAGTTGGTGGCATCACCTTTCCAGACTTCCAGCTCTATTACAAAGCTGTCATCATCAAGACAGTATGGTACTGGCACAAAAACAGACACATAGATCAATGGAACAGAATAGAGAGCCCAGAAATGGACCCTCAACTCTATGGTCAACTCATCTTTGACAAAGCAGGAAAGAATGTCCAGTGGAAAAAAAGACAGTCTCCTCAACAAATCGTGTTGGGAAAATTGGACAGCCACATGCAGAAGAATGAACCTGAACCATTTCCTTACACCACACACAAAAATAGACTCCAAAGTGTTGAAAGACCTAAGCGTGAGACAGGTGTCCATCAAAATCCTAAAGGAGAACACAGGTAGCAACCTCTTCGACCTCAACCACAGCAACTTCTTCCTAGAAACATCACCAAAAGCAAGGGAAGCAAGGGCAAAAATGAACTATTGGGATTTCATCAAGATAAAAAGCTTTTGCACAGCAAAAGAAACAGTCCACAAAACCAAAAGACAACCGACAGAATGGGAGAAAATATTTGCAAATGACATATCAGATAAAGGGCTAGTATCCAAAATCTATAATGAACTTCTCAAACTCAACACTCAAAGAACAAAAAATCCAATCAAGAAATGGGCAGAAGACATGAACAGACATTTTTCCATAGAAGACATCCAAATGGCCATAGACACATGAAAAAGTGTTCAACATCGCTCGGCATCAGGGAAGTCCAAATCAAAACCTCAATGAGATACCACCTCACACCAGTCAGAATGTCTAAAATTAACAAGTCAGGAAACGACAGATGTTGGCGGGGATGTGGAGAAAGGGGAACCTTCCTACACTATTGGTGGGAATGCAAGCTGGTGTAGGCACTCTGGAAAACAGTATGGAGGTTCCTCAAACAGTTGAAAATATTGCTACCATAAGATCCAGCATTTGCACTACTGAGTATTTACCCCAAAGATACAAATGTAGGGATCTGAAGGGGTACATGCACCCCAATGTTTATAGCAGCAATGTCCACAATAGCCAAACTGTGGAAAGAGCCAAGATGTCCATCGAGAGATGAATGGATAAAGAAGAGGTGGTATATACACACAATGGAATATTATGCAGCCATCAAAAGGAATGAGATCTTGCCATTTGCAAGGACGTGGATGGAACTGGAGGGTGTTATGCTGAGTGAAATAAGTCAATCAGAGAAAGACATGTATCATATGACCTCGCTGATATGAGGAATTTTTAACCTCAGGAAACAAATTGAGGGTTGCTTGTGTGGTGGGGGGTGGGAGGGATGGGGTGGCTGGGTGACAGACATTGGGGAGGCTATGTGCTACGGGGAGTGCTGTGAATTGTGCAAGACAGTTGAATCAGAGATCAGTACTTCTGAAACAAATAATGCAATATATGTTAAGAAAAAAAAAGAAGATAGCAGGAGGGGAAGAATGAAGGGGAGTAAGTCAGAGGGGGAGACGAACCATGAGACATGATGGACTCTGAAAAACAAACTGAGGTTTCTAGAGGGGAGGGGGTTGGGGAATGTGTTAGCCTGGTGATGGGTATTAAGGAGGGCATGTTCTGCGTGGAGCACTGGGTGTTATATGCAAACAATGAATCATGGAACACTACATCCAAAACTAATGATGTATGGTGATTAACATAACAATTAAAAAATTAAAAAAAAAGGGAATGTGTGATCAGGCAGGAGACTAGAACAAAACCATACACTAGGGATTCAGGGTATACTTTGATCTGTTAGAAGAAACTGTATCTCCAAATTTTAAGGAGAGAACAACTTATATATATATATATACACCAAAATAAGGGTAACTACTATGAAGGGATAGAATATGACTCTAAAACTGAAAAATAAAAAAAAATATTTTTTAAAAAGGGATTGATAAGATATTGGGTGAAAAAGGGTAAAAGAAAAATTAAAAAAAAAAGAGAGTAGAAAAGACAGTTAAAAAAAAATAATTTTCTCTCACAGGCCGGACGTGGCATAGGAAGAGTTCTGGCTTTGCCCTCTGCCGCTGCCGCCGCCACTACTAGAGCCGCTGCCGCTGCCGCCGAAGCCGTCGGGGCTTGTTATTTCTAAAATTGCGCCCCTAGACATGGACAAGTATGTGGAGATAGCGCGGCTGTGCAAGTACCTACCGGAAAATGACCTGAAGCAGCTATGTGACTATGTTTGTGACCGCTTCTTAGAAGAGTCAAATGTCCAGCCAGTATCGACACCAGTAGCAGTGTGTGGAGACATACACTGACAGTTTATGACCTTTGTGAACTATTCAGAACTGGAGGTCAGGTTCCTGACACAAACTACATATTTACATATCACATATTATGGTGATTTTGTAGACAGAGGTTACTATAGTTTGGAGACCTTCACTTACCTTCTTGCACTAAAGGCTAAATGGCCTGATCGTATTACACTTTTGCGAGGAAATCATGACAGTAGACAGATAACACAAGTATGTGGATTTTATGATGAGTGCCAAACCAAATATGGCAATGCTAGTGCCTGGAGATACTGTACCAAATTTTTCGACATGCTCACAGTAGCAGCTTTAATAGATGAGCAGATTTTGTGTGTTCATGGTGGTTTATCTCCTGATATCAAAACACTGGATCAAATTCGAACCATTGAATGGAATCAGGAAATTCCTCATAAAGGAGCATTTTGTGATCTGGTTTGGTCAGATCCTGAAGATGTGGATACTTGGGCAATCAGTCCCCGAGGAGCAGGTTGGCTTTTTGGCACAAAGGTCACAAATGAGTTTGTTCATATCAACAATTTAAAACTCATCTGCAGAGCACACCAACTAGTGCACGAACACTATAAATTTATGTTTGATGAGACACTGGTAACAGTATGGTCTGCTCCTAATTACTGCTATCATTGTGGAAATATTGGTTCGATCATGGTCTTCAAAGATGTAAATACAAGAGAACCAAAGTTATTCTGGGCAGTTCCAGATTCACAACGTGTTATTCCTCCCAGAACGAGGACACCGTATTTCCTTTGAGACCTTCGCCCATCCTGCTGACCCATTTTTCTTCCCTCTTCTTACCCCAACTTTCGTGTATTTCCCTCTACAATATACTTTTTATCAAGCAAAAAAAAAAAAAAATTTACCTTTGAAAGACTAAAGAATCATGGTAAAAAAGCCATGAATTCTATGTGCTGTATTCCCCCAGCGCTAGGATTCTGCCGTTCTCATTGATGGGTAAACTTGGTCTTTGCTGGCTGTTCTTGCTGATCTTCTGGGGGAGGGTCCTGTTGCCGTGGTTCCCAAATGTCTTTGCCAGAGGCGGAATTGCCCCACCCTTGCCAGGTCCGAGCTAAGTAATCTGCTCGGGTTTGCTCTTTGGAGCTTATGTTCCCTGCAAGCTTTCCATACAGCTTTGGAGGACGAGAGTGAAAATGGCGGCCTCCCAATCTCCACTCTGGAGGAGCTGAGAACTCGGGACCCCACTTCTCTGTGTGCCCCCAGAGAAAAGAAGTCAATCACTCCTGTCTCCCGGGTCTCCAGCCGCACTCCATGCTCACCTGGCCTGTGACAGAGTGTTTCCGTCTCTGGCACCTGGCCCCGTGGAGTCTCCAAACCCAGCAGATCCCTGCAGTGCGCTCCCGCACCATTCCTCCCAGGGGAGGAAGAGGAGTCTCCCCCGATCTGCCGCTGGTTGGGTCCCTACTGGAGGAGAAGTGGCCCGACTGTGCCACGGATCACAGTTTATGGCAACCCAGAGCTGAGCGCCCACTCCTCAGCTCCATCTCTGCAGCTGGCTTCCCCACTCCAATCCTTGGGAGCCCTGCTGCCTCAGGCACCCCTGGTCTTTCTGTGACCCCAAGGGTCCTGAGACCACACTGACCCCACGACGGTTCCACCCCCCGCTTAGCCACTGGAGCGACGTCCCTCAGCAGAGCTAACTTCTAAAAGTTCCGATTTTGTGCTCCGCGGCTCTAACACTTGCCAGAAGCGGCCAACAGAGGCCCCCTCCCCCGCCGTCTAGCCTCCTGAGTATTGCCTCAGATTCACTTCTCCACACGTCCTACCTTCCAGAAAGTGGTTGCTTTTCTGTTCAGAGAGTTGTTGCTACTCTCCTCTTCGATCTCCTGTTGAGTTCGTAGGTGTTCAGAATGGTTTGATCCCTATCCACCTGAATTCCTGGGACCAGACGAAATCCAGGTCTCCTACTCCTCCGCTATCTTGCTCTGCCTCCAATTTCATCCTTTTTTTTTTTTTTTTTTTAAGATTTTGTTTATTTATTTGACAGAGAGATAGAGAGCACAAGTAGGTAGAGCTGCAGGCAGAGGGATCTGACCCTGGGATCATGATCTGAGCTGAAAGCAGCCGCTTAACTGACTGAGCCACCTAGGCACCCCCCTCACATTTAGGAATTTTATCCTTTTTAAAGGCTGAGTAATATTCCAATGTGTGTACATATCTGAAAAGTTCTTTTTAAATAAAAATTATTGTGATTTTTTTTTATTTTTTAAAGCACTTTTTAAAGCTCTTCTTCATTTGGTCTTCTTGAATTCCACTAGGAAGAAAACTCAGAAAAAAGAGAATACTTTCTCTTTTCCCTAAATTGTCCAGATGGTTTAGCTTCACATCAATAGGTGAACAGCATCTCACAGTCTTTTTTAATTTATTTTTCACCTACAGGACTGACCGGCCATGAGGGGAAAGGCCAGCTGTAGAAAGGCACCGTGCTGTCTGTGCTCTGGATAGTCGTGGATACCCAATGGCCAGGCAGCCATGGATGACAAGATGTGCTGGACTCCCCTGGGAACCAACTCTCTTGGGGGTGATGGACACTGTCTGTGTACCTAGATTTAGACCAATGCTGGCTGGCATTTCCAAGGACTAGAGAAGTACAGCCAACAGAAAGGTGCCAATATGAGGGGTCAGGGGCTTCTGAGAAGAAGATGAGGAGGACTGAATAAATGTCTGATGGCACAGTAAGGCCACAGCAAGAGAAAGGCAGGGGCACCAACAGTGGCCGCAGCGGACCCTGCAGAGCAGTGGGGCAGGAAGGGCAACAGCACCCCCATCAACCTGGACAATAATCATTGCAGGGCAGGAGAGACGCGAGCGGTGGCAGAGCAGAGGGCAGAGGCTCTGATGGGGTGAGAGACATGCCCTCCTCCTTGGGGTTATACAGAGCAACACAAGAAGTTCTGGTGCTGAGGTCCCCCTACCCTGCAGGTGGATATCGATCTAGCTGGCTACACTGATCAAAGTCCCAGGAGGCAACAAATGACACACTAGTACTGGGTGATTGAAGAAGAGTTGAGCAGGAGACAAACCAAGGCACGGACTCAACTACAGAGAACAACTTGATGGTTACCAGGGAGGAGGGGGAGATGGACGGGGGAAATAGGGGATGGGGATCAAAGAGTGCACTTGCCATGAAAAGAATAACAAGAAGAAAAGTGGAGTAGGGGCTATTTACCAACGAGATGGAAACTTACCAAGGCTGGTGCCATCCTTTGGAGGCATGTGCCAGGCCATCCTCAGCCCTCCACCCAAAGGGCAGAGAGCAGTTGCCACTTACATGAGAGCTGGGACCTACATGTGAAGACACAGCAGCCTGAATGGATCTCACAGGGAGAGAGCAGGAGGAAGAATTCACAACCCCCTCCTCCTCCCCCTTCTGAAGTCTGCCCCGTGTGCCCCATTTGCTGAACCCAAATGAAAGCCACAGGGCAGAATGATGTGGTCCATACTCCACGAGCCTCCCAGAATATACAGCGTGCTAGAGACAGGTGAGGGATAATCCAGAGGAGCAGATGGGACATATAGCAGCACTGACTGTCACAGCAGCCCTACCTGGGGTCCTGGGTCAGTGTGTCTAGTGGAGAATCAGATTAACTGAGTGAAATACCTCTTTGGAGTCCAGGAACTGGCAGGTAGTTGGTGCGGGGGTGGGGGGGCGGTGATGGAACACCATAAGGCGCCAGACTTTCTGCCTAAGCAAACTAAGTCTCAGGGATGACTTGGAGTTAACTAGTTCCAGCAATTACTGTCAACTGGACTGCATTTATGTCCTCATGCTCATACTGCTGGGATGCTTGTGATACATGAATGTATTGATTTGCTACAGAGGTTTAGTTAGGTTTACGTGCAAAATGCAGCCTCAGAGCCAAAGTTTTATGTTCCTCATTGGAAGGGTCTCCTCCTCCCAGCTCCTCTGCCAGAGCTTCAGTCCTCAGATGGGTTCCTTAAGCCGGTGTCAGAAGAAACCCTATCACCCTCGCTCTGATGCTTATTACACGGAAGCCAGTGTCTTCATGGTGAAACATAACGATCCCTGTCTCCCAGGCCGGTTAAGAGGATCCAACAGGCCAGGATACATGAAAGTACTTTGTGACCTGTAGAGTATGACAGACATCATGACACACAGGGGCAACAGCAGAGATAACATGGTGCCCTGCATTCTGTTTATCGTCAGTACCCACCTTTTTCATCCAAAGGTTTCTTAATGGTACCTAGGCACATAGTACCTCATCCAGGTGCGTTTGGAAAAAGTTAGAATGTTTTATACTTTAACACTAAGCCAGAAAAATTGATACAAGAAATGCACAGTCTGGCTCACAACACACAGGTTTCTGGTCTGCCACACCTGATTTCTCTTCTCCGGGCTCACCCTCTTCCCTGCAGGGCCCAGGGGCTGGGAAGTTTGACTGAACCCCTCACCGCATGCCTGCTGGTCAGCCTCAACAGCTACATGGGGCCTCCGCCTCTTACACCAACCCCAAGGACACTGAGATCTGCTGGAAAGGGTGAGTACTCCCTTTGTCTTTGACTGTCTGCACAGACCAGAAGCACTATCTGCCATGATGGAAGCTGTCAAGAAGCTGGGCACTTCCGGGCCATCTGTGAGAGGCTCAGTGTGTGATCATGTGGCTGGACGATGGATGAGTGTGCTCAGGACCAGGGACAGACTAGGATTGTGGACTTTACTTGGTTCAGTGGGTTAGGTGGTGGCAGGGCTGTGAATTTAATCCAGGCACATGCCAGAAGCACGCACAAAGATTGGTGCATTTTTGGAGCCTTTTCAAGCTCCTTAATTTGCAGTCCTTTCCTACTCCATACCATGTCTCCCTTTGTGTTCCCTGATGCATGAATGTCACCACTTGTTACCTACTTACCCAAGACAGAAAGTTGGAGGTCATTGTTATTCTTCCCCCTTCCCTTATCTTGGCCCCACACAATCACTCATCAGTTCCCACTGGCTTTCACCTCTTAATATGATATTTCCAAAAGCCTTCTGCTTTTCCCCATTCCCACTGCCCCTTTCTGACTCAGGGATCAGACCACAGTTCTGATAAATAACCCCAAGTTGTCTCTCTGCCTAGACTCTCCACTCTTTCATCCATTCAGACCCCAGCTAGAAGGTGGCTTGTACTAGCCTCCCCTTATCCTCAGGATGAAGCGCCAGCCTCTTAACTCAAAGGATGAAGGTCTGCAGGATCATGCTATGAGTTGGCTCCAGCCTCATGCCTCTCCTTAACTAACCACCTCACCCTCCAGGAGCTACTTTCTGTCCTTAGACTGATTTTGCCTTGGGGTTATTTCTACCCATAATGCCTGTTCCGTTTTATTAGCTAATACCTCCTCACCTTCCAGGCAGATCCTCCTTCTGCACATGTTCCTGATCTCCCAGGAGAATCTTCCTGAGATCCTTCTTGGTGATCTTATAGAACTTTTCTTGCCTTTGCCATTCTGTCTTGCAATTCCGTGTTTACTTATCTGTCTCTCCCACTAGATTCTTCACACCTTGAGGAAGAGATCTATGAGCTTTTAGCTATTTGATCCTCAGTATCTAGTATAATAGCTTATACGCAGTGGAGAACCTATTTGAATGAATGATTGAACAGGTAAGATAATGTGTCAGAACATAGATTCTAGAGCCAGAATGTCTGAGTTTAAGTCTGCTCTCACACTTAGCAGCTTTGTGAACTCCACCAAGTGCCTTACCTTCTCTGTGCCTCAGTTTCCCCATCTATAAAAGGAGAATTCAGTATGAAAGAGAAGTTGCATTTGAAGAAACTCTCTACTGGATACAATGAGTCATTTAGAAAGATGGTTAGACATCCACAAAGATACCTGAAGATCATGTCTTCTCTCTGCATATCCAAATCCTATCCATCACTATTCCATTATTAAGCTATTCTGCTACGAAACCTTCCCTCTGCACCACATTGTAAGGGACTTTCTTCACCTGCACATTGATAAGATTCTTATCTCCTCTTCACCTTGTGTCTTGCCCTGTGCACATGGCCTTGTATTTTAGTTTGATATATGTGTGCATGTTTTTGATGATCCTTGAGCACAAGAGCCATAGCTTGTGTTTTTCTGTGCCCCCACAGTGCCTAGCAATGTGGATTGGATATGAGGCACCTCATATATGCTTGTAGGTAGCATTCAGATCTTCATTAATGAGAATTACTTCCCATGAGATATAGCCAAATTAAAACTGGTCATTTTCATTTGTATCCATCTTCAAATGTTGAGAGATGCATTGATAGGGAGAAGTGGAGCTGCAATATCACCTTTTTAGCAAGCAAGAACAGGCTTCTTTCTGAGGGCTTTGGACTTTTAACACATAGGGAAATCAGAAAGGGAAGAGGATGTGTGTACATGTGTCAGTGTGTGGATTTAAAATCACCTTCCAGGGCGCCTGGGTGGCTCAGTTGGTTAAGTGACTGCCTTCGGCTCAGGTCATGATCCTGGAGTCCCGGGATCGAGTCCCACATTGGGCTCCCTGCCCGCAGGGAGTCTGCTTCTCCCTCTGACCCTCTTCCCCCTCATGCTATCTCTCATTCTCTCTCTCTCAAATAAATAAATAAAATCTTTAAAAAAATAAAATAAAAAATAAAAAAAATAAAATCACCTTCCATGTAAACGTCTGCATGAAAGAATCAGTCAGCACTTATCAAGTCCTCTGATAATAAATAAATAAATAAATAAATAAATAAATAAATAAATAAAACAAAAGTCACTGTCCCAGCCAGGACTGCAAAGAAAATAGTCTACCAGGGATTCCAAACTCAAGCTTCTGCAAGTTTGTAGCTTTCAAATGGATCTAATGTAAAATCAGACTATAGCTACAGGTTCAGGGAACATCTCGGTCATTATTAACTGGTCTCTGTCCACTCACAATTAAGTCCACTACTTTGCAACACCTCAAACCAAGTAGACTTGGGAAAGCATGCCAGGATAATGTTCCTTGCTCACCAAATATATTTTAAGCTTGCTTACTATTTCTCCCTCATGAAATATGTACAAGAAGTATTTAATACCTTAAAGACCTTGAAAACTCTATTGCTTGTTCTAACTAAAGTTTCACAATGAATAACATTGATTGATTCTTTTAATTCAATATTATACCAATTCAAGAACACTAGCACCTTTTTCTTTTTTTTTAAGATTTTATTTATTTATTTGACAGAGAGAGACACAGCAAGATCAGGAATACAAGCAGGGGGGAGTGGGAGAGGGAGAAGCAGGCTTCGCACTGAGCAGGGAGCCTGATGTGGGACTCGATCCCAGGACCCTGGGATCATGACCTGAGCCGAAGGCAGACGCTTAACGACTAAGCCACCCAGGCGCCCCAGGAACACTAGCATCTTGATCCTTGGACACATATCCTTGAACAACAGAGTAGTCATGCAGAGGAGAAATACCTGCATGTACGCTGGTGGATAAGGAGAGGGTAAATGACTCTATTGATATGCAATGTCTCCTATGGAAATCAAAACTCCTGATAGGAAGGTGGCCCATGTGTTGGCCTTCTGGCTGTGCACTGGTCTGAGAATTTGGGGGAACATGTCTCTCTAACTGGCCCCATAAGAGAGTGATGAAATACAATGCCTTAGATTAAGTCCCCCAAACAGAAGTGTCTCCTGACAAAGGCCACACATTAGCGTGAGGAACTTTCTAGAGCACCCTTCCACCCACACTGCAGAATATCAAAAATGCATGTGGCCATATGTTTTATGTTGGCCATCTAACTGGATCCTGCCCCTGGGGCTCTACAGCTTCAGTCAATACGGCTGCCGTTCATCTGGCCCCAACGCCAAAGAAAGGCACTGAAATTTTACTCACACACATCATGTCCATATTATGAAGTCTCAAAGTTTCTTTTTCCAGATCTTTCATTTCTGGAAAGCCCTCGTCTTTCTCCATCAAGAAAGAGTTCAGGTCAAAGCTGCCTTAGCCCTTCCTCAGTGCCTTTAACACTGCCCAGAAGTGGGATTTTTATTCCCAACCATACATATTTATCAGTCCACAGCATGGGGCCTCCATTTGTCTTGCTCATCTCTGTCTTTTTAAAAACCATCTCTGACGTGCTCACTACAATCCCTCTGTATCTGTCAACTCACTCGGAGCACAGGTCACTTTTACTGAATCCCTGAGTTCTCTAAAGATCCCAGGTACCTCCAGGGCTTTACATTTTTAAAGCTGGAGCCTTAAATCTGCCTTCTTTTTGGGATCATTACCCCCTTGCTATTCTCACTAAGAATTTAAACCCTTGCATCTTTGGCTCTTCTGGGTTTCTCTTATGAAAGCAGTTGCACAGAAATTCTATGGGGTAAAACCCTTTTTTAAAAACATCATAATCTCAAGGTGGCTTTAAATCATAACACATTTGTTCACTTGGGAGTTCTCTGGAAACAGCGATAGGGAAGGGGTAATGAGCCCAGTAATGAGCTACTATGGCATGCATCTCGAAATTCTACTTCAGTCTAGTTACCAATGAGAAGCCTAGCCTAAATTATTAAGATGTAAGAAGCAGTGGTGTGTTAGACCTCAAACAACAAATCGCGTGTGGTGTTATACAATCGATTTTAAATAAGCATTTTACTGAAGTATAACATATATATAGGAAAGTCGACGAATCATGTGTGTATGCGGCTCAAGCAATCAACACAAAGTGAAAACATACATACAACCACCACACTGGGCGACAAATGGAACATTATAAGCATCTAAATATGTCTCTTCACACACTGTCCCCCAGCGACGAGCCCATCCCCTACTTCCAAAAAGATAAGCACCATAGATTAGCTGTGGCTGTGCTAGCCTTTAGTCATTATATAAAAAGATAATACAGAGGATTCATTTGTCTCTGACTCCTTTTGTTCCGTTCTGTTTGTGAGGGTCATTTGTGTTAGTTGGCACATCAATCATTTATCCGTTTTCCTTGCAGGATAGTGTTCTGCTGTATGGCAATAACACGATATATTGATCCATCAGTTTATTCTTAAGTTTTGGCTATTTTGAATAATATGATGTGCTCAGCCACCTCTGAGATAGCCCCCAATGATCTCTGCCTCCTGAGAGCATTTCTGTATACTTCCTTCCCAAAGAACTGTGTCATTTGCCTTGATTACACTTGCTGGTTTGCTTGGTGAGGAAAGCCTGCCACTATGTTGTGAGCTTCCCTCTGGATGGGCCCATGGGGCCAGGAAGTGAGGGTGGCCTTTGGCCAATAGCCCACAAAGAATGAATCCCATGAACCCCGATCATGAGCTTAGAAGCAGAGTCTCTCCCAGTCCAGCCTTCAGTGAGACCACAGCCCTGGACCCTCATGAGAGACCTTGAGCTGGGGGCACCCGGAGAAACTACACACAGATGCCTGAGCCACAGAAACTGTGACACGATAGGTATTATTGTTGTAAAGTGCTAAGTTTGGGGTATAACTTGTTACACAGAAACAGAATCAATGCAGGAATATAAACATTTTATACATATTTTGTTTGCATATTTCTGTTGGGTTACACGTTATGCATATGTTCAGCTTTAATCAATCCTACCAGTTTCCTAAGCAGTTGTAGCAATTTATTCTCCCAAAAGCAAAATATAAGAGTTTTAGTTCCTCTGTACCCTGACCAACACTGGTGTTGTCAGTCCCAAGCTGGGACAAGTGAATAGGGGCCTCTTATCAGGGTTCCCAACAAACAATAAGGTTGAGCAACTTTCAGATGTTTGTGGGCCATGTGGATATCCCACTATGAAATGCCTACTTTCCTATTGGGTTGTCTTTTTCTTATTGATAAGACCTCATTCTTTTTATATTTTTGTATATAAGGTCTTTGCTTGGTATATATATTGCAGAAGCTGTCTCCCAAAGTGAGATGAGATAGTCTTTTCTTAATGGGTTTTTTGATAGATATTTGTTCTTAATTTTAGTGTAGTCCAGTTTATTATTTAAAATTAGTATTTTGGTGTGTCCTATTTAACAGCTCTTCCCCTACCTCAAGATCATGAAGCTATTTTCTTATGTTATCTCCGAGAAGCTATATTGCTTTACCATTTACATTTATACCTATGATCTACTTGAAATTGATTTTTCATGTGTGATGGAAGGTGGGGGTCAAGATTCATTTTCTTCTGTATGGATAGCCAATTAACTCAGCACCACTTTATGGGACAAAACCTTTATTACCCACTGCACTACAGTGCTTCCTTTGCCATCAATCGAGTTCATATATACAAGTATCTGTTTCTGGGTTCTATTTTTTCCTGTTGGTCTATGTGTCTATCCTTGAACCCAAAGCCTGTTGAATTAATTGTTGTGGCTATGTAATCTGTCTTTATAACTGGTAAAATAAGTCCTCCCATCTCTTCAAGATTGTCATGGCTATCCCTGACCCTATACATTTTGGAATGGCCTTGATTTTTACACACACACACAAATCAATTTTTAAATTTTTATTGGAATTGCATTTAGTCTGTGGATCAATCTGAAGATCACTATTTTCCTTTTAATGTTGGATCATCCAATTCAGGAACATGTTATATGACTTCATTTATTTAGGTGTTCTTTAATTTTTTTCAATAAAATATACTTTTCTGTGTAGAAGCCTAACATTTTTATTTACATTCCCTCTTAGGTATTTGAAGTTCCTCGATGTTTTTGTAAAGATACCTTTCTATAAAATTTTATTTTCTATTTTTTACTCACATAAAAATTAATTCACTTGTAAAGTGTCCAAGTATATAGAAGTCTTGCCAAATTAATTTATTAAGTCTAAGAATTCATCAAGTATATTTCTTTGGATTTTATACTTACACAGTACTATCATCAGCAAATAATGATACTTTTCTTTCTTTCTAATCCTTACATTTTATTTCTTTTTCTTACCATATTGTACTGCCTATGATCTCCTTTAGAATGGTGAATACATACAAGGGTAGAGGACGTCTGTAGTCCATTCCTGATCTGAGAAGAAAAGCTTTCAGCATTTCGCCACTAAATATAATGTTTGCTGTAAGTTGTTTGTAGATAATCATTATAAAATCAAGAAAATTCCTTTTTATACTGAGTTTGCTAAGTTTTTTGTTGCCTATTTTGTCTAATATTTGTCTAAATTTGATATTATCATTTTTCTCTTACATCCCATTGAAATGGAATTATATTAATTTTTGAACACTAAATCTAACTCACATTACTAAGACAGACACAACTCAATCATGGTGTGTTATCTTTTGTATATTGTTGGAATTTTTTGCTACTATTTTGGGATTTTTGCATAGATATTCCTGAGAGGGATTGGTCTGTGATTTTTCTTTTCATTGGATATTCTTGTTAGATTTTGGTGTCTAAGTTTTCTTGTTTTCATAAAATAAAGTGAAAATTATCTAAAATATTTCTATTCTATGGAAGATTTTGTAAAACACTAGAGCTATTTCTTTTGTTATTTGTACATTTCATGGGTGAAGCCAATTAGGCTTCTGACTTCCTTCATGGGAAGGTTTTCTAATATGAATTTGATTTTAATAGATATAAGACTATCCACATTCTTTATTTTTTTTGTGCCTTCTCAGTTTTCAATGTATTGGCATAAACTCATGCATAATATCTTCTTATACATAATGTCTGGACATTCTGTGGTGATGTACCATTTTGTCATTCCTATATTCATTTTATGTGTCATTTTCTTATATTTTTAATCAGTTTTGCCAGGTGTTTATCAATTTTATAACTCTCCAAAAAACTTACTTTTGGATTTGTTGATACTCTTTATTGTCTGTTTATTTTTTATTTCAGTAATATCGGTTCTTATCTTTATCACTTCCTCTCCTATGCATTGGATATAATCTGTTGTTCTTTTGCTTCTTCTTGGAGTGGGTGTTTAGATCCTTGTTAAAAAAAAAAAAGGCTTTCTGTTGAACATATGCATTTAAAGCTATAAATTTTCTTCTAATATGTGCTTTAACTGCATCTCACAAGTTTTAGTATATAGACTTCCTTGTCACTTTTAATTTCTCCAGTATTCTGGATGTTTACAAAAGCCATTCCTCCTTGATGGACCCCAGACATCAGTCTCTATCAGCCATATTTTATCGGGATGTTCAGAGAGCTGACAAACATTTCAGCCTCTCATACTGAAGGGAAAGAGGAGCCAAATGGGCTCATCTTTGTTATTTTCTCTTCTAAAGCTACCAGAAGTACAGCTTATATTCACTTTCTTTTGTTTTGTTTTTTGTTTTGTTTTGTTTTGTTTTGTTTTGTTTTGTAGTAAATTCTATGCCCAATGTGGGGCTTGAACTTGACCTGGAGATCAAGATTCCCAGGCTCTACTGCCTAAGTCAGCCAGGTGCCCCCTTCTTATACCTACTTTTGGTTTACTGCAAAAGTAATTACAAGAGTTGTTTGAGGTGATAGAAAAGCTAGTCATTTCTGAAAGTAAAGTGGTTATGTATAAAAAAATTATCCCAGTACTATCAAGTAATACACTGTCATTGAAAAAAAAATCACAAGATTTATGAAATTTGGTCTCAGGAGATATGAATATAAAATTCAACTTGAGATCTTTAAAAAAGTTAATAAACCATTCTGAACATCACCTAAATGGAGAAAAATACTACTTTCTTCATAGTCTTGTTGAAAGGATTATCAGTCTTGTACAAATAATAACAATTTAGAAGCTTACAAACACATACCAAAAATACTATTATTCTTCACTTCAATACATAAAATTACAAACATTTCTCTTTGAAATTAAGAAAATTTCATGTTCTTTGGGCCCAGCCTTAGAATATGTTGTCCTAAGCCTCATGTCCTTGTTGAATGTAACCTCTCTGCTTCTAATGAGATAAACTCAGATGAACTGAACTAAGCCATTATAATTTTTCAAAGGATAGCATGTCCAAATTCATCCATCCCCAGCCTAAGCAATCAGGAATAAGTAGTATAAAGCCATAATTGGTCTTCTGAAATTTCAAAGTTAAATTATTCATTGGTTTACCTTAAAATGATTAAAATGCAGTTGTCTGTATAATAATTCATTCCACTGCCAAGAAGACTCTGGATTCAAAAAAAAAATGATATAATAATCCTGGCTCATTAAAACAGGTTGACTAGCAATGAGAAAATTTTCCTAAAATAAGATAAAAATTACAGACAACAATTAATTACTCTAATATCTTGAAAGTTATGAAATGAACTCTAGGTAATTCAAAAGTATGTCTCATTAAATATCATTAAGCAATTTACCTTTTTTTATTGCTTTGCCACAAGCCACAATAGTTTGATTAAGCAGTAATTCAATCTAAGTTACTGCTATATAAATATATTTAACATTCATACATTTTAATGTGCGTGATATATTACCTTTGTTTGATACATTTTCTTCCATCTCTTTTCCAATTAAAAAAAAAACAACCATACTTTTAAATGACATTTCAGTTGTTAGAAAAACATTTTCATTTGTGATATATAACAAGCCAGATAGGAATCTATATTTTACACTTTGAAAGCTGCTCTATCATAGCACCTGTTTACATCTCAAACATCCTGCAAATCAAGTGATTAGACCATTCATTTCACCATTCCTGAGTGCTTGGGCCTGAAGTTCCTTGTTAGCTAAATCATTCCTTTTTGTTTATGAACCATTTGGCAAAATTTTGCCATAGCAACTAAAAAGACTTGGGGGAAGGATTTACAAAATCCTGCCATTTTCTCCTTTCTAAATGGCTCTACAGTGATTCAAAAATCAGGAGAATGATCAGAGTAGGATGTACATAGTATATACATAAGAAAAAATATTCCTGAACCCACATCTTTCTATTCCACACCTCAAGTCTCTGACGTGCATTTCATCATTAAGTGTCAGATCTGGACTCCACAGTTAGATTTTAGAGTCTCTATTTTGAAATTTCAGCCATTCTTCCCCTCCCTGTTTACCAACTTTTAATCCCCCCCTTCTAGAATTATCACTGTATCCGTGGCTTTTGACATCCCTTCCACAACCTCAAAACCTGGATTTTACGGCACCTCTGAAAAAGGATATACTATCCAACACTTGAAGGGTATGAATTAATACATTTCTGAAAAGTAAATTAGTCATCTGAAAATGTTCAGACCGTTTGCTTCAAAAGCCTCACAGTTGTAAATTCTAAGAAATCATCAGCTCTGTGTGTGTGTGTGCACGTATATTTTACCTACCATAATATTCATTGCAATAACATCTATAACAATAAAAATTAGGAACAAAAAATGCCCAACAGTAGCAGAATAATGATATTCATATGCACATTGTCTGAATAGTTTGCTTAAATCATTATTGGAAATGGTTATATAAAGGAAATGCTTATAATATAATGTTAGGTAAGGAAATGCAGTTTCCAAATTAAATACGCAGTACTGAATTGACTACCACAAATGATTCCTTAGCAAAAAAAGGGCAGAAAAGAAATTCTCCAAAGTACTAACTGTATCAGATCTTAACATTTATCAATAAAATGTATGAATTCAGCGTATTCGACTCTGTCCCCAACATAACAAGGGGGCGCCTGTGTTCTACCGAAGCCCCTCTTCTCTGCTCTTGGGCGGACTGCAGTGTGTGGATGTCACAGAGCCCCATGCCTCCAGGCAGATTTCCCTCTTCCTCCCATGTCCAGCCAGGCCTCAGCTTCTTCAACACCTTCTGTTCAGCTCAAACTTCACAGCATTTCACCTCTACTCAAGAACTTTTTTTTACAGATTCTCCGGATTCTTAGATGTAGTACAATGCATTTTACACTTTTAAGCCTTTGGTTAACCAACTGAACACTGGAAATTTTAAGTACTCCTGTGAGTTTCCTGTGGCCGCTGGAACCAAGTGTTACAAACTCAGTGGCTTTGAAACAACACAAATTTAATATCTTATGGTTCTCAGGGCCAGAAGTTTGAAATCAGTTGGATGGGCTTCTCAGGTTCATGGGGTGTCTGCTGGGCAACCTTCCTTTTGGGGGTCACCTGTGAGTGTTGACAGGTGGTTTGGCCACCTCTGAACATATATTCATTGCTTGAGATAGACACATGAACACGAAGCCCAGCTGAATCCAGAAGAAACAATATTGTTCAGCATTTTTGGAATACCTGTATTTGTCTCTGGATCATTTTTTCCTGTTTCTTCATACTTTCCAGATTTTCTACTAAGTATATATTGCTTCTTATTAAATAAGAAGGATGGTTATTAAGGGGAAAAAAGAGAAAAGTTAAAACCAAATTTTCCTTCAATATTGAATTAGAGAATACCAACCCACCAATCTTTCAGGACCAACTCAAATTTGACCTCCGGAAGCCTTCCACGACCCTGACCACCACCTCTTGCCTTTGCCATTCATGGCTTGAAATTTAATGCCATCTCCCCACTTCTGTTATGCCCCTAGCATTTGGTGTATACTCTTAGAGCACAGTGCAGGATTAGCTTGTATTCAGAATGACATGATGTGATCCAGTCTCTCCATTGGACCATGGAGCCCTGCAAGAGAGAGAATGCATTTCATTCATTCTTGACCACTCAGCTGCCACCCTCATCCCGGGTCTTCAGCAGTGCTCTGATAGCTCATCATTAAATTGTGCGTAATGGAGGTAAGATACATATATGTTTACATGTGTATACTATACACAGCTCATACTCATATATGTGTTTTTATATTAAAATCACAAACGCTGTAACCCAAAATGTCCATTAAATGCAAGAAATGTGGGAGACTGTGTATGCACTGATACCTCTCTTCTCCATTTAATGATTTGTTTAGATTGTTGCCCTTATTAGGGGACCTGAACTCATTAAAAGGGTGCTTGTTTTTTCCTTTACAAATAACCTTGGGACAAAATAGTAAACTAAAGCAATTTATCACCTTGCCTGGCTAAGAAAACATTCCATATGGCACGGTGAAGAATTACTAATTAGACCTAATTGAGAGATATTAACACAAAGTCCAAATTACCAAGTATTTTAGAAGAAATTGAATCTTATGGTTTTAAATACAGAGGGAATCCAACTAACTCATGATAACATGCCTCCAGGTGGCAGTCCTACTGAGCTTGTTTAACAAATAAATAAGATAACATTCTACTGAGCATATTATTGGTTTGGGTTCAAATGAAAGCTGTCAAAACACATGACGTTCTCCAGACTCCCGGCTTCCTGCTTTTTTGCTTGTGAAGATGTGCTGTTCTCTGTCCCAGAGCCTGCTCTCTCACCGAGGGATTCCTACCATGCCCTCCAAGGTCGTTCACATGGTGGTCCCTTGTTTCCATCTGAGCCCCATCTCTTCATACCGACCTCTATGCACCTCACCTCCAGCCATTCCAGCCCCCATGCAAGGTGTCCCCATGATGATGAGACTTCCCTCCCTTCCCACAGTGATATGTCCCTGTCACTGAGCCCTCCCTGTGTTCCAAGAATACTTTAGATGCATTATCTGGTTTAATTGGTATATCAGGCCTGTCAAATAGGTGAAATTGTCTACTTGGCGGGAGAGGTAACTGAGCTTTGGGAAGTTAATAACTTGACAAAGGTCGCTCAGAGATCCAGGCTACAACTACAGTTCTGTCTGGTTCTAAATCCCAGCTCCCACCTCTGAGTGGTTTTCTTATCTCCAGAGGATACCTCATCTGTGTCCAGTTAGAAATCTCCCCCATCAAGCCTTCCAGAACCTTCCCAAGAAGTCAGTCACTCAATCTTCTATTCTCCCCAAGTAACGGGAAAGCCCTTCCACTCTGGTGTTACCAAAAGCACAGCTGAACGGGAATAAGCCAGATGAACACCACAAGGATAATGTTCATCTGATTATTCTCACATTCAGTGAAGTATTCTAGCCCATACAGTGGGCAGAGCGCTTCAAGTCTAACACCTGCACAGACTCCTTGACTTGGGAACTTATGAAAATAAAAATAGCCCATTCTGAGTTAGAAATAGATAAATATTATTTTTAATTAATGAGAAAAGGATGCTCTGCCATATGGAATGTGGCTAACTTAGGAGTAATTATAATGTCAGACACTATAAATGGTATCTGCTGGGGTTGGTGGTATACTTCTCAGTTTTCCCTCATGAAGAGATCAGTGAAATACCCATGTGCATCAATAATGATGATTATAAGGAACATGGCTCTGTTCTGTTGCTCTATAAACAGTAACATCTCTAATGATCACACTTCTGCTTTGTTGGGTCTGATTCAGAGTGTTCTCATGCAGTGGAATGAGGAGGGACGCGTCTACCATGCTCTTTACTGGAAGAATAGCTTCCTGATTGGGGGCAGCCCTTAAATCAGGGAGTCCATTTGTCAGGGCCACAGGCAAAGTGACATTTTCCTCACAAAATCACTAAACAACCTCCCTGGCTGCTCTGAGTCAGAGCTATTGCTTGCAACTATATTACTCCCAATTTTGTGAGGACTATAACAGAAATCAAGTTAGTATCTTTCTCTTTCCAGACTATGGACTTCTCGGGGACAAGGTTGATTCTTATTTTCCTTTCAGGTTCCAGTGTCTAAGTTTGTAGTAAAAGTTGCATGACATTTCTGAATCAGCTGCTGAATGAGTGAATGAGTGGAATGACTTGGGAAGAAGGAGAAAAGGCTTCCAACCCATACCAGTTAAGCCATTTGCTTACTCAGTCCCTGCAAAACCTCTATTTTACTTCCCAAAAGCTTGAAAAGGTGGAGTGGGGATTGTGTATAGACACAAAAAGTTCTTGTCAGACCATCCAAAGCCTCATATGATCAAAAAAAAAAAAATGTACTCCTACACATTATTACCAAATAAAGATTAATTTAACTTAATAAAGCCCTTTACAAAATATAGGTGTCCCTCAAACAGAGTCTACACCAGTAAATACTAAATAAATGCCAAATCAGGAGCCAGTGGGGACCTGGGTGTGGCATGTGGATTAAGTGGGAGAAATGTTACGATTGGTGGAGGGGTTTAAGGGAGGTACAGTGGTTTAAAGAGCAGCGAGGGCTCAAATGAGGCTGACTGGAGGTAGGAACAGACACTGTAAGTTGAAGATTGGAGTAGAGCCAGAGAAAATGAAACAAAAACACAGGGATCTGTTGTTCTACCTTGGGGGCCACGCACTGACCACAGGAGGCTGTGGCCAAGATGAGGTTGAAAGACTGCACAGGTTGGTGGCCCAACACTGCCAGTCCAGCCAGGCTAGACCAGCCTCTCCACTCCTTCTGTTCATCCCATGGGTGGACCCCCTCCAAGACTCAGCCTACCCAATGCAGTCTGGGAGAAAAGGGAAAGAGGAAGTGAGAAGAGGAAAAGAGTGCATGTGTGCTCCCACACCTCTTCTATCAGAAGGCTGAACTTTACCCTGGAACTCCAGGGCCAAGGCTGAGACACATGGTGTGCGTTCACTATCCTACTTGACCTTGATTCTTCACTCTGTTCCATGACATACCCATGCATATTTCAATGTCAAAAAAAAAAAAATCACATAAAACTGGGTTCCAGGATGAACATGCACTGAATTTCTCCTTTTTCATCTCTTACTTTCTGTTACAATACCAAGTGGTTATGTGTAGTTTAGTTTAAGAAATCCATCCATACTTGGGGGCACCTGGATGGCTCAGTCGGCTAAGAGTCTGGCTCTTGATTTCCACTCAGGTCATGATCTCAGGGTCGTGAGATCAAGCCCCGGGTCAGGATCTGCACTGGGAGTGGATCCTGTTTAAGATTCCCTCTCCCTGTCCCTCTGCTCCTCCCTACACCTCCACCCCCCACCACGCCACCCCGACACATACTCTCAGAAAATAAAAAAAAAAAGGAATCAATCAGTACTTCATGTTTTGGCATTTTCTTATTTGAGTTTCAATGAGAAGAAATCTGCATTCATATCAAGAGGATTTGATACACTTGACAAGTTCATTCCCTAGTTAATCTGAACATCCTCCTTTCAATCTTGCCCCTCCTATTAATGAATCCAATAACATTGTCCTCAGGGACAAGTTCTCGATACATTCAAAAGCATAGATGAATCCCAAAGAAACCCCAAAGACTGAAAGAGGTCAGTCTCCAAAGGTTACCAACTTCATGATTCCATTTATATAACATTCTCAAAAACCAAGGCATTTTCAAAGACTAAACAGCAAAAGGCCAAGAGACAAAACTATGGGAAACTACTGAGAGCAGATCAGTGGTTGCCAGGAAATGAGGTGGGGGAGAGTTTGACCAGGAAATGTCAGCACGAGGGAATCTGCTTGAATGATGGAATTGATATCACACAAATCTCTGCATGTGCTAAGGCTCAAAGAAGCGCACACCTACAAAAATGTCAAGTTTATAGTATAGGAGGTTTTAAAAATTTAAATCCCCCCCTGCCAAAAAGACAAGGGCAAACAGTAAGAGCATGAGTAAAATGATAGATGGTTCAATATAAATGTAAGTACAGTTTAGGCCAAATTAGGATGCCAAAGGCATGATGGGGACAAGTAGAAAGAAATACTGCGAACTTCGCGCATTTTCTCATTTGCTCTCGCGTAAATCTTCATGGCGCACATCAAGAAACCCACACTTGGTGGGGATAGCTAATTACCCTGCCAAAGAACATCCAGTTATTAAGCGACAGAACTAGATTCTAATCTATGTCTGTGTCTCTCTAAAGCCTGCAATCTTCGCAGTAAAACACCAGCGGAGTGACATCACTCTACATCACTGGGAGAACACAGACAGTATTGACAAGGCTTGAGGTTTCATGTTTGCTGTCATTGGGTGGTTTGATTTTTACAGTCACTCCTGATGAAAAGCCAGATCTTATAATAACAGCTGTTGCTATCTTTTAAAAAATGTGTATTTAGAAGAATGTTTCAAAAACAAGCTCACAGCCAAATTGTTCCAAACAAAGTTCAGTGCAAAAGGATTTCAATACAATTAGAAAATTAAGACAGTGCTTTCATATTGGGAGAATTAGAGAGTCAGGGTTACTCCAGTACAACAGGGAAAAGGGGTGATGGAACATTATGTAGGAAATTCCCTGCAATTTTCCAGTTTGTGCCAAACTGATAGGACAATATTGGTTACAGGTGAATCGGAAAAACAGACCTTTTCTTGATGATGTAGAAATGATCTTTATGCCCGAGACATTAATGTTCACAATTCCTAACACCCTTTTAATCATTCTCTGGAGAAAAAAAAAAAAACAGTATAGACTTCGATAAAGCAAAAAAATGGCAATTTGACTTCACCTAAAATAATTATACAAAAAGTCAAATTTAGCTGCTGACCTCTTCTGAGATAAGAAACTGGAAAATCTGCAGATTAAAGGCACTAAAAGAACAGTTTGCTCTCTCCCCCACAGCAGTTAAATCTTTCTGTTCATCACTGTATAAGCCTGTGTTTTCAGATGCAAGCATATATCTTACTAAGTCTTAATTCAAAATAACATATGGCAGGTGGCTCTGGGAATGGCCTAGAGAGAGACACAGCTCCTGATGGGGTTAACCCAGCCCCTCTCAAAGCCTCCAGTTCTCAATGCTCAGACAAGCATTTCTCATGTCAGGGGGACAATGTAAGGAAATTTTAAATATTCTGTTCATTACCTGAAATTTACACTTTTTCTGAATTTTTTTTTTCTTCTACAACCTTATGTGTTTTAACCTTGGCTCATAAAGCCAAGGCAGTGCTTTGGTGTGACTCCTTAATTAATCCTATTTGCCTCGCTCATTACCTCTCTATACAAAGATGCACACACTGTCCGGGACATAATGTGTGCATGTTTATGCCTGCAACTACTCCGTGGGAGATAGGAGAATTCAAATACTCAAATACTCTCTTAGAAACTACAGAATCCTTTCTTAGGTCGAACAGTTCATCTCCATGTCATTCTTTCTCCACCTATTCTCGTTCGCTAACATCTTATAAGCATTTTTGTTGTATCAGAGATTTTTTTACCGCTTTATTGAGGAATAATTCACATACCATCCACACTTG
Organism: Eumetopias jubatus; assembly: GCF_037043125.1. Lineage (NCBI taxonomy): Eukaryota > Metazoa > Chordata > Mammalia > Carnivora > Otariidae > Eumetopias > Eumetopias jubatus. Next base: position 85,755,422 of record NW_028274815.1, on the reverse strand, counting down.
CTCATTTTATGTGTACTGCAATGGTCTTTCTATTATATTTTTATGGCTGCATAACAAATTGCCATTCAATGGGTAGCTTGAAACAACACAAATGTATTATCTGACAGTTTCCATAGCTCAAAAGTCTGGCCTGGTTCCACTGGGTCCTCTGCTTGGGTCTTTCAGGGCTGAAATCAGGTGTCAGCAGGGCTGTGTTTTTCCTTGGAGGCTCTGGCAGGAAGCCACCCACAAGCTCAAGCAGGCTGCTGGCCAAATTCATTCCCTCAGTCGTAGGACCGAGGTCCCCTTTTCCTTGCTGGCTGCAAACCAGGGCAGGCTGTCTTCTGAGAGGCTGGCTGCATTCCTTCTCATTTCTCCACATAGCCTCCTCATTGCAATGGTGGGGTCAGTTCTCCTGACACTTTGAGTCACCCTATCTTCTTGTTTACCTCATCTCTTAGACTCCAGAGAAAGTTCTCTGAATTAATGCAGGATAATCTTCCTATATTCTTCCTACTTAAGGCTCATGTTTTGATGACTTTTGCAAAGTTCCTTTTGCCAGGTAATGTAACATATTCACAGCTGTCAGGGACATCTGGGATACCATGCAGCCCACTGCAGAGTTATTTCACCTAGCCCCTTAAAGATCCGAGTAACGGGGAAGCATGAACCAACCTTGCATGTGGACTGCCCCAGCACCAGGGTCTTCATAAGATTTTTTTGGCATTCTGATTCAAGGCATATTGACACTGAAGAATAAGTTGAAGAATAAGTTGAATCTTGACTACCATCCTAAAGTGGGTCCATCTATTTTTTGACTTAATCCTAACACCTCTGTCAGTGGGCATATTGTCCTCCAAACAGATGAGGCTCAATAAGGCAAAGGAATTTGCCCCATGCCACACTGTTGGGAGAGGAGCCAGAATTTGAAATGGGATCTTCTCTAAAACCCAAATTCTGTCCAGGTGAGGTAAAAGATGGGCCAAATTTTGCTATCATTTCTCACGTCTTAGTTTCACCACCTAGCAAGATTTTGTCAGAGACATCATTGCTTTCTTTCATCCACTCAGCAAATATTTCCTGAGGTGCTACTACCTGTCAGCTACTCTTTCAGGACACTGGGGATTCAGCAGGAAAAAAAAAAAAAATGTTCCTGGCTTCATGGAGCTCACATTCTAGTGTTGCAAGCCAGACAATAACTTAACAAAGAAAGAAGTTACATGGTGTCTTTTAAAGATGATAAATGCCATTGAGAAAAATAAAGTGGATATTGGACAGGGCCAGAACCAGGATGGGACTGGATGAGGTAGCAGGATTTAAAAAATTTTAAATAAAATAGTCAGTGCAGCCTTCACTAAGAAGGTGACATTTAAGCAAAGAATTGAAGGAGGAGAGGCATACACACAAGCAAAATGTGCACAGGAACAGAATATATCAATGTGTCAAAGCCAGAAACATGTAGCATCATTAATTTAAGTCTTGTTCTTTCCTAAAGAAGGGGATTTAAGGGACTGTCAACTAAGGTGGAGATAAGGTGTGGCCTCTGGACCATAACAGCAAAGGCTTATTGAGACTCACTAAGTGGCCAGGCTAAACAGTTTATATGCCTCACAACTCATGAAAGGAGCACTCATTACTTTTACAGATGAGCATATTATAAGGTCTTAGAGTGCTTAACCAACTTCCCAAGATCACTGAGCTGGCCTCCATCCCAGAGTCGCGGCTCCTTGCCGAGGTGCCCTATTTTCTTGGAGGAGGGACAGTAAGAGGACAAGTGATGCCTTCAGACATTAGAAAGAATACTCTGGGCTTCTCTACATATTTTTATTGGTGCAAAAAAATCCCCCCAAACACAGACATGTAAAATTGCACGCTGACGTCTAAACACACTCATAAACTTGAACCAACATTCAAGGAATTTACTTTTTATAATGTGCTTTTCGGAAGAAGGAAGTACAAGAAGCCTGTATGCAGGAGGGAATCCCTATAATTTGTTATATGAATCAGGACAGCTAAGTACAAGGCAAGGGACACGATAGGTTTGCAAAATCCTAAATTCTCCCAGGCAGCTTTAGCAGCATGGTGATGGCCTCAGACCTTTGCAGGTCATTTTTTGTTTTCACTGCTTCAGGAAATACTCCCTGGCTTCCTTGTCACAGCAGAGCAGATCCCATCAGATAAGGCAAAGCTAGGGAACAGTTCACGAATTCATTCTGGCTATTAATTCACATGAGAGTTTCAAAATTGCACTAGTCTTTTTTGGAAAGGAAGAGAAAGAAGAAAGCAGAGAAAAAAAGGTAGAATGAAAGGAAAGATAAATGAGGGAAAAAGAAGAACAAATGATCAAAAGATTCCACTTCCATTATGGTTTTCCACTTGCAACTTAACTTTGCCCAAAGCCAAGAAAGAAAATGCCTATTTCTTATCTCAGATGTTGAGATTATAATGTTTATTTCTTTGAATGCCAAGTCTCATATCTTTTTTTCTTTTAATATTACTTTTTATCAAAGATCCTGTGAGGGCAGCTCCCTAGACTTGTTTCTGCCTTTATTCATTTTTCTTTTAATAATAGCTCAGAAATCCAGCCATTCTTTGTTTGCCCAAATCCACCGGTTTTCTTTCAAAACTGAAATATTTCTGGGATGAAACATGAAAGAGCATAACCTGTTCAGCTTAAGTTAACTCCATCATTATCCCTCATAAGCTGCGATAGAAATCTCAAAGTTTTGTTTAGACACTTTTCTTTGATTTTGGAACAAGCTCCCAAAGAAAGATTATGGCTTTAAGCCCACACATTCACAATGGCACTTTGACTGCCTTTTAAAGTTTATAAATTCAAGGTCTAGCTTGAAAAGAACATCATAGTTTGAAAGGATAAGATTTTGAATTCATTTATACTGACCACGCTCAGAATTTGGGGGCAGCTGGACCAGTCCTGGAGGTAAGTTGAGTAATTGCAGAGTCAGAGGTCAATGAGAGGAGAACGTTCTTTGCCAAATCTCTACATATTTAGATGCTGTAGCCCCCAAATTCTGAGCATGGTCAGTATAAATAAACTCAAAATCTTATCCTTTCAAACTATGATGTGCTTTTCAAACTTTTCTCAATGGGTCTTTGTTTTTTGTAATTGTATTTATTGAAGTATAACATTAATACAGAAAAGTGCACAAGTCATAAGAGTGCAGATTGATGAGTTCCGATGTAGTAAACATCCCTGGGTAACCAGCACCCAAGTCAAACAGTAGCTATGCAGATTTTTGCATGAACAATTTTGTGTGTGAGCTGAGAAGTCGCCCATTTAAATATTATTTACACCTTGCTGATAGGCTGAGATGCTTCTGACCAGGGCCAGCATGCAAGAAAGTGCCAGGTCTGGGGGACCAGGGTAGGAGGGAGTGGTGTGTACTATCACAAGAAAGTGGAAAGTGTGTCTGACAGTCCAGGGGTCATCAGGATGGGTCCTGCAAGTGGGGATAGCCATGTGCCAGTACCCAGGAGGCAGCTCCCTCCAACCTCCTTAGCTTGGGGACAGGACCTGGGGGAACTTCTGAAGTCCTCAACACCTAGGGCTCTTATTTTGCTGTGGAATCTCCTGACTAAACATAACACACACAAAAAAAGACTCAGCACTTTTCACGAGCGAAGAGAGAAACTGGACTTTCATCATCTCAAACATTACAGAAATCCAGCTTTACATGCTGCTAACAAGTTGGAGAGACAAAATGGGCAAAGAGGAGATCACAATTATATAAGCAGTCTCCTCCTTAGTTCAAACTGATTCAAGTCTTGATAAGCAATTCTGTTTGAGAGTCAGGAGAAAAAAAAAATCTATGAAAATGTTAAGTTTAGGTCAAACTTGCAAAGTACCACAAAACAGCACATAATTATTTTACAGTAAGCAAATGGGATTTAAATGTCACAAAAACATCCTACTCAAATACACCAAGAGGTTGGGGCACCTGCGTGGCTCAGTCAGTTAAGCGTCTGTCTTCAGCTCAAGTCATGATCCCAGGGTCCTGGGATAGAGTCCGATATCAGGTTCCTTCCCTCTGCCCCTTCCCCTGCTCATGCTCGCTTTCTCTCTCTCTCTCACAAAAATGAATAAAATCTTTAAAAAATTATATATATATATATTTTGGTATATATATATATATACACACATACACACACCAAGAGGTTCTTTATCCATACAATATTAATTGATTAATATCATAGGGGTTTTTTTTGAAATTGCTACTTTCTACACACAAAGTGCAGGAAACATTTTACATATTTTACTTTATTTACTTTTTTAAAGATTTTATTTATTTGAGAGAGAGAAAGTGTGCCTGTGCATGAGTTGGAGGAGGGGCAGAGGGAAAGAAACTCAAACCAACTTCTTGTCCAGTGGGGAGCCCCACACAGTGCTTGGTCCCAATCCTGAGATCATGACCTGAGCAGGAACCAAGAGTCCAGGGCTTAACCGACTGAGCCACCCAGGCACCCCTACATATTTTACTTTTTAACAATATCTCTAATGAACTGTGAAAATTAATAAAAGGAAACCTCATTTAAAATGGAGCCAGGGGGTGCCTGGGTGGCTCAATCAGTTAAGTGTCTAACTCTTCCTTTTAGCTCAGGTCATGATCTCCCAGCTATGAGATCCAGCCCCACATGGGTCTCCACACTCAGCTCGGAGTTGGCTTCAGATTCTCTCTCCCTCTCCCCCTGCTTCTCCCCCCACCTACCTCACACTCTCTCACTCTCTCTAAAATAAATAAATAAATAATCTTTAAAAAAAATAAACATAAATAATAAAATAAAATAAAATAAATTAGGAGTCAGGAGACCAGAAGGGGGTGCTCCCCTGCCCTACCACTCATCCCCAATTGCAGACCCCAGAGGAAGAAACTTACCTTGCAAGACTATACTAGTTTAGCTACCACGTTGCTATCCCAGCAGGAAGAAGAAAGGTTTCCTCCTCCCCCTGGCAACAGCCCAGCCAATGAGAGACAGTCACAACTCAGCTAATGACAAGCCACTATACTTCCAACTCCCAGTTTACTCCAATAGACTTTTCCCTCATCACAGCACTCCCAACCACCCTCCCCCTCTTTCCCCCACAAAAAAAGCTTTCCTCTACTTTGTTGTTAAGACTTGTCTATAGTTTTGCCGTAAAATGCTTGTCCCAGATTGCAGTTCTCTGCGATTCCTGAATGAACCCATGTTTGCTGGTAAAATAACTGCAGCTTTATTTTTAAGGTTAGACTAACTTACTAGTTCCTTGAAGGAGAACAGAAATAAGCAATACACAAAACAAGGGAAAATATAAGGTGAAGTTCGTGTCCAGAAATACCTCGGACATATAAAAAGCTTTCTCACATAGTTTTCTTGTCAAATATAGTTTTTCAGGATAGAACTCTTTTGAGAAGTTAACCAATTTGCATCATTAACAAGAGACACAAATTATTTTCCCAAATGTCAGCGAGGAAGAATACAGAACAGATGCCATAAGCAGCTATAGATCTCCCGTGGGAGGAAAGACAAGTAGGGAAGAAAATCAGGAGCCAGCACTAAGGGATGAGCAAGAACTCCTGCCAGGCTTTCTTTGCATGACTGCACCCACCTAGGTTTCAGAAGGGGCCAAGTCACCGGCTATAGCGCTGCGTGAGCCCCAGCAGAAAACATCTAGACTACTGAAATCTAATCTTCCGTTCTCTGAGCCCCTCTGCTGGGTAGTGGTTAGGACGCCAGAGCCAGGCTGCACCGTGTCAAATTCCTCCCACACCACTGACCTCTCGGTGGCCTGGGGCAAGTTGCTCAATCTCTCTGGGCTTGAGTTTCCTCCGCTGTAAAATGTCTACACAAAGTTCCTCCCTCCTAGCACTGTTGTGAGGGTTAAATGAAATATTGTACGTCTGGAAGAGTGGCTGGCACTTAGCAAGTGCTCACTGAAAAGAGATTTTGTTGTGATTAAGGTCTGCAACACTTGCTTCTTCGGCAAGATGAAATTCAAAGCCTGGCATTCTTCACATGCTGCGGAGTTTGGGAAATAGTAGAAAGCATTAAACGCTGATGAAGACCAGCCTGGGGCAAGGAGGGAAATGAAGTGGCAGAAAATGAAAGCACGATTAGGGTTTTAAAGTCACAGGGTTGGCTGGGAGTGGTGTCGAAAGCGTGTACAAAAAGCATGCAGGCCTGGCCTCGGGTGCCAGTTCCCTGTGGGCAGCCAGGTAGCCCGGCCATCTCTGAGCACAGGCCTCTGCACGCTCTTTGTACTGGTAAGCCACCCATAGTCACCTTCTGTGATCTGAGAGTGGATGTGGGGAGGATGTGAGGCCCCACTGAGGAGCCCCATCAAGAGGGTTGACCTGAGCCGGGACACAGAAGTGACAGGAAGCTGTGTGGTTGTGACACTACACCGCCAGGTGAGCCAGGCAGGTTACTGCCACTGGGAACTCAGTGTCCTTGCTGTGACTGTCCACAAATTCAATTCAAACAGCAAGGCCCAAGAAGTAGGTAGGCGTCAAATGATTCACCCCAAATCTGCCATTCTTCATACGTCCCCAAGCTTGTTCTGGGTGGACGCCGGCTGTCTGTTCTCCAGAACCATAAATCAGGGATAAATTCTTGCCTCCTCCATCATCTGGTCCGAACATGGTACTAAGAAGGCAACACTGACACCACAAGCTTGAGGCATGGACAAGAGAAGGTGCTAGAAGTTGCCGACTGCCACAAAAGCGATCAGAATCCAAAGAGAAAGGCCATGCCCAGGCAGTGCTCGGGCCAGTGGGAAACACCACTATGGGAAGGTGTGGGTGACAGGATGTGCTGGGGGGGCGGCGCCAGGGAAATCGCAGGCACTGAGAGGGGTGGGGGCTTGCCACCAGCCCCCCCACTCAGTGGAGGCAAGCGCACCAACATCCAGCATCGGTTTTGTGGACACCCCACTAGAAGCCACCACCTGTGGGTGAAACTGGGTCCTCCTATGAAAGAGTCCCTTACCTTTCAACGTAGTTCTCATGTTGAGTAGGGGAGACAATAAGCACCCCCTACTGAGGAACTGGCAGTGTCAGGGGGACGAACATCTTGGGGCAGGGAATTAACTCAACTACACAAACATAAAATAGCGATCTGATCCTGAAATTTCCGACAGACTGTGGCCAAGAACAGGGGGGATGGCAGCCAGAAGGCAAGAGAAGCCAGGGCCGCAGAGGACAGTTCTCTGTCTGTCTAAGCTTTGGTGTTGCTTGCCAGTCCCGAACATTCAGAGGGACCTTTCTTCTACTTTAAAGAGGCATTTCCACAGGGTTTCATGGGCTCTCGGAATAAAAGAAACTAAGAAAAATATTGAGTGTTAGGTGTGTATATACTGGGCCAGACATAAGTAATAAAGCAAGGGCGTATTGATTATTCTCAAAACCTGACATAAATACAATTAGCTATATCCACCTCTGGCTTTTTCTTCTGTTTTATTTTGTGCCTGCTAGCGAAATGTTATTCAGTTGGAGAAAGGGCAGTGGACTCTTTCTGGCAGTAAAATATAATGAAGGTGACAAAATGTTCCATCTCAGGACTCCCCTGTCGTTTTTTTACATATATATATAATGGGGGTTTGATTTAAAGAGGACAATCTTCCTCCTCTTCTGCTGCACACGGCTAGGTGAGCAAGTGCTCACTAAGCACACACATTGCACACTCTACTCCAAGCTGTGCAAGTTCCCACACCCGCAAGGGGCACAGAAGACCATTTTTATTCTCTGACTTTGGATCTGACAGACAAGATGGTTTGCCCTGTGCAGTTACATGCACGCCCCAACATTTAGGTTCAAAGCAGAGTTTAGGGGGCAATCTAAATGTATCTCTTTCAGTAGAGCTTTGCTGGGGGTACAGGCATCTAAATGGAGGACTGGTTCCATCGTGAATTCGATCAGCTAATTGCTACAGAGCCATTCAGCTGTCTCCTACCATCATTTCTTGACAAAGTTAGAAGATTTACCAGAATAATTAAGACTTTGGCATCAAAAACAAAAGTTGCTTTTTATACAAGTGTGCAGGCTGTTTCCCAAGGCACTTTTTATCTCACTCACAGGGAAGCTGAAAAATGAATGTGAGTTGAATCTAGCAAGAAAAGAGTCCTGGGACCAAGAAAGAAAGACAAATATCTTGCCACAGTTAGTGTTTATATATGACTCCCACTGAGTGAAGGAGGGTTGCTTTCCTGTGAGATGGGCTGTGCAGGAGAAGAGGGCATGGTCCTGCTCCTGGATGTGGGTTTATTCTCTCTTGCCCGAGGTGGGGCGGGGGCAGGATGAGACCACCAACGTCCTAAGGCAGCCCCATCCTGTCTAGAAGCCGCACACCAGGTTCTTCTGGATGCTTCCCCTTTGTGCAGGGAACACAGCTTTGGAGAACCTCTGCCAATCTGACTTGCTTCTCTCTCCACATCTTTAAAACTCCTTTTTCTGTTTCTTCCTCTCTTTTGTACACATCCAAAAATGTTTCATTAAAGTTAAATTCTGCAAAATTAAGTAAATGAGAGGCAGGAGGGGAGGGGTGGGCCCAGGTGAACAGAGGACTTGTTTGTAATCTCTAACACCCTAAGACAAAGGTATATTCAGAGAATTGACCTCTCATATTCCAAAAAGGACCCCCAAATTTAATAACGCCTCATTGCCTATAACAGTGATTTTTTCATTGTTTTTAAGCCTTTGACCACTCGAATTTGTTCAACAAATGTTTATATTTTGTGCCAGGTGTTTTTCTAACTTCTGGGGACGCAGTAGTAAACAGAACAAACAAAGAGCCCTACTCTCCTGGGGCTTATAATTCCAGTGAAGGGAGACAGGCAATAAACAAAGAAGCAGGAGAAATCGAGTTTGCAGATCATGATTGGAGAGAAAAACAAGTAGGGACTGGGGACAGGGTTCCCAAAGGTTTGGCATCCAAAGTCCCCAGTCCAGGAATCCCCTCAGTCTGGGCAAACCTGGAAGGCTGATCACCCTAAAAGAGTCAAGAATGGCCTCTGAAAAGATGAGCTCTGGGCAGGGCCTGAAAGGGATGAGGGTGGGCAGAACCATCCAGAGCAGCAGGTGAAAGCCTTGAAGTGCTGGGGACCACCAGGAAGCTTGTGCTGCTGGGGGTGCTGGGGAAGAAGGACGGGCAATGGCAAATGGGGGTAGGGGGTGGTGACCTGGCGGTGGGGGAGGGGGGAAGAGGGCAGGGAGGGCAAAGGGCAAGGAGGAGAAGAGGAGGACAGCAGAGGGAGGAGAGTGGGGATGGGGGAGGGTCAGGAGGGCCTTAGCTCCTCCTCTGGCAGCTTAAAGAGGATGTTGGCTTTTCCCTTGAGCCTGGTGAAGCCATGGGGAGCATGCAGCTCTGTGGATAAAGTACAGGAGTAAGGATGGACTGGGAGATATGGATTATACAAACAAAATATTTCAGGAGAGCCCAAGCAGGAAAAGGCAGTGCCCTTCTGTTCAGAGGCCATATCCCCTCCCAAGAACCTCTGAGGCAGACAATTCCCAAAGTTCTGAGAACAACATACTGAATGCTGACCAAAAGAACACCCAGTTTCATCATGTTCATCTATGAACTGATAAAGGAGATTTTCAACTTTTAATCTTTGTGGCCCTGCTGCTGGGCTCCCGGGGAAACGATACTTTAATGTTTACCAAGGTCAAGATCAAAACCTCAAAGCATGGGCTGTATTTCTGGGGAGAGACAGGGAGGAATTTTTGTTGTTGTTGTTGTTAAGATTTTATTTATTGATTTGAGAGAGAGAGAGGGAGAGAGCGCAAGCAGGGGGAGCGGCAGACAGAGGGAGAAGCAGACTTCCCGCCGAGCAGGGAGCCCAATGCGGGGCTCGATCCCAGGACCCTGGGATCATGACCCGAGCCGAAGGCAGATGCTTAACCGACTGAGCCACCCGGGCGTCCCAAAACTCTTTAAAATTTTTAAAAGGGTTTTTTCATTTCGCATCAACAGAACCAAATGGCTGTCTTTAGGGGCAAGTTCGTAGGGAGTTTTACTTTCTGATTTGTACATTTTTGTCTTGCATGGTTTTCTTTTTTTTTTTTTGGCAATAAACCTATATTCCATACATAAAGATGAAATAGAGTTATATATGTAGTGATATATATTTTGTTACTGAATAAACATTCTTCAAACTACTCTTGCACCATTTAGATAACCCACCTGCGGTGAGTTCTCATGGGGGCCACTGACATTCCCTCGTCCCACTGGTCCTGTCCCTGACACTGTTCCTTCTCTACACCAGTGACCCTCCACCTCCTCACACCTTCCTGCAGACCTCCAGTGCCACCTGCTCCCCTTCCTGACGGCTTTCGCCTATCCCAGTAGATGGTAGTGAAACCACTTACTTAGAACTGAATCATTCTATCTCCTTATATTTTAGATTGTATGTCACTGCAGTTATATTTAACTTCCCAAGTGTGTCCCTTTGCCCCAACTACATTTTAAGTCAGACAAGAATAGGGAGTATGCCATACACGTCTTTGTATGTCCCATGGAATTTGCTTGGGACAGGGCGAGGCCTGGGAATCTGCATTCCTACAAGATCACAAGTGGGGTGGACGCTGCCAATCTCTGAACCACCATTCAGGAACCCTGGATCTGGCCAGAACTTTTCTTATGGAATCCATTAACTTGGGCTATCTGGAAGGCTAGTTAGGGGAACAAGTATTTCTTCAAGAGGTTGTATAATTTTCTGAAATACAACATAATATCTCTGTCTGTATTTGCAATTTTCTAGGTAGAAGATCCATGGATTTCATTAAATATTAAAAGGCCTCAGGGGTTCCCCAAAAGATCAAGGACCATTGATTCCAGGCTCATTTCTTCATTTACAACCCAAGTCCCAGACTTGTTAACTGACTTGGACCTTGTCATTCTGCAAGACCTTACCAATGATTGTTAGATAAACTGTATCCTTGCATTTCTCAGGGATCTGTATTATAAACACATTTTTTAGTATTTAGTTAAATAACTTTGCCCTCTAAGACCTACCATTAACAAAGTTAAAAAAAAAAACAATAAAAAAAACCTCTTCTCCCAATCAGTTCTCAATCTCATGATATTTTCTCTAATGTCAGTGAGTTTCATTTTAGCATGAATATTGTGCTACCTCATAAAAAGAAAATGAACACTAACTAGCATTGGAATCGTTTCTACAAAGAAATGACAATGAGAACATGATCAGACTTTTCTTCAACAATCCTTAATTCTAGCAAATATAGAGTAATGCCTCCAATGTTTTGAGGAAAATTTATTCTAAACCTAGAAATCTAAACCAAATCAAACTGTCAGCAAGATTGTAGAGTCAAAACAAAGATGATTTCAGACATGAAAGAAATCAGGAGGTTTTACTACTAAATTTCACTTGAGGTGTATTCCATTAAAATAAAAAGGTAATCTAAGAAAGAAGAAATTTAAAGAATCCAGGAAAAATGAGTGTATGATCAAATTTATCAGAATAACAAATAAATAGGAGCTAAAGGAAGCAATCAGTCCAAATTAGGATTGAGGTAGAGAGATTTGAGAAAAACTATTTTCAAGAAAAAAATATGAATTTCATTGAACAGATAGACAAGAAAATTAAGATGTGAAAGATACTGTTTGTTGAGAATGTAATGTGTCTTCTGTTAACAGGAAATAAAAATATATAATTATAAAATCAAGGAAAACACAGCACTTTGCAAAAAATCATTGTATAAACATAAAGAAATTTAAAAGATGGAATAATATTAAACAACTGAAGAGTAGATATAATTTTACCTTACTCTTACAATGTCATATTTGAGTGGGGTTTAGTGACATGAACTTAGATTCATTTATATTAGGATTCAATTATAAAACATCGTTCTAGAGTGAATATTATTTTGTAATCATATTATTTTAAAAGTTATTATTTATTTTCAGATTTTATGATCCACCAGAAGCAAAAAGATGGAAGAATTAATTTTAGTTACCAAACATAATACAAATAACAAACTTTGACAATGCAAAAAGAAATATAAAGATGACAGAGCTGGGAGAATGGGTGAAAAAGTCATGTTTTTACCATTTTATATTGGGGAACAATGGAGATTGATTGTCTAGAAGTATATGAATAACCTTTGAGACAATTCATCATTTACTGTGATTTACCACTAGAAATCGTTTCAATTAATAATAGGATAAAACTTTCCTAAATAAATAAATAGTGTTTAGCAATACCTACAATAATCATCATACTTAATAGAGAAACTAAACACATATATTTTAATATTCTTTAATATCAAATCTTACCTTACCATTACCATTAAGGTTTAAAATCAATGGACCTAGCCAACACTGTAAGGAAAGAAAAAGAAATAAGACATGAAAAGGGAGGAAGAAAAGAGATAAAATTGTCATTTTTATGGAAGTAAATGAAATTAAAATATTAGAGATTATAAGAAATTTCAGCAAGTTACCTGATAAAATATCACCTTGTAAAAACTCAACAACATTATTCTATAGAGCAACGACCAACTAAAAAAAACATAATTAAAAATAAGATCTTAGTGACAGTAACCACAAAACCATAAAACACCTAGGAACAAAATTTTTAAATGTGAAGGTCCAAGGCTTTATAAAGTAAAATTTTTAATTTTATTAAACGACATAAAGGGAAAATTTTCCACATTCTTAGATTGGGATGTCATGGTGTCAGATTTTCATCAAATTAATCCATAAAATCAATGCAATCTCAATAAAAATTTCAGCTTAATTTCATATGTTAAAGTAGCTCATTTAATTTTGGAAAATATCAAATAAATACCCTTTGTCTTTCTAGATATTCAGACAGTTATAATGACAGCACAGTACTAATGTGAGAACAGATAATTAGACCAAAGAACAGCATAGACCAGCAGACTAGAACAGCTCAGAGACCGACCTATGAATACCTACAAATACACACATATATGAATCTAATAAACATATCATAAAGGTGACACTACAAAAACAAAGAGAAGAGAGAATATTCAGTAGATAGTGGTAGAAAAAATAAATAAACATGGAAGAAAAAGAATATTGTAGTTCTATCCAGCATCTACCCCACAGTACAGTGTAGATCCTGGGTGAAAAAACAACTAAAAATGAAACAAAATCATGAACTTAATAGAAGAAAACAGAAAAGGATATCATCGTGAGTCAGGAAAGGAGAAGGACTTAAGGCTTTAAGGAGGACTTCTTAAAGCTCAAAAAGCACAAATCAAAAGGTAGAAGAACAAAAGTGCTTTTAAGGCAAAATTTCTTATCATTCATAGTGGAGAGCCAGTGGATACTATCTAAAGTTGATAAACTAAGAATCAGTAACATAGATGTATTATTTTGAAATATAGTGATAACGACAAAGGAATTTAAAACCAACAAAAAATTAGTAAAATTTGGTTACTTTGACGAGTGGAAGTGGCATTCTGAAAATAGACTGGAAAGTATTTCTTTTCATTTTGTATCTTTCATTATCAATGTACACGAATGTTGTTATCATGCATATTCTTGGCTTTATGTGTTTTTAAAAGCCCTAGAGCTGGACTTGGCTTCTCCTTTCCTGATGCATGGAAATTATACCAAGTAGGGGAAGGAGGTCATTATAAAAGGAATCTAGAATCAGATCTAGAATCAGAAAGTTTTATAAAATCATCTAGCAAGAGCATTCCAGTGAATGGTTACTTTTTATACAAAATAGAAAAATATTCTACTTTTTAAATTTTTTTATTATGTTATGTTAATCACCATACATTACATCATTAGTTTTTGATGTAGTGTTCCATGATTCATTGTTTGAATATAACACCCAGTGCTCCATTCAGTATGTGCCGTCGTTAATACCCATCACCAGGCTAACCCATCCCCCACCCCCTCCCCTCTAGAACCCTCAGTTTGTTCCTCAGAGTCCATAGTCTCTCATGGTTCATCTCCCCCTCCGATTCCCCCCCTTCATTTTTCCCTTCCTGCTATCTTCATTTTTTTTTTTTTTACTTATAATGTATTATTTGTTTCAGAGGTACAGGTCTGTGATTCAACAGTCCTACACAATTCACAGTGCTCACCATAGCACATACCATCCCCAGGTCTATCACTCAGCCACCCCATCACTCCCACCCACCACCACTCCAGAACACTCAGTTACTTTCCTGAGATTAAGTATTCCTCATATCAGTGAGATAATATGAAACATGACTTTCTCTGTTTGACTTATTTCACTCAGCATAATACCATCCAGTTCCATCCACGTCATTGCAAATGGCGAGATTTCATTCCTTTTGATGGCTGCATAATATTCCATTGTATATCTATTCCACATCTTCTTTACCATTCATCTGCTGATGGACATCTTGGCTCTTTCCATAGTTTGGCTATTGTGGACATTGCTGCTATAAACAACGGGGTGCACATACCCCTTCGCATCCCTACATTTGTATCTTTGTGGTAAATACCCAGTAGTGCAATTGCTGGGTCATATGGGAGCTTTCTTTTTACCTTTTTGAGGGACCTCCATACTGTTTTCCAGAGTGTCTGCAACAGCTTGCATTCCCACCAACAGTGTAGGAGGGTTCCCCTTTCTCCACATCCCCGCCAACATCTGTCGTTTCCTGACTTGTTAATTTTAGACATTCTGACTGGTGTGAGGTGGTATCTCATTGAGGTTTTGATCCGGATTTCCCTGATGTCAAGCGATGTTGAGCACTTTTTCATGTGTCTGTTGGCCATTTGGATGTCTTCTTTGGAAAAATGTCTGTTCCTGTCTTCTGCCCATTTCTTGATTGGATTATTTGTTCTTTGGGTGTTGAGTTTGATAAGTTCTTTATAGATTTTGCATACTAGCCCTTTATATGATATGTCACTTCCAAATATCTTCTCCCATTCTGTTGGTTGTCTTTTGGTTTTGCTGACTGTCTCTTTTGCTGTGCAAAAGCTTTTTATCTTGATGAAGTCCCAATAGTTCATTTTTGCCCTTGCTTCCCTTGCCTTTGGCGATGTTTCTAGGAAGAAGTTCCTGTGGCTGAGGTCGAAGAGGTGGCTGCCTGTGTTCTCCTTTAGGACTTTGATGGACTCCTGTCTCACATTTAGGGCTTTCAACCATTTTGAGTCTATTTTTGTGTGTGGTGTAAGGAAATGGTCCAGTTTCATTCTTCTGCATGTGGCTGTCCAATTTCCCCAACACCATTTCTTGAAGAGACTGTCTTTTTTCCATTGGACATTCTTTCCTGCTTTTTCGAAGGTTATAGTTGACCATAGAGTTGAGGGTCCATTTCTGGGCTCTCTATTCTGTTCCATTGATCTTTGCGTCTGTTTTTGTGCCAGTACCATACTGTCTTGATGATGACAGCTTTGTAATAGAGCTTGAATTCCGGAATGATGATGCCAACAACTTTGCTTTTCTTTTTCAAGATTCCTCTGGCTATTCAGGGTCTTTTCTGGTTCCATACAAATTTTAGGATTATTTGTTCCATTTCTTTGAAAAAAGTGGATGGTATTTAGATAGGGATTGCATTAAATGTGTAGATTGCTCTAGGTAGCATTGGAATCTTCACAATATTTGTTCTTCCAATCCATCAGCATGGAACATTTTTCCATTTCTTTGTGTCTTCATCAATTTCTTTCATTAGTATTTTATAGTTTTCTGAATACAGATTCTTTGCCTTTCGGTTAGATTTATTCCTAGGTATCTTATAGTTTTGGGTGCCATTGTAAATGGGATTAACTCCTTAATTTCTCTCTCTTCTGTCTTGTTGTTGGTGTATAGGAATGCCACTGATTTCTGTGCATTGATTTTATATCTAGCCACTTTACTGAATTTCTATATGAGTTCTAGCAGTTTTGGGGTAGAGTCTTTTGGGTTTTCCACATAAAGTATCATATCTTCTGCAAAGAGTGAGAGTTTGACTTCCTCTTTGCTGATTTGGATGCCTTTGATTTCTTTTTGTTGTCTGATTGCTTTGGCTAGGACTTCTAATACTATGTGAATAGCAGTGGTGATAGTGGACATCCCTGCCACGTTCCTGACCTTAGGGGAAAGACTCTCAATTTTTCCCCATTGAGAATGATATTTGTTGTGGGTTTTTCATAGATGGATTTTATGACATTGAGTTATGTACCCTCTATCCCTATACTCTGAAGAGTTTTGATCAAGAAAGGATGCTGTACTTTGTCAAATGCTTTTTCTGCACTTATTGAAAGGTTCATATGGTTCTTGTTCTTTCTTTTATTAATGTATTGTATCACGTTGATTGATTTGCGGATGTTGAACCAACCTTGCAGCTCCGGGATAAATCCCACTTGGTCGTGGTGAATAATCCTTTTAATGTACTGTTGGATCCTATTGGCTAGTATTTTGGTGAGCATTTTTGCATCCATGTTCATCAAGGATATTGGTCTGTAATTCTCCTTTTTGATGGGGTCTTTGTCTGGTTTGGGGATCAAGGTAAGGATGGCCTCAGAAAAAGAGTTTTGAAGTTTTCCTTCCATTTCTATTTTTTGGAACAGTGTCAGAAGGATAGGTATTAATTCTTCTTGAAATGTCTGATAGAATTCCCCTGGGAAGCCATGTGGCCCTGGGCTTTTGTTTGTTGGGAGATTTTTGATGACTGCTTTAATTTCCTTAGTGGTTATGGGTCAGTTCAGGTTTTCTATTTCTTCCTGGTTCAGTTTTGGTAGTCGATACATCTCTAGGAATGCATCCATTTCTTCCAGATTATCTAATTTGCTGGCATAGGGTTGCTCATAATATGTTCTTATAATTGTTTGTATTTCTTTGGTGTTGGTTGTGATCTCTCCTCTTTCATTCATTTTGTTGATTTGGGTCCTTTCTCTTTTCTTTTTGATAAGTCTGGCCAGGGGTTTTTCAATCTTGTTAATTCTTTCAAAGAACCAGCTCCTAGTCTTGTTGATCTGTTCTACTGTTCTTTTGGTTTCTAGTTCACTGTTTTCTGCTCTGATCTCTATTATTTCTCTTCTCCTGCTGGGTTTAGGCTTTATTTGCTGTTCTTTCTCCAGCTCCTTTAGGTGTAGGGTTAGGTTGTATATTTGAGGCCTTTCTTGTTTCTTGAGAAAGGCTTGTATTATTATATACTTTCCTCTTAGGACTGCCTTTGCTGCATCCCAAAGATTTTGAACAGTTGTATTTTCATTTTCATTGGTTTCCATGAATTTTTTTAATTCTTCTTGAATTTCCTGGTTGACCCATTTATTCTTTAGTAGGATGCTCTTCAGGCTCCATGTATTTGAGTTCTTTCCAACTTTCTTCTTGTGACAGATGTAGTTTCAAAGCATTGTGATCTTAAAATATGCAGGGAATGATCCCAATCTTTTGGTACCAGTTGAGACCTGATTTGTGATCTAGGATGTGATCTATTCTGGAGAATGTTCCATGGGCACTACAGAAGAATGTGTATTCTGTTGCTTTGGGGTGCAATGTTCTGAATATGTCTGTGAAGTCCATGTGATCCAGTGTGTCATTTAAAGTCTTTATTTCCTTGTTGATCTTTTGCTTAGATGATCTGTCCATTTCAGTTAGGAGGGTGTTAAAGTCCCCTACTATTATTCTATTGTTGTTGATGTGTTTCTTTGCTTTTGTTATTAATTTGTTTATATAATTGGCTGCTCCCATGTTAGGGGCATAGATATTTACAATTGTTAGATCTTCTTGTTGGGTATACCCTTTAAGTAGGATATAGTGTCCTTCCTCATCTCTTATTATATTCTTTGGTTTAAAATCTAATTTGTCTGCTATAAGGATTGCCACCCCAGCTTTCTTTTGGTGTCCATTAGCATGGTAAATTGTTTTCCACCCCCTCACTTTCAATCTGGGGGTGTTTTGGGTCTAAAATGAGTCTCTTGCAGACAGCATATCAATGCATCCTGTTTTTTTATCTAATCTGATAGCCTGTGTCTTTTGATTGGGGCATTTAGCCCTTTTACATTCAGGGTAACTATTGAAAGATATGAATTTAGTGCCATTGTATTGTCTGTAAGGTGACTGTTACTGTATATTGTCTGTGTTCCTTTGTGGTCTATGTTGCTTTTAGACTCTCTCTTTGCTTAGAGGACCCCTTTCAATATTTCTTGGAGGGCTGGTTTCGTGTTTGCAAATTCCTTTTGTTTTTGTTTGTCCTGGAAGCTCTTTATCTCTCCTATTTTCAATGACAGCCTAGCTGGATATAGTATTCTTGGCCACATATTTTTCTCATTTAGTGCTCTGAATATATCATGCCAGTCTTTTCTGGTCTGCCAGATCTCTGTGGATAGGTCTGTTGCCAGTCTAATATTTCTCCCATTTTAGGTTACCGATCTCTTCTCCCAAGCTTCTTTCAGGGTTTTCTTTTTGTCTCTGAGACTCATAAGTTTTACTCTTAGATGTCGGAGTGTTGACCTATTTTTGTTGATTTTGAGAGGGGTTCTCTGTGCCTCCTGGATGCTGATGCCTGTTTCCTTCCTCACATTAGGGATGTTCTCTGCTATAATTGTTCCAATATACCTTCTGCCCCTCTCTTTCTTTTTCTTCTTCTGGGATCCCAATTATTCTATTAAAGGACTTTTTTTTTTAAGATTTTATTTATTTGACAGAGAGAGACAGCGAGAGAGGGAACAGAAGCAGGGGGAGTTGGAGAGGGAGAAGCAGGCTTCCCATGGAGCAGACAGCCTGATGCGGGGCTCGATCCCAGGACCCTGGGATCATGACCTGAGCCGAAGGCAGATGCTTAATGACTGGGCCACCCAGGCGCCCCTTGGGATTCCAATTATTCTAATATTGTTTCATCTTATAGTATCACTTATCTTTTAAATTTTGCCCTTGTGATCCAATAGTTTTTTATCTCTCTTTTTCTCAGCTTCTTTATTTTTCTATCATTTGTTCTTCTATATCACCAATTCTCTCTTCTGCCTACTTTATCCTAGCAGTTAGAGCCTCCATTTTCTATTGTACCTCATTAATAGCCTTTTTTGATTTTGACTTGGTTAGATTTTAGTTGTTTTATTTCTCTGGAGAGGGTTTCTCTAATATCTTCCATGCTTTTTTCAAGCCCAGCTAGTATCTTTAAAATCGTCATTCTGAGCTCTATTTCTGACATCTTACTAATATCTGTATTGATTATGTCCCTGGCAGTTGGTATGCCTCTTGTTCTTTTTTCTGCAGTGCTTTTTCTGTCTTGTCATTTTGTCCAGAGGACAATAGATGAATGAGAGAACAAAATGCTAACAGGGAAATAACGACCCCAGAAAAATATACACTAAATGAATCAGAAGAGACATGTACCAGGGGAAAAGAAAGGGAAAGAAAGAAAACAGAAAAAAAAAAAAGAATATGATCAAATATGATCAGGCTGCTGCATAGATCAGTGCCACACACTAGATTTTGGGCGTATTTTGGTCTGTTAGAAGAAAGTGCCTCCCAGAATTTTAAAGAAGAAAAACTTATGTATGTACAAAAATAAGGGTAAATACGATGAAGGGATTGAATACGACCATAAAGATGAAAATTATATAAGATTTTATAAAAGGAACTGATAAGATAAGAAGTTGGTTGAAAAAAGAAAGAAGAGGAATTAAAAAAAAAAGGGAGAGAATGTGATCAAGCTGCAGACTAGAACAAAGCCATACACTAGAGATTTAGTGTATATTTTGGTCTGTTACAAGAAACTGTATCCCAAAATTTTAAAGAGAGAACAGCTTATATATATACCAAAAATAAGGTTAACTACTATGAAGGGATAGGATATGACTCTAAAAATGAAAAATAAAAAAGATTTTTAAAAAAAGATTGATAAGATATTGGTTGAAAAAGGGAAAAAGAAAAATTTAAAAAATAGAAAAAGAAAAAAGATAAATTAAAAAAATTAACTTTGAAAGACTAAGGAATCGGGGGGGGGGGGGGGAAGCCATGAATTCTATGTGCTGTATTCCCCAGCGCTGGAGTTCTGCAGTTCTCATTGATGGGTAAACTTGGTCTTGGCTGGCTGTTCTTGCAGATCTTCTGGGGGAGGGGCCTGTTGCCATGGTTCCCAAATGTCTTTGCCGGAGGCAGAATTGCCCCGCCCTTGTCAGTCCGGGCTAAGTAATCTGCTCGGGTTTGCTCTCGGGAGCTTTTGTTCCCTGCAAGCTTTCTGTTCAGCTTTGGAGGACGGGAGTGAAAATGGCGGCCTCCCAATCTCTGCCCCGGAGGAGCCGAAAACTCAGGGGCCCTGCTCCTCAGTGAGCCCCCAGAGAAAAGCAGTCAATCACTCCCGAGTCCCCGGTCTCCGGCCGCACTCCGTGCTCACCCGGCCTGTGACCGAGCATTTCTATCTCTGGCCCCCGACCCAGTGTGGAGTCTTCAAATCCAGCAGATCCCTGTGGTGCATTCCTGCGCCACTCCTCCCAGGGGAGGAAGGGGAGTCTCCCCAGATCTGCCGCTTGTTGGGTCCCTGCTGGAGGAGCAGTGGCCTGAATGTGCTGAGGATCATGGTTTATGGCAACCCTGAGCTGAAAGCCCACTCCTTAGCTCCATCTCTGCAGCTGGCTTCCCCACTCCGATCCCTGGGAGCTCTGCTGCACTCAGGCACCCCTGGTCTTCCTGTGCCCCCGAGGGTCCCGAGACCACACTGTCCCATGAGGGTTTCACCCCCTGCTTAGCCACTGGAGCAACATCCCTCAGCAGAGCTGACTTCTAAAAGTTCCGATTTTGTGCTCCGTGGCTCTATCACTTGCCAGAAGCGGCCGACGGAGGCCCCTCCCCTGCTGTCTATCCTCCCGAATATTGCCTCGGATTCACTTCTCCGCACGTCCTACCTTCCAGAACGTTGTTGCTTTTCTGTCTAAATATTCTCTTTATTGATCAAGGTGGTCTATGCCAGGAAGTGTATAGGTTAATAAGAACTATGGGGGGGGATTTACTTTTGGCTAACCATCACCAAAAATGCTATTTCACCTGCACATAAATGTATATGTTAAACATAGGTTTTATACCCTTTGGCTGTAGACACTTATTTTCAAACTAGCAGTGTCATTTTTTTATTTACAACCTTTATTCCGGGTTTTTAATATGTTAATTCCAATTCTTTTTCTCCTTTTTTCCTTATTTTAATTCTGCAGACTCATATATACTGTAGTAAGTGGCTTCATACTTTTTATAAAGGAAGGAAAGAAGGAAGGAGGGAAGTGACAATAATTAGGTTTCAGTTAGGCTGTGGGTAACAGAAAACCCAAAATAACAATGATTTAAAGGAGTAAGGATTTTTTTTCTCCTCCTGTAAAATAAGCTCAGAGCTGTCACTCAGGGCTGATGGGAAGCTTTCAACTGCTTCAGTTTCTCAAGCTGCTCTATCTGCTCTGCTCTCCCAGCTCACTGTCTACAACCTCAAGGTCACAAAGTATTTACTGAGACTCCAAACATCACATACTCTTTCCAGACATCAAGAATTACCAAGTGGGGAAAGGGAGGGTAGGAAAAGGGACACTCCTTCCATTTGAATTATTTCCTTTCATGGAACTTTCCAGAAATCCCATGTAACACTTCCATCTACATCACCCTGCTTACCTTTTTTTTTTTTACATTTCCACTAAAATTCTTCCTTCTGGCCAGATAAATTTCATGTATTTCTGTTAGCATCTTGAAATGTTATAATCTTAAAGAAAGGTCTATATGTTTAAACTGAAGGGGTGTGAGTATTGACTTGACTTTTTAACACTCTATAATTTGTTAATCCCAGAATACTTTTTGAGATTAAAATACACAAATTGAGAATTATATCTAAATATTGTTAGGTCCTCATTATGAATAGATTATTTTATTTAATATTTTAATTGAACTTTACAACAAGAAACTCCATAAGAATTAGTAATAACCTATAACAGTGGCTCTCAATTCCACAGAACTAATTCTCCCTTTCGGGACAAACACTTTGTTATGCACTTTACTATCTTTATATTCTTTTTTTAAAATTTTTTAAAGATTTTTTTATTTTCAAGAGAATGAGAAAGCACACGCGGAGAGGGACAGATGGGGAGGGAGAGGGAAATGAAGAGAATCTCAAGCAGATTCCACACTCAGCATGGAGCCTGACACAGGGCACAATCTCAGGATCTCAGGGTCCAAAACCAAGTGTCCAATGCATAACCAACTGAGCTGCCCAGGTGCCCTGAGGTGTGTGTATCTACATATATTCTGCAATTCTACCACAAGGGGCACTGCTGTTCGTGCATGTAATTTTTTCCAAAATAGTGAACAGGTATTAACATCCCTTAGTATCTACGATAGATGTATTTCAAATAAATTATGTCTGGTGGAAATTTGAAGGTTGAAAATTTGCTGAATGACTATCATGCCTACCCACTCACTATGCACTGTCAATGGATCTCCCTCAACCATTGTGACAATAAAAAGTTTTCCCAGAAATTTAAAAAAATGTAATCTATACTGGTGAGGAGATAGGATAATAATACATCAGTTGAAGGCCACTTACCTAAAGTAACCTATTTACAAGCCTTCACAGTGTTCGTTTAATTATCATCTCAATTACTTTGGTGGGGGGAATAAAATAAAAATGAGTAAAAACTCTTTTTGTGATTCCAAACTATCTCATCAAATAAGCCTTTAAAGTTTAGAACAGCAAAAGTAGTGTTCTGCTCATGTACTTCTTAGTCCCTGTTATACATTTAACTATTTAGCTACTTATTCTAGTAGTTGCATCTGTATTTTTAAGTATTAAGCTTATTGTGCTTTTTAGGCTTATTAATTGTTAGGCATTTTTATTGAATGCAAACATGATAAAGATGGAACTTATCTGGACTCCTAACATACCCCCCTTATCTCTTCAATATAGTTAACCACCAGTTTTTTAGTTAAATATCAGTAAAATAATTTCACATACTTACCACCACGTTAAGTATTGTTCACCATAGAAACTAGCCATTTACAGATTTTCCTTGATTTAATAATTTCCCCTTTTTCATTTGCAGATGCTTCCATTAATCTACTTATTTCTTTCCAGGTGTTCTACTTTGTCATCTATGGTGCTATCTGAGCAATAAAGACTAAACTTTCCAGAACTTTTCTTGCAATCTTCTGTTGTAGCTGGACCAATTGCTGTCTAGAGCTGTTGTGGTCCAGTCATTCCTCCCCAATACTTTCCTGTTTAGATCACAGTTTCCTGGATCCTTTGTTTTTCTGCTTTTAAAAAATTATTATTAAATATTTTAGCTAGAAGAAAAAGTCTTCCAATATTTTTCTAAAAAAGAGTACCTCGTAGGTAAACTTTGAGTCCTTATATGTCAAAAAAATCTTTAATCTGTTTTCTCAGCTGATTGATTAAGCGAGGTATGACATTCTAGTGGAAAATCATTTTGCTTTTCAGCATGTAAAGGGATTCTTCAATTTAGAGTTCTTTTGAGGAGTGTGCTTAATATTTCTTTTAACAGCTGAAGTTCTTAGACTCTTTTCTATTCCATATCCATAATATGAAATACTATGATCATGAGCCTTGTTGTTGGATTTTTTTCACTCATTATGCTTGGTTGACACTTGGTGATTCCACTAAACTGATTAACTGACTAGCAACCAGTCCTTCATAATCAAGAAGCAGACTTCTGTTTACCAAAATCTTTTAAAGCTATGTATCTTTTCCTGATTTTAGCTTTGACTACATTCCCTAAGTGTTTATATGAAGTAACCTCTTTAGATATTTTGTTCAGTTCTTATTATAAGATATATATAGATATAGATGTAGAGGATATAGCTAGATATAGATACAGATTTGTGTGGGTTTGATATAAGTGTTATTTAGAAGCATGGTTCTGAATTTCCAAGCAGTTAGGTTTTGTTGTTATCATTGATTTTGTTTGCCTGGCGGAGGGAGTATTTTATTTTATTTTATTTTATTTTATTTCTACTTCTAACAAATATTTACTGTTCATTTCGGTTCTGAGGGTGAAAAATGTGACCTATAAAATCTCAGCTTTTTGGAAAAAATTAAAGCAATACTTCCTAACATTTTTTTTACATAATGGTGTACATAGAAATGATAATATTTACATGGCACACTAGATAAATGGGTGCGATTGTCTAGAGCTAGGGTCTCTGACTTCCCCAGGTATTGCTTATATTCTGGATAACTAAGGGGACCATATCTCAGTAGATCTGTAAGCCATTGTGAAACATTGATTGGGAAGTTCTGCATTAAAGTTTTCTTTCTGGCCCAATGAATATACTTCCTACATTCTATTGACAGAATGCAACATTTTATATGGATGTGATTGAGCAGAGTGTTGCTTCAATTATCTATCTGTGTCTTTACTTTTTGTCCTCCTTAATGTCAAATTCTGAAAGAGTTCTGATTACTCTTAATGTTGAACATCTTTTCATGTTTTTAATTGTCTTTCTAGATTTTTCTTCTGTGAATTGTCTGTTTATATCCTTTGATCATTTGTACTCAATTTTCTATTTTTTATTGATTGTGTGAATTGTTTATAATTGCAAACATTAATCCTTTGACTGATATATCTTCTTCTAGTCTGTCCCTTTTAAACATTATGTGTGCTGTTATTGTTATACAGATTTCTAAAAATTTATACAGTCAAATGTATCAGTTTTTACTTGTATGATTTTATTATATATCTCATTGAGATATTCCCAAGTATATTATTTTGATAATTTTAAAGGTTTTTTAAATAATTAAATCTTGATCCATCGTGTGTTTAATATATATATATAACTATAAATATATATATATAGAGAGAGAGAGAGAGTGTGGGTGTGGAAAAGGCCCTATTTTTATTTTCTACTTGCAAAACCACTTCTTAAATAGTTCATCTTATTTTCAAAGATTGTAATACTTCCTCTATCATATACCACTTATACACTTGAGTCTGGTCGCTGGTTCTCTATTCTGTTGTATTGTAGTATATTTATCTATTGTGCATGTCTACACTTACTGATCTAAAAATGGTTGTGTTATAATACATCTTAATGTAAGGGTAAATCTCCTTTTGCCCTCTTAGGATTTTTAAAAATGTACTCTTATACAAAATTTTAAGAACTCTTTTTTTGTTAAGATTTTATTTATTTATTTGACAGAGAGAGAGCTCAAGCCAGGTAGAGCAGCAGAGAGAAGGAGAGAAGAAGACTCCCCACTGAGCAGGGAGCCCAATGTGGGACTCAATCCTAGGACTCTGAGATCACGACTGGAACCAAAGGCAGATGCTTAACCAACTGAGCCACCCAGGCACCCCCTAAATTTTAGGAACTCTTGCTCAAGTTCAACAAATAATCCTGTTTTTGCTCTGAATTTATGAATTAATTTATGGAGAACTGATGCTATTACAATATGGAATCTTCCAGTTCATGAACATGGTATATGTTGTCATTTATTTAGATCTTATTTTATGTTGTTTGATATTATTTTGTAATTTTATCTGTAAAGTACTCTGTAGTTGTTTTTTTGAAGACCTAGGTATCTTTCAGTTTGTGTTGCTATTATGAACTTTGTATCTGTAACATATAGATTTTCCATTTTCTAATTGATTGCATAGTAACATGATTAATTTTATATATTCATTCTTTATCCAGCAACCTTGTTAAACTTTCTAATTTGTTCTAAATATCTGTCTATAGTTTTGTGTATACAATATTAATATCTGAAAAAAATACTAAATAATTTTCTTTTTCATGCTTAAAACTTTGTATTTCTCTATTGTCTTATTGCATTGCATGATACCTCAGCCAGAACATTACATTATAGAAGATAAGAGGATCGATAGCTTTAATTTGCTCTAGCTTTATTTTTATTTGTTTTTAAGATTTTATTTTTAAGTAATCTATATACCCAACATGGGGCTCGAACCCAAACCCCAAGATCAAAAGTCACATGCTCCACTGACTGAGCTGACCAGGTGCCCTTTGCTCTAGTTTTAATAAAATCACTTCTGAAATTTTATCTTTAAGTATGATGTTTATGTACATTTTCCATAAATATCCCTTATTTCCTTTGGTTGGTTGCAGACCTTTATGTGTCTACTTGAATATTTGTGTTGTTGAAACCACCCAAGTACTTCTGTGCTTCTGATGATTTGATCTTCCATTTTCTGAGAGAGATTTAAATCTCCCACTCAGTGAATTTGTCAGTTTCTGCTTGTAATTTGATCTGGTTTCACTTGTTTAATTTGAAGCTATGATCTTAGGTTCATAACTAGTTTGCAATTGTTATATTTTCAATGTTTTTTCATTTTATCATTATCTTTTATCTTAAATTCCATTTGGTTTAATAAATCAGCTTTCTTTCAACTTTCCTTTAACTAACACATGTTTTTCTGACCTTTTTTTGTTCCAACCTTTTGTTGTATATCTACATAAACTGATTTTGTTCCTGTTATTTTGTCAGTCTGATTGTATTGCTGTTATATTTTTTGTGTCTTGAAATATATGTACTTAATTCTTAGTGTTCTGTAGTTCCACTGTGAGAGTTCTGGGTGAAGATCTGCAAATCCATAATTTGTACCAATTTATCAGGATACATTTCTAAGATATATTTGAATTTTTGAATTGAAAAGACTTAACCTTTTTTTAATTGTTGAAAACTTTTAGTCATTAGGTCTATATATGTTACTTCTCCATTTTGTCTATTCAGTATATTTGGACATATCTGGAGCCTTTCTGTATACCTCCATGCCTCTTAAATATATTTTTATCTCTTTATCTCTGGGCTGTATATAGTTTCATTTCTTAATACAATATTCCAGTTCATAATTCTTTCTTTGAGTCTCTAGTTGAAACTTACTTAAATTTAAGTTTTTCTTTTAAATTGAAGTACACATTTTTATTTATCATCTTCATCAGTACTGTTATGGTTTTTTGTTGTTGTTGCTGTTGTTGTTATGGTTTCCTAATTTTGCTTATTTTATAACTGAAACATGATACCTGGTCATTATATATATGTGAATTCCTTTAATTACTCCGGAAAGAAGCTACTTTTGTGTTTATTAATCATTGCACATTGTTTTTTCCTGTGAAGTTTTATTTAACTTCCTTTGAAAGTTTTTCAATTGGTGTATTTTATAGTTTTTCTTTTAACTGTCTGTAGGCAATATGTATACTACCCTTTGCTTCAGTCATCTAGGGTCACAAAGAATTGTCTTGATAATGTGGTTGAGAAGATTGAGTAAGTAAGTTTATGTAAATCTTTTAGAACAGTGCTAATAAATACTCACTAGTTATTTCTTATTATTGTTAATAATGGCAATTTTGTTTCATTTATGATCTTGGAGATAAAATTTCAGTGCAGTCACACATATCAATCCTGGTGATGGGGAAAGTGATTCATTCTAATGTGAATATTTACAGTAAAATGCCAAGAGTCAAATTTTGCATGGAAATTCGTTAGGAAGTTACCATTTTGGAAACCAGCATCCCATAAGTCTAAATCGGTCCAACATTTTCAGGGTTTCTACAAACACTGAAATGATTCACATTGACTTGCATTCAGAGGCCTTATTATAATCTCTCTCCCCCAAAAATGCAGATTTAAACACTAAATCACATTTACAGCAAAGGAATACTCACTCTGAAAAGCTCTTGAGAATGTAGACTGAGGTAACAATAGATTCACATCTCATGATGTTCACTTTGCAAAACTGTTGAAAAAAATGAAACTTTTTTTAGTTTCCTCTTTGAATGTATAAAGTTGAATTCACAAAATTTATGTGCACATGGCACATATTCAATAAATACTTATTTTGTGAAAGATAACTAAATATATTCCTTTAAAAACCAGTCACAGCCCCTTAAACTTATTCCTACATTCTAAGGTATCATAATTTTAAATAATTATATCTTTAAAATATGTATGATATATTCCAAGACAAGTCTTTTTCTCAAACATTAAATTTATAATGAGAATTTCCCCATATGTATAACAGTAGTGCAAAGAAAACACAATGCTAGTGAGTACTAATCTATTCACTCAGTTATTATAAAGTTATGTAACCAAGTTTATTTCCTAAATTTTTAAAATTTTATTCTTCCTCTAATGTAGACATTGTGATGTTTTTCCTTCTGATATAGCTCTTCTTCTATAAAGGAAAACCAATCCATTAAAATATAGCATATTGTCAGGGAAAGAAGTAAATTATCAGGTAACTGAAGCTTATCTCTCTAGTCATAAAAGCTCCTTTTAACTTCAACCCATTTGGTTATACATTATGATATTTATGGTACACAATCTTATTTTATTAAACTGATTGTATATGACACTGGGTTTATAGGGCCAAACTTATATTGGCCATGTTTATTTTGTTCTATGCATGATCCTTCCAATTTAAGAAGCTCTACCCACCAAATCGTGATGTTTTAGTAATGCCATATGGATGTCCCAGGAATTCCTCAAGTGTGAATAACTGATAGAGCATAAGTTTGCAAAAAAGATAAAATTTGCATAAAATGTAAAGATGAAATACTGTTTTTAAGATATCAATGTTCATATTTACTAAGTAATATATTCAGCAAATTACTAATTTAAGCAATATTAAAGCAATATTTAAAGATATAAAATTATTTAAATTTGTCATTAAATGAATTTTTAGATTATTCATATAGACTTTAAATTTAAAAAGTATATAACACATAATTCTCCAACTTACATTTTCACTTAACAATATTTCACAAATGTTTTTCTAATAATTACTCTAAAAGTAAAATAGATTGACTTTTCCAATCAAAAGGCATAGAGTTGGATATATAAAAAAAATCAAGGCCCACCTATATGCTGCCTGCAAGAAGACTCACATCAGCTAAAGGCCACATAGTCTTAAGTAAAGGATATTTCATGCAAGTGGAAACAGAAACAGAGTAGGAGTAGCTATAGTTATATCAGACAAAATAGACTTTAAGCTAAAAATGGTAATAAGAGGAAAAAAGTCGTTATATAATGATAAAAGGGTCAATTTGTAAAGAAAATATAACAATCATAACTATATATGCACAAAACACTAGAGAATCTAAATATATGAAGCAAATACTAACAGATCTAAAGGGAGAAACAAGTTACAATGTAATAATAGTAAGGGACTAAATTTCCCTACTTTCAACAATGGCTAAATCATCCAGACAAAATCAACAAGGACATATTGAACTTGAACCATACTTTAGACCAAATGGGCCTAACAGACATATATAGAACATTCCATCCAACAGCATCAGGATACGTGGAACATTCAAGGATACAAGGAACATTCAACATCAAGCACACGTGGAACATTCTCCAGGATAGATCACATGATCACTTACAAAAATAAGTCTTACTAAATTTAAGAAGGTTGAAATCAAACCAAGTATCTTTTTTGACAACAATGATATGAAAAGAGGAATCACTAATGAGGAAAATGGGAAGATTCATAAGTATGGAAAGTAACATGCTTTTGACCAGCCAATGGGTTAAAGAAGCAATCAAAATGGAAATCAAGAGATATCTCGAAACCAACAAAAAATGAAAACAGAACATAGCAAAACTTAAAGAACTCCTCAAAAGCAGTTTTAAGACGAAAGTTCATAGTGATAAATGCCTACATTAAGAAACAAGAAAAATTGCACTTCAAGAAACTGCAAAAAGAAGAAAAAAAACTGAGTCCAAAGTTAG
Organism: Eumetopias jubatus; assembly: GCF_037043125.1. Classification (NCBI taxonomy): domain Eukaryota; kingdom Metazoa; phylum Chordata; class Mammalia; order Carnivora; family Otariidae; genus Eumetopias; species Eumetopias jubatus. The sequence goes on along the minus strand of NW_028274815.1, from coordinate 85,725,816 downwards.
GGACATAACAAAGATCAGCACAGAAATAAATGAAATAGAGACCAGAAAAATGATCAAAGAGATCAACAAAACTAAGGCCTCTTTTTTAAAAAAGATTTAAAAGGTTGACAAACCGGGCACCTGGGTGGCTCAGATGGTTAAGTGTCTGCCTTCAGCTCAGGTCATGATCCCAGGGTCCTGGGATCGAGTCCCGCATTTGGCTCCCTGCTCAGCAGGGAGCCTGCTTCTCCCTCTGCTTCTCTCTCTCTCTCTCTCTCTGTCTGTCTCTCATGAATAAATAAATAAAATATTTAAAAAATAAAAAAATAAAAAATAAAATAAAAGGTTGACAAACCTTAAGCTGGACTAAGAAAAAAGAAAGAATGCTTAAAGAAATAAAATCACAAATGAAAGAGAAGCATTATAATGGACACCACAGAAACACAAAGAATCATGAGAGGCTACCATGAGCAATTACACAACAATAAATTGGCTAACTTAGAAGAAATGGATAAATTCCTACAAACATGTAACCTACAAAGACTGAATCCTGAAATAGCAGAAAATCAGAACAGTTTGATAGCAAATAAGGAGAATGAATCAGTGAACAAAAACTTTCAACAGCAACAAAAAAAGTCCAGGACCAGATGGCCTTACTGGCAAATTCTACCAAACATTTAAAGAATTAATACTGATCCTTCCCAAATTCTTCCAAAAAATTGAAGAGGAAGGAATACTTTCAAACACATTTTATGAAGCCAGCATCACACTGATACCTAAGCCAGATAAAGACACTACCAAAAAAAAAAAAAAAGACAACCACAGACCAATATCCCTGATGAATATAGATGCAAAATTTTTGTAAAAATAATATTAGCAAACTGAATTCAACAGCACATTAAAATGATCATACACCATGATCAATTGGGACTTAATCTGAGGGATGCAAGATGGTTCAGCATACATACAACAACAGATGTAATACACCATATTAATTGAATGAGAGAGAGAAAACATATGATAATTTCAATAGATGCAGACAAAGCAATTGATAAAATACAATATCCTCTCATGATAAACATTCTCAACAAATTTCATCTAGAAGAAACTTACTTCAACGTAATAAAGACCATATAGAACAAGTCCACAGCTAACGTCATATTCAATAATGAAAGGTTGAAAGCTTTTTCTCTATGATCAGGAATAAGGGTATCACTCTCACTACTCTTATTCAATGTAATAGTGAAAGTCTTAGCCAGAGCAACCAGGTAAGAAAAACTAATAAATGACATCCACATTGGAAAGGAAGAAGTAAAATTATCTTTGCAGATGACATTATCTTACATATAAAAAATACTAAAGACCCCATCAAAACACTGTTGGAATAAATCAGCAAGTACAGTAAAGCTGCAGGATACAAAATCAAGAGAAATCATCTGTTTCTATACACTAACAGTGAGATATATGAAAATGAAATAAAGAAAATAATCTCATTCATAATATCCTCAAAAACAATAAAATACTTAAGAATAAATTTAACCAAGCGGGTGAAAGATCTGAATATTGAAAACTATTAGATTTTGATAAAAGACTGACAAAGACACACGTGGAAACTTATCTGGTACTCATAGATTGGAGAAATTAATATTGTTAAAATGTTTACACTACCCAAAACCATCTATAGATTCAATGGAATCTCTATAAAATTTCTAATGGCATTTTTCAAAGAAATAGAAAAAATCATAAAATTAGTATGGAAGCACAAAAGACCCTGGATAGCCAGAACAATCCTGAGAAAGAACAAAGCTGGAAGCATCACAGTCCCTGAGTTCCAGCTATACTACAAAGCTACAGTATCAAAACAATATGGTAATGGCATAAAACAGATACATAGACCAATGGAACAGAATTGAGAGTCCAGAAATAAACCCCATATAAATATAGTAAACTAATATTTGACAAGGGAGCCAAGAATACTCAATGAGAAAAGAATAGTTTCTTCAATAAATGTTGTTAGGAAAGCTGCAGAAGAGTGAAACTAGACCCCTATCTCACACCACTCACAGAAATGAACTAAAACAGATTAAAGGACTTAAAAAGAAGCCCTGAAGCCTTAAAACTCCTAGAAGAAGGAGTTTAGGAAAAAGCTCGCTGACGTAGATCTTGGTAATAATTTCTTGGATTTAACACCAAAAGTACAAGCAACAAAAGCACAAGTCATTAAGTGGGACTACATCAAACTAAGAAGATTCTTCAAAGCCAAAGAGAAAGAAAAGAAAGAAAGAAAGAAAGAAAGAAAGAAAGAAAGAAAGAAAGAAAGAAAGAAAGAAAGAAAGAAAGGAAGAAAGGAAGGAAGGAAGGAAGGAAGGAAGGAAGGAAGGAAGGAAGGAAGGAAGGAAGGAAAAGGAAAGGAAAGGAAAGGAAAGGAGGAAGAGAGGAAGGATGGAAGGAAGGGAGAGAAGAAAGGAGGGAGGGAGGACAAAAAGAAAAGAAGAGAAGAGAAAATAAAGAACAAAACGAAAAGGCAACCTACTGAATGGCAGGAAATATTTGTAAATCATATATCTGACAAGGGGTTACTAGGAATCATCTACTTAAAAACAGGCAGAGGAAGTGAATTGACATTTTTCCAAAGAACACATATAAATGGTCAACAGGTACGTGAAAATGTGTTTACACCACTAATCATAAGGGAAATGCAAACCAAAGCCACAATGGGATAATGCCTCATACCTGTTACCGTGGCTATCGGTAAGAAAAACAAAAATTAAAGCAAGATATAACAAATGTTGGTGAGGATGTGGAGAAAAGAGAACCCTGTGCAGTGTGGGCTTGTAAATTGGTGCAGCCACTCCGGAAAGCAGTACAGCAGTTCCTCAGAAAGTTAAGCCACAGCCTCACCCTCAGTAAATGATACCGGTTTGCTGAACATAAACACCGTCTGGTTCACCCCTGAATCCTCCTTCTTTTTGCAAACCGCACATCCAATCTGTCAACCATTTCTGTTGGCCCTTTCTCTAACAGAAACCCAAAACCTGACCACTGCTCAGCCACTTCAATCCTACCCTGTACTGTCACAATGACTTCCTAACTAGCTTCATTGTTCTCATCACCAATTCCCCTTGTTGAGTCCTTTCTCAACATAACAGCCAGAGCAGTTCTCTTAAAAATGCAAGTTAGATCACATCAGTCCTGTACTCATAATCCAACAATATCTTGCATCCTTCTCAAAGTAAAAGCCAAGTTCTTTTTTTTTTTAAGATTTATTTATTTATTTGAGAGAGAGGGAGAGCACAGGTAGGGACAGAAGGAGAGAGAATCTTAAGCAGACTCCCTGCTGAGCATGGAGCCCGATTTGGGGCTCCATCTCAGGACTCTGAGATCATGACCTGAGCCAAAATCAAGAGTTGGTTGTTCAACCGACGGAGTCTCCCAGCTGCCTCTGAAAGCCAAGTTCTTAGAGCAGCCTACATGGCTCTAGACCACCTGGCCCCGGGTCACCACACTTCCCCACGTACTAATGCTCATTGCTCTGCAGCTCACAACTGACAAGGCATGCTTCTGCCCAGGCTCTTGTGGTGGGGTTCCTCCTGCATGCATACTCTTCACTGGCTACTGTTTTTGCTAAAATATCACTTCTCTCATAAGAACTTTGATGACAGGGGTGCCTGGGTGCCTCCGTTGGTGAAGTGTCTGCCTTGGCTCAGGTCATGATCTCCGGGTCCTGGGATCGAGCCCTGGGTTGGGGTCCCTGCTCAGTGGCGAGTCTGTTTCTCCCGCTGCCTCTCCTTCCCCACCCCGCTCATGCCCTCTCTCTCTCCCAAATAAATAGATAAAATCTTTAAAAAAAATAAAAAAAGAAAAAAGAACTTTGATGACCATCATATTTAAATAGCAACCCCACCCTCCCCCATTCTGTACTCCCAATCCTTTTTGACTGCCTTATTTTTATTCCATAATATTTATCACGATATGACATACCATTTAATTTTAATCCTTTGTTTAATATCTGTTACTCCTCCATTGCAAGAGTTATTTTTTCCTGTGTTACTATCAGTATGTAGGAAAAAACCTGATACACACTATGGGCTAAATAAAATTTGTTGAATAAACAATATTGAGTATTTATATTCAGACGCACACTATGTCTCTAAATTTAACTACCTTCACTGTGGTCTTTCAACAAAGTTTTTCAAGTTTTTCTATAGGTTTTCATGTTTCTATGTTTTCTATTATATCTTAAAGTGGTTTTAATATGGTATAGAAAAGCTGTTGGTTTTTGTGTATTGATCTTAATCAGCCATCTTGCAAACACTTTCATTATTTTCCTTTCAATGTCAACATAAATTACATATTATCTACAAACGATGCCAATTTTTCTTTTTTCCCAACATTATTATTCCTAATTTATTTATTTTTTTATTACAACTTCCATTAGAATGGTGACAATGAGCAGCTTTTCTTCCAGGCTCCAGGGGAATGACTCTATTTCACCATTAATATGTTTCCTGCAGTTTTCTGACAGTAATTGTGAAGTTAAAGAAATTTCCTTCTTTAAGGTTCACTAAACGTTTTTATCAGAAATGGTAGAGTTTGACCATTGCTTTTTTTGGAATTGAGATAATTATATATTTTTTTAATCCTTTAATAAGTAATGTAGGGATTTACATAAATAAGTGTGTTAATATTGAACCACTAATGTATTCCTTGGATAAGTGCTAGTTGGTCATGAAGTATTTCTCTTTCTGAAAATGTATATAATAGTTGATACATGTATCTGGAGGGGGGGGACATAGATTATGAAGCACTAAAATAAAATAAAGAACCCAAACCCTATTTATTAAGAATCATTGCATCTAATCTTGTACTCTTCTCTATCTCTCCAGCTCTCCCACGGTTCTCAATTTTGTAGTTATTATTCCTTTCCTTGTTGTTAATAGTCTCTTTTCATATGTGTATATTTATATTACATAAGATAGTGTGTATATGTATATTATATATACAAAAATGTGTATGTATACACATACACACACACACAAAGACCCTAAAGGAAGATTTTAGATTTTCCAATTTGTTTTTATAGGACCCAATTCAGCATGGATGAAGATCTTTGAGGATCACAAGGGTAGAATAATACGTAAGACCAAGGGAAAATCATCCTGTGCAGCAGTGAGGAGTGCCTAGTTTTAATTATCTCCTTTAAATCCTTTCATGGAAAGCCAATGATCTGCAAGAAAGGAAGTTGGTATTATTCAGAGGGGATAGTTCAAAACAGAACCTTAGCCAGTTTTCTTTCTTCTCTCCCTCTTTGATCTGTGACTTGGCTCCAACCTTGCTTGTATGGAGAGACAAAACTTTGGTTCCCTGCCAATTCTTTTATCTATGTACCCCGGGCAAAGGTCTTAAAAATGAACCCCAGGATATTTTATAGACACTGCGTGAGCCCCACATGTATCAGCTTGGGGAGAATATTGCTTTAGGATCTTTAAAAATCACCACAGATGTTCCTTTCAGAGGTAGACCAAGCTGAAGTGGAAACAATGAAACTAAAACACAATTATAAGAATTAGAAATAAATCCAGAGAAGGCTAATTAATCTGTAAGTGGTCTGGACGACAAGTCCTTGTAGAATATTACATAATAAAATCATATGATCCCCAGAAGAGAATGTAGTTAAAGAAGAGTTTTAGGTAATTTAATATGTTTCAATGTTTGCCTGCTCTCATATGGGGAGAAGAATAAACTGCAAGAATTTGATGATCAAGGATCAAATCAACTGGGCAGGAACTAAGAAAACAGTCTCGGGTTTTCTTTGTTTTCCTTTGTTTTGTTTTGTTCTGTTTTCTTTTCTTTTCTTTTCTTCTCTTCTCTTATTGTGATAACAGTTGCCCATCTCTATAAACGTACTAAAACTCATTGAACAGTACATTGAATTTTACAGTATACAAATTATTCCTCAATAAAGCTCTTCAGGAAAAAAAAAAGTTGTATTTCACAACATATAATGCCAGAATTATGTATTGGGCAAAGTTTTTCAAACTCTCCTAGCAAAATTGGAATGCCAGAAGGAAGAGCTTAATAATGTTTTAGTAGAACACCATATTTGGATGTCTATGTTCAGAAAGAAAATTAAGTTTGACTTTAATGCCAGCACTTAGCCAGCAGTGTGGGGCTGCTCAGCATTGTTTGGGCAATTATTGCCCCTGTACACTGTGGGATGAGAGATGGCCGTCAGTTCCTGCAAGCTCAGCAGAATCCCTTTCTTCTTCAAAGGCCAGTCGAGCAGGAATTTATAAGATCAAAATGGAATAGCAGCCTAAAGATGGGAAATAACTAAACTGCAGGTAAAATACTTGAAAATGAAGTTCAAAACAGATAAAAATAGTTTAAATATTTCAAATATAGAGATATCTGCGTATATTTGTTTAAAAATCATCAAAACAAGAAGTTGAACATCTCCTGAAAGGACAGTTGGCCCTTTTAATGATGCAAATTAACAATGCCATTCCTGAACCAATGGAAAAGAACCAAAACCCTACAGGAGGCCAAGAAGGATGAGGTAAAGGTGGGGAGTAGGAAAGACAATTGTTATGGCAAAGTAGGATGAAAGAATTGCTCAGGACTAGACTCGGTCTCGATATATAAAGATTTATGTTTCCACCTTCAACTTAATTTGAAAACAAAAGAACGCCAAACACCCTGATTCTCAGTTTATTGAGCATGCCATGCTCAAGACTAGCAGAAGACCAAAGAACTTAGTACCTACAAGAATCTTTCAGGGTTGAAAGGTCTCCTAAATAAACCACCCCTTATTAGATGTCCCCTTTAACCTTTCTGACAAATGATGACCCTGACTTCTCTGTTGACTTTGGCCCCCAGCATTCATTCTGATTTTGGGAACCAGGCCTTTCAGGACATGAGAATGGAAACCTCTGAGCTGTGCAGTGCACAACCTCTGCAACTGCCCACATGACCCTCTCTTACCCTGCATGACATAGTCAAGGTGAACATGCTTTAGAAAGGCATGGGATCTAAGCTAGGAAAAATGACATGCTTCTGCTTAGAACTGAAATCTTAAACTGAGCCAAGTAACACATCCAGTCCAAAGGTGGCTCCCTAAAAAGATAAGCCATTAGTTTCTCAGTTTCTTCTACCTAGGTCCCTGGAGCTATCCTGGTTTCTGATTTGAGACCTAATTCACCTTTTCCTGAGATGTTGTGGGCTACTTGAACTCCAACCAATATTTATATTTACATTTATATTTATGTTTATTTTCATATTTTTAAAAAATATTCAGTGTTTCAATTGCTGGCAACCTAAGAACCTTGGCTGACACAGTGCCTACGTTATGATAGAAATTCCCTATTTCCCCGTAAATCTTGTTCTTTGAGCAATTCTGGCTGTAACATATGGGTCCAGCATACTAAGCAGCCCTTTGCCTTCTCCAAGTTTCTTCCTGTGGTCCTAACTCTGCTTTCTGAGGCTGCCAGTCAAACTGAATCCTTTTTCTATAAAATAGGTCTTTAGACTTTTAAGAATTGGATCTATGTTCATTCACTCTGCCCAAACTTGGCTAAATCCTCCCTGTTTCTTAGCTGTTCTTTGTTTCAACATGTCAGGTCTTAGGCAGATATTCCCATCTGGGCCCTTAACTTTGCATATAGGTAATATGTAATCTATGGCCCCAATTATAGACTAAATCTTAACAAACATCTTACCAGGTATATTCTTGCTCATAACTGGGACCAAACATATGACTGTTGATGTTTCAAAAAGCACCCAACACCCCACCTGGAAATCCAGCACGAAGTTAACAGTAAGCTATAGACAGATGTGTGGTGTTGTGCTGTCTTTTAGGTTGTTTTCTATGCTGTTAAGACTCCAGAAAACTATTTCTTGCAGAATAGACAATTTATAAGTGGGCCTTGTACTTAATTGGAGGTGTTTATTTCTGCATTAATTCATTTAACTAGCTAGTTTGTCTTCAAGAATTTCCCTAGAAAGAACACTCTATTGAGAAATGATGTCCCCTCTTTTTTTTATTTTGTTTTTTTCCTTTAAATTTTTTATTGTTATGTTAATCACCATACATGACATCATTAGTTTTTGATGTAGTGTTCCATGATTCATTGTTTGTGCATAACACTCAGTGCTGCATGAAGAACATGCCCTCTTTAATACCCATCACAAGGCTAACCCATCCCCCCACCCCCTACCCTTTAGAACCCTCAGTTTGTTTTTCAGAGTCCATCATCTCTCATGGTTCGTCTCCCCCTCCGATTTACCACACTTCATTCTTCCCCTCCAGCTATCTTCTTCTTTTTTTTTTCTTAACATATATTGCATTATTTGTTTCAGAGGTACAGATCTGTGATTCAACAGTCTTGCACAATTCACAGCGCTCACCATAGCACATACCCTCCCCAATGTCTATCACCCAGCCACCCCATCCCTCCCACCCCACCCCCACTCTAGCAACCCTCAGTTTGTTTCCTGAGATTAAGAATTCCTCATATCAGTGAGGTCATATGATACATGTCTTTCTCTGATTGACTTATTTCACTCAGCATAACACCCTCCAGTTCCATCCACGTCGTTGCAAATGGCAAGATCTCATTCCTTTTGATGGCTGCATAATATTCCATTGTATATATATACCACATCTTCTTTATCCATTCATCTGTCGATGGACAATGATGTCCCTTCTTTGCATTTGCTGAGATTCCTGGCTAAGTGCATGCTTTCAGAGCTACCTGAAGGATCACCACTTTTTATAATTCTTTCTGACAGTTATGTTCAGTCAACACATCCAGGCCACAGCTCCTACAGTGGACACAATGACTCAGTGTGTCACTCAGTGACCCCCTGTACCTGGAAAGCCCAGTCCCACCTCAGCCAGAAAGGCATGAGACATGGGAATGAGAAGGCTGGCCTCCGAAGTGGGCCTAGCCCAAGTAATTGCTACCTTTCCCATGTAATTTTGTACTCTAGGAATTTCAGTTAATGGTTTAGTTTATGTGCTTACAAGCTGTGGAAGTTACAGAAGACCACAGTTATAAAAGTCAAGTTGATAATCATGGTAAATACCAATGAAACTAAAATATCACACTAGGACAAGCTAATCAATACTTACTCTGTGGAGATTCTGCTTTTGCATTAAAATAAGGAAACCTTTCCAATTTAACTATGGATAAAACATTTACTCAAGCAGTCTTGATTGGCTGCAGTACACATAGGCTGCTGTGGGGTCGCCAGCAGTTGCTGCTAACCATGCTCCCACTGCATACCAGTCTAAGTTAGTCCGTAGCAGGTGCACGGCTCTGTTTGAACTCAGAGTGTGGAGATAAAATTCTGGGGCCTGTGGACACAGGCAGGCTCTGTCTTCTGTATTTTGGGTACAGAGACACAAAGGGGTCATTCTGGTTCTTCTTCCACTGGCTGTATCACCACCCCATCTCTCCAAGGCTCCAGGAACACCAGGTCCTACAGCCCCAAGGAGAGATAAGCCACTTTTCCTTGGCACAGGCCCTTTGAGTTTGTGAGCATCCTGTCCTTGGTTATGGAAGGTGTGTCTAGCTCCACCCCATGATTGGATAGAAGATACACCCAGCCAGTGTTCCTGGACGGGAGGGATGAGATAATCTAAAGAATTCAGGATTGGCGCTCAAGATTTCTTAGTGCTATTCCCAGAGGTGCAACTATGTAGATGTGTGACCTTGGACAAGATATGGCACTTTACCAGGCTTTAGGGTTTTCATCAATAAAACACAAAGGATGACCCCCTTCCCCTTTTGGATCCATCTGCTAGGACACCCCAGCGACTGCCCAAGGAATGAAAAGAAGGTGGAATTGTACTTACCTCTGTCTGCCCATGCATGTTTCATTATTACAACACTGACAGGTTCAAATTAATCACTGAAGTTGAAAGACCCACAAAAGAAAATTTTTCCTTCCTTCATAATCTTGAAACTATTAGTTCATGTAATCACAAATCTACTTCATGGAGGCTTTATCATTTGTTGCTTGGCTCAGCAGGACTACCATTCCTGAATTTCCTTCCCTATATGTTTCTGGTTAGGGTGGGCCACAAGAGATCTTCCTATGCAAAATCTGGAGGGTGGAAGTGAAGTGGCAGCCATTTGGTAGCTGGTCCATGTTGTCCCTTATGTGCGAGGTCATCTTGTTGGCCTAGGGCAGCAGACAGGACTGAAACTGCCCCACCTTCCCCCCCAGATCCTCCTACAGTTGTTCCAACTCTTGGGCCTGGTATGTGTTTAGCTACCCAACAAAGGATGCCAACTTGTCCTGCAGGACCCAAACCACCAAGGTCAGAGACAATAAGAACAGGCAGATACAACACATCCCCACGGACTCCAGCTTGTCCTTGGTCTCCCCTGCTTTACACCCATCTTCCCTCCCATCTGCCCGCTCTATGGACTTTAAGGTCTGGCACCAGAGACAAAGTCAACAGGCTTACAGAGACTGCTGATCCAATTGCTTAAGGTCAAGTCCCTGTAACAAATCTCTTTTCATATATTTGTGAAACAGTGGTTCTTAGTGATTCCTTTATTGAATGCTGCCTAAAACACATTTTATTAAATACTTTTTAAAAGAAGTATTATCATATCTGCTCCTCTTTAAACCCTTTTACAAACATTAGATTGGTAGGAATCTTACAAAGAGATCATGAAGGTCAACTCCCTCATTTTGAGTTGAAGAAACTGAGGCTCAAGTAATCCAGATACATTTGGAGGCCCAGCAAGGACCAGAACACAGAGATTCTGACTCAGTCTCGTGAGATCTACCACAAAGACCTAATATGTTGAAAATACAGAGTTTCCAACACTATTTAAAATCACTTTACTGTTTTTTATGCACTTCTGAGATCATTAGCATTTCCCAAACATCCCATCCAATCCTAGAGAGATATTCCTAGAGGGAAGACAATGTAGTCTTCAAAGTTTTGGACTAAGAACATGAAATCTTTTTTTTTAAAGAGAGAGAAAGAGAGAGTGTGTGCATGAATGGAGGGTGAGGGGGTGGGGGGACACCCGCAGGGAGGGGCAGAGGGAGAGAATCTTAAGGGAGAGAATCACTAAGTGTGGGGCCAACTTGGGGCTCGATCTCACAGCCCTGAGATCATGAGCCGAGGCAAAATCAAGAGTCAGACACTTAGCTTACTGAGTCACCCGGCACCCCTATTCTTTGAAGAAATCTTTTGCTGCATATCTGCTTTGGGCATATAGTGTTCTAAGTGTTGAGAATAGAGATGAACATGATGGACAAGGCTTCTTCCTAATGGACTATTGGGGAGGACAAAAACAGACAAGTAGGAAAATACGTACTGACCCATGGATTATTTCCTGGAAGAAAAATAAAATGGTAAGGGTATAGAGGTTATGCTGGGGGGAGGGGAGTCTTTTAAATAGAAAGTTTGTGGAGGCCTATTTCAGGAGCTGACATTTGACCACGCATCCAAACGAAGTGAGGAAGCAAGCTCTGTGCATTTCTGAGAGAAGACATTTCCACTTGGAATGAACCACAAAGTGCAAAAGCCCCAAGGAGCTTTTTATGGGCAATGACCATATTGATCATGAGGAAGAATGACAGGAGATTAGCTCTTTGTATGTGAGAAGCTTGGATTTTATTTTGAAAGTTATAGGAAATCATTGAAGAGTTAGAGCAGGGGAACAAAGGATTTAATTTAAGTTTTAAAAGCTCACTATAGCTACTATATGAAAAATTCTCTGTAGGGGAGCCAGAGTAGAACCAGGAGGCATATTGATGGTATCTCAGAGTAGGGTTTTAGTTGTGAAGAAGGTGAGACATAATTAGATCCAGGATATATCCTGAAGATAGAGTGGAAGAATTTAAAGATGGAATGTACATGAAGTATGGTAGGAGAACAGAAATCCAGGGGGTCTCCTAGTTTTTGCCCTGAGCTACTGATTGCTCATAGTGCCATTCACTGAGGTGGGGAATAGGTTTGGGTGTTGCGGGAAATCAAGGGCTCCCCCCACAATTAAGATTGTGATGCCTTTCAGACATCCAAAGAAGATGTCAAATAAGTGGTAGTTTGTATTCATGGAGTCACATTCACAATATCTCTGGGATGTACATAGATAAAGGTTTAGCATCTGCACTTTATGGACACATGAAGTAATATATGCCATGGGAATGCATATCAAGTAGGACTTGGATATACCTACTTATCTTATGCCAGCTTAGAAAAATAATCTTCAGCCCATTGGTGTTCTTTTGTTTTTTCTTTCCTGACCTACACAAGGTACACATATAAAACAATGAATGAAATCATCAGGAAAAATTTTATCTGATCCTGGTAAATGAATCCCAATACTCTTCCCCTCCTCTCCACATGTCCAAATCTCACTGGTCTTTAAGAACAAACTCCAATTTTATATCAAATGTCAAAACCCTCCTCCTCCAGAAAGAGCTTTCCTACTTAATCTAGTCCACCATGATCTCTTTGCTCTTAGTTCCCCTAGCATCTAAAGTCCATGCTGTATCATTTAGCACATGATTATTCTTAGATGGCTTCACATGTGTTATTCTCACCTCTTTCACCAGCCTATAACTTGAAAACAACTGCCATATGTCTATTTCTTTCATATCATCCACTGTGGTGAATACTGAGGAGGTGTTCACCAATAATTTCTTTTTTCTCTTGGACATAACTAGACTACATTTTCCGGACTCTCTGGTTGTTCATTGAACAGTGACAAAGGACAAGTGGATGGAAGTGGTGTACAACATTTCCAGGCCCATCCCATGGGAATTTCCCAAATAATCCTCCCTTCTCTCTTCCTACCTTCTAACTGGATGCTGATGTCCAGGATAACCTTGAAAGACACATGTTGAAGATGGCAGATTTTCTCTCACCCTGGGCCTCTGAATGATTGCATGGAGCAGAGCCTAGCCAGCACTTGGACTTTTAGTGAGTGAGAAATAAATTCTACTCTGTTAATCCACAAAGATTTGGGGGTTTATCTGTTGTAGCAGCCAGCATTTACTTAAACAACTTGTGCCCAGGACAGGTTTACAAAGACTTGATTTGCAAGGTTGATGAAGCCTGTGTAACCACGCACTATTTTTGCAAGGTGAGTGAAGTGACCTGCTCAGGTCATGCAGCCAATAAGTGGTAGAGATAGGGCTTTCTGATTCTAAAGCCTATGCTCCTAACAATTATCTTATCCTGAATCTCCAATATCATTGATAATTGATGTCCCAGCAATAAGATAATTATTTATTTAGGTGATAACACAGATTGCCCTTCCCCCAAAAAAACTTCTCCTTTTTTTTTAAGATTTTTATTTATTTATTTGACAGGGAAAGAGACAGCGAGAGAGGGAACACAAGCAGGGAGAGTGGGAGAGGGAGAAGCAGGCTCCCCAACGAGCAGGGAGCCGCATGTGGGGCTCGATCCCAGGACCCTGGGATCATGACCTGAGCCAAAGGCAGACACTTAATGACTGAGCCACCCAGGTGCCCCCCCCCAAATCTTCTGATGTACATTTCAGCAAACTAATGAGATGTCTGAAAAGTGGCTTGGGTGAGCCATGCAGAGAATGGGGGGAAGAGAACACAGAGACAAATGGAGAGCAACGCAACGCATCTTCTCCTGAACACTAGCGTGCATGATAAACTGCACTTGGCTGTAAACAGATCACCATGTTCTGATTAATTGTCAAGCAGACCCCACTCATCAAGAGATATAGAACAAGGCCTCCAACATTTCATTCCAAATGCTTTACACAAGATAAAAACCCCCACATAATTGAAGACAGGGAAGAAAAATGTAAGAAATAAGCTAATAGACAAGCAGTGAACCTTCTGAAAATTGAAGGAGAATCAAACCAAAAAGTACTTCTCAGGAACAACATATTAAAATGAGTGTATATATGCATATATCACAATTCCTTGTCAATTAACTTCACCAAGATTGCAAATCTATATATTTCAAATTCAAAAAAAGCAAACAGGGTAAAAACACCTCAACACCAGCAAAATTTAATCTTGAAAATCTGTCTATTTTATAAATATCATGTTACTTATGTGTTAAAGTGTACTTTTATGTATAAATACATGATGATACTATGAAATGTCTGATACAATTTATTCCATGAAAGCATGAAGTGAGTAAAGTAAAACCTATATCTTCATAGGTTTGGCCTATGAATCTCCATTTACAAACTCAAAGAAAACTGCAGTAAATAGATTGACCACGTCCACAGTCCAGATCAGCAGACTTACAAATCTAGGTCATCATCCACAGGGGGGCCTGGAAGAGATTGTGGCTCATTTATCATTTCCTTCAGCTACGTGAAATAAGTCAGAATTTATAATCATGAGTGTATTAACAACACTTAATTTCTCATGAGAGCTCTTAAAATCACTTTCTTACATATTACATAATTTGACCTCACAACAACAGATATTAGTTCTTCATAACTAGCGTTACCTATATTTTTCAGAGGAGGAAAAGCAGATATTTTAAATCACTTCCCAGAGGCCTTACAGTCAGTTCCTGAATCCAAGTCTTAGGAGTGAAACCCTAAGTGAAACACTTTTGCTGCTATACTGCCTCTTCCATGATAACTTTCATCTAAAACAAATAGCGTTTACAAAGCTTTGAGGCAAGAGGGGTAGATAGCATAGTCTCAGATTACAGATGAGGAAACAGGCTGTGAATGTTTATATGACTTGCCTAAGAAACCCTCACTAGTTTGTAAGTGAAAAAAGTTGGATTGATTCGTTGATTTTTTTCAAGATTTTATTTATTTATTTGAGAAAGAGAGAGAGAACTAGAGCAGAGGGAGGGGCAGTGGGAGGGAGAGAGAGAGAGAGAGAATCTCAAGCAGACTTCCTGCTGAACACAGAGCCCAGCTCTGGGCTGAAACCCAGGATCCTGAGATCGTGACCTGAGCTGAAATCAAGAGTCAGACGCTCAACCAATTGAGTGCCTGGAAAAAAGCTAGATTTAAATGAGAAAGTCTTGAATTCAAGCTCAGCCTTCCTTCCCTTTTCATACTATGACCATAGCCAGAGGTGAAGTCTTGCTCACAGGAAACCCACGCTCTGGAGGCAGAACCAAGCTCTCACTCCAGCAGTACCAGTAAGGAGTTGGGTCCAGCTCAGGCAGGGCCATGCAAGTGACTTGGGTTCTGGCCAGAACAATGTGAAACCATCCCAGGATGTCTGGTGGCAAAGTGACATGATCTGAAATGACTGGGTTCTTCGTAGTGTTGGGAAGAGGTTGGAAGGGAGGATGACGGGGAGACACGTGTGGGGGCTCCAGGGAGTGGAGAGGAGATGAGGCAGGAGTCTGGCAGCAGTGGCTATGGAGGCTAGCCATGTGGGGAGCAGTTTGTTCCACTGCGTAGGTCCTGGGACCAGTCGCAAAAAGAGACAACATTAAAAGAGCAAGTTTGGGTGAGTGGCAGTGCATCCCAACTGCATCCCAAGTTCAGTTTACCTATGCTGAGCTTGAGGTGTTGCAGGAGGCGATGTGGGGGGCTGACTCTGAGGGAACTCCACTCCACAGCTCAGGGCTCATGGTACTGCTGGAGTTACCACTTCCCTTCCCCCATCATATGTACTGGGCCCCATGCTGACAGCCTGATGTGCCTTACCCTAGTGGATTCTCAAAATCTCCAACAGCCACACAGGAGCATTACACACTGTGCACTAAACCTCTCTTACTGTACTGTTTTGTTTTGTTTTGTTTTGTTTTGTACTCTCTATCCCTACACTGTGAAGAGTTTTTTTTTTTAGATTTCTTTTTTTTATTATGTTATGTTAATCACCATACATTACATCATTAGTTTTTGATGTAGTGTTCCATGATTCATTGTTTGTGCATAACACCCAGAGCTCTACGCAGAACGTGCCCTCTTTAATACCCATCACTGGGCTAACCCATCCCCTCATCCTCCTCCCCTCTAGAACCCCCAATTTTTTTCTCAGAGTCCATAGTCTCTCATGGTTCATCTCCCCCTCCAATTTCCTCCCCTTCATTTTTCCCTTCCTATCTCTCTCTCTTTTTTTTTAACATATAATGTATTATTTGTTTCAGAGGTACAGTTCTGTGATTCAACAGTCTTACAGAATTCACAGCGCTCACCATAGCACATACCCTCCCCAATGTCTATCACCCAGCCACCCCATCCCTCCCACCCCTGACTACTCCAGCAACCCTCAGTTTGTTTCCTGAGATTAAGAATTCCTCATATCAGTGAGATCATATGTACTGTTTCTTATATATAAGAAGGGAAGTCGAATAAATACATTTTTGAGCACATTTTTTATTCCCATCTTTGAATATTGAGGATTTTTTTTTTTTGGTCTCCATTTCCAAGCTTACTCTCTTACTATTATACAGGCATATGTTATTTTTTTAAAAGATTTTATTTATTTATTTGACAGAGAGAGACAGAGCAAGAGAGGGAACACAAGCAGGGAGAGTGGGAGAGGGAGAAGCAGGCTTCCCTCTGAGCAAGGGACCCGATGCAGAGCTAGACCCCAGGACCCTGGGATCATGACCTGAGCTGAGGGCAGACACTTAATGACTGAGCCACCCAGGTGCCCCCAGGCATATGTTATTAAAACAATGATTATTAAATCAAAGTAGATGTTTTGAGCCTAGCTTACCAGTATAAAACATGAGACTTCTGAAATCCAAACATGTTTGCAGGACAATAGAGATATGTACTTTTTAATGGTTATAAGAAAACACATACTTGGCTATAAATTTCTAAATTAAAATTTAAGTCATGAATGTGCAAATTGTTCTTTCTTCAATAGAGGTTCTAATTTGAGTTTGTTGTACATCCATGACCCATGTATGTATCTACATATCTGCATACACAGCCCCTGACATTGGGAACCAGAGCACAACTAAGGACACTGGTCCCCTGCCCATTTATTAGTGTGGAGGTAGAATCTGAGAATAGCTACTGTATACTTTTTATAAGACTTAAACACATAAGGATTTTGGTATTTCAGAGTTTAAACTTTATTGGGTAATTCAGTCAGTGATATAAAAATTTAAGATTGGCCCTGCCTGAGATCTACCTTCAGTCAAAGTACTTGTTTTTTCAATGAAGGCAAAAAAAAAAAAAAAAAAAAAATCCTTTCAAGTTTCTGAAAGATCTCAAAGGATAGGAAGGGCAAGCTGAAGAATATGTGTGGGATGAGTTAAGTAATCGGATCCTAGTTACTTTAAAGTATGGGAAATTTATTATTTATTTTCAGGGAAAACTAAATGCTGCCTGTCCCAGGAAAACACATGAGCATTAAAGTAAATGACAGCCAGTGGGGACCAAGATTTTATTTTTTTCCTCAGAGAATACCTAAGTTTAAATAAAAAAAAAAAAAGAATTGAGTGGAATTTAAAAAAAAAATGACTGAATGAAAAAACAACTTCATAGTTATCAACACATGCCTGTATACTTCTTAATGTTACTACTTATACAATGATACATATTTTGTTTGAATGAAATGAAGACTACTAATAAATCAAATTACTGGTTTGGTTGATAAAAACACAAATGCCAGCATGTAATAGTGGTGTTTGCTGTTCAACTAAACTCTCCACTTGACTATCAAATGAAGATGCCAAGGAAAAACAGTAACATTTATGTCAACTCAGGCACACAAAAAGAAATGCTAGGAATAGCAGGATCAGCAAGACCACTCTGCACAGCTGATCCTCCAACATCAACCATATTGGGGATAAGGAGATTGTTAAAAAAGAGACAATAGACCTAAAATGGAGTCACTTATGCTAAGCCCATGTCACCAAACCAAGACTTAATACCTAATTTAATTATGATTTCAATCTTTCCTGAGAGTGAAATCTTAATCTGGTCAGCACTAGTGAGGTAATCTGCATAATCGATCCCTGCTGTCCCCTAAAGGAAGGTTGACCTTGCCACAAACAATCCACTCTGCTGGTAACTTTTTGTCCTGCTCACTTCTTCCTAGAAAAATCTTTCATTTTATATAGCTCTTCTATCTAATTCATGAATCATTGAATAAAGTCAATTAAGATCATTAACACTTGAATTTTGTTTTTTTAATAAGGTTTTGTTTTCTCAAAGGTGCAACAGAAACAATAAATACTTGAGCACAGGCAACAACAACATATATATAAATTTGGCTTCATCAAAATGAAAAACTTTTATGCATCAAAGGACACTATGAGGAGAGTGAAAAGAGTGAAATTCCCAAACATGGAATGGGAGAAAATATTTGCAAAACATATATCCAATGAGGGATTAATATCCAGAATGGATAAAAAATTTCTACAACTCAGCAACAACAACAAAAAACAAAGAACCCAACTCAACACTGGACAAAAGACTTGAAAAGACTTCCAAAGAAGATATACAGATAGGAATGGCCAATAAGCACCTAAAAAGATATTCAACATTATCAGCAGTTAAGGAACTGCAAATCAAAACCACGAGATACCACTCCATACCTATTAATATGGCTATTATATTAAAAATAAATGGGGTGCCTGGGTGGCTCAGTCATTAAGCGTCTGCCTTCAGCTCAGGTCACGATCGCAGGGTCCTGGGATTGAGCCCCGCATTGGGCTCCATGCTCAGCGGGGAGTCTGCTTCTCCCTCTCCTACTCCCCCTCCTGCTTGCCTTACTTGTGCTCTCTCTCTCTCTCTGTCAAATAAATAAATAAAATCGTTTA
Source organism: Eumetopias jubatus (assembly GCF_037043125.1). Taxonomy (NCBI): domain Eukaryota; kingdom Metazoa; phylum Chordata; class Mammalia; order Carnivora; family Otariidae; genus Eumetopias; species Eumetopias jubatus. The sequence goes on along the minus strand of NW_028274815.1, from coordinate 85,707,110 downwards.
AAAACAAACCAACAAGTAGACATAAAATAACAAATGTTCGTAAGGGTGTGGAGCTATTAGAACTTTTATACATTGCTGGTGGGATTGTAAAATGGTACAGCCACTGAAGAAAACAGGTCAGAAGTTCCTCAAAACATGAAACACAGATTTACCATATGATCGAGCAAATTCCACTTCTGCATATATATTCGAAAGAATTGAAAACAGGGACACAAACATATTTGTATAACATTGTTCATAGCAATAGCTTTGGGTTATTTATTACTCACAATAGCCAGAAGGTGGAAACAGCCCAAGTGTCCAACAGCAGACGAACAGATAAACAAAATGTGGTATCTACACACAATCCAATATTACTCAGGCCTAAGAAGAAATGAAACTTTGATACATGTTATGATATGGATGAACTTTGAAAACATTAGTTAAGTGAAATAATCCAGACACACACACACACAAACAAATATTTGTATAGAAACAGAAAGTAGAACAGTGGTTGCCTCGGTGTGATATTATGATTTATGGTAAGAAATGTATATTTGGTCCTCCTTGTTTTGGAACAAAACTTCTAAAACCTTTGGAATTTCCTAAGTGATGAAAACATAAAGGTGTCTTTTGTTATGTTAATAAAGTGACTTTTGGAAAACACCTAAGGATGGGCAGGTGGGCCTGGTTGCCAGGTGAGCTAACCTTAAATAGGATCTTTTAATCCCACCCCCTGATTTCTGGGGAGTAGGGGGTTGGGGGGGAGTTGGAAGTTGAATCGATCACGCTTATGTAATGAAGTCTCCATAAAAACCCAATTTGGAGAGCTTTCAGGTTGGTGAAACAGAACACTTCCATGAGCTTCCATGCCAGGTCCCAAACTCCAGGGGACAGAAGCTACTTTGTTCAGACCTCGTCCCGTGTTGGGGAGAAGGGAATGGGGAACTGTTGTTCAATGCGTAGAGTTTATCTTTGGGATAATGAAAAAAATCTGGAAATGGATAGTGGTATTGGTTATACAACATTGGGAATGTGCTTAATGTCACTGAATTGTACACTTAAAAATGGTTAAAATGGTAAAGATTGTATTATGTATATTTTATCACACTTTTAAAAATCACTTAAAAGGAAACAACTTAGAAGAGCTTACATCTTTAAAATGTTGAAGGTATGAACTCTTTTATTTAAACATTAGCTATGCGGGCTAGATGAAATTAAGCCAAGGGCAAGATTATGGCTTCTCATCCCCAAACGTGAAGCAGTGTAAACAATCTTCAACCATGCTGACATTTCTTAACTAAGTGGAAGGAAAGTAATTACATTGTTGGGATTTAAGAAAAACAAAGAAAATAATGCAGGGGGTGGGAGAAGTTATTACACTGATTATATTCAAATAAACATTTGCCACCTGTGCTCTACAAAACTTTACCAAAAAAAGGAGAAAAGAAAATTGAAAGGAGAACACTTAAATAATTGGCCAACAAATGCACAGCTAGAAATGATGAAGCTGAGATTAAAACCTAGTCTTCTAAGATTAAAAGTCCACTGTTTGCCCCACTTCACTATATATGGCAAAATAAAACACACAGACACATACACACACACACACGCAAACTCATTTTAAAAGAATCACATTTCCAGCTTCTGTTGCTCTTTCTGATTCTGATTTATTTAAGCCCATCCTTGGCCTGGACACACGCATAAACCCATATACTATGTGGATGTGTGTGTCTGTATAAATATTTGGTAACCAACAGAAGGAATGGAAATTTCAGCTGTTCTCATCTGCTGATAAAGGAGCCCACCAACCTTGTTTGGCAACCCTGCCAGAATTAGCTGAGGTTAGTGTTCATGCCTCTTTGGATCAGACCTACCCAATTCATCAACATGTTTCCACTGGGACCTCAGAACGATCCACCTTTAGTCTCAAATTGCAAGTGGTTGCGTATTTCACGCCAAGCCAATAACATCAGAACAAAGGGGGCAAACCACCACATCCTCAGCCCTGCTGTTATGCCTGAACCTTTTTGCCCCCTGCTCTGCCTTTGATGGATCAGGTTTTAAAGTCAAAATTCAAAGCCACTGCTGCAGCGCTGGTGGTAATTGAAGGTGCCCTTTGGCTACACCCGTGGTACCCTGGGGTGACCGGGGCTGTCCCAATAGCGCTGCTGTTCTGCTAGGCAGCTTCCCTTCACCCTAAGACAGGGCTGTTTTCTTGACGTTTTCTAGCATGGTGGTCAGCGTGTTGGTTTATTACCAACCGAGATTGGAGTTCCTCGATACTGAGTCTGTTCTTGACTTTGCAAGCGTCACGCGATGTTGATCTCTTTCTGTGTCTAATGAAATATGGCAGACGGCAGGGAGCCCTGTCACGCCTTGCTCTGTGTGTGTGCTGACCTGGTGGCCCAGACACCGCATGAGTTACTGCCCAACAGCTGCCCAGAGAACAAACCCTCAAAAAGCCATAAATTCACTCAGTCTTCCGAAGTCCCTTTAAGCCCATCATAACACAAATACTTGTGTGTTTTCCTTGATGGTACAATTGGGAGACCATATTTACCACAGTCTGGGCTTTTGAAAGTTACTACTACTGTGAAAACCTGCTATTCCTCCTTCTTATCCTGTTAAAGAAAATCCCATTTTACAGGGGATCTATGTATATTTATCTTATTTCTTTTATGGGGGGTGGGGGTGGGGAGGTCAACAGTCAACAGAGTTTTGCTTTGTAGTTTTACAAATATGCCCTTACTGTCCCACACAGTCATAGACCAGAGGCTCCATCACTCTGACGACACCCATAAATATGATTTATACAGGACCACCCAGCAGTTACAAAAGAAGACAGCAAATGATCTTCCTGCCTTTGTCTTCTCTTCCCACCCATGCAACAGGGACGGGGCTTTAGGCAACCCTAAGGCATCTTGCCTGGGTACTTTCACATACAGAAGGGGATGTCGGGCTCAACAATAATAAAATAACAAAAAGCATGTGTTTTTTAGCTATCACTCCCGGTTTCTAATTAAGCTCCTTTCTATAATCCCTCCCAGCAGATAATGCAAATCCTGTCACCTTCCTTTCTATCTTGTCATATGAAGCTTGATTTATGAGGGCTGGCTTCTGCTCACTGAAAGTTAAGCACTAAAGTGTGGTAAACCTAATCAAGAGCGATCCTAATAATAGGTGGGGGAGTCATTCTCGGGTCAGTACCCATGGGAAATGCATACTTGCCAGATGCTATCAGTATTGTTTGGGTCCATATCAAGTCAAGACCGCACACGTGCATGCTGATCACCATACACATATCTGTGTATATGATGCCTGGGACCCAGAGGTGACTTGTACCACCACCAAGTTTTCCATCACAACTGGAGACTTCCGCTACCTGGCTCACACCAGGCCAACTGTGCAACGACCAATGCATGGGAGAGGCTGAACTATGCCTACAGTCCAGGCATAGCAATAAGTATTGTGAAGATCACAACTCCTCTTCCTAATGTAGAAAAACCCAACATGTGGGCAGGTGGCTATAGGGCTTCCCCTCCTCAAGGGCATGAGGATGCGAAGACTTTGCTGCCAGTACTCATCCATCCTCATGGACAGTGCTCAACTTATATGTAAGTGGGTGTCAATGCTTCGTCCCAGGCACTATGTGCTAAGTGCTGTGGGGGTAGTATAGTGAGGGGGGAAAGAGGGATGGAAAGGAGAGAAGGAAGGAGAAAGTGACACAGAGAACTTAAAATTGGGAGAAACAGACGTTAATTTTAAACATCTACATATAAAATAACAACCTTAAAAAGGCGATATTAAATCAGAGCAACTCGGTGTTCAAAGTGAGGATGGTACTGAGGATTGACCTAGTTAGATCAGAAAACACCTGTGGGAAGTTGCAAGCTCCTTTTCCTTATCCAGTAAGACCACTGTATCTCTGTGAGTATGTGCGCATGAGTGTGGTTCCTGGAAGACTTACCTAGAACCCAAATGAAGACTTCAAATATGCTGAAATGATCGAAAAGTCCCATTTCTCTCACCTGTAATGTTGCGCAGTGCAGTTATTAAAGGACTTGAGATTTTTTTTTTCTGCCCTGTTTTATTATTATTTATCTTCCTTTTTCAAAGTGATGTTTAGTGATAGGTCTCCACAGAAAACTGGCTACTGAGGGATCAGCATCCTGTCCATCAGGCAGTTTTGTTACTATGTCGGGGCCCCAGCAGTAGTCAGTGACCTTGACGAGGGCCCATCCCGAGCCCTGTTCTAGCATCAGGGCTCCTCATGGCTGGGATCACAGAGTCTCTGGCCCAGGAGCCAGTCCTCAGTTGCCCTGACCCACCGCGGGGCTAGGGGTCTCGGCAGGCCGACCCCCCTCTGCACACTCCGAAGTTGCTGTCTGTAAACAAATGCCCCCCAGAAAAATGCTCCAGGAAGCAACAGGAGTTACAACATCTGTGGCTTTCTCCAACTCAAAATGGCTCTGTCATCTGAAATTTTCTCACATTCCCTCTACTCAATTTCCTACCTCCATTCTCTGGTGCTGGAGTCCTCCTTTCCCCACCCCCAGCACCCCTGACAGGTGCTCTTCATTTCTCTCACGTTCAGATCTCTTGAGTGGCTTTGTAGATTTAAGAGATTAAATCCAAATATTTCATTCCAATCATGATTTTGACAATGTCAGAAATTGTATGTTTATGAACACGCACCCACGAAGGTGGAAACAGTGGATGTGTGAGAGTGTGCAGGGTTTTGTTGTTGTTGTTTAATGCTTACATGGTTTGAAATCAGCAGGAGTGTATACTGAACTCTCATTACCCATTCTCAGCTTGAACAATTATCAACATTTTGTCATCATGTTTCTTCTATTCCCTCCCACTCATATTTGAAGCAGGATCTGGACAAGATCCATGTGTTGAATTTTAGTTGTCATGTCTCTGTACCCTTCATCGATAACTTACTGCCCATACCCACCTTTGTCTTTTCCAAACCTTCCATTTGTTGAAGAAATCCTGGAGAATGTTACATCTCGATTTTGGCTAAGAGCTTCTCATGATGTTGTTAACTTGTTTCCCAAGCCCTTGCATTTCCTGGGACACAAAGATCTTCTTCTGATGCGTATTCATAATTACAATATGTGTCTCTTCTACCTTTTACCAATTTCCCCACTGAGTCCCCCAAGTCCCACTAATGATACAGTCCCTGGTGTTGGTGCAAATTTACCAGAGGGAGAATTCTAAGATAAAAAGAAAACAGAGGGTTTTATTCCAGCCCAGGTTAGGAACAGCTGCCCGGAAAATACACTCTTCATAGGGAAGAAAGTGTTCCAGAGAATGAACAGTTTTTACAGGGTTATATACTTTTTTACATCTTATAAAAGCTAAAAAGATTACAGATTAGCATATAGGCGGGAAATACGAGTTTTAACGTCAAGGAATGCAGGGCGCAGGAGCATGGATCGATATCTCAAGGACAAGACGGTTTTCCTTTAGGCTACTCACTCACAAAGCAGGTGTACAATGCATGCGTGACAGGCCATAAATCAGGCTTTGGGTTTGAACAAAGTTTATGTACAGTCATGCTGACTTAGAAAGACATCTGAAATGGCTTCCCTTGTAGATCAGACCTTTAGAGAGTTTCTTTCTCATCTCTGGACATTCTGAGATTTCTGGAGGAGGGTGCCGGATGCTATTATTTATTATATTCTGCCCCAAGCTTCTGTCCTACTTCATGCAGTGAATGTGGGAGAGCTACGAATGGGTCACACCTGCACCCGGACCAGCCCCCTTGTAAGGTTTTGGGGACATGCATTTCCCTCCTTTTATCTAAAAGGTAATCCCGGTTCCTCATTACCTTTGCTGGTGATGCTGGACCTTGGTTGTCCCCTTGGGACTATGAGGCCTTTGTGCTGCTCTCACTGCTGGACCAGGAGTGTGGGAAGGATTTGAGACAGGAGGAAAAAGCTGGGGATTCCATGTAATTGGTGACTTCCCAACCTGCATGAGGTGGCTTCCCCCAGCTATGACCATTCAACCATTCCCCTGCCCTTTTTTTTTTTAAGATTTTATTTATTTATTTGACAGAGAGAGACACAGTGAGAGCAGAAACACAAGCAGGGGGAGTGGGAGAGGGAGAAGGAGGCTTCCCGCCGAGCAAGGAGCCCGATGCGGGACTCGATCCCAGGACCCTGGGATCACGACCCGAGCCGAAGGCAGACGCTTAACAACTGAGCCACCCAGGCACGCCCCCCCCCTTGTTTTTTAATCTGATATAAGCATAAATGCTGTACCTTGCAAAAAACCACTACCCATTATATTCAAATAATATAGAGACAGTTTGTTTTTAAAGGTATTTAAAAAAATGGAGTAAAACCCTCTTCAGAGTTTTTCATTGTACTTAATTTTTTTTCCTGTTAAAAGACTTTTTATTGTCATTTGTATGTTAACTATACATTTTATAATTGAATCCAGACTACATTTTACTATACAAAAATGGGGAAACAAGAAATGTAACATGATTATATTATGGTATAAAGGAAAGGAAAATAGTTCAATATTTCTATAATTGGAATTTTTTTCAAATCTAAGAAACAACAAAGAGACAGCCTTTCTAAAAGTACCCTGCATTTTTTCCTCCCACCAAACCTCAACGCATGTCTTTAAGAAGTGCCCAAGTAGGGACACAAGACTCCAGAATTGCTGAGTCATACAGAACCTGAACCATCCTGGATTGTTATCAAAACACCATCTTGCCTTCACACAATAGTCTCTGTAACTTTTGGAATACCTGGAAACTTGATAAGCACAGCTTTTCTCATTCATATGTAAAACTCCAGCTAAATTAAATGTCTAAGACTGAAACAATGAAATAAGAATGCAGGGAAGAAATTCCGTCCCCCCCCCCAACTGGGAACACTTAGCCCATGATAACTCTGAAAACAAATGCACATGGCAATTACCTAGTTTGAAGGGATGACCTGTTCCTTTCTCTTTGAAACTAGAATACAAGTCTTCCTTTTGAAGCAAAGTCTTGTCTTGTACTGTTTCTGCTTGGGTTTTGTGGACCACCCCTAGATTAAAGATAAGACAACTAGATATTTCAATTAAATGGCCACAACATTTTTTTAAGCAGATAAAACTAAATTGATATACTATAAATCTACTACAGTGAGTTACCACTTTCTAGGGAAATTTTTTTTTTTAAGGTGAAATATGAGGGGTGCCTGGGTGGCTCAGTCAGTTAAGCATCCGCCTTCAGCTCAGGTCATGATCCCAGGGTCCTGGGTTCAAACTCCACATCCAGCTCCCTGCTCAGCAGGGAGTCGGCCTCTCTCTCTCCCACTGCCCGTCCTCCTGGGCTCATGCTCTCTCTCTCCCTCTCAAATAAATAAATAAAATGTTTTAAAAAAAGTGAAATATGACCCAGTATATGAGAACTAATTAAATCTAAAATAAATCCTCATTATTTAAGAATTTGCTAATTCAAAATTAGTGGTCATTTAGACTGCACATAACTCAACTACTTTTGCCTTTTTGATATATTTGAAAAGAAATCGTTTGACCAAAATAATAATAAATAACAAGAATAATAAGGTGATAGAGTTGATGTGTGAATTTAGTATATTTTCTTTCAAACCCATTTCATGTCTTGCATTTCCCTATCTCAACAAACAGTAGTGCCAGCCATTTGATGTTAGCCATTCAGTCCCTGGTGCAACACATGTTTCCCGAATGCCTGCCTTGTGCTGAGCTCTGGGCTTAGCCACAGGGAATCGAGGATAAACAAGACCCAGATTATGCCCCTGAAGAGCCCCTAGTCTACTGCTACCCACTCTTAGACAAAAATCCATAAGACAGTGTGAGAGGCATGGTGATCAAGATAAGTATCTGGGGAGCAAAGAGGAAGGGCTAACAAACTCATTTTCAGGAGAGAGTCAGGAAAGGATTCGTATAGAAGGTGAAACAGAGCTGACCCTCAAATAATGAGCTGGAATTCTTCTGCCTGCACTTGGGCCCCACTATGTCTCTCCTGCTCTGTGGCCAGCCCCTGTTTTCCAATCTTCTCATCAACCACTCCCAGTGGAGCTCCCACATCACTTACAAAGTAATATCATTGAAACATACCCTAAGTACCTCTTTTCTCCTCCCCTGTTCATGACTGCTTCTCAGTATATTATACTGAAGAATCCTGAGACTAAAGATGAGGAATCCACACCCTAAGGTTGTCAACTGGCTGAGGGCCAATCTGCCAGCTGCCTCTACAACGTGTCTCTGAAGTCCCCTGCTCTGTTTCTCCAACATATACATAACTTGCATGCTAGTTTATGTTATACCCATGATTGTTTTAATATGTAAGTAGATTTTTTTTCCTCAAAGTGTTGAATGAATGCATAGCTCCAGGAATATGAGTCATGCTGACATGGCTACTTTTCACAGCCCTGTGAATGGGCACCAACCCCTTGAGCCAAGGTGAGAGGATGAAACCTCATGTGTCAGCACAACTTGCAAAGTCTTCACAGTTGTACTAGTCAGGGTTCTCTAGGGAACCAGAATCATTAACATATGTATATATAGGACGAGATTTATTTACAGAATTAACTCAAGCAATTATGGAGATAGACAAGCCCCAGATCTGCAGAGTGGGCTGTCAGGCTGGAGACCAAGGAAGCGCCAATGTTGCAGTTCAAATCCAAAGGCCGTCTGCCAGCAGAACGCCCTTTTGTTCGATTCAAGCCTTCAGCTGATTCAATAAGGCCCACCCACATAATAAAGGAAATCTGATTTACACAAAGTCTACCATTTTAAGGATTAATCTTGTCCAAAAATACCCTCCCAGACACATTCAGAATAGTGATTGACTATCTGGCCATTGAGGTCCAGGTAAGTTGACATAAAATTAACCATCGTCAGTCTAGCGTCTGCACCTCTCAGACTGGCTCCTCCTCCCACTTGGTCTAACTGCCGTGTCTCTGGCCTGCTAAGTGCTCTCATCAACATTAATTTCTTGAACAATTATTGTGTATATGATAGAGCAAAATACGATCAATTCCTGACTTTGTGGAAAGTCATATTCTAGTGAGGAAATGTAATGACTCTGGAGAGGCATAAATCAAACAGACACAAAAATGAATGTAAAATTGCAAGTATGATAGCTGTTACCAACTGGAAGTAAAAAGTAGGAGGAGGCAATAAATTAGAAATCTGATCAAGTCTGGTAATTGAGAGAAAGATTCCCTGAGGAAGAGTTGCTTGAATGGAGCTAACACAAAGCATAAATATGCTAAACTGTGCCTTACATTCCTACTTTCTCAGTGCTACCACCAGAGTCTTTAAAATGTCACAGCAACATACCACATACTAATGTTCAAAAAATTACAAGGAGCCACCTTTCAGAATGTGCTCAAGTTCTCCTTTCCATCCTTGGAATAGCATTGTTTTATTCAATTTGGAGGATGAGAAACAGGAAGGCATCAAAAATGCCTCCTAGAATGGGCAGAGGACTTGAATAGACATTTTTCCAAAGAAGATATACAGATAGATGGCCAACAGACACAGGAAAAGAAGCTCAATATCACTAATCATCAGGGAGATGCAAATCAAAACCACAGTGAGATATCACCTCACACCTCTCAGAATGGCTAGTATCAAAAACATAAGAAACAACAAGTGTTGGGGTGCCTGGGTGGCTCAGTTGTTAAGCATCTGCCTTCAGCTGAGGTCATGATCCCAGGGTCCTGGGATCGAGTCCCGCATCAGGCTCCCTGCTCAGTGTGAAGCCTGCTTCTCCCTCTCCCACTCCCCCTGCTTGTGTTCCTGCTCTTGCTAACTCTCTCTCTCTCTGTCAGATAAATAAATAAATAAAATCTTTAAAAAAAGAAAAAGAAACAACAAGTGTTGGTGAAGATGTGGAGTAAAAGGAATCCTTGTGCACTGTTGATAGGAATGCAAACTGGTGCAATTGCTGTGGAAGACAGTATGGAAGTTCCTCAAAAAGTTAAAATAGAACTACCCTACAACCCAGTAATTGCACTTTTTGGTATTTACCTGAAGAAAACACAGATCCTAATTTGAAAAGATGTATGCACCCCTATGGTTATTACAGCATTACTTACAGTAGCCAAAATATAGCCATAGTTATAGTCCATCATAGCCAAGTTATAGAAGCAACCCAAGTGTTCATCAATAGATGAATGGATAAAGAAGATGTAGTGCAGGGGTGCCTGGGTGGCTCAGTCAATTAAGCGTCTGCCTTCAGCTCAGGTCATGATCCCAGGGTCCTGGGATCGAGTCCCACATTGGGCTCCTTGTTCAGCGGGGAGCTTGCCTCTCCCTCTGCCTACCACTCCCCTGCTTGTGTGCTTTCTCTCTCTCTGACAAATAAATAAAATCTTTTTTAAAAAAAGAAAATATATATATATGAAATGGAATATCACTCAGCCATAAGAAAAAGGTAAGACCTTGTCATTTGTGACAACCTGGATGAACATAGGGGGTGCAATGTTAAGTGAAATAAGTCAGACAGAGAAAGACAAATACCATATGATTTCACTTATACGTGGAATCTAAAAACCAATACATGTGAATAAACAAGCAAACAAAAGCAGAAACAGACCCATAAATAAAGAGAACAAATTGATGGTTGCCAGAAGGGATGGGGTGGGGGAATGGGCAAAATGGGTGAAGGGGAGTAGGAGGGACAGACTTCCAGTTAGGTGATGAGTAAGTCCCAGGGACAAAAGGCACAGCATTGGGAATATAGTCAATGTTACTGCAATAGTGTTGTACAGTGATGGATGCGAGCTACACTTGTGGCAAACACAGCATAATGTATAGCCTTGTCAAATCGCTATATTGTATGCCTGAAACTGATGTAAGTAACATTGTGTGTCAATTATACTTCAATTTTTAAAACAGTGAAAAAAATGCCTTCTAGGGTTTTTGAGACCATAGCTGATGACTTTAGTTAACACAAGTGCATTAAGCTTATTCTGTATCAGGATTTCACTGTCGCCACATATCAAGATACTCTACTGGTGTTCAAGGAGCCAACAGTCAAGGAGGAAACCCCACAGGTGAACAGTTTATAATTAAGTTCTTTGAATTCTGCACCAGCCCCAGCTGGAATGTTAGGGTAACCCTAGGGAAGGCTATGGTAAGGAGTAGTAGGTGGAGAGACAGAGAAACTTCCTAGAAGGCAATCTGAGATGAATCTTCAAGGATGAGTCCTAATTATGTGAGTAAAGGTTAGAAAAGCAAGATGCCTGGGACACCTGGGTGGCTCAGATGGTTAAGCGTCTGTCTTCGGCTCAGGTCATGATCCCAGCGTCCTGGGATTGAGTCCCGCATCGGGGCCCCTGCTCCTTGGGAGCCTGCTTCTCCCTCTGCCTCTCTCTCTCTCTGTCTCTCATGAATAAATAAAAATCTTTAAAAAAAAAAAAAAGAAAGAGAAGCAAGATGCCTGTAGAGGCAGAAAGCATGAGTAGAAACCCAACAGGAAGGAAAACAACCTAAAGCTTCCAGAGAGCTTCGAGTAATTTGACCTGTCTGGGGAGTCGATTTGTTCAAGGAGACGCTGTCTTTGACAATGGAGAGGTGGTCAGAGGGCTACTAAGAAAGTGTTCTCCAAACTTACTTGACCAGGACTCACAGTAAGAAATACATTTTGTGCTGAGACCCAGTCCACATACATATACATACACACCTACGTATAACACAACTTGCAAGAGACAGTATGTATGATTAGTCCTTGCAATATGTTCTAATATTTCCTGTTCTAGTTTATTACGGTTTTTATAAGATGCTGGTGGTGACCAACTAAATTGATTCTGTGACCCACATAACTGGTATTCATAGCATTTTCACAACACTGTGCTAAGAAGAACTAGAAAGGTTCAAATTCATCTTGAGAATGTCTTTAGGCATTAGAGAATTACTCAAGAATTATAAACTGGGTGGCTGACATACTAAGGCTTACCTTTTATAAAGATCCCAGCATTAACAGTCAAAGAATGGAATAGAGGGAGATACACCTAGAGCCTCAAAGGTCACATGTGAAAGCTGCTGAGTAATTCAGGGGACACAGTCTGAGGGCCTGAACTAATGGATAGAGGTGGAGATGGTGCAGTGTTAGGTTGAGAGAGGGCTCAGGACCCGGAAACTAATTGATGACAAAGAAGACGGGAGAGGACAAGCCAAAGTGACCCTCATTTTCTGGATTAAACAAGGCATGGGATATAGGAAAATGAGATGTGCATGGAGGAGGCTAACTTTAGACATGTTGAGGCACCCTTGGGACATCCCAATGGAAGTGACCACAGGCAGTGAACCACATAGGTGGGGGCTCAGGAGGGACGTCTGCACAACATGCACATTTGCTAACCCAAAGACCAATCAAGAACATGGGTGTATGCTGGCCCAGGAGATTTAGAGAGGAAACTTGGGGAAGAATCTGAGGAAATGCATTTTAAGAGAAGAATCTGGTATTCTGCTCATGCTGTCCCTTCCACCTAGAACAGCTGTTCTCAAAGTGTGGTCTGGGGACCCCTGGGTGTCCTTTGAGGGTCTCTGAGAACCTCTCATGTGGCTTAAGATATCAAAGCTATTTGATCATAATGTTAGGATAACATTTGCCTCTGAACTCTCACATTATTTCATAAATATACAATGGAGTTTTCCAAAGGCTTTGTAATAAGTGATATCACAATAGACTGAATGCAGGAAGCCAGATGTGAAAATCCATCTGTCTTCTTTTAAGCTAGACAGTAAAGAGGTTTGCCACAGTGTAGAACAGCACAACTCTCCTCACTAATTTTTGTTTGTTTGTTTTGGACAACACACCAAATGTCATTTATGACATGGAATGAGTTTGTTAAGGTTTTTTAAGTGAATTAATAAGGAAACATTTTAAACTAAAACTTCCCAATTTTAATTTCTAGTACTTTAACTATTAGTAGATAAAACACACCTAAATAAAAGCTCTTTGGGATCTTCAATTGATTTTAAGATTGTAAAGGAAGACTGGGACCCAAAAATTTGAAAATCACAGGACTGGAAGACCACCACTCAGTCACAACTACCACAGGCTTAAATCCTAGTTTTCCTTCAACTGGCATGTGGCATCAGCATTTGCCCGATCTTTGTTATGACTTAATGTCTAATACAACTCAATGTTTCAGTTGATGATAGTCTTCCAAACAAAGCTTCTTTTGAACAGATACATCTTTTATATATATAATGAATTCCTTCAACTTTTGAACCTGGAAATATTACGTGATAACTAAATACTTGACTTTCTAGCCATAAGATGATGATCTACCCCATAATTGAAAGATTATTCATTCCAACCCAAATCCTGCATCCCTAAAGTCTATATGGATTTTGCCTAACATAAGGTTATTGTTCTGAGACTACTATTAATTGTCAGAAAATTTCCTACTGTAATTCAATTTATTTTCAAAGACCTATCTAGGAACTCACTCTTCAGCCTTCACATTTTTCAAAACTAGGCCACAGTATCAGCCGGCTCTGCTTGGGCAAAGTAGATTACTTTTCCAAGAACAAAATGGCTTTACAGTTTGTTCTGAACTGCAAATTAAGAGATCAAATGATACAAGCTTATTTAAAGCATGTCATGTACCATTATTCTGTCATGTTGTAAAGCCATAAAAGGCCCTCAGTAAATCAACAATGAACTAGGCAGGAAATAATACACAAAACTGCCAATGAGATTTCCAGTTCCTGGTTCCCAAAAGAAATGTGCAAGTTTCGGCTCACCTGCTCACTCAGACAGGTGAGGCCACGTGTGGTGGGTCCAGGCTCACACATACTCAGGGAAAGGTCTCTTCCTAAGTTTACTGCAATGAAGCTCTGGATAAATATCCTAACACCTAAATCTTCCAGAAGGTTTCCAACTCTTTTCACTAATGCAATCAATTACGTAACTAATGTAATTCGCTCTTTGTAATTTTATGATATTTTATATAAATAAATGTACAAACTGATGCATACCTTTTTATCCAAGTATGAATCTTAATTGCAGATCCTCGAAGTATAGTCAACATTCATATAAAATGGATCTTGGACCTCATGAGATGAGATCTCTGATCAGGGAGAGATTACAGGCTAGGTCCCACCTAGCCTGGGCCTATCAAAATCTTTTAGGGTCCCTACATAGTTATCTGCTCAAAGCAAAGAACAGGAACAGGTCATTCCTGTTTTAAAATGTGGTTAGAGTAAAAAATTTGAAATGGTACAGATTATCTCTCTGATTACCTCATCCTTCCTTTTTAGTAGGGCTCATGCGGAAAAGGATGCCAGATTAGGGATCGGCAAACCACAACCCGCAAGCCAAATCCAAGCCAGCCACCTGTTTTTGTATGGCCTGCCCGCTAAGAATGGTTTCTACATTTTTTAACAGTTAAAAAAAAAAAAAAAAACCCTAAAAAATTCCATGACACATGAAACATAAACTTCAGATTTCGGTGACCATAAATATAGTTTCACTGGACCAGCCCAGCCCGTGCATTTCCATATTGTCCAAGGTGACTTTGGGCTACAACAACAGAGGTGAGCAGCTGCAACAGGGACCACAGAGCGCACAAAGCCTAAACACCGCAGTTCCTCCCCACCCCCACCCACAGTTTCACTTTGCAAGGTTTCAGTTCCCCGCGGACACTCAAGGTCTGGAAGCAGATGATTCTCCTTCTGACTTATCAACAGAAGGTCACTGGTAGCCTACGGCTCCGTCACAGCGCCCACGTCATTCCCCTCCCTGCATCTCATGACGTAGGCCTTTTATCATCTCACATCATCGCGAGAAGACCTGAGGACCGTACAATCAGATATTTTGAGAGAGACCACATTCACCTAGCTTTCATTACAATATATTGTGATAATTGTTCTATTTTATTATTATTGTTGTTAATCTCTTACTGTGTCTAATTCATAAATTAAACTTGATCAGAGGTGTGTATGTGTAGGGAAAAACATAGTATAGATACGGGCTGGTACTGTCCATGGTTCCAGACACCCACGGGGATCTTGGAACATGCTCTGCATGGATAACGGGAGACAACTCTGTCTGCCACCTGACCCTTGATGGAAAAGGTGTGTCAGTCCTGGGGCTAGATGACACTACAAGCTAACGCTGGCACCAGGGATGGAGCAGTTCCTGTCATCTATCTCTTCGTGCCACTAAATATTTGGAACTCGTGAAGATGCTACCAGACTTATGTTTTTAAATGCTCTCCAAGGGAGCTAAGATAAGCACTCTACATTCTGACAGATACCACCTTCTTCGTCTTTTCTACAACATTTACATTGCCCAGTTTTTTAAAAAAACAGGCTGATCTCTATCAATGGTGATAACCCACATGAGTCTTAAATAAAAGAACATAAGCTTTTTATTTTGTTTCCATTCCCAATTCCTTCTGAAGCATCCTTCTCAGTTTAGGGCTTGACACCTTAAAAGGGATGTGGAAGTTTGAAAAAGATTCAAAGAAATTTAAAGAAGAGCTGGAGAGTTGATTTATGAAACCAACAATTTCTAAATAAGGATTAGGAAAGATATTGGAAACGCCTAGGCAGGATTGGTGTGTATCAAGGGTATGAAAGATTCTTCTGCAAGCAAAGTGTATGGCTTTTCTCTACAAACATAAGGACAAGATAAAGAGAAAACCGATGAACTGGAGTAAGGAAACTTGGCTCTAAGGGGCAGAACTTCCTGGGAGTGGCTGCATGTTTCACTATGTCCTGAAATTTCCCTACTGGATTCCTCCAAAGTGAGGGAGGTTGCTTAACTTGAGGACTTGCCCAACGGCAGAGAGACAAAACTGATGCCCACTTCCTGCATATCTCAGCCTTGACTGTGACAA
The DNA here is from genome assembly GCF_037043125.1 of Eumetopias jubatus. Classification (NCBI taxonomy): domain Eukaryota; kingdom Metazoa; phylum Chordata; class Mammalia; order Carnivora; family Otariidae; genus Eumetopias; species Eumetopias jubatus. The sequence goes on along the minus strand of NW_028274815.1, from coordinate 85,691,271 downwards.
AGAACGAGGTTGATTTTTCCTTCCATACAGTCCTAGAGAAGATGTTGACATCATCCTCAGGAAGACTGAAGAGAAGAAGCAGAAAGGAGCACTTTACAAAGCTGTTTGTAGGGGCTCAGTCGGTTAAGCGTCTGCCTTCAGCTCAGATCATGATCCCAAGGTCCTGGGATCGAGTGCCACATCAGGCTCCCTGCTCAGCAGGGAGCCGGCTTCTCCCTCTCCCTCTGCCCCTCTCTCTCTCTCAAATAAATAAAATCCTTAAAAAATATATAAAAAATAAAAAGCTGCTTGTAGAAAAAAAATGTTTTTCTGTTTCCCTTATGTATCTCTGTTGGGTATATTTAATTCTGTCTGGGAACATTATTCTCCTCTTCTAGAACTGCCCCTTCTAGAACTGGTGTCTATGATGACTCAGAAAACATGAAGAAGCTGGAACAAAGGAAGTAATTTTTTCTGAAATCCAGTGGAATTGCCCTTCTCAGGTCTGTGCATGAGCCCACTGGCTAGCTCACCTGGCCGGTCTGGGAGCCAAGAGCAAGTGTGGGTATCTTGAGGTCATCATCAAGGCAGGCAGAATGGATCAAAAAACTGGATGTTTTCTCTTTGCTATCCTTTTTTTTTTTTTTCTGTAAAACTAGATTCTTTCATCCAGGATAGGGTAGGAAAATGGAAGGTAGATAGATGAAGCAAGCCTGACCCATGAGTTGATGGTTCTCAAAGAGGGAAGATGGGTTCATCGAGCTTAGTATATTCTTCTCTCTACTTTGTTATATGTTTATATGTTATATATTTGAATATATGTTCCATAATAAAGACTTAAAGTATTGCAGTCCTAGTGCTTGATAGTGTTAGTGGATGTCCTGCTTCCAAAAATGCATTATTTTATCAGATCATTGACCCCAGTGCTTCCACTTTTACATATCTTGAGCAAAATTTGATACACATACTTCAGTTTCACTTGCTCTTAAAAATAGAAAAAATGTAGGATTCCTCTTTAAAAGTGATAAGATGTCCCAGATGGTTTGGCTCAGACTTATTAAATCCTTCTTAGAAGCAGGAAATCACATCTGCCAACCCAATGTTAATCTGAATTCCCAGATCAGAGGGAAGTTTTGAGGAGCCCATGATAATTGCAAGATCACATAATAGCCATTTCTCCTTTGCTCAGGTAAAGTATAGGAAAGGCAGAATTCAGGTCACCAACTCTATCTGTACAAAAAGAAAAAGAGGAACATAGCTTCAACATTTTCACAGGTGAGACATTGGTCCACATTGATGATTCAGTGATTTCTGGTCTGCCTGTCTGGCCCCCTCTCCTCCAGGACCCTATGAAAAAAAGGCCCCCTCTATGACAGATCCCAGTTTGGCAATATACATTATTTATGTCCACCACTTTTCTGGAAAAATTATAATTTTGGATTTGTGCGCGTTTTAGACCTTATATCGATTTTTTATTACAAAGACCAGCCTGTCGTAGAGATGTCATTTCTCAGTGACCCAGTACCAGCTGGTGCTGACTCCCTGATGCTTTCTGAGTTGCCAGCAGCTCTTGCATACCACAAAGAGAGTGATCAACTCCTAAGCACCTTCTCTCAGGTTGTGGGAAGCTGTTCTTGGCCCCAGGTCACTGTAGGGCTAGATTAGTCTTCTAGACTAACAAATTACCACAAATTTAGTGACTTAAAACAATGCCCATTTATTATTTCACAGTTCCCGTGTAGTGACCTAGACGAAGCTTAGCTGGTCTCTCTGCTCAGGGTCTTATAGGGTTGTAACTGAGGCGTCAGCTTGTCTGTCATAAGGCCTCACATGATGTTCAGGATTTTCATTCAAGCACATATAGTTGTTGATTGTTTGCTTCCTCGCTGCTATCAAATTCAGTCTGTTTCTCAAGGCTAGCCTGAGAGACAGTCTCTACTGCTTCAAGTCTCTCTGCCTCTTTTAAAGGGCCTGATTAAGTCAGATGGTATCCAGCATAATCTCCCTTTTAATGAACTCAAAATCAGTTGATTTTAGGACCTCAATTACATCTGCAAAATCCCATCAATTTTGCTATATAAGTAACCTAATCAAGGGAGCGGCTTCCATGATACTCACAAGGTTCCCCCATACTCAAGGAGAAGGATTACACAAGGGATGTACACTGGGGGTGGGGATGCTGAGGGCCATCTCAGGATTCTGCTCTTCCACATAGTTCAACACTTCCTAAAGGTTCTGAGCTCTCTGACATGGAGGGAAAAAGGTAGCACTGCTAATAGACTAGGATAGGTTCTACCTGGAGAGAGGTCAGGAACAGTAGTTCTAAATCATGACTACCCAATGGAATCATCTGAGGCTTTAAAAAATTCTGATCTGTGACCCCACACGCAGAGATTCTGATGTGACTGGTCTGGGATGCAGCCTGGGCCCCAGGATATTTTAAGCTCTCTAGGTGATTCCACTGTGCAGCCAGGGATGAGAACCAGTGGTGTAGACAGGTAAGAAACTTATCTGCTCTGCCTCAGTCCTAATGAAAGAGAACACTCAGCAAGCAGAGCCCTAACCACTACCACAGTCAAAGGGATAAGAATTTACAACGTGGAGATGTTTATCAAGGTAGATTTTAGCAAGCTGCATTTCAGATGAAGCCAATTCATCTCAGTGATTGTAAAATCACTGACAGAGGGAGTCCGTTGGGACAGGTAATTTTTCTCATCATTTTTTTTTTTTTTTAAAGAATATGTGAATCTAAGATTCTTGCTAAGTAAGTGAACAAGACTGGAATTCATTTTTCTGTATTTATTGGCTGTGTGACTTTGGGCAAATTCTTAACTCTCTCTGCTCCTCTGTTTCCTCACCTGTCAAATGGGATAATTTTAAAGCCTAGCTCATAGCATGGTTGGGAAGATTAAAACGAGTTGCTTTGTGGAAAGATGTGGTCTGAGTGGAGGGGTGCATGAGTTAGTCCCAGAGAACCAGTTAGAGGAGGAGAGTTCGTATAATAAAATAAGACCCCTCATGCAGTATAGAACTACTTGGCCATCTTCAGAGTTTGAATTTATTATATATGTAATTGGACCAGATTTATTTTGAGAATAGATTGGAAGTTCAGATGGTTCACCAGCTATTTGATATTCTTTATTGGGATTGGATAGGCAAAGATAGAGGTTGACTTTCTCTTGACCCTCAGCCTGCCCTATATGTGCCCTTTTATCACCTCTGAGGTGCCTTTTTGTTAACACCCAAGCACCCAACACCCAAGCACCTCCAGAGCTTTTCTAACCAATGCCCAGCACCTGAGGCCTCTCCTGCTCTTTGTTCTCAAGAATTCGCTGTCTCCATCATCCCGCTCTTTGGCTTTGCCCTTGTTCCCTCTGCATTCTCTCTGTGGGCCATCACTGGATTTAAATCATGATATTGATTGAATCAATATCATTTGTGTAAGTGATGTCCCCCATGTTGCTGTGTCAAGATCCTCCCCATCTTTAAATACTAGTTCTGAATTTTCAACCACTTACAGAATGTTGTTCCACAGTCCACAAGCACCTCAAACTCCACAGCTAAAGGCACGTGCCCCCTTCTCAGTTAATGTGCCATCCCTCTCCTCCAGGACAAATCAGTCACCTGGAGACAAACAGGAATCCTCCCCTTCCTCAACCTGAATACCAACTAGTGGCCAAACGCAGTGTATTTCTTCTTCTAAGTACATGCCCAGGCTCCTCCCACCCCATGGCTGAGGCTTCAGCTGTTCAACCAATCTGCAAACGGCTCTGACTCCAGTCCTGCCATCTTCTGCCCACTTGCCCCCCGCCAAAATGGCTACTTACCCTTCTAAAATATAGATACGGTTATGTTACTTCCCTCTTTGAAAGACTTCACTGGCTCTCTAAAGAGTTAAGCCAAAATACTCCTCCCTCCTGAAGCTTTCCTTGGCCCAGTTCCTGTCATGGATTTAGCCAGCCCTCCCTATGTCCCCATACCACCTGTACCCAGCGTTACTACAAACCTGACCCCTACTGTGGGATTGACTCCTGCACCTTCCACGAGACTGTGAGCTCCTTGAGGACACAAACTCTACCTACTATCGTGCCTGCATGTAATATAGTTAGACGAATATTTGCCAAATTTATTGGCACTACAAAACCAAACTTCTCAGGGTATCTGTGACTTAAACCTTAAGCTTTTGAGATAATGAAATATTGACTATTCAGTTTCCAGCTGGATTAATTTCCTCCTCTGTTCTTCAATAAAATTATCTATCTATCTATCTATCTATCTATCTGTCTATCTATCTATCTATCTATCTATCTGTCTATCTATCTATCTATCTGTCTGTCTATTGCAGGCCACTTTTGTAACGCTGTCTCAATCATTCATAAAATTCTTCCAATCAGTATCGCTGTGACTTTTTAATGTATGGTGAAATTATGGACATTCAGAGACTTAGTAGAAATCCTCTATCTCTTCCTCTTGGAGCAAAGGTAGATTCCCAACTAAAAATGCGCTATAGATTATGTATGGCTCTCGGAGCAGGGTGGGGGACTCTCATCTATAGATGACCAGAGAAGAGAAAACAAAGGCCAGGAGGCTGCCTCACTCAGTTTTGACAAAGGGAGGATCTTCCAGGGTCAAGGTAAGTCTGAGCAGCTCTGGGCTGGCGAGGAGAGAGGCTGCCAGCAGACTGTTCCCCTTTGGAGGTGTGCATGCCGTGAATAAAGCGTCTTCATCTTGGCTGTGTTTTCAATCCATTAAAATGAATAAAAATTTTATTTTGAGTATTAAAAAAAAATTCCTTGAGCCAAATCTAATCATTTTAGAGGTCAGGAAAGGTGAGGGACAGGGGGCAGCCATGCTTCCAGGGAAGCAGGGAAAATGCCAAGTCTGGGTTTGTAAGAATTGATCCCACACAGACTGCCGGCTCTGCCACCCCTGGGTACGGTGAGATTTCGCAGGGGCGAGTGACTGAGTTGCTGCCATCTGGCTGAATCTCTTCATCATGAGTGCTTTCAGATATAGAGCATGTTTCCAAAAATAAGTGTCCTATATGTCTCAGGCCTGGGACTCTGTCAACAGCTGTAGCGCATCTGGGCAGGCACTGACGAGGTTCACCCAACCAGCAGCCCCTAACAGGCAGAGCACCTTCCTGGCTCCCCTGGGTATTCCTCTACCTTCTCACCTCCTTCCTGAGCTCTTCATGAGGAGGAGAGGGGGCCACGTGCAGGCTCACTCTGCAACGTAAATCCTGCTCCCACTTATTGGCCTTTTGCGGTCCAGTTTACAGAGCAGAAGAGCTTCCAAGGGGTTTGAGTATCTACAGCCACCTGCAAGAGGTTTCTGGCAGCCAGGCCTTCAGGAAGGTAGGATGGGCTTTGGCTTGTTCCTCAGTTTGCTTGTTCATCTTGTGGGATCCCCTCGCTCCTACTAGTCTCCATCTGGCTGACAGGATCAAAACATCACTTGGGGCAGAAAGAAATATAATAAAAGGCATAGGAGGAATAGCAAGGGGAGGAAATCATGCAAGACAGAGGGAGGCCTCCAGCCACGGGTGTGGGGCCGACAGACAGGCTCTGGACACTTCACGAGGGCATCGGAATACAGAAACCTGACGTCACTTTCCCCACAGCATTGTCTCCGTCCCGATCTGCTCAGCTGGAAAGCTCAATGAAGAGTGATTTGTCTTTGTTCCGACTTCTACTGTTTTCCATTTGAAGGCACCCACCCCAGGAGATTCAAATTTCCTGTAGATGTTGATGTGCCCATAACTTGAGTGACAAATAAGCCAGTAACTTATTCTTAGAGATCTGGTGTTCACACTGCAAGAAGTAACTCCTTTTTTTTTTTTTTAAAGGGGGGAAAATAAATTACAAACATGCTTTAGTCATCTCTCTGAATTGTACAGTGTCAAAAATTTGTGATTTATTACCCTGCTTTCTCCCGGCCTATTATATTTCCCTGAGACTTCCCCCAAGGGCTGCTTGGGACTAGATTAGCCCACATGATTATTTCAAAGCACATCATGTTGAAAGCAGTTCCCAGGAAACCCCGTGTTTCTCAGAAGGGAGCTGAAGAGTCACAGGAAGCTGGGAAGAGGTCAGAGCAACTGAAGTTGGTGCATTTGACTGGTTTCAACAGTGACCTTGGGGTCTCCATACATGGCCCTGCTACCTTCTGGCTCTATTTACTGCATTCCCTTTCTCCTTCTGCATAGTTACAAGCCCTTCATTGTCTTGGTACTAAAAAGAGCTCAAGGTTTGGGGGGAGCCAGGGTGGAGGAGTTTATGGTGGAGAAGGTAATTTGAGACATGGCTGGTTCTAGAAATCTTTGGCAGAAATCCTTAACTTAATAAAAATAAATTCGTGTGAGCTCTTTCAGGTTGTATGGTATTTTTAGAGCTCAGACTAGTGTCCGCCTCATAGTAACACAGCAAATAAGTGCCTTTATTAGCCTCCCTATCATGGATATTCATCCATTGCCTGCTATGCACCATGCATTTTAATCGCTGTGGATATTGCAAAGGCACCTGGTGTTCTGTTCTTCCATTTTTTTCATTTTTTCAATACATATTTATTGAGCATCTTTTTTAGTACCAGCCGCTGTTAGTCTCAGGGACTTCAATGATGGATAAGACCTGGTCCCCAAGTTACTCACAGTTTTATGGGAAAGACAGGTGTAAATAAATAAGTATGAATCATGTGTTGAGTGCTACACAGTGTTATACAAAAATGTTACAGGAGTGGCTGAGTAGAGAGTGACTAATGTGGAGCTGGAGAGTTTACAAATAGGGTAATATTTGAATTAGGCCCTAGAACCAATAAGATGTGGGTATGTATAAAGTGAGAGATTTATTTTAAGGAATTTGGAAAGTCCAGTATCGGCAGAGTAGGCTGTCAGGCTGCAGACTCAAGGAAGAGTTGAAGTTTCAGTCCAGACTCTGTTTGCTGGTAACAGGGAGGTCATTTTTGGGGATTTTTTAGGTGTTGTGGTTGTTGTTTTAAAGGCCTTCGACTGATTGGATGAGGCCCACCCACATGATTGATAGTAATCTACTTTACTCAAAGTCTACTGATTTAAATGTTAATCCCAACCAAAAAACACCTTCACAAAAACATCTAGAAGAGTATTTGGCCAAAAACCTGAGTGCCATAGCTAGCCAAGAAGACACATAAAATTAACCACCCCAGGTAGAGATAAGAGTTTGAAGGTCAAAAGAGCAAAAGCCAGACTGAAAATTCTTTCACAGCATCTCCTGGCCTTCCTGATAACCTCCAAGTTCCTTAGCAAGGCAGTCAAGGCCAATAATAGAAGCTCCTTGGCAGTCTCTCCCAGTCACATGTTTTCCACTCTTCATGAGGGATTCATGCACCAGCCAGAGCCTCAGACTTGCAACTCCCCGAAGGGATGCTATGCCTTTGATCGGCCCTATCAGCCGGGATTATTCCCACTATCCTGACTCCAGAACCCTCTCTTGTGGGGACCCTGCTCTGCTCCCCGGCCAATTTGGGAGTGAAACAGTACATATGAACCTCACTTCATATGCAGCAAGGACAGCCTAGTTATGGCCACTTCTCTCCCACAAGCTTCCTGAAAATGGTATTTCTCCTGGTATCATGAGCATTTGCAATCTTGCTTAAGAATATTTGATTGTTAGAACAAGAAAAAGAGGATAGGTGGAACACATAAGGATAGATAGTGAGCTAATAGCTCATAAGGTGGAACTTACATGTTAAGTAAAGATAGTAAGCAAGTAGTTATGGGATGGGGGCAAAAGTCATAAGGTGTGTTAAATAAGTCCGTAATCTCTAAGACATGCCAAAGACACACAGAATTAATAGAAAATATGATGGAATGCACAGGTACATTACTTATGGACCAAAAGAATTGCAAAAACAAATCATGGCCATGCCACTTGTGGCTGGACAGCTCTGTCTCCCTAAACCAGCCATGTATATGTGGCATCAGTGGGGTCCCATCCTGGCCCCGTACATGCTCTATCCATGAACCACAAATGCAGCCCGCAGCTGAAGTTCAGCACAGTAATGTGTGCTCTACATCTGGGCCCAGCAAATATGCGTGGGTCTCTTCAATACAAGGAGAGTGTGTTCTAGGTCCTGGCATATCTTGTCTGGGGTCCCCCTTACTGCAACCTCAACTCTGGGCCCCACGACTACCAGTGAGGATGGCTAATTTGTTAGAGAGAGAGGGGACCTGGGAGCACCACACAACTCTGGGGGCATGACCCTCCCACCTTCCACCGTCATCTTCCTTGCACTGACCTACCTCCTTTCTCTCCTGTCCTCGCTGGGGGTTAGTAAACCCTGCAGTGAGGCCTTCAACCTAGTCTGTGAGAGGTTTTGTTCCCTGACCTCTAAGCAAGTTGCCTGGTAGGGTGTTGGGGGTGACACTGCATCAACTTAATTTCCCATGCAACATGTGTTCATATACTCAAATTTGGTATGTGTCTTACATAAATTAAACACTGACTCAACAAATATTCTTGTAATGAGTGGGTGAGTGAATGAATGAAGGAATTACAGGCAGGAAGAGGGCATCCTTGCCTGAATCAGAAAAAACAGGAAGCATGCAAGTACCTTTCTTTCTTACCTGGCTACCTGGAGTGTAGAGTTTGAGGGAGGTCCGACTTAGGTATAGAAAAGTAGGCAGGAGTCACTTTATGGACACTAAATTCCATATGGAAGCATTGCAGATTTACCTTTTGGTCAAGGGAGCCATTAAAAGTTTTTAAGCAGGTCAGATTTTTAATTCAGATCAGATCTGACTTTCTGAAAAAGCACTGTAGCAGCAGAACAAAAATGGATTCGAGAATAAACCAGAGGCAGAGACCAGGTGGGGGTGAAATGAACTCCAAACTTAATTGGGGAAATAAAAAGATAATTAACCAGGTAAAAAAGATAAAAAGGTCAAAGGTAAGATCACAGATTTATACCATCAGAATTCAGATGAGAGAAAAGAAAATGAGCGTTTATTGAAACCCTACTATGTGCCAGAAACTCACTCACACTGCCTCATGTAACCTGCATAATAACCCTGTCAGGTGGTACAATTACCCACTGTTAAGCCAAAGAAATGCTAGCCAGAGAAAAGCTACCCTAATTCTCACACTAGAGTAGATCCAGGTTTCATGGGGTCTGAAGCTTTTAGAAATTTTTAAGCACTCTGTAATACAAAATCCCAAATATAGAAGTAGGTATGAAAGTGAGTACTTATTCAAACTGAAAAAAAGAAAGTACCATTTGAAGGTGAACATCACAAAGACCATAAAATCCAGCAAAACTCATTATCATGAATTAACTGCCTAACAACGTTTGTAATACTTCTTCCCTATATTTTTTATCCATATGTTCCCTGACTTCCCCTTTGTATAACCATGACTTTGTGTTCTCTATGGAGAGAACAGAAATACAATTTTATTTATTTTTCTTAGCATAGTTGAGCAAATTTGTTTTTACCATTGATAGTTTAGAAAAGTTTCTTTCATCTTCATACCTCAATATTGGTAAAGCCATGTAAAGTTTTAGGATTATTGTCAAATTCAGGAAAACTTTTATCAAGTTTCTTTTTAACATAAGCTGTAAACCTTCAAGGCCTTTCAGATTTTCTTACTCGATGGCTAATCTTAGATTCTCTTTCAGTTGGAAATGGCTGGCCCATCTGGCTCTACTCTTATGTCCTTCCTATGCTAGGTACTGAGGATGCAATCTTTTTGCCATGTGATCTCTAGCCCCCACCTCACTGTGACTAACCTGGTGAGGTAAGTTGGCCCAGAGAACATGACTTAAAGCCAATCCTGTGCTGGGACACCTGGAAATAATGGAACAGTGCACAGAACTAACTACAAGAGCAGATAAACGTGTCCCTCCAAAACTAGATCAAATATGTCCTCCCTCAACTTCTGCTTGTCTACATCCCAACATCCCCTGCTCCCCCACCAATGGCATTTGACATGAAAGTATGACAGCAGAAGAAAACAAAGTGGAAAGAGAAAATGGTCTTGACCAACTGAGATGTAAAGTTTACTTTTGCAAATTTTAGAAAATACATGATGTGGTGAACACATTACCAAGACACTGGAGGTGTCTAATATCTTGGAAATGACCTGTGCAAGAAAGGGGGTCCCCATCAAAGTCAGAGTCAACCAGAAAATCAAAGTTAAACCTTCAATGCACTGACTTAAAAGCCCATTCTCTTCCTAAGACTCTGAATGAGCCTCCAAGCTACTTTAAAGAAAAAAGAATTACCATTTTAGCCACTTTTAAGTATACAATTCAGTGGCACTTAGTATATTCACACTGTTGTACAACCATCACCATCATCCATCTCCAGAATTAATTGTCTTCCCAAACTGACATCCTGTACCCAGTAAATGACTCCACATTCTTCCCTCCCCCCAGTGCCTGGTAACCTCTGTTCTACTCTCTGCCTCTAGGTACCTCATATAAATGGAATCATGCAATATTTGACCTTTTGTGTTTGGCTTATTTCACTTAGCATAATGTTTTTAAGGTTCATCCATGTTGTAGCATGTATTAATATTTCATTCTAAATAATATTTCATTGTATGGATATACCACATTTTATTTATCCAATCATCCATTGATAGACACTCAGGTTGCTTCCATTTTTTGACTATCATGAATAATGCTGCTATGAACATTGGTGTATAAATATCTGTTTGAGTCCCTGCTTTCAGTTTTTTGGGGCATATACCCAGGACTGAAATTGTTAGATCATATGGTAATTCCAAGTTGAAATTTTGAGAAACCATAGTATTATTTTCCACAGTGGCTGCACCATTTTACATTCCCACCAGCTGTGCACAAGGGCTCCGATTTCTCTGCATCCTCACAAACACTTGTCTTCAAGGGTTTTTAAAATAGCATCCAAAGGGGTGTAAGGTGATACTTCATTATGGCTTAGATTTCCATTTCCCTAATGATTAGTGATATTGAGCATCTTTTCATGAGCTTATTGACCTCAAAGCCACTTCTATCAAAATTATCCAATTAATACATTGAAGCTCTCATGAAAACTTTGATTTTTTTTCATTCATTAGTTAGTACCCTCAATAAAATAAGATTAAATAACTTTCAATGGGTCAGACAATAGAGGATTTTCCTGGGAGTTGAGGAGTGGACTGCAATCAGCTGAAACTTTAAAATTTGCAGAGACTTTCAAGGATATCTGAGCTGCTGGCAGCATATTTCAGGAATAGAGAGAGTTACTGCTCTCATGGGTTTGCCATGACTAAGGGGTGTTTAAATTGGGGGAGGGGTGGAATACTTACCCTCTCTAAGTTTTTGCAATCATGACTGAAAGGATGCTATAGACCAAATGTGTATCCCCCGCAAATTTCCATGTGTGGAACCCTAATCCCACATATGAAGTTATTTGGAAGTGGAGCCTTTGGGAAGTGATTGTCACAAGGATGGAACCCTCATGGTTGGAATTAGTGCCCTTGTAAGAAGAGGCCAGAGTTCACTAACTCTTCCACCATGCAAAGAACTGTGAGCAATAAATTTCTGCTCCTTATAAGCCATCTAGCCCATGGCATTTTTGTTATAGCAATCCGAATGGACTGTGGCTCCTCAGGATCTCTCAGGATCCTTCCAGCTTAGTCTAGAATCTCTATGTCCAATTGTGACAGTTTCTGAACCCTGCCATAAATATGTGTGTCTAGTCTTAGAGCACGCTACCATCTCCCTTACTAATGTGTGCCATGTTTGACAACGTTTGCTGTCAGGAAACATTAGGCCACAGGCATTCATATTAGGCCTCTTCACAAACATGGATTGGAGCCATGGACAGTGTCACTGTTCACACTGACATCCTCCAGCAGAATACTCATACTTATGGTCATGTTTTAGCAACAGTCATCTGTAGACCCTCTTTGCTTCCAGCAGCTTCACAGAGTTAATCAGACACCAGATGGGAGACTGTGTGAATTGATTCAATCTGACCTCCTGTCTAACCATCCATTTGGCAGACACGATCAGTGTAATACTGTCACAAAGGAAGAGAATGATAGGCAACTGTGCATGGTATGACAGTGAGTAAACCTCCGAAAGTATTAATTGACCTATAAATCACACTATATGTCCCAAAGCTGGAAACTATTTCCCAATCGATAACTTCAAATGGCATAATGGAAATGGTACAATTCAGCCTTGATAATGTCTAGAACAAGTGAATTGACACATCTATGGAATGAGGAACCAAGTATACATCAGTCTATGACATGGCCACCAACATAAATTTCAGACAACATTGCCGCAATCAGGAGAAGGGGAATGGTTAACTTCTTCAAGGGCGGGGGCCCATGTTTAACACAATAGTTATAAATCGAATGTTGAAGTTGGGTGTAGGACTATAATGCTTTACCAGAATGTTTGAAAACCTCCATCAAGATTTACTAATGCAGTTGTGAAACACTGGCGCCCATTATGTACTGCAGGATCTTGCTTATGACTAGGCTGTTAAAGTTGAGTTATTACAGTGCTTATTCTAAATACCACTTTGTGATGATTTATACCTCAGTCAGTTTATGACACTCAGAACCAATTCTGTTCATGACTTCAGCTGAAAAAGAATTTTATTTATAATATTTAAAATTGCTTTAGTCAAGCATTAAAAACAAGGTGCCTATAAAAAGTTAATTTTTAAATAATTTCAGAAGAACCTTCAAAAAGTTTTCCTTAATAAAACTCTTAATGCCTTAATTCTACTGGTGGTTTTAAATGCCTATTTTTAATGTTGGATATAGTTACTAATTTGCTAAAACCAGCAGTTGCACAAGTGTCAAATCATGTCAGTTCCAAAGAAAATGAACATCGTTATAATTTGAGATTATTATAAACTCAAAATGTGCTGCTGGTGTTTATGACAGTTTTTGAGATTTGTATATGGATTTATAGCAAGAAAGGAATCATTTTTAGCTGAATGCTTCATTTTAAGTGAATTTTTTCCCATCTTTTAAAATAGTCATAATGAATTTCCACGCTCTTTGAGAAATAGCAAATCACTTTGTCATCCTGGTCTTCCACTTTGAACACTACAGTATGAGTGAACCACCCCCTAGAACTTTACAGTAAATGAAAAAAAATGTTAACGCTGTTCATATTTCCTGCAGTAGTGTTTTGTTTAGGGCAAATTATGCCCAGAGACTGAGATTTGTCTTCACCAATAACTTATTTAACACACATCCACTGTGGGAATGATAATTTATAATAGTAATATTTCATGAGCCAATAGCATACAGGATAATGTCTCTTAATAAGCCAATAAAAAATAACGTACTCCAAACCAGTGATAAATTAATTACACTATTTTTCCAGGCAAAGGGGACATGAAAGAAATAAAAGCCACATTTAGTTGAGGTGCACCTTTCTGCAAATTTGGTCTTCAGTAGAGTCAGTCCTTCCCACTAGAGGCTGGGTATCAGCTGCCAATCAGGTCCCTCCCTGCTGGGGCGTGTAGCTAGTGGGTGACATCAGGACTGGCAGACGAGGTAGCTGTTCTGAAGGTGATTACCCAGGGACCACACCGTGGCTTGCACCACTGCCCACGAGGAATAGCCTCACCAAGGCAGAAACAGATGTTCCTTCTCTTCCTTAGACTACTGCTCAGTTTAACACCAATGCCAACCAAGAGTACCCTGAACCACAACAGGAGCAAGTGCCTCAAGATCATCAGAGAGCTATTTAGATCCAGAAACAGTTACCTCACCCAGACTGAACACTCTAGGGAAGTCCTCACAATGCCAGGTTTAAATGTCCATTGTATCATAGCTGGTCCCTCCATATACTCGTATCGATTGAACACTCTGTACATATTTCTGCCGATATCACCCTTACACAGCCTCCCAAATTTGCCCTTGATCAAAATAACTTCATGCAGATCAAAACAACTTCATTTAAGTCATGAACAAGGAGATTCTAAATCATAACACACCAGTACATAACAAGTACAAATCCCTTGAATTCTCCAAACACAAAACATAAAACCAACCCAAAAGAGATTGCATGCTTTCTCTGAATTTCTCAAACGTGTATGTAAGGGTTCAAATATTTTGATGATATCATCACCCTGCAAAAGAGTGGGCAAAATCTGAATCCAAGTAGAAAATAGATGCCATAAATCGAAAGTCTTTATCTCCCTAACCAGTAAATCAAAAACCTACCACTTTAGTATACTTCAACTGAAGATGAACACTGTAATTCTGCTCTTGATTACTATAAAGACAATTCAGATCTCAGAGGTTAACATGACAAAACATAGAGGAAAATGGAAATTAGAGAAGGAAGAAGGGTTCGTATCAGGCATAGGCAGAGCAAGGCTTTGAGCTTATAGTTCAATCACCTTCTTATCTCAGCAATCTATTCTGAATTAATATTCTGTTTACTGGAAGACAGAGTGGAAACATTCCTTTATGCAGAATTTTCTCAGCAAGATTCCTGCAGTTAAAGGGGGAGTGGGGAAAAATATTTGAATGATGGGAGAGCAAGACAAAAGCATAAGACAAGGGGCGCCTAGGTGGCTCAGTTGGTTAAGTGTCTGCCTTCGGCTCAAGTCATGATCTCGGGGTCCTGGGATCGAGCCCCGCATCAGGATCCCAGCTCAGCGGGGAGTCTGCTTCTCTCTCCGCCTCTCCCCAGCCCCCCCAACCCCTGCTCATGCTTGAGCTCTCTCTCTCTCAAATAAATAATAAAATCCTAAAAAAAAAAAAACAAATACCATATGATTTCACTTATATGTGGAATTAAAGAAACAAAACAGATGAACATAGGAGAAGGGAAGGAAAAATAAGAAAACAAAAACAGAGAGGGAGGGAAACCCTAAGACTCTTAACTATAGGGAATAACCTGTGGGTTGCTGGAGGGGTTGGGGGTAGGGATGGGGTAACTGGGTGATGGGAATTAAGGAGGGCACCTGATGTAATGAGCACTGGGTGTTGTATGCAACTGATGAATCACTAAATTCTACCCCTGAAACTAATAATAGTAATAATAATAATAAAATGTAAGACTGTTGCTACAATCCTTTAGAAATGCAGGTAAAATTTTCTTTTTAATTAGCAGACACCATGGAGTCCCAGCAGGAAGAACGGCCAAGTATTCATCTCTCTGGGACTTCTGAATATGCATGGAGTGTCACTGACAACAGCACTACCAACTGAATCCCTTTAGATAGAACTACTTTCTCTCAGTGGTTTGAGATAGGGTAAACAATAGATACGTAGATCGATTTGCTTCCCTTTCTGGTTCCTTCTAGTAGGAATAAATGATTATCTTTAATCTTTGCCTCTTCTTGGAGGATTTAAAGTTAAGAAGATGGATGTTAACTAGCCTAATTGTGGTGACTGTTTTGCAATATGTACATATACTGAATTGTTGTGTTGTAAACCTGAAAATAATATAATGTTCAATGGCAATTATATCTCAATAAAAATTAAATAAATAAGCAAAATTAAGAGAGGTGCCCATCTCTACTCATCAGAGCTCCAGAATGCTTTCCATCCAGAGCCCTGGAGTCTGCGTTGTTCCAGATTGTTCCTTCGTCTTCCTCTTCCCTCGCGCTACTTCTGTTATGTGTGTGATTACTCTTCCCAATCAAACACATGTATAAAAAAGGTTTCTTTCCTGGAGGCTCAATATTCTATGTAAAGAAATGTCCATAATTTATAATTCCACATTAGAGACTTTTCAGAAGAGTCATTCCTTGTGTCCTTATAAAATGCCACAAATAGCCGCGCAGGTGTCTCCTAATACTAGGTTGAGAGTCACTGGCCGGGTGTCTCCTGATTTAACACCTGTAGCTCTGTCTACCCCCAACTTAGATCATAAGGTTTTAAAGTCTTGGCACCTATTAATAGCATTAGTCATTTGTTGTGTCCTATCTTGTGTTATGTCCCCTGCAGGGCATTCTTCACCCATTACTTCATTTAATTTTCACACAGCTTTACCAAAAAAAAAAAAAAAAAAGCCATTATTCTCATTTTTACAAAAGAGGGATTGCAGCTGAGATGGCAGAACCAATACTGAAACTCAATCTGTCTTTAAATCCCATTCCTCTCCCCTGCCATGCCCCGCAGTGCCCTCCACAAGTGCTCATAGAAGGAAAGTAATACAAGGAAAAATCTTCGTTTTTGGTTCTGCTCCAATTATGTAACCAAGGTAGGTCACGGCCTCCTTGAATTTTTCCATCTGCCAAATGAAGTGGTTGACTCCACATTAAAAATCTTATCCAGAAAAAAAAAAAAAAGATCTCTGATTGGCTTTTATTCTGCCCAGGTCTGAATTTTTATGTGAGAGAGAAGAACGTTCAAGCCCTCCTTTTGACATTATCTCCGTGTGTTTTTTACTGAAATTAGTGTTTATCACAGTTTTTCTCTAACTCTATGATGTTGACTTTATTCCCTGGCCCGGGATTTTATTTGCACTGTCCCAGAGCTTGCCATTCTCTATGTATTCTGTCATGGAATGTGGCTTCCGGCAGGCATCTGAGCCCAATTACAATTGATATGGTCTTCAAGCTACATGGTTTTATTCTCTTTATATCTTCAAGGCATGGTCTGTAGATCACCCTGAGGAGCAGGTACCAAGTGCAGACATGAGCGCCAAGATGCTCTTGGGATTCTCATTTCTCAAATTATTGGCCTAATCTGAATTTGAGAAACATATCTAACTGCCAGAGAGTAAAGGACTGATCTGGAGAAATCCTATTTAAAACAGCTTCTCTGAAAAATTCTCAAATCCAAACCATTGTCTAATTATGTGCCAATGTTCAGTAGCACTGCATTCCACTAGGAATTGATACCAACTCAACAACTGAAGCCAGAAACACCAGGGAAAAGTATAGAAAGTGACTGAGATTTCAGTGATAAAGAGTACCTACTTCTGTAGGAATTAGAAAAAAGAAAAGGAAATGAGGACAATGCCGTACACAACACTGTACTGCGTTTTGACACTTTATTTGACCCTTATCTGCCTCCAGATCATTTCCATACATTTAATTTATGATAATTTGTACATCCTTACCCCACAAAATATAAAAAAGATGTTATAAATTGCTTACCATGTTAGTTGAAGCATAGATTTTTTTAAAGTCCCACTGAACCATCCCTTCTCATTTGTATTACTCAATAAAAAAGAAGTTAAACCAACAACGGCATTAAAATAACATTGAGATTCATAAAATGAAACAAATCCTAAGAAGCTCTCAAAGTTTTGCCCTAGGTTGTTTATCTATCAAGGATCCATCCTCCATCTGGTTTGCCAGTATCCCCAGATGTTCTATTTGAAGAACACTACCATTAACATAATCTCATGTATAGTTTTTAAAAAGGTAATGATAGCATCACTAAATACTTTTTAGACAGGAAATTGTACCTCAAATCTAAAGGATCGATGGCTATATAAAACCAACTGTGATTTTGGATGCCAAATAGTTGTCCTCAAGAGAGAAAATATTTTCCAACTGTATGTGACAATAATATTCACTTTTTTTAAATAAAATAAGCAAACAAAATTCTAAATAAAACCAACATACCAAAACCAAGATTTGCACAATAGAAGGAAGAGGAAAAAGCGGGGGAGGAGAAGGAAGGGAAAGAAAAGAGAACCTCACTCCCAAAAGAATTTATAACAGGAAATTTTTTAACATTATTTCCCATTAATCAGTGAAATATGAATGAGGTCCATGCTCTTTGTTTACATAGCCAGGCACATCAATTTTTTTGAAGAACATGATAAGCCCATATGAAAGTTATGTAATTTTTATTTGTTAAGAGACTTAAACCATAACTAAAATCCAAAAATCCAAAATCCTCAGCCTGATCTTCCAACCCTCCACAGTTGAGTCTCACCTAATGTTATCAACCTCCTTTCCCACCTCAGCCCATCCCTCACCCTTCTCCATCTCCATTTCACTTCTTGCCCTTCTCCAAGGAAGATTATTTCCATTTCCATACTTTGTTCCTGCATTTCCTTCAGCCTAGAATCCCATTCTCTTCTCCTTCTTGCCGAAAGAACTCACACTCAACATATTCCAACCCATTCATAAAATTCCAACCCATTCACAAAATTTCCCCCTTCCATCCTTAGAAAGTATTTGCTCTAATCATCTTTGTATCCTCAGAGCCTAACATAAGTGTTGGCCCATGGTCAGTGCTCATTCCAAAGTAGAGTAACTCAAGAACTGGCTCACTGAAGTCATCAAAACCCACTTCTTCACAATTTTTCCCTCTGCTATTTGCAGCATGTCATCTTTTCCTGTAGGATGGCATCCCTCACGGTCTCAAGATAGCTACTAGTTCCAACCATCACAGTCAGATGTGACATCACTCTTGATTTTCACCTAAAAGTTCTTAATAGTGGGAACCCTATTAAGGGTAAAGCAGGGCACTTGGTCACAGTACAGCAAACTCAAGACAAATTATAAGTTCTCACGCATTATCTCATGAGTAATGCTGTTTATGGGGAAGAGTCCACCTCATTTTGTTTTCATTTCATAGAATGTAATGCTATTTATGACGTCTTGTGATTTTTACTCAAAAAGTGAACCACACCCAACACCCAGATTGATTTTACTCCCATCCTCCAATTAAAGGTACCTGGTCGCCCTGGATAACTAGCTGATTCTATTGTGGCATGGAATATGCAAAATGAGCCTGAAACAACTAGAAATGTCACAAAATAAAGAAGTGCTCTGCTCAAAAGATAATGATGGAGGCATGCCAAAGGGACACAGGAGCCAACCTGAAAGAGCTCTTAATGGCAGGAACTTAATTAAGCAAGACAAGTAACATAGTATTAAATTACAATGCAAAGTTAAAATTATCCATGAATATATACTAATATGAAGAAATGATTGAATAAATAACTGGGAGAAAGAGACAAACCTCCTATACAAAAGAATTCCAGATCTTAATTTAGATATTCACCACCACCACCACCACCACCACCACCACAACTGCCAAGAAGGTATGCTTAGTGACTTGCTTTCAAAGAGCACAGAAGGGGATGGAGGTTTTTCAGTGAAGAAAACTGGCAAACACTTGGCCAGCTGATTAAGGTCAACATCATCAGTGTTAAGTAATGTTCAGAGCACATACCTGTAATATAATATGATAAGAATGACATTTCACCTTTGGAATCATTTCATCCAAAACCCACAACCCCAGTCTAATCAGAAGAAAAACATCAAACAAACATGAATGGAAAGATAGGGCACCAAATACCTAAACAGCTCTCCTCAACACTGTCAAGGTCATCAGAAACAAGGAGAGTCTGAGAAACTATCACATGCCAGAGAAGATGAAGGAGATGTGATGACTAAATCTAGTGTGATATCCTGGTTGACATCCCAGACCAGAAAAAGGAAATTAGGGAAAAACTAGTGAAATCAAATCAAGTGTGGAGTTTACTTCATAGTCATACTCACATGTTGATTTTCTAGTTGTGACTAGTCTACGACAGTGACAGTAACATATTAACAGCAGCAGAAATTGGATGAGGTGTATATAGGAACTCTCTGTACTATCTTTGAAGCTTTTCTGTAAATTGAAACTATTCTAAAATCAAATTGTTGTTTTTTTTAAAGTAAGGCATCTATATTGAAAGCATGATACATAATAGGGAAAACTGATAAGCTGGATTTTACCAAAATCAAAAAAACTTTGCTCTGTGAAAGACCCTGCAAAAAAAGATGAAAAGACAAGCCACAGACTGGAAGGAAAATTTGCAAACCACATATATGACAAAGGACTCATATCTACAATATATAAAGAACTCTCAAAAGTCAACAATAAAAAAATCAAACAATCCATTATAAAATGGGCAAAAGACATCTCACCAAAAGGGATATACAGATGTCAAATGAAAAGATGTTCACATCAATAACCACTAGAGAAATGCAAATTAAAACCACAATGAGCTATTACTATGCAACTATTAGAACAGCTCAAATAAGAATAACTCCACCAAATACTAGTGAGAATAGAGAGAAACCAATTTTTTCATACACTATTAGTGGATGTGTAAAATAATAAAGCCACTGCAGAAAAGAGAAGGGTACTTTCTCTAAAGTACACATGTACTTATCATCTGACTCAGTGATAGCTCTCTTAGGCATTTAATCCAAAGAAATGAAAACTTAAGTTCACCCCAAATTCCATACACAATTGTTCATGGCAACTTTATTTGTAATGGCCAAAATCAGAAAGAACCCAAATATCTTTCACTGGGTGAATGGTTAAACCATCTGTTTATATCCATACCATTGGCAATAAAAGGGAGGGAA
This sequence comes from Eumetopias jubatus, assembly GCF_037043125.1. Taxonomy (NCBI): domain Eukaryota; kingdom Metazoa; phylum Chordata; class Mammalia; order Carnivora; family Otariidae; genus Eumetopias; species Eumetopias jubatus. Next base: position 85,670,978 of record NW_028274815.1, on the reverse strand, counting down.
CTATTGATAATGGGCAGTTACAAGGATGTATGCCAAGGAAATTATGCTGAGTGTATGCCAGTCTCAAAAGGCTATGTATTTCAGCATTCCTGAAGTGACAGAGATGGAAAACAGATTAGTAGTTGCCAGAGGCTGAGGGGTGGGGATAGGGAGGGGCTATGACCATAAAAGCTGGCACGAGGGATCCTTGTGATGGAGCAGTTCTATATGTTGTCGGTGGTGGAGGCCACACAAACCTACAGATGTGATAAAAATATAGAACTAAACACACACACCACAATGAACGGATATGAAACTGGTAAAATCTGGGTGAGGTTGATTGCTCTTATCAATGTCAATGTCCTGACAATTATATTATACTATAGTTATGCAAGATGTTACCATTGAGGGAAACTATGTAAACAGTTTCTTCTCTCTGTGTTATTTCTTACAACTCCATGTGAATCTAAACCTCAACATTTTTTTTTTTTAATAATGAAAACAACACAGGAGAAAACATCAGGCTATGACAGATGTTTTTTTTTTTTTTCCAGTACTGAAATATCTGAATCATCACCACCTAGTTTTGTCTAATCAATTCAGGCAAAAAAAAAAAAATAGAAATAAAAATAAAAAATATAAAAATTAAAATGGAGCAAGCATATAATCTAACCAGTTCTGTTGTGTCGTATCAGTACATCCCAGAAACCACAGGCTAACTAAATGGAAGCTCTACTATAAAAAGAATTAAGGACTCAGCATTTGTATAATTCTGTTGTTGACCTGCTGCATAAGCCTTAGGAAAGACATTTACTACTTCACTCTGTGTAGGATGGAGCCAGAGCCCTATAGTGTATCTCCATAATCTCTACTCTTTAGACCCAGTTGTTCAGTCAGTTACAAATTCATCTATTGATACAGTTATTGAATACATTTTTTTCTTTGTAACTATAAGCGCGTTAGTTTTGTCTTTTGTCTGTTTGGTTTTTTTAATCTCAAACATATTGTTGACATCAAGATAGTCTATCTACAACATTCCCTAATCTGTATTTGTCATGTAGGAAACCTTCAAAGGAAATGTGGTTGATGAGGCACAGTTTTACATAATCCATTCTGACTCACAAAGATCCCTCTCTTTGAAAAGCTTGAACTATACCATAGTTTGTTGGGGAAGTACTCAGTTTTCTAATCTATAATCTCAAAACTTACCTTTATTGCATTTTTGGAAAATTGGAACAATGGCAACATTGTTACCATTACAATGCTCATGGTCCCAAAGACACAAAAATATATAAACAGGGAGATGAGAGATGTGGTAGGAGTGCTTTTGCCTTAGTTTAGGGAGTGGGAGTTTTAGGCTTCATGGCACAAGTAAGCTTTAAGCAGATTCTAACAGTTAATAAGTACTTATCCAACAGTTATTGGATAAATAGATGAAAAAATAAATGAGAAAAGTAAACTCATATTTGCACAAAATATATATGCAAATATGTTTTTGTTTGTTGTATGGATAAATTCAAAACCTCTGAGTGACATTTAAAAGGGATTGATTAAATAAGGCATACAGCTCTAACACAGCTATTAAAATAAATGAGAAAAAGCTTTGTGTATGAATATGGAAAGATGCCCAAAAGACCATATGGGATGGGATAAGCAGAAAATTGCAAGGATATATTCCTATAATTTTATATATATATAAATACATATAATGTATATAATTATATATGTATTTAAATTATATGCATATAATTTTTATTTAAATACAATAATAGTATTTGTTAGTATACACCGAAATCCAACAAAATATAAATTAAATGACTTAAAAATTATTAGTAATTGTCTAGATGAAGGGTAACAGGCAGTTTTACATTCTATTTATTCATTTAATGTTTGAATTCCTTTTTTAAAAAGTTTTATTTATTTATTTAGTAATCTCTATACCCAAAGTGGGGCTCGAACTCACGACCTCAAGATCAAGAGTCACGTGCTCTTCTGAAGGAGCCAGCCAGGAGCCCCAGTGTTTGATTTCTTGATATAAGAACAAACTGAAGAAAGAATCTAACAAGAGCAGGCATCACACTATCCAAAAAGCAAAGGATGTTATGGACTGGGAACAGCTTCTGTAAATCTAACAAGAAGAAAAGGCATCACACTATCCAAAAAGCAAAGGATGCTATGGATTGGAAACAGCTTCTGTAAATGTCACGCTTAGTGACTCCACGCCCTCTAACACATCTAACATATTGGCTGGGCGTTGGAGACGGGGCAGTGGTGTTCAACAGCATCTTATGTACCAAGTGAACTAGTTTGGGCTTGTTTTCCACAGAGAATGGGATTTTAAGAAGGATTAAGATCATCAAGCCTGAGTTTTAAAGGATAACACATTTATTATCTTTATCCTTGATTATGACACCTCAATTTTGGAGCTATCCTTTGGGATCACCCAAACCACACTTTTTTTTTTTTTTTAATGTCACTTCTCTGCCAATTCCTGCTCTATTTCTCCCTAGGATGCTTTATAATTGTGCGGTAAGAACCTCCTTTCAAAAGCCACCAGCTCCTCCTAAGCCCTATTTCCTTCAGAGGAGAGTTAGCTTTGTGCCCATTAGCTCTTCTCTGAACATTTGGGAAACTAAATCCTACTATTCTGGTCTCTTGAGCTCTTTCTGAGTCTATAAAACACAAGCTTGGGAAGATTTGCAGAGGGATAGTTCTCCCTGTTCTTATCTACCTATTTCTCTACAATAGCTCCCTTCCCCATATTTCACCACCACCACCACCAGAGCAAAATATTAATACTTTAGCAGAGAAATGGCAGGGGAAACTAACTTGTTCACATACCCTTGGATTGAGTTAAAGCCACCAGGAAACTCAGCCATGCCTCATGCAGACTTGAGGAAATCAGTGGAAATCTATGAAGCATCCCTGAAACTCGGAGCTAGAATTCCTACGCGTGAATGCTGTGTCCTCCCACAATATGAGGCTTTGCCAAGTCAGGAAAAGGAGTCACCAAGAGAACCTATCAGCTGAGCAAGCAGCTGTGTGTGACCCACATGTAGGAAGGCAATCTCAGGAGCTGGTGGCAAATTCATTTCAGCCCGGAAAGTCTGGGCAGGTGCCAGCACTGTTTGCACCAAAAGGAGAGGTCAGGGTTGCTGCTGTGGTCTGCAGGGTTATATGGACTTGAGTCACACATGGAGGTGCAGCAGAGCATGTAAGAGCAAACAGTGTTCCTCCAACCACCTGACTCTCCTCTGGTCAGGAAAACCTTGCAGACGAAATATCTCACCAGCCCCCAGATGTGTGCAGTCGGTGTTTCCCAGCCATAGGTGACGGGCCATCAGTCTCCTTGCTTGAAACAATTGACAATGTTCCCCTTCTTCAAGGCACAGCCTAAGGGTTATTTTCTTGGGAAGCCTTTGAGGCCCTAAGTGTCTTTGTGTATATCTTTCTCCTAACACATAAAACACCATCCTAATTATTTGTTCGACTTCCTCCTCTCCCCACTCCTGTAAAAAAAATCCCAACAAAGCTATGACTCACTTGAGGACAAGGACTTTATCTTAAATTTTCATCACATTTGGAGGCAGATAGATGAAAGGATAAAGGAAAGAGAAGAATTTGTTATTGTGAAACCAGAGTGGGTACCTAACTATTGTTGTATATGCATGCACACATGAACAGGTGCTTTATGTACCAATCTTCAGCAGGCTTTTCTGTGGTAAAGATGCTATTACGTGATTAGGGCTGTTATTTTAGCCATTCACAATACCTTTTAAATAGAGGTCTATGAGAGAACAGGAAGGTTTTTCAGGTTCTCACTAATCATTGCAAAATAAAAGAGGAAAGGTAATTGTGTGGTTTTTAGTTAAAAGGCTTTGCTGTTTCAAGACTGAGCCTGTGGCATCTGGTTGAAAATGGCTTTTGAGAAGCAGTCCCTGGTGCAGCCTCTCCCTTCTTTCCACTAAAATGCTGAGGAATACACAGCAAAGGCAGAAAACTTGTATCCTCTCTAAGATCTAGGTCTGACAGTCCTTGTGGGAAAATCTGAAGCAAGGGAGTAATAGATGGATGCCACAGAACGAGGGAAGGAAGAACAGCCTCTCAAGTGCTAAAACTGAAGAGAAAAGCTCCAAAGTGCACTGTTTCAGGTCTCACAAGCCACACTTTCCTGGCTCTGCTTTTCTCTGCCTTCTCCTCTCTTCCGAAGGACCCCTCTGCATGAGCTGTGATGACCCCTGGGACCCCCATGACCCATGACCTCCTGGCTCAAGAGTTTTGCAGAGTCTGGCTCTAGGTCCTGCCTCTGCATGTCCAGGAGGCAAGCTCTGAGCAGCCCAGTGTAGATCGGGGCCACAGCGTAGTAGAGAGGATGGGGTTGCACAGCTCATCACATCAGCCGTCCCTGATGGGACAGAGGACAGGTGTGGACAGGCTCCCTGAAGGTTCTCTACTGCAACCTTCCAGAAAACAGCTGTGCAGGATAGAAAACTGCATGGGACACAATCAGGTTGTGAGATTATATGCATTAGTTTTCCAGGGTGCCATGGCAAAGGACTGATGGCTTCCATAGCAGAGATTTACCATCTCACTGTTCTGGAAGCTGGAAGCGCAGGATCAAGTGATCAGCAAGGTTAGTTCCTCCAAAGGCCCATGAGGTAAGGATCTCTGTAGCTTGTGAATGGCCGTCTTCTCCTTATGTCTTTCCCACATTGTCCTCCCTCTGCGTGTGTCTCTGTGGCCAAATTTCCTCTTTTTATAAGGATTATTGTTTCACTAGATTAGGACCTACCCTGATGGACTTACTTTTAATTTTTTTTTTAGGATTTTTTTATTATTATGTTAATCACCATATATTACATCATTAGTTTTTGATGCAGTGTTCCATGATTCATTGTTTGTTCATAACACCCAGTGCTCCATGCAGAACGTACCCTCCTCAATACCCATCACCAGGTTAACCCATCCCCCTACCCCCCTCCCCTCTATAACCCTCAGTTTGTTTTTCAGAGTCCATCATCTCTCATGGTTCGTCTCCCCCTCTGACATACTCCCCTTTTCTTCCTCTCCTGTTATCTTCTTCTTTTTCTTTTTTCTTAAAATATGTTGCGTTATTTGTTTCAGAAGTACAGATCTGTGATTCAACAGCCTTGCACAATTCACAGCGCTCACCATAGCACATACCCTCCCCAATGTCTATCACCCAGCCACCCCATCCCTCCCACCCCCAAACACTCCAGTAACACTCAGTTTGTTTCCTGAGATTAAGAATTCCTCATATCAGTGAGGTCATGTGATACATGTCTTTCTCTGATTGACTTATTTCACTCAGCATAACACCCTCCAGTTCCATCCACGTCGTTGCAAATGGCAAGATCTCATTCCTTTTGATGGCTGCATAATATTCCATTGTGTATATATACCACCTCTTCTTTATCCATTCATCTGTCGATGGACATCTTGGCTCTTTCCACAGTTTGGCTATTGTGGACATTGCTGCTATAAACATTGGGGTACATGTACCCCTTCGGGTCCCTACATTTGTATCTTTGTGGTAAATACCCAGTAGTGCAATTGCTGGATCGAACGGTAGCTCTAATTTCAACTGTTTGAGGAACCTCCATACTGTTTTCCAGAGTGGTTGCACCAGCTTGCATTCCCACCAACAGTGTAGGAGGGTTCCCCTTTCTCCACATCCCCGCCAACATCTGTCGTTCCCTGACTTGTTAATTTTAGCCATTCTGACGGGTGTGAGGTGGTATCTCATTGAGGTTTTGATTTGGATTTCCCTGATGCCAAGCGATGTTGAGCACTTTTTCATGTGCCTGTTGGCCATTTGGATGTCTTCTTTGGAGAAATGTCTGTTCATGTCTTCTGCCCATTTCTTGATTGGATTATTTGTTCTTTGGGTGTTGAGTTTGATAAGTTCTTTATAGATATTGGGTACTAGCCCTTTATCTGATATGTCATTTGCAAATATTTTCTCCCATTCTGTCGGTTGTCTTTTGGTTTTGTGGACTGTTTCTTTTGCTGTGCAAAAGCTTTTTATCTTGATGAAATCCCAATAGTTCATTTTTGCCCTGGCTTCCCGTGTTTTGGCGATGTTTCTAGGAAGAAGTTGCTGCGGCTAAGGTCGAAAAGGTGGCTACCTGTGTTCTCCTTTAGGATTTGGATGGACTCCTGTCTCACGTTTAGGTCTTTCAACCATTTGGAGTCTATTTTTGTGTGTGGTGTAAGGAAATGGTCCAGTTTCATTCTTCTGCATGTGGCTGTCCAATTTTCCCAACACCATTTGTTGAAGAGACTGTCTTTTTTCCATTGGACATTCTTTCCTGCTTTGTCAAAAATAAGTTGACCATAGAGTTGAGGGTCCATTTCTGGGCTCTCGATTCTGTTCCATTGATCTATGTGTCTGTTTTTGTGCCAGTACCATACTGTCTTGATGATGACAGCTTTGTAATAGAGCTGGAAGTCCGGAATTGTGATGCCGCCAGCTTTGCTTTTCTTTTTCAGTATTCCTCTGGCTATTCTGGGTCTCTTCTGGTTCCATACAAATTTTAGGATTATTTGTTCCATTTCTTTGAAAAAAGTGGATGGTATTTTGATGGGGATTGCATTGAATGTGTAGATTGCTCTAGGTAGCATTGACATCTTCACAATGGTGATTCTCCCAATCCATGAGCATGGAACGTTTTTCCATTTCTTTGTGTCTTCTTCAATTTCTTTCATGACCATTTTATAGTTTTCTGAGTACAGATCCTTTGCCTCTTTGGTTAGATTTATTCCTAGGTATCTAATGGTTTTGGGTGCAATTGTAAATGGGATCGACTCCTTGATTTGTCTCTCTTCTGTCTTGTTGTTGGTGTATAGGAATGCCACTGATTTCTGTGCATTGATTTTATATCCTGCTACTTTACTGAATTCCTGTATGAGTTCTAGGAGTTTTGGGGTGGAGTCTTTTGGGTTTTCCACATACAGTATCATATCATTTGCAAAGAGTGAGAGTTTGACTTCCTCTTTGCCGATTTGGATGCCTTTGATTTCTTTTTGTTGTCTGATTGCTGTGGCTAGGACTTCTAATACTATGTTGAATAGCAGTGGTGAGAGTGGACATCCCTGCCGCGTTCCTGACCTTAGGGGAAAAGCTCTCAGCCTTTCCCCATTGAGAATGATATTCGCTGTAGGTTTTTCATAGATGGCTTTTATGATATTGAGGTATGTACCCTCTATTCCCTATACTCTGAAGAGTTTTGATCAAGAAAGGATGTTGTACTTTGTCAAATGCTTTTTCTGCATCTATTGAGAAGATCATATGATTCTTGCTCTTTCTTTTGTTAATGTATTGTATCACGTTGATTGATTTGCGGATGTTGAACCAGCCTTGCAGCCCAGGAATAAATCCCACTTGGTCATGGTGAATAATCCTTTTAATGTACTGGTGGATCCTATTGGCTAGTATTTTGGTGAGAATTTTTGCGTCCATGTTCATCAAAGATATTGGTCTGTAATTCGCTTTTTTGATGGGGTCTTTGTCTGGTTTGGGGATCAAGGTAATGCTGGCCTCATAAAATGAGTTTGGAAGTTTACCTTCCATTTCTATTTTTTGGAACAGTTTCAGGAGAATAGGTATTAATTCTTCTTGAAATGTCTGATAGAATTCCCCTGGGAAGCCATCTGGCCCTGGGCTTTTGTTTCTTGGGAGATTTTTGATGACTGTTTCAATTTCCTTAGTGGTTATAGGTCTGTTCAGGTTTTCTATTTCTTCCTGGTTCAATTTTGGTAGTTGATACATCTCTAGGAATGCACCCATTTCTTCCAGGTTATCTAATTTGCTGGCATAGAGTTGCTCATAATATGTTCTTATAATTGTTTGTATGTCTTTGGTGTTGGTTGTGATCTCTCCTCTTTCATTCATGATTTTGTTGATTTGGGTCATTTCTCTTTTCTTTTTGATCAGTCTGGTCAGGGGTTTATCAATCTTGTTAATTCTTTCAAAGAACCAGCTCCTAGTTTCGTTGATCTGTTCTACTGTTTTTTGGTTTCTAGTTCATTTATTTCTGCTCTGATCTTTATGATTTCTCTTCTCCTGCTGGGTTTAGGCTTTATTTGCTGTTCTTTCTCCAGCTCCTTTAGGTGTAGAGTTAGGTTGTGTATTTGAGACCTTTCTTGTTTCTTGAGAAAGGCTTGTATTGCTATATACTTTCCTCTCAGGACTGCCTTTGCTGTATCCCAAAGATTTTGAACAGTTGTGTTTTCATTTTCATTGGTTTCCATGAATTTTTTTAATTCTTCTTTAATTTCCTGGTTGACCCATTCATTCTGTAGTAGGATGCTCTTTAGCCTCCATGTATTTGAGTTCTTTCTGACTTTCCTCTTGTGGTTGAGTTCTAGTTTCAAAGCATTGTGGTCTGAAAATATGCAGGGAATGATCCCAATCTTTTGGTACCGATTGAGACCTGATTTGTGACCTAGGATGTGATCCATTCTGGAGAATGTTCCATGGGCACTAGAGAAGAATGTGTATTCCGTTGCTTTGGGATGGAATGTTCTGAATAAGTCTGTGAAGTCCATTTGGTCCAGTGTGTCATTTAAAGTCTTTATTTCCTTGTTGATCTTTTGCTTAGATGATCTGTCCATTTCAGTCAGGGGGGTGTTAAAGTCCCCCACTATTATTGTATTGTTGTCAATGTGTTTCTTTGCTTTTGTTATTAATTGCCTTATAGAATTGGCTGCTCCCATGTTCGGGGCATAGATATTTACAATTGTTAGATCTTCTTGTTGGATAGACCCTTTAAGTAGGATATAGTGTCCTTCCTCATCTCTTATTACAGTCTTTGTTTTAAAATCTAGTTTGTCTGATATAAGGATTGCCACCCCAGCTTTCTTTTGGTGTCCATTAGCATGGTAAATGGTTTTCCACCCCCTCACTTTCAATCTGGGGGTGTCTTTGGGTCTAAAATGAGTCTGTTTCGGACAGCATATTGATGGGTCTTGTTTTTTAATCCAATCTGATAGCCTGTGTCTTTGATTGGGGCATTTAGCCCATTTACATTCAGGGTAACTATTGAAAGGTATGAATTTAGTGCCATTGTATTACCTGTAAGGTGACTGTTAACTGTCTGTTGTCTGTGTTCGTTTCTGCTCTTTGCTGCTTTTAGGTTCTCTCTTTGCTTAGAGGACCCCTCTCAATATTTCTTGGAGGGCTGGTTTCGTGTTTGCAAATTCCTTTAGTTTTTGTTTGTTCTGGAAGCTTTTTATCTCTCCTTCTATTTTTAATGACAGCCTAGCTGGATATAGTATTCTTGGCTGCATATTTTTCTCGTTTAGTGCTCTGAAGATATCTTGCCAGTCCTTTCTGGCCTGCCAGGTCTCTGTGGATAGGTCTGTTGCCAATCTAATGTTTCTACCATTGTAGGTTACATATCTCTTCTCCCGAGCTGCTTTCAGGATTTTCTCTTTGTCTCTGAGACTCGTAAGTTTTACTATTAGATGTCGGGGTGTTGACCTATTATTATTGATTTTGAGAGGGGTTCTCTGCCTCCTGGATTTTAATGCCTGTTTCCTTCCTCACATTAGGGAAGTTCTCTGCTATTATTTGCTCCAATATACCTTCTGCCCCTCTCTCTCTCTTCTTCTTCTGGGATCCCAATTATTCTAATGTTGTTTCGTCTTATCATATCACTTATCTCTCGAATTCTGCCCTCGTGATCCTGTAGTTGTTTCTCTCTCTTTTTCTCAGCCTCTTTATTTTCCATCATTTGGTCTTCTATATCGCTGATTCTCTCTTCTGCCTCATTTATCCTAGCATTTAGTGCCCCCATTTTTGATTGCACCTCATCAATAGCCTTTTTGATTTCGATTTGGTTAGATTTTAGTTCTTTTATTTCTCCAGAAAGGGTTTCTCTAATAACTTCCACGCTTTTTTCAAGCCCAGCTAGTATCTTTAAAGTCATGATTCTGAACTCTAGGTCCGACATCATACTAATGTCCGTATTGAGTAGGTCCCTGGCTGACGGTACTACCTCTTGTTCTTTTTGCTGAGGTGATTTCTTTCGTCTTGTCATTTTGTCCAGAGGAGAATAGATGAATGAGAGAACAAAATACTAACAGGTTTACAACGTCCCCAGCAAATATACTGTATACAAATCAGAAAAGACCTGAAACCAGGGGAAAAGAAAGGGGAAGAAAGAAAAAAGAAAGAGAAAAAGAAAAAAAAAGATAAAAACAAAAACAAAACAATACAAAAAAAGCAGTATATGATCAAATATGATCAGGCTAGTGCATAGATCAGTGCCACACACTAGATTTTCAGTGTATTTTGGTCTGTTAGAAAAAAGTGCCTCCTAAAATTTTAAAGGAAGAAAGACATATATGTACAAAATAAGGGTTGATTCAATTAAGGGATGGAAGATGACTGTAAAGATGAAAATTATTAAAGATTTTATAAAAGGACTTGGTAAGATAAGTTGTTTGAAAAGAGAAAGAAGATTTAAGAAAAAAAAAAAGGAAAAAGGGAGAGAATGTGATCAGGCAGGAGACTAGAACAAAGCCATACACTAGTGATTTAGGGTATATTTTGATCTGTTAGAAGAAACTGTACCTCAAAATTTTAAAGAGAGAACAACTTATATATATATGCCAAAAATAAGGGTAACTACTATGAAGGGATAAAATATGACTCTAAAAATGAAAAATAAAAAAATGTTTTTTTTTTTTTAAAAAGGGATTGATAAGATGTTGGTTGAAAAAGGGAAAAAGAAAAATAAAAAAAAAAGCAGTCAACAAAAATTAACTTTGATGAAATAATGGATCATGGTAGAAAAAAAAAAAAAGCCATGAATCTATGTGCAGTATTCCCCTAGCGCTGGAGTTCTCCCATTCTCCTTGATCGATCAACTTGGTCTTGGCTTGCTGGCTGTTTGTGCTGATCTTCTGGGGGAGGGGCCTGTTGCTGTGGTTTCCAAATGTCTTTGCCGGAGGCGGAATTGCCCCGCCCTTTTCGGTCCGGGCTAAGGAAGCTGCTCCGGTTTGCTCTCAGGAGCTTTTGTTCCCTGCAAGCTCTCGGTACAGCTTTGGAGGACCAGGGCAGAAATGGTGGCCTCCCAATCTCCACCCGGAGGAGCTGAGAACTCGGGGCCCCGCTCCTCAGTGCACCCCCAGAGAAAAGCAGTCACTTCCGTGTCCCCGGTCTCCGGCCGCACTCCGTGCTCACCCGGCCTGTGATCGAGCGTTGCTATCTCTGGGCACCCGACCCCGCACGGAGTCTCCAAACCCAGCAGATCCCTGCAGTGCGTTCCCGCACCGCTCCTCCCCGGGGAGGAAGGGGAGTCTCCCCGGATCTGCTGCTTGTTGGGTCCCTGCTGGGGGAGCCGTGCCCCGACTGGGCCGCAGATCACAGTTTATGGCAACCCCGAGCTGAGAGCCCGCGACTCTGCTCCGTCTCTGCAGCCAGCTTCCCCGCTCTGATACCTGGGAGCTCTGGCGCACTCAGGCACCCCCGGTCTCTCTGTGACCCCAAGGGTCCTGAGACCACACTGTCCCGGAAGGATTCCACCCCCCGCTTAGCCACTTCAGCGACATCCCTCCGCCAAGCCAACTTCTAAAAGTTCCGATTCTGTGCTCCGCGGCTCTATCACTTGCCAGAAGCGGCCGACGGAGGCCCCTCCCCCGCCGTCTATCCTCCCGAATATCGCCTCGGATTCACTTCTCCGCGCGCCCTACCTTCCAGTAAGTGGCCGCTTCTCTGTTCAGAGAGTTGTTGCTACTCTCCTGTTCGATCTCCTGTTGAGTTCGTAGGTGTTCAGAATGGTTTGATCCCTATTCAGCTGAATTCCTGAGACCAGACGAAATCTAGGTCTCCTACTCCTCCGCCATCTTGCTCCGCCCCCTTACTTTTAATTTTTAATTGAGATCTAATTGACATATAACATTATATTCATTTCAGGTGTACAACATAATGATTTGGTGTCCCTGCATATTGCAAAATGATCAGTCTAGTTAACAGACATCACCGTAAATAGTTACAACACTTCTTATATATGATAATTTCTAAGATCCATTATTTTAGCAACCTTCAATTATATAATACAGTAGTATTAACTATAGTCACCATGCTATACATTACATCCCCATGACTCATTTATTTTATAACAGGAAGTCTGTACCCTTTGACCACCTTCACCTATTTTGCCCACTCCCCATCCCCCACCTCCTGCAACTATCAATCTGTTCTCTGTATCTGAGTTCAGTTTGTTTGTTTGTTTTCAGATTCCCATGTAAGTGAGATCATATGGTATTTGTCTTTCTCTGCCTGACTTATTTCACTTAGCATAATGCCTTTGAGGTCCTTCCATGTTGTCAAACATGGCAAGATTTCTTTTTAAATGGCTGAGTAATATTCCATTTTAGATAAATATCACATTATCTATGTATAGATATATAGATATCACATTATTTTCTTTATCCACTTATCCATCAGTGAACATATAGGTTACTTCCTTATCTTGGCTATTGTAAATAATGCTGCAATGAACATGGGGTACAGATATTTTTCTGAGTTAGTGTTTTCATTTATTTTTCTATGGATAAATATCAAGAAGTGGAATTTCTGGATCATATGGTAGTTCTATTTTTTATTTTTTTGAAAAACCTCCATACTGTTTTTTTTTATAGGGCCTGTACCAGTTAACATTCCCACCAACAGTGCACGAGGGTTCACTTTTCTCCACATCCTCACCAGCACTTGTTATTTGTCTTTTTGATGGCATTTTTACAGGTGTGAGGTATCTCACTGTGGTTTTGACTTACATTTCCCTAATGATAAGTGATGTTGAACACCTTTTCATGTAACTGTGGGCCATCTGAACGTCTTCCTTGGAAAAGTTTTTATTCAGATCCTCTGTCCATTTTTTATTTGGATTGTTTATTTGCTATTGAGTTGCATGAGTTCTTTATATATTTTGGATATTAACCGCTTATTAGATATTAACCCCTTATCAGATTTGCAAATATTTTCTCCTATTCAGTGAGTTGCCTTCTCATTTTGTTGATGGGTTTACAGATTCACTTTAATTTGATTACCTCAGGAAAGACCCTATCTCTACCTAAGGTCTTATTCTGAAGTATAGAGGGTTAAGACTTCATTATATGAAATTGGGGGAGACTGGGGAGACACAGTTCATTCCAAAACAGTACAGTTGCAAACACATAGATATTTAACACCTTGTGAAGTATAATATTTGATGTTCTGTCTTCTCAGAGCTGTGTGCATACTCTCAAAGAACATCAAGAACTGCTCAGTGTGAACACACATCAGAAATTCAGAACTAGGTGAGGGACTATATGGGCGGCAATCTGCCCTACAGGTATGGGTCTGGGAAGAACGTTTATAAGAAGACTCAAACAGCTAAGTCAGCACTAGTTACTAAAAGAATGTGAAACAAGACAACAAAATCACATTTATTTCTACTACATTCGCAGAAAGTTAAAACCATACTCCATTCTGAAAAGAATGTGTTTAGATGAACATATACATGCACTGCTGAGGGGAGTGGAAAATGGAACCACATTTCTGGAAATAATTTGGTGCTTTAGTCAAGGGCCCTTAAAAAAGTTGTGTAATTTGACCCAATATCCCTGATTTTAGAAGTGTTTCTTCAGAAGCCAAAAAAGCCTATATTGAATTTTTTTTTAAAACAATGTTCTTCCCAACATGGATTAGAATAGTAAAACAAAACTGTGGAAAAACCTCAGTGGTCAATAAAAAAGGAAAAATTTGTATGATGGGGGAACTAAAAGTAGGAGTCTTCAAATAATTTGTTCTGATGGAAAAAAAATTATGATATGATTTTAACGAAATAAGCCTTACACTTATAATACAAAATATAACTAATTTTGTTTTAAATATTCTCATAAAAGAAATCATGGAGATCTTAACATTTATTATGTTTTGGTGAAAGGATTAGAGAATGTTTCTGTTTTTTTACTTTTTAATTTTCATATTTCCGAAACCCCTTACAAGGTGTATATTTATAGGTTACTCCTATACAGCAAAAGGATAGAATTTCTTTTAACATTGTGTATCTTTCTATTTCATGTCTCCTGTTCCTTTATGTTCCACCAGGGCTATAGATTGAACAGTGACTAAGTGCTCACAAAGTCCATTACCCTCTTTTATTCATTAGCTTTAGATCTATTTGCAATTACTATTGCATCCATTATAACTCTATCCATATCCCGATGCTCATGAAACATACATAAGAATCTCAATTTGTTTAACCTGCTATCACTAAGTAAGAATGCAGTTGCCTCTGCTTCAGCTGCATCATGGCACTAGGATGAAAACAGTTTAGTGAATGGAAAATTGACTAACAATGGAATTATATTAAGATTTCTGAAGGCTAGAAATGGAAATAACCTGGCTGAATTACTGTCATTTACAAGCTATACTTTTCTATATATGTATTACAATTTTTACCTTGGCGTTTTTCCATGATAGAAATATGTTGTCTTTCAAATATAAATATGAATAAATATGGATATAAATATAAATACTATATATATGAATGCAAATATAAATATAAATGTATTTATTGGTGTGGCATTATCAATTTGTCATGAAGTCTTTTAATCCTTTCTTCTCACTTGTGACAGGATGATTATTGTAAAGAAAGAATTTGATTATGTTAATTTCCCAATTTGAAATTCTTTAAGTGGATGTGTGGTGTGTGACCTTGATCTGCCTTCAGAACTGAGCACTCATTCCTCCAGTTGCCAGAGGTTTTGGAGCTAATGGTTCTCAACTGAATGACCCTCCAGGGGTTTCCCTCCACCGAAGACAGCAGTTTTACCCAAAGTCATCCCCACCCCAGGAACAGCCCACATCTAATGACTAGTCAATGCAGGGATATAAAGGCCTGATCACCTTGCCTCTACTCAGGACAAATCTGAAGGGCCATATAAGCTCTAGAGTTTGTTGTAGGATGTACCCTGCAGTTCATTTCTTCCCTCTGCCCACTCCTACTTCTTTCATTTCCCTATAGATGTTGATCCTGGAACACTTTCTAATAAATACCTCCACACATAAAAATCTCTGTTTCAGGGTCTGCTTCCTGAAGACTTAACCTGAGAGCTAGTGTCAGGCGTGGTCTGAGGAAATTGATTCTAACATGGGATTTTGAAGTAGATTATCCCTAGTCAACTGGCTATGAGAAACCTATCACTGATGGTGGGTGGAGCATAAATAGCCCCAGGCATCCTGTAGCTATGAAATTAACTTTCACTAATAGTGAATTGGGATGGGATACCATGGAAAGCATTGCACTGGAGTGAGAAATATCTCAGTGCCTGAGAATTTCAGGAAAATAGAAATGAAGGACTATGGAATCAGGTAGCCTTGTTTGGGTGCAGTTAAGACAGAGAGAAAAAGGAAAGAAAAAGAAGAAAAGAAAGGAAGGAAGGAAGGAAGGAAGGAAGGAAGGAAGGAAGGAAGGAAGAAAGAAAGAAAGAAAGAAAGAAAGAAAGAAAGAAAGAAAGAAAGAAAGAAAGAAAGAAAGAAAGAAAGAAAAAGAAAGAAAGAAAGAAAGAAAGAAAAGAAAAGAAAAGAAAAAGGAAGGAAGGAAGAAAGGAAAGAAAGAAAGAAAGAAAGAAAGAAAGAAAGAAAGAAAGAAAGAAAGAAAGAAAGAAAGAAAGAGAAAGAAAGAAAGAAAGGAAGGAAGGAAGGAAGGAAGGAAGAAAAGAAAGAAAGAAAGAAAGAAAGAAAGAAAGAAAGAAAGAAAGAAAGAAAGAAGAAAGGAAGGAAGAAAGAATGAATAGAAGGGAAAGAAAGAAAGAAGAAAGGAAGGAAGAAAGAAAGAAAGAAAGAATGAATAGAAGGGAAAGAAAGAAAGAAGAAAGAAAGAAAGAAAGAAAGAAAGAAAGAAAGAAAGAAAGAAAAAAGGAAGGAAGAAAGAATGAAAGAAAGAATGAATAGAAGGGAAAGAAAGAAAGAAGAAAGAAAGAAAGAAAGAAGAAAGGAAGGAAGAAAGAATGAAAGAAAGAATGAATAGAAGGGAAAGAAAGAAAGAAGAAAGAAAGAAAGAAAGAAAGAAAGAAAGAAAGAAAGAAAGAAAGAAAGAAAAAAGGAAGGAAGAAAGAATGAAAGAAAGAACGAATAGAAGGGAAAGAAAGAAAGAAGAAAGAAAGAAAGAAAGAAAGAAAGAAAGAAAGAAAGAAAGAAAGAAAGAAAGGGCCAAAAATGACTAATCTGGGTAAGTCTAAGAGTCAGAGAGCTTCTTTGGCATGATATAGAGTGACTTTCATCTTCTATAGCTGAAGGGCAGGAAAAGCTTAGGATCAAATCCAGGACATACTCAAAAGAGTAGCAGAGCTGCAGAGGGGGTTAAATTTTTAACACCAAAAAGTCTTCGATGCCAAGGTCAGAGCCCTTGGAAAGGAATGGGGCCCTGAGACACAAAATCACAATATCTGGGCTCATGCACTTGAAAATTTTGAATGTAGATCCCTCTGCAATCCCTGGGCCTGCTAGCATAGCCTACTCTTTCCTTTTAATTGCTAAGGTTCTCTTCTCTTGCTTGAAGGTGATGAGCAGCAGGTCTGTGGCTTCCAAGACAACATACACCTCCTTTAGCATCTACCCCTAATTCCTCTCCTGGATACAAACTCAGGTTAAGTCATGTCATAAACTTGCAAGGAAGGGGCTAGGCCTACTAAAAGGGGGAAGTACTGTGTCCCAGAGAAGCCACAGGACCTACCAAACATGAGCTAACAGGAGTTGATATATGGAGCTGTATTACGAAGGTGTGAATCAAGGGAGACAGAAAAGTTGTATAAAAGTTTATGCATATGGAAATACTGTCCCCTGGTACAGGATTTAATATCCTGGCCAAGACCCCAGAAGACAGTGTTAATGCCATGCCTGAATGTTTCTTAGAAAACTGGAGAAAGTGATGGTTCTTGTATATAAAGTCAACATACCAGAAGGACCATGACAGACAATGGAATAGGGTATCAAAGTCTCAGAGAAATAGACCTGCTAGAAGGAATGTCCTATGCATGCCCAGAAGAACAACTAGCTGTTGTTCTGTCAGAGGCATGGGAAATACCATCAAAGCAATAAAAAAAATACACTGGTTAGGGGTGCCTGGGTGGCTCAGTCAGTTGGGCATCCAACTCTTGTTTTCGTCTCAGGTTATAATCCCAGGGTCCTGCGATTGAGTCTCATGTCCGGCTCCCTGCTCAGCAGGGGAGTTTGCTTCTCCCTCTCCCTCTGCCTCTGCTCCTGTGCTCCCGCTCTCTCTTTCTTGCTCACTCTTTCTCTCTCTCAAATAAGCAAATAAAATCTTAAAAAAAAAAATACACTGGTTAGAGGGCAGTTGCATCACCAGGAATCTCAGAGATGACTGTGCTCTACAGACCAGGGCTGATAGTAGGAAATGATGCTATAGCCCTGGGTTCTGTGGTAGCAACAAGGATGATAAAATCCCAAAATAATAGAGGTTGGATGCTGCACTTAAACATCAGAAACAAGATGGTGCAATTTTAATAATAAGTACAAGGTCATTGTAACAGCCAAAAAGCTTTGGAGATAACATATCATGTCACACTTCCAAACAAGATAGGTGGATAGACAACAAGGGTAATGTTCAGTCCAAAATCAAAACAAAACAAAGATAGACAATGAGAACACTGAGAATCGGTGCCCCAATAAAATATCACAATCACTTTCCCAGTTTCTGAACCTAAATGTGCAGACCCAGCTCCTATAGACTGAAGAAGAGGCCAGGTCCCTAGAAGGAAGAACCCTCAATACTATGTAAGTGTGTTCACTAATAGCTCCAGTCCTTCTCTAAAAGGACATATGACCCATTACTTGAGTAATCATATCTCAGGGAAAGGAAAGCATCTCAATATTTCAATGACTGAGGTACACAATGTCTTGAGTTGATGCACTAAGAGACCCAAGGAATCATCATGCCCTCCCTGTTAAAATAGGAATATACAAAATCCAAGTAAGAAATGGAGTCCTGGCTCAGATCTATCGATCCTTGACCCACCCTATGGTCATTTCCCCTGCCACCCAAATCATAATTGGAAAGGACATATGTGAGATTTGGCAGGATGCACAGATTGACTCCTTGACATATGAGGTAAGGACTATCATTGTGGAGAAAGGCCTGAACCGTTCCCCACCCCATCTGCCTGCTCTGTCAGTATAGTAAATCAAAAACAGCTCTGCATCCTGTACAATTTCAGAGACTGGTATTACCCTAAAACCATACAGGGTATAGCAATGCTGGTCCCCGATATCACCACATTAAATCACCAGTTTAGCCCTTAAAAATCCAGACAGTTAATGGAGCATGACAGTTGTCTACCACAATCTCAGTCAAGAAGCGATCCTAATTGTACCATGTGCCTCATGTGGTATCTTTGCAAGTGCAAATTAATACTGACCCCCCCACTTCAAAGCACTGGGGACCCCCTGCATTTCTGACCAACTGGCTATAAATTCAGGGGCTCCTACAATCCCCTCAATTTCAATAATTCACTAGAGCAACTCACAGAACTCACCTAAAGTGCTATACTGACAATTAAAATTGTATTATAAAGGATACAGACCAAGAAGAGCCAAATGAAGAGACATATAGGGTAAGGTCAGGTGGGGGTGGGGTACCCAGATTTTCCCTGCCCTCGTGACAGGTGCCTCATCCTCCCAGCACATTAATGTGTTCATCATCCAGGATGCTCCCCTGAGCCTCAGTGTCCAGAGATTTTTATTGGGCAGGTTTGATTAAATGATTGTTCACATTAATGGACTCAATTTTCAATCCCTCCATCCTCCCCCAATTACTGTGGCTGGTATTCCGGTGACAGCCCCATCCTGAAGCCATCTAGGGGCCGACCTTGAATTACCTCGCTAGCAGAACAAAGACAGCCCTACCACTGAGGAAATTTCAAGGGTTTGAAGCTCTGTGCCAGGACCTTGGAACAAACACCAGATATGTTTATTACACCACACAAGGTGACTCCCTGTACTTGAGGGCAGTCCAGCCTATATATATCCAGTGATTGGTAGGTATAGGAGATGGGAGTTTGGGATAAAGGCAAGACTGTTTTCCTTCGAGACAGGACAGCTCTGAAGGACCACCCTAGTTCCAGAGTTCCCCTGGATCAGCTGTAACTTTTGTTACAGTTTACATTCTGCCTTCAATACCCTACAAGTGTTGATCCACAGAAGCACTCTCCAATGAACCTCCTTGCCTGTTCCCTTTATACTTCACTTTATGGGCAATCTAAGACATTTTTCTATATGTGGCAAGATAAAATTCAAACATCTATGCAGATAAGGTCATTGCTACTAAGTTCTTTAATATCACCTTACATAATTGTTGAAACTTCTACTTCCACCATTTTGAATTCCATTCTACAGTTCCTAAATTCCTTCATTTAGCGGATAGGGCTGGATTGGCTGGTGACACTCTCATCTTTTTGTAAAACCAACTGACTTGCAGCAAACAGGCTACTTCCTCACAAGCAGGCCCACAAAACCATGCTTCACCAACTGTGTTAGTGATCATCTGGAGACAGCTCTTCCCAGAATTGTTTATGCTAGCACTTACTGTCACAATATAATTTAATTAAAAACCATATCAATTAGTAAACTATAAAGACAAAAATGAGTTGTTTCTGTGAAAACTAAATTGAATGTTTTGGAAAGACTTGCTAAAGGGGAGTTCATAAAAATAATTGCTCTCTAATTTGGATAAAATCACAGCAAAAGATAGAAAGAGGATAAGTCCCTAGAAATTTTCTCAAGAAAGTTGTTTCCAAGTGACTTCAATTTTTCATCTCACTTGAAAAAAAAGAGAAATAGGAACCCAGGGGATGCATTAAGGGCATAGCTCATGCAAGGAAGAAAATATGAAACAGTAAATAATCAAGAAAAGCCATTGGTCCTTTATTAAAAAATTGGCCGGGGGCGCCTGGGTGGCTCAGTTGCTAAGCGTCTGCCTTGGGCTCAGGTCATGATCCCAGGGTCCTGGGATTGAGCCCCGCATCAGGCTCCTTGCTCGGTGGGGAGCCTGCTTCTCCCTCTCCCGCTCCCCGTGCTTGTGTTCCCTCTCTCGCTATACCTTTCTCTATCAAATAAATAAATAAAATCTTTAAAAAAAGAAATAGGCAAACATAAGTACACTATGGTTTTAACATAAACTAAAATGTTTAAAGTACTTGTGTCCATTTTTATAATAACTTGCATTAACCAGTAGACTGAGCCTGACAAGAAGCAACCCTAATTACATCACATGAGAATCTCCATTGGACTACTGTTCTGAGTCTACCAAGGCCCTTGCTTTTCACGTGATGCTTTTCCACATGCTGCTTCCTTCAGCTGGTGGTCCTGAAATCTTTCCCTCCTCCTCTTTCAAAACTCAGCTCAGGAAGCACTTCCTCTAGGAAACATTCCCAAACTCCTGATATTTCACAGGCTCCTCATTGCCCTCTGGAGAGAGGCAAAACTCCTAAGTACACAGAGTATTGTAATTGCCCATGTATTTATCTTCTCCCCAAAACTGTAAGCAGTGCCTCTTATTTATCCTTGCCAACCCTGTGCTCAGCAGAGTCTGGCACTTGGGAGGAATTCAATAAATATTCACTGGATTAGTGAATTTATGAATAATTCACCAATGTTACATTTTCTTTCCATGACAAATTTTCTTTCAGATACCCTTATTCTCTTTTTCTGGCTGCTGCCCTCCCTGCTCCTTGCATAGGAAACGGGCTTGTCAACATCAGGGATGTGTTCTGATAGCATGATGTAGAATAGAGGCAACTGCAAACTTCAGATACCAAACCAGAAAACTCAAATTCCTAAACATTTTCCAAGCTTTAGTCCAAAAATGTAGTTAACACAAGGCTTATAATGACATCCTTATAGCATTTTTAAGTCAATGAAAAGGAACTGGAACTTACCTCAATGAAATCTGTCCTTAGAGAAATATATATATACTTATGGGTTGTACTAGCTGAGGGGAAAAAAAAATATAGGCATATGGTGATTTTTCCAACCTTCCTTTTTTTGGAAATAAAGCTCATATTACCCTCCACTTAAATGCACTCAACTACTGGATTTTTTTCTTCTTAAATTTTTTTTTTCCTGCAAATGTCTTGACTTGGAAAGATATACAATGGCTATAATAATCCTCATATTCCATTTCCACATAATCTAATTAACATAATGGCTCTTTAATGATTAAAGAAGAAAATTACACTTCAAGGAGATAGCTGATCATTGCCTTTAGAAATTTATTTGTAAATTACTGTGACTCTAGTAGCAAATTTTATTAATTAATCTACCTTCCACATATACCATTTCACTCTCCCTAGAAGCACCAAATAACCTTTGGCACATTTTGTATGAAACTGGTTACCTGATGATAAATTACCATAATAGCTGAGAATACCATTAGTATTCTTGACAATGTTGCAAAGAAAGTCATGATGATGACACTGTGCTAATGGTGTTTCAGCTGGAAGCTAACAAGAAGCTTCTACCATTTGTGGCTCAGTGTTTGCAGATGACAGAATCTTGTAGGATACCATTTTCCCCTCCACTAACACAGTCTCCATCCAGGAGAGACCGCACTGCAGGAGGTTCCTGGCAATGTCTTGACTGGGAACCACGACTTCTTTGTTTATCAGACAGTTCCAGGTTCGGCTACATCGAACCATCAGTACAGGGAACAAAACAAACCAAAACAAAGAATGCTTCAGTTTCTCAACATTCAGAGAACTTTTAGAGTTCAAGAAAAATCCTCAGAAGCAATGGGGGTTTTCATTCTCCAGTTACCAGGGTGAAGATTTTAGTAAAGAGTTGTAGCCAAGGCAACCAGGGCTTTGCCCTGTCCCCTCCAACCCTGCGGCAATTGTGCCCGCAGTCTCTGGCTTCTGTCCCTCCAAACTCCCTCCTGCCCCTTGCTGGCAGAGGCTGTTTTTAGTCTACCAGGCCCATTTTGCCTGAGTCAGAAGCCAGAAGTGCCTCGAAATTGGGGGCATAGCCCTTATCAATAGCTGAGTGGTGTAATGGTATAAATGCCCAGCTCCTTTGCCCCCAGAATTTGAGCCTAAGTTACATTCTGTGGGTAACATTTTGACTGGTCTCCTTCCCTTCCCCTCTCAATGGGGGTGACCACCTACACTGGTTTGCCTGGGACTGTACTGGTTTCAGCACTGAAGTTCTGCATCCTGGAAACTTTTCGGTCATAAGCAAACTGGGCCAGCTGGTCACCTTTCAATTCCCCACACCTCTCCCAAGGGGACTTTCCAGGAACACTTCCCAATAAATCACCTTCACATGAACCAGATCTCATGATCTGCCCCCAGGACTTCCAACCTGTGACAATAATCAGTTTGTAGAAACATTGGCTTCATAAGAAGGAAACCTCTTTAAGCTTCAGCTTGCCCACAGTGCAACAACAGGGCATTCCAACAACCAGAGTCAGCCCACAGCACACTTTCAAGGAGGTGAGAAAGGTCTTTCAAGGAGATGAAGAAAGATGAGGAAGTGGGCAGACTCATTCTCCACCTCCTTTACTGCCACCTCCCAGCACCAAAACTTTGCCATCATCTCTCACTGGGATCTTTAGTGGCCTCCTCACACCACACATCTCCTATATTCTCCCCTTGTACCCTGTAGTTTATTTTAGACTAATTTAGTTAAATATAAGTCAGACCATGGTACCCCTCCACACAAAGCCCCAGTGACTGCCCTGCTCACTCAGAGCCAAAGCTAAAGTCTTCCCTCTGACCCAAAGGCTCTACAACAGTTGGTTACCCTGCCACTCTCCCCTTCTGGTGCCCCAGTGGCCACCCTGGCCTCCTCATTCTTTATCAGTTATGCCTACCCACCCCACCTTAAGGCCTCTGAGCTGGATCTCGCTTCAGTCTAGAAGGTGATTCACTTCCTTCAGGCAGGTCTTGACTCAAATTGGCCACCTCAGTGAACCCGCCTCTGGTCCCCCATCTGAAATGGAAATCCCCGCCACCGACGTGCCATATTCCTCTCCCGCTCTCATTTTTCTCCTTAGTATGAACTTCTTTGTCTTCTTTCTTTCCTGTCTTCTCCCTCATGTGCAAACTCCCACAGGCAGTCTTAGTCTCTTCTGCCCCCCTGCATGTGCGCCCAGCCCCAGACACTCACGGTAGATGCCCAGTCGTTATTTGATGATTGTCCTTGTTGTGTCCCCAAGTCTGCTGCAGCCCTGGGAGATCTGGACTTGTGGGGAGCTAAGCTCGAGTTCCACTTTGTTCATGGCCAGTGACCAGTCAATGACCTGTGTGGCACCTGAACTCTTAGATCCTAAGAGCTCTGGCCAGAACCCGGGTGGAAAAAAGAGCCACCTCCCCGGCACGATCCCACTCTTTTTTGGGATTGTATAAACTATGAAGCACTGTCTTGTGATTGTGTCTTTTGCTTTCCTCCCAGACGCCAACTTCCCTCTAGACACTTCCCCCTTATCAAAGATGATAAAAAGGTGATGCCCATTGCCTCAGGAACTGTAGTTGGACAATGAAACCCAAAAACAAATCAGAATATCCGAAAGATAAAAATAGCACTCAATGTGGGATGTGAGCATCTGAGTAAAACATTGCTCTTACCATCCCAAAGGCATGTATCTTTGAAGGCACAACTTCAGGTACAAGCCAGCTGAACCTAGCACAGTGATTTTCAGAGTGAGGCTCCCAGATCAACAGTGTCATTGCCACCCAGGAACTTGCTGGAAATGCAAATTATCAAGTCCCTCCAAAGCCTCCAGATCTACTGAATCAGAGACTGGTGGCGGGCTCACCCATGTGTACCTCGACAAACCTTTCCAGGGATATTGATGCACACCTGACATTGAGAACCACTGGCCTAGTAGATAGACTTTACTGGGGAATCTTTCTCTAGAAAACACCTGCTATAAATTGTTCCATTGGAAGCTGTTAGACCAGGGTTTCTCAGCCTTGGCACTGTTACGTTTGGGGCTAGACGGTTGGTTGTGTATGCTGTCCTGTGCATTGGGGCATGTTTAGCAGCATCCCCAACCTGCATCTGCTAGATGCCAGTAGTATCCCTACCCTAACCACTCCCTCCACTTGTTGTGACCAGCAAGAATATCTCCAGACTTAACCAAAATCGCCCCTGGTTGAAAATCACTCCCTTAGGCAACATGGAAGACAAGACGGCTTTATAATGTGATTAAAGCTGAGCCTGCCAACATCAAAAATAGATGGCAGTCTCCCATTTTCAACAGCTTGATCTAGAGTATCTGCTGCATTTGGGCTTCCTGGGAATTGAGTTTCCAGTTGGCGGGCATGCAGGAGGTTTATGGGGGAGTACGCCCAAGGACCACTACGGTGAGGGACAAGGGAAGCAGGAAGGGCAGATGAAGAAGCTGAGCTGTGAGGCACTTGAAACAGAGGCCCCACCGGAAGCTATGGAGTCCCAAGGCCCTGCCGAGTTGTCCTAATTGAGCCTCAGGAACAGGCCTCTCCCATTGAAGGGCTACTGCGGGCTACCCCCGGGGCATAAGTGGAGATGAGGCAGCTTCCTGCACAAAGGCAATTCCCAGAGGACTGAGTCATGAGCCGCCAACAGCCAGCACTCCAGGCAGCTGGGACGATCACAGGCCCTGGGTGGGGGACCACAACTCTCACGACAGCATCTGATTGTCACAGGACTGGGACCTCAGTGTCAGCAGAACATCTGTGATCCCAGTCCATGCTACTAAGTACCATGACAGAGGCTTAAATCCAAATGGTAGTTATCTAAACACCGGAACAAGGAACATTTACTCAGTCAAAATACATATTATTCTTTCTAAAACCTATTGCGCACAGACCCAATGCTCCCTGCTGTACCGTTCTCTCTTCCACCGGAGCGCTATTTGTTCTCATAAATACATCATCTGTGAAGATGCCCTCCCTGGATCTCCACACTGCAGCCAGCGTGAATCAGGCTCAGCGATTGATTTCCTGGCTCTGATATGACTCTTCTCGTGAGGAGCTAATTACAGATGATGAGGAGTTTTCAGGGTGTGCAGTCTTGCCTTCTCTTTGATTTCTGTTCTGAATGACAAAACATAGAGCCGTCATCATCTCTGGCCAGCTCTGTCTCCTGGCCCCGGGGACAGAAGACCTCCGCCTGCAACGTCAGCGCTGCCTGTCTCTGGGCCAATCAGAACAGAACCCTCAGTGTTCCAGACATCCCATCCTCTTCTGGAGGAGCCCCTGACATCCGTCTGGTGTGCCTATCCATCAAGCTGTCACCTCTCATGCGTTCAACATTCACTGAGTTCCTGTGAGGACACATCTAAAAGGCTGTTCAGCATTCTCCTCTGACCCCATGCCCTGCCAAGTGATGTGGGCCCAGCCTATCACTAAGCAGACTTGTCTACAACACTGGTGATCCTAGTGTGGGCCAAATGTCCTTGTGAAAACTTTGATTCTTTTAAGGCCACTTATTTCCAAGACTTAAAATCCCAAGAAGGGCATCAACAGTAGAAATACTAGAAAGAAAAAATTTAATGCTTTCAAATGTGAAATTTGACTCTCAGTAATCATCTAAGTTAAAAAATATAAATTAAAGTTGACATAACATGCAAAGGAGGAAATACCTTTGAACGAGTCTTTTTCCTTTCAGGAATTTGCCCCCCCACACAAACCTTTTATTGAGATGATGAGCTCATGGGACTGTTTCTACCCTAGACTTGTAAGCGCCTGGGTGACAGAAGTCAGGATCTTGTCTCTGTTCTGTGGAAAATCAGGATCTGGGGGCTGTGGTGTGTGGGAAACCCAGACTGAGATGGGAGAAGAAAAGGGGGACTATTAGAAACCTCACGCCACCATTTGTCTAAGATTTTGTCAGAGAGCCTCAATTACAACAAAAAAAGCAAATACTCTGTACTTTTGTTAGACCATATGTCTGCCAATACTCCTATTTATGGTTCAGAAATAGGAAAATATTTCCACTGGAGGTAAAAAATGTAGTGACAACCCTGTCCTTAAAATCTTCTCCTTGTGTGATCAAAAAAAAAAAAAAAAATTTGTAGAAACTGTGGTTGTTCACCTATTTGGATCACACACAGTGCTGTGAGTCTGACTCATTCCTCTCCCCACAACCAGACCATTTCAAGGGCTTCATCAACTCCAGAAGTCCTCTGCTCCCTCCCGCCACTTGGAGCCCAGAAAAAGAATCCCAAGCTCCCAGAGAGAAATTTCATTTTTAGCTCTTCTTGCCTCTCCCTGCCAAGGGAGCTACCTAACTTTCTCAGAAGTATGCAAGAAGATAGTATCTTCATCCACTTTGCCAGATGGCTGCATCAAGATAACACCAAGACACATTCTGTGGAGGTGGGGGAGAAGGAAAACACTCCCGTGTGACAGTGTGACATATGACTTCCATCATTCAGCCTGCATCTATTCACACCACAGCAGTATCTGGAAGCTCAATGGCCTGTAAACATATTTAGGTGCCTGATCATTGTTTCACAAGCTACTGTCAATTTCACATGTCAATTTCCATAGAACATTGAATGTGTCATCATAAAAAAACTTCCGAGGCATTTTCCTCCCTTTAATATAGATTTTAAGAAATAAAAATTGGACAAAATAAGGACTAACTCATCACACAACTCATACACTATTGACATCAAGCACATCGCAGAAATTCATGACAATATGTGATGTCCAGTCTCTTCATAATCCAAGAGTTACTGATTTTTCATTGTTTGGGAAAATGAAAAAATTTTGCTTTAGGCTCAGGATTTGACATTTGGTTTTGGCTTACCCATCTTTGAAGAAAGCTCTTCAGATGTAAGTAAAGTTATTTGAGAGTAAAGCACAGGAGACGATTTTACCAGGCTCATCGCTCAAGAAACTCCTGTCATTCCCCACTCACGAAATGTCCTCCCTGACTCTTTTCACCTGTTTCATTCTTACTGTGAAGATACAAGCTTTGCCCTAGTGAAGCTGAGCTATATTTCAGAATGGTACAAATTTAACTGCCTCCCGGAAGCCAGACAGGAATATGCAATCCATACACTGCCCCTTTTCTTTAAAATCCCTACAGCACCCAGAGTTCATAACACTCCTGTAAATATTCAATTGTATAAAACTTGGTTTCAACAACAGTTACCATCAACCCAACTCACTTGTATATCTTCTGAAGACTGAACTCCTAGCTATGGGATTTCCATTTCAGGGATGTTTAAATGATTGCAAATAAATTTCTGACCATCCCAAAATGTATCACGAATGGAGAATTAAGATCCACAGTGCTATCAATATATGTTATGAACAATAATTATGAAATTCATTTCTGTGTGTGTGAAATTCTTATCATAACAGGTATGAGCACTTACATACATACTGACCAAAGTTGAATTGACTTTTAAAACCATTGTTTTAGTACAGTGTAGTAAAACAATAGATGATAGATAGATATAGATAGATAGATGATAGATAGATAGATGATAGATAGATAATAGATAGATGATAAATAGACAAAACGGCAATTCAAAGACAGTCAGTACTGTATATAAGTAATCATATCCATTATAAGAATATATATATGTGTATGTATAGAATGTATTTATGTAAGGATATATTATGTAGGAATATATTTATGTAAGAATATATATATATACATATATATATGTATATGTATATCTCCTGGTAAGCACAGGCTAGAGATAGAAAACTAATTAGGTTCTGAATTTGACAACCTACTAAAAAATAGTAACCTATTTATATAGCATTCTGGAAAACTCCCATCCCTAATTTAAAAATTATTAAGGCATGCTATTTATAAACCAGTTTATAGAAAAATTAAAAAAATATTTTTTTTTAATTTTAAATGTGATCTGCAATATACAGAGATGAGCCCAAAGATTTATGTATAAGAATATTTGTTGTCAGGTTACATATAAAATTAAAAACCAAAAAATATCATAAATTTCCAAGAAATAGAGTCAATAAAATTTAATATTATACACTCATGAAAAGAATGTTTTAGGAGAATTTTTAATAGCCTAGAAATGTTCAAAAACATATTGTTGAATTTTAAAAAGCAAATTATAGCATTATGCACAATACAGTTTCTTATTTAGTGTATAAAAATTCAAAGAAAAAAAGGATAAATTTTTAAAACGTTAACTGTGATTACATTGGGAATGAGAACTAAATTGTTTTACTTCTTTATTGGTACTTTTCTCTATTTAAAAAATTTTCCACAGTGCACATGTATCACTTTTGTAATCAGAAAGGAAATAGCATTTAAAAAAAAATGTGATACTCTGTACCAGCAGTACCGTTTTTAAATAACATCTTGTTCTGAAGCATAATTTTTAATAACAGCAAAAAAATGATGAACCAATAAAATTATCTCTGAGAGTCTGTTTTAAATAAACCATAATTCATCTAGCACTCTGATTTTGTTTTCCAAATACTATTCTTCAATAAATAAACAAATACATACATATGTACATACACATATCCATACATAAATGAAAAACAGATTTTCAGAGGTAATGACTGAATTCAAGGCCTGAGGCAAAGAAAGTTCAAGATGAATTTTGAACATCTTTTCTTTTTACTTTGGCACAGGTTTTTGTTGTTCTTAATTCCTAAGCATTACACACAGAGTTGTGCCTCTCCCGTGACTTTTCCCTATTTTTGCTGGTCCTAATCCTTGCGTTTTCTGAGGTGCAGGTAGAAAGCTTCCTTTTCCATGTCACCTTCATTGACAAGCTAGAAGTATCCTAAAACACCAAAGAATAAGGCAGTGCTCAAAGAACAACACTGTCGTTGATGGCAAAAGGACATGTGAGACAACTTGAAAGGGCTCCCAATGGCGAAATTTGGGATAATTTGAGCAATAAAATAATTATAGAAAGGGATTCGAATCCATAGAATGAAAATATCCATATTTACATAAAGATAGAGGAGAGGGATAGATGATAGATAGATAGATAGATAGATAGATAGATAGATAGATAGATAGATAGATAGAGGGAAACCACCTCCATACTGTACAATTTCAATGAATAAATAAGCTTTTAATAATTGTACTGTGGTTTTAGAAAATGTTAACACCTGATGTGGTTTGATGAAGGAATTCAGGAATTCTTTGTTCTACTTTGGCAACTTTTTTATAGATTTAAAACTATTGCAAGATGGGGGCACCTGGATGGCTTGGTTGGTTAAGCATCCGACTCTTGGTTTTGGCTCAGGTGATCTCATAGGTGGTGAGATCAAGCCCGGCAGTGCTCTTCTCTCTCTCTCTCTCTCTTTAAAATAAATTAATAAATCTTAAAAAAAAATATTGCAAGATGAAGAGTTAAAATTGCAATAATTTTTAAATATTAAGGTATACATTTCTTTATTAATATGTCATGGTTGTAGAAAACTGAATAGAAGAAAAAAAATCACAACCCATAAATCCATCACACAAAGAGACATTTCTATTGTCTTTGCTTTTTAATGGATATTTTTAAAGGCATCTAAGGGCAAAAAGCTATACAGTTCTAAAGAGACACTTGCTGTGCCTCCTGGATTTATTCCTACATGGCCTTGAGCTTTTATACTGAACACTGGACAGCCATACTTCTAGTGTGCTGACTCAGAATTAAATCCACATGTTGAAACATGGGAGGACAGTGGGCCAGTATCAGACATGGAAAGAGAGCCTCTTCCTCTTCAGTCAGAGCAAGCTTCTGGCCTGGCCAGCTTCCGGCCTGGAAACCACCGTCGGCCCATCCCATCTGGAGAACATTAGCAGGAATTTCCAGGGGTAGCATCAGAACTTCCCTCCAGGCATAACGAGGCCTGATGACAGCCAGGAAATGGTAACAAGATTTCCAGCAGCAGATAAAGAGCAAAACTGATGTTTAAATGATGTAAAATTGCTTTTCTTAATATAGATTTTTGATCAAAAACCAAAGCATCAAGAAGTCATTACAAGGCATCTACCTGGTGAGGCATCATTATGTAACTTGTAAGCAAATAAATAAACACAAGGCTGCAGAAAGGCCCTCTGTTCATGGCCACCAGACCGTATTTCCTGGTAGATGTTATGCCCCACCAACTTGAAATGGCGGTTTCTGCCTTGACAGTGGAGGAAAGCAAACCTAGAGTTCCATGAGCCAGCAGAATGATCCTGTTCTCTGGAATTAGGCTGTTGCTATAGCAACCACCAAATGATGGACAGATTTTTGAATGTGCAGTGGTCTACTGTGATAAGAGCTTCCAGGATATCCACCACGTATTTTCAAACCTGCTACGTCGCGCATACTGTGTAATGATACTAAATACCATGTTTCAAGATCAATTTTAAATGGCTTTCTTTTAAAAATTGAAATGATAAACAATCTGAACTATTTTTAGTGCTAAATAACTATTTGTGCTAATACCAGTTTTACTCACTAGCAAGCCAAGTCGAAATTTGCATTCTTTGTACAGCTCTGCTTATTTGCTTTAAGGAAAGTGGGATGGAATTAATGAAAAAGTATAGTGTCCCCTAGATAACAGTAAAGTTCTTACTGAGGTGAATTTAATGCCAGGAGTTGGATGGGTTCTAAGAAATCAACACAGTAAAAACACAATAAGATGCTTTTGGCCGTCACTTGCTATATATATTTGACTCATTCCCTTAAGAAAATACTATATCTACAGAGCAATTTCATTTTGGTGGAAGTGGGACTGAATAATGCCCATATGACAATAGCATTTCCAGGCAATCAAGTTCAATTCTCTACCTGGGTTTATGCAAAATCCCCTTGACTTCAATACATCCAAAATGCTTTTGACAGCAAGTATTAGAAAAAATGCAATGAGATGCCCAGAACTGCTGGAATTTGGAGCAAGTGGTTTTCTCTGATCCCTGCCTAGCAAAGACCCTCGTAATCATTTAAACCATAGCTGATGTCTAAAGGAACAATCTTAAAACCCAGGGGAGCCTTTTAGTGTGTTTATAATTGACAGAATGTGGATTGACTTTACCAAGAACCTTGGGCAAAAAGTCATCTCCCTTGAGGCAAAGACTGTCAGTGTCTTAAATTTTTTGTTGAAGCATGTTATACTCAGAGAGAAGTGCCCATATCGTAAGTGCAATCAGCTCAATTAATTTAAATAACACACCTGTGTAACCAGCACCCAGTTCAAGACAGAGAATACTATGAGAACCACGGAAGGCTTTCCATGCCCTCCAAACACTATCCCCAAAGCGTGACCACACCCTGACTCCGTAGATCAGTTCTGCCCATTTCTGGGGTTTATACAAATGGACTCAAACAGCATGTTCTGTGTCTGGCTCATTTAGCTCAACGTTGTGTCTGTGAGATTCATTCATGCTGCTGCTTGCAATGACAGTTTGTTCCTTCTCAACCCTGTAGAGTATTTTAGCTGTCATTTTCATTAAAAAAGATGGTCTGGATCTACTTTAACATGGTCAATTCTAGGAAATAGCGACAATTTTCAAGTAACCTTTTTCTCAATGCTGAACATCAAAAGGGATCACAGAGAGTTGGCAGGCACTAATGTGTTTTTCCTTGAAATCTGAGTGATCACACTCTCGTTTTATTGCTTTGATGGTGTTACAGGATTTCTTTTCCTTCAGTGCCTGAGGTTCTCCGTCACGCCGCTTTGAAGCATGAAGAGGCGGACCAGACGAAGAGTGGTGGGCAGCAAAGTTTACTGAGTGATAGTACAAAGCTCTCGAAGAAGAAGGGGACCCGAGAGGGTTGCCACCGGGAGTTTCTAAGTCTAGGGGTTTTTATGGGCTTGTTGGCTGGCTTTTTAAATCTGATTAACCCTCCACGTGCCTGTCACCCCATCAAGTTTTTGTCATCTGCCTATCACATGGGAAAGGGTGGAGGGCTCATTCCAGGGTGGTGTAAAATCCTTTTAAGGGTGGTTTCCTCTTCGGGTGGGGGAGCCCCTTGTCCCTCCCTTCCTTTCGTCCAACTATCCGTCATTAATGAGAGGTCGTGTAAATATCAGGCTTGATTACCTTTGAGGACTGCAGAGCACTGAGAAATATTAGTACTTTTAAAAGTCACCCTAAGCCTTTGTGTGTAGTCACATCCTAATCCCAAATACCGTTTTTTTTTCCACTTCTAAAACATACCGTGAGATTTAGTGGGATTGTTTCAGGGAGGTGCTAATTGATTTCATCCTCTTCTTTTTTTCCTGTCTAAAAAGTCTAAAATGATTTTTCGAAAGGAAAAAACAGATTGCCAGCATGGTTATTTGCAAATATATGACCACACCAAAGAGTCAAGAATTCCACACCTCTGCACCAGTAGTATACTTTTAGAGAAGTCCCCATTTATATTATTGTTGTTGAGACTGCCAAGGGAAAATTTGCAAAAGTTCTGGAGTAAATATATTATTTTGAGAGCCTGCAACATCTTACCCAAAACACAACTCTAAATTTGGATTGCTTTCTTGGAGATTGCTTCTGAAAATTTTACTGTATCATCCAAATGGGGGTAACTTCACATGGTCGATTCATTCAAATGTATAATATTCTCAGGTTCATTCTGATGAAGTAAAATGTGACCCCTGTTTCTAAAATACAGACTAAGGCTTAAAAATTAAAATTAATTCTATTTTTCACACTCTGCTGCATTAACAAATGAATCAAACACAGGCTTATCTTCTCTTTTGGAAAGGAGTTGTAGGAGTTTCAGTGGCCAAGGAGAAAGAAACTAGATAAATATTTTACCTTCTCTTTACTCCAAAACATTTGGAAAAATCGTTTCGAATATTCAAAAACCCTGGAAGTGTGTCTTTTTAGCCCGTTGTTGTTCCTCTACTGCTGGTCAAGTGTTCCCACTTGGTAGCCTTGGAGAAAACACTGCGACGTACAAGAGGAGAAAGATCTCCAGGACTTCAGACTCAAACTTCATAGATATAGACACAAGGGTACACTCCAACACACATGAACCCCAAGGCACATAACACAGATAACATGAAATCGAAAACAGAGCTGCTGTCAGTATTGGCCAGGTGATCCAGAAGGGGTCAAGCCCCACCTTGATACAAGACCAGGGGGCAGTTTGCCTATAAGGTCACAACTATCACTGAGCCCTCCATTTCCCTGGATCTCAGTTTCCTGACAGATACATTGTGAAAGGATTTGACCATGTGGTCGAAGTCTCCTTGCAGAACTAAAATGCTTTGATTCTTCTTCAGAAATATATCAAGTGGTGAGAGGCAGGAAGGAGGTCAGAGCAGAGGCCAGGAATGTGGTGATTATAGTTACAGGGAGCTGGCAGGGTTAGGAATAAATAATTAGATCTCCTGGGACTTCAGGAAGGGAGTCAGGATCTAGGAATGGTGATATACGTTCAGAAATGCCCCTAATCCTGGTGCCTTTGAAGTTCCTGCCAAATGAGGACGTGGCCAGGAGACTGAAACAAGACACAGCATCTGCCCAAGTTGACGTGTACCCGAAGGACAGTCATCACCGGATTACGTGGCACCTGACCCACTTCAGAGAAGGTGGCAATTTGGGCTGGGATATGGGGCTTGGAATATTTTTAATGAACTTTTTAAAGTTTTTGAATAGTTTCAGATTGACATAAAAATGACAAAGATGGTACAGAGATTTGCCATTTACCTCCGTCCAGCTTCTATTGTTAACATCACACATTATTACAGCACATTTGTC
The DNA here is from genome assembly GCF_037043125.1 of Eumetopias jubatus. Taxonomy (NCBI): domain Eukaryota; kingdom Metazoa; phylum Chordata; class Mammalia; order Carnivora; family Otariidae; genus Eumetopias; species Eumetopias jubatus. The sequence goes on along the minus strand of NW_028274815.1, from coordinate 85,637,287 downwards.
ACAATGACTGATCCAACGTCAACACATTATTATTAACTTAAAACCATGCTTTATTCAACTTCCCTTAGTTTTTACTAATGTCTTTTTGCTGCTCTAGGACCCGATCTAGAAGAACAGGTTACATTTGGTCCATGTCCTTTTAGGCTCTTTTGGGCTATGACAGTTTCTCAGACTTGTCTTGTATTTTGAAGACCTTGACAGCTTAAGGAGAGCTGGTCAGGGAATTTGTAGACTGTCAGTTGGGGGTTTGTCTAGAGTCTTTTTTCTTTTCTTTCTTTTTTTTTTTTTGTCCTCCGATAGAAGACGTATCAGATACTAAACTGATAAGAACAGATACTACAAAAGACTCAAAGGCCAAGAAATGATTCATTGTTTTTTTTAATGTTTGGAGTGGGGTTCTGGGCTTTGGGGAGGAAGACTACGGAAGAAACGGTGCCATTCTCAGCACATCAGATCAAGAACACATGGCAGCAACATGATTTATCACTGTTAACATTAACCTTGCTGTTAACCAAAGTAGTGTTTGTCACCTTTCTCCACTGTAAAGTTACTCTTTTTCCCCTTTTCATACTGAAATCTTTGGAAGGAGGTCACTCTGCCGCAGCCCAACTTAAGGGTGGAGAGTTGGACACTTTTCCTTGAAGGAAAATCATTGGGTAAATTATTTGCCATACTTCTGCACAAAAGACTTGTCTCTTTTCTCTCATTCATTTATTCACTGATGTTTATTAATATAGACTTATGGAGATTTATTTTATACTTTGAATTATAACCCAATGCTACTTTATTTTCATTTTCAAATTGTTTCAGCTTTGGCCACGGGCAGCTCTTGCAGTCCGCTCCTGTGTCCCATTGACTTACCACCTTCATTGTGGGTTTGGAGGTTATTTAGATTTGTTTTGTTTTGTTGAGAACTTCCTGATTTTCTAGGATTTGTGTTTTGACAAAAGTGGCTCACCTAGGACAATTCGGCCTTTTGCCTAAGCCTCTTGTTCTGGTTAACTTTATAATCATCTAGATAATGTTTACATGTAGGTATTTTCAGATTTCACATAGATATCAGGGAGCAATATAGGAGGTTGGTTTTTACTTGCTTTGGCCCCAGGGCTGTGCTCTGACTACATATTATACATTCCTATGGTCTTAAAGAGATACCTCTTTTCAGCTCAGGGAATGATTTTCTTTCATGTATTTATTAAAATTCTTCCTACATTTTCATTGTTTTCTTTTTTCTGTTAACTCTTAGTAGTTGGATAGCCTTCTGAATTGAGCCTCTTGAGTTTCAAATCTTTTGTCTTTTTCATTTCCTTGACTTTTTGTTTCATAGTCAAAGAGATTTCTTTACCTTTATCCTTTCAGCCTCTAATATATATACAATCGGTCCCTGTCTCAGGGCATGCAGTTCTTGTTTCTTTTATAAACGCAATCTCCTTAAATCATTCTAGGGATGCCAATTAAAGCTTTTAAAAGTTTTCTTCATTACTTGATTTATTTGTGTTTTTTACAGGGTTTGGGGGAGGAGAGGGTTAGTGTAATTTATTTTAGCAGTAATTACCCCATTGAACGCCCTGCTCACATTTTAGAATGTGGTAATAGGAAGCATGCTTAAAAGCTCTCTGCAGGTGCACAAGGCTTTCCACCTTCAGGCTTCATTTTATGCTTCAGAAGTAGTTCTTATCAGATGGAACCTCCAACTCTGAGCACCAGCACCTCTCTTAGCTGTCCTAATTTTTTCCAGAGTGTCAGTTCAATTCCTTTAGAGAAGAATCGTCAAATATATTATACTGGGGTAAGTGTTTGGTATAGGCAGAGGTAAGGGTAAACTATGGACAAGCCTCTAGTTGGCACATTTTCAGCCCAAATCATAATTTTCACCTTCTGGTCTCTGTTTAACTGGTGGTATGTGCATCTCCAACCACAGACCCTCTGCACAGCACTGAGCAGTTTCTCTCAGTCGCACTTCCGTCTATGTGGACTTGCCATGTAGCTCCTTTGCTTCACAAGTGATTGAATTTATCTGCCAGATATATGCCTAGAAATTAAATTGTTAGTACAATGTACACATGAGTTTGTAATTTTGATAAGTAGTGATAATTTTGCCTACGGGGGGAGATTCCAGTCTACATTCTCACAGGCAAAAAATGAGCCTCTCCAAAATATTTGTGTCATCAAATTTTTGGAATTTTGTCATTCTGATGAACAAAAATGACATGTCAGTTTAATCTTGCTGCATTTATCTTATATGAATGAGGTTGAAAATCTTTTATTTTTTTAGGAGCTACCTATATTCCCTTTCTGTGAACAGTCTGTTTAATTCTTTGACTAAGTCCCTCATTGGTCCTCTGCCTTATTGAATTATACAAACTCTTTATATATTGGGAGATTAATGTTTTGACTATGTCATAAATTACAAATATTTTTAACCATGTTGCAGCTTGTCTTTTGACAGAATTTATAATTTTTTCCCAAGAAAACATTTTTGGTGTTCATATAATCAAGTGTATGCATTTCCATAGTGGTTTTGGAATGTGGTTTAGAGTTAGAAGAAACTGGCCTTCTCTAGAGGAAAAAAACAGGATTATCTCATGTACCTTCTAGTACGTTTTATAGTTTCTTTTTTTTTATTTGTCTTTGGCCCATTTAAAATGCATCCTTGAGCCTAGAGTGCATTATCTAGTGTAGACTATAAGGCTCTTTTACAATATTTGGTACCTTTCCTTCCCCACCCTCCTTACACTAGATTTGACCATGTGACCTGCTTTGGCCAATGAAATGTGAGCTGAAGTAGTCTCTGTCGCTTCTGGTCCGAAGCTTTAAGAGATGATGCATACTTTGTTCTGTTCTCTCTCCTCTCCAGCAAGGCAACAAGCAGGTGTGTCACAGAGAGTCTGGGATTCCAGAGTGACAGTAATGATGACTGGTGCAACAATATATAACACGAATGAGAAATAAATCTTTGTTAGATTAAATTAAGCCACTGAGATTTTAGGGTCCTTTTTCCTGTAGCATAACCTGAACCTTATTTATTATAGGATTTAACTTCATTTTTTTCCGGATGCCTGCCCCATGGTCATATCCCAGATTGTTGAATGTTTTGTCTTTCCTCATTCATCATATGCAACGTTTGAATTAGGGTCAATTTCTAGAGGGTTTGTTTGTTTGGTTTGTTTGTTTTCTTTGTTGTCCCTTGATCATGTCCACATGCATTTTCGTATCTTTCTCAGTGTTACATATCTATGACTAAATATATCGGTTTTAACATTTATCCTTTGACTCCCAACTATTACAAGTAAGATCATTATTTTTTCTCAATTTCTTTCCCCTTTGCACTTGTGATTTTATCAGTTGTGTCATTTCTGCATTATCAGATCATGTAGCACCCACATTTGTGTTCATCTTCATTTCATTGTTAAATATGCTGTGCTTCTTGAAATCCTTTCTTCGTAGTTTCTCTTCAGGCCTTTTGGTTAGCTAAAGAGCATCTTCTTGCAGCTTCCTTAGATGAACTCATAGGAATTTTGCTCAAGTTCAAAACTCTTTGCCTGTCATCCTTACATCTGAAAGACATTTTGACTGAGCATCAAATCCTCAGCTTACTTTTTGTTTCTTTGGACGTCTTTGTCATAAGATGCTATAAAAGAATAAAATAAAGTTGATCCCCCAGCCACCCCCATGCCTTATTTTGCTTGGCTGCATGAAAATTTCTTTCTTTATCCTCAAGCTCCAATGGTTTTACAAGAAAATGACTCGGGTTGATTGGGCTAAATTTAACTTGGGACTTGGTGTATGCTTTAAATAGAAATTTAAGTTGTCTATTAATTCAGGGGAAACTTTTAATGTATTATATATTTAAACACATTTTTCAGTTCTGCTATTTTGCTTCTCTTTTTCAGCAACTCAAGTGTCACATGTCTTTGGTTTATCACCTATATTATTTTTCTAATCATTTTTATTTGATAAAATTTCAAGCATATAGAAAAGGTGCAAGGAGAATAGAAAGTACGCTTATTTTGTCTTCACCCAGATTCACTCATTGTTTATATTTCACTCCATTTGCTTATGATTTGTATATGTTCCATCTCTGTCTCTCCACATACACTCACTCACACACACACACAGTCACACATGTACATGTATTTTTTAACCAATTGAGAATAAGCTGTAGACATTACACCCTTCTGCCCTAAATATATCAGTATATTTCCTGACAAGGCTATTCTTTTATATGATCAAGAACAATGTTCAGGTTCAGGAAATTTAATATTAATACAATCCTATTATCTAATTCCCAGTCTCTATTCAAATTTCATGATTGTCTCTATAATGTCTGCCATGACATCTCCCTCACTCCATCCAAGATTTAATAAAGGGTCACACATTATATTTAATTATCATGTCTCTTTAGTCCCTTTTAATCTGAAGCATTCTTTAGACTTTATTTTCTTTAATGACTGATCAGTTATCTTGAGAATCTCACTCAATGTGTGTAATTGGATGTTTTATCATGATTAGTTGTAGTTCTATGTTTTTGACAGAAATGCTACAGAAGTGGTGCTGTGATCTCAGGGAGTCATAGCAAGATCTTGATTTGTCTCAAAGTTAACTTTGATCCCTTGAGGGACATGGTGTTTGAAAAGTTTCTCTGCTCTAAGCTACTATTTCTTTTTTTTCTCCAAAATATATAAAGAACTTATTTCTTTTCCCTTCATAACTAATAAGTATCTTGTGGGGAGACACTTGAATGGAAACAGGATGTTCACATAGTCTCACACTTTCACCCACAAGTTTTGTTTTGTTTTTGTTTTTGGGTTTTGGGTTTTTTTTTTAAGATTTTATTTATTTATTTGACAGAGAGGGACACAGCGAGAGAGAGAGCACAAGCAGGGGGAGTGGGGGAGGGAGAAGCAGGCTTCCCGCAGAGCAGGGAGCCCAATGTGGGGCTCGATCCCAGGACCCTGGGATAATGACCTGAGCTGAAGGCAGACGCTTAACGACTGAGCCACCCAGGCACTCCTGCCCACAAGTTTTTAATCAACAGCTCTATGACAGTGATTTCCTAACTCCATCATTCCTTCTGCTTTTCTTCATTGCTTTTCACAGTAATGAGGAGCTTGTCCTTCTCATTCATTCATTCATTCATTCATTCATCATTCATTCATTCATTCATTCATTCATATCGGTACCACTGATTGATTCTCATTTTATCCAAGGAGTTACAAATTCCCTTCAGTCATTATTTATTTTGATGCTTACATTGTCCCAGAACTGACCAGCTGAAACATCTTTGTAAGTTGGCTCCTGGGGCCTTTTGGGGAGTCTCCATCATTCTTTGATTACTTTCTTGCTTCCCCACAAAAGGATGCTCTATTACTCATCTTATACTTTCCTTGCCACAACCTTAGAATCAGCTATTTCTCCAAGGAAACCATTCCTCCCAGCCAGTTTATTAGAGAGTGGTATTTAGATCTCAAGATCCGGGTGCTGATTGGTACTGAGGCCTATTTCTCCTAGGCCTCTTCAACCAGGAGAATTGGAAACATATAGTTGGATTGATGTGTGTGTGTGTGTGTGTGTGTGTGTGTGTGTGTGTGTGTGTGTCTGTGATCATGAGATTATACAGATACCTCCAATTCCACTGCATACCACAGGGTTCATTTTAGTCCCTACTCTCGTCAGGCTTGTAACCAGTTCACCAACAGGAGAAGAGAAACTTGAAGCCAATTATCCTCAATATATTTACTTATTTGCTCAATTCTAGTATGCCCAGAAGTAGTTTCAGAATTATTAACCCACAGGACTGTGGAAAACAAAGCTACTAATTAGACTTCAATATGTGTTGTACATATTATTTTTATCTTCAGTCTGAGGTAGATGGTCAAAACAGTATCTAACATGAGTTATTTGGGCCAGTTTCTCTGTTGGATGTTCTCTAATATTTTTAACATTCTTTGCCCATTTTCTTCTGAGTGTTCCTCTCTACTCTCCATGCTGCTTGATTTATTTTTTTTTTCATTCATGTTTGGACCTTGTCCAGTTCCAGCCTCACTTTGGTGATCGTTGGTTGTTTTGTCATATTTCTATCCTGTGTTCCTCCAGCCTATGTTTCATACCCACCCTGTCTTCCATCTCTTTCCTGAGTTCTTGCATTTCTGCTTCATCACATATCTTTTAAAATGGGATTTCTTTTAAATTTATGGAAATGGTATTATTCTTTAAAATCTCTATCTCTCCCATTGCAGTACTTTTCTGGAGAATACCCTTTCTCTGTTCGTAATCTTTGCTGCTCGTTTCTTTCTTTTCATGTACAGCATCTTTGTTCAGATGGACGTTGTATACAAAAGGTTCTAGTTCCTTCTTTACTATAGCATTTATAGGACTGAGCAATTTAGAGCCAACCTATCTGCAAGAGACTTTTGAAGGAAGAGTGAAGCTGGTATAAGTTTCCAGATTTGCTGGTTTCCACAGAGTGCATGCTCTCTGCACCTCAGCCTTCTCAGGCAACTGCTTCCTACAATGGCTGCTTCTATGCCATTCTACATGTAGACCAACTCCTTCACTTCCTTGCCTTATGGAGCCGTTCCATTTCTATACCCTTCTTTCATAATTTTTCCCTCAGGGTGGGAGCCACATTTCTCAAACTTTACTTTTGTTAGCACTTTTTGAAGATCTGCTGTCGTGGGTTTCTGCTGTCAAAAGCTTTCACAAAAACTGTTAGATCTTCTATAGGTCTGGTCTCAGAAAAATCATATTTCTTAAGACCCTGACCTCTAATTTTTACAGCTGTCCACTGCCAAGAGCTTGTAGCTACTTTCCTGAGGCACCAACTGTAATGTATTGAATGGATTTCTCTATGACAGTGCCAAGTATATTTTTTATGGATGTAAGCATTCTGGATTTTCTTAGCCTGGTGACCCAGAGAGCAGAGTCTAAGGCATAGGCTTTTCTAGAACTGCTTTATTAGAAGTGCAACCTCATGGATCAAGAATGAAAGAAAGGGAGAAGAAAGTGGGGGATGAGCCCACCGCTTCACAAAGAGCATGCCTGACTGTTCGTTTGTCTATCACTGTCTTTGGAGAGGCTCTTTCTGCAGCTACTTCTTACATAGTCTGTTCAAGGCAACAAAGGGGAAAGTAGTCCACTGGCTCCTGTTTTCCACTGATTAAAGGTTTGCTCCACAGAATATTAATTTTCTCACACTTCTAAGTTGCACCTGTTTGGGCACCAAACTGAGACCATAGTTCTTACTCCTTAGCATCAGCAGGGAAGCCCCGGTACTAGCTGCAGAGGGCAAGAAGTCACTACAAGTTGATGGCCACCAGAAGTTACTTGTTCAGACTCAGGGTGGCTCTATATTCTCACTGAACAGACACTGTCCCGGTTTAAGTCTATGGCCATGGTATAATTATTAAAAGCACCTCCTTTTACTTTAAAAATTGTTTTGGATTGAATACAAATTAAATATTTATACGGCAGGACCCAGGACAACTGGCCAAAGTCCCTGGAAACAGGTGTATCTGAGAAGATCTGGAGTAGCGTATAAGAGTTATCTGATACACCATCTGGAACATTTTTTCTGGATATCTCCTACCTTTAAGTAGGCTAACCAGTCAGTAATGTTCAGAGAGCACAAAAGTAGCTTTTTTATATTTTCTGGGGACTTCTCTTCACCATTTGCCTGTTAATATAATCAGATATTCATATAAATAGAATGCCAAAATGCATTAGAGGGTGGGCATGGAAATAGAGCTGACCTGATACCCCAGAAGGAGGTGATAAGGTGTCTGTGCAAATGAGGTATCCAATATGACTTTAGAAATATATGTGGACACTATAATATTCAACCTAAAGATTATTGACTTTCAGTACCATTTTAATGGTGACATGCATTGATTGTGTTTAATTAACTGATCCAGAACATACTATTAAAAAGTCTGCTCAAAACAACTTCCAGAAAATGCATGTAATTTAGAAATTGTTACAGGATGCTAAATTCAGCTAAATCTAGAAAGAGCATTATCAAGCAAAATTTATCTTTCTAAATAATCTGTAAGTATTTTCAAACAACCCAGACATAGTAGCCAATGTACTGTTCTACTCATTGTAATTTTGGCTTCAAAGGTAAATTTTAATTGGATATATTGAAAATCCCGGTGAAATTCCAGAGGCAAAGCAATCCATTTTAATTATGAAACTTTCAGAGCACATCATGAAAGCCGTGGTCGCCAAGCATCTGAAAGGTAGATCATGAGTTGTTCCAACATGCAAATCACAAAGCGAGGGGCAAGATTTTTCAAAATATTTTCTCTCTCACAGACTTGAATTTGCATTTAAAAACACAAGAATAAATTTATGAGAGATTTCGTCACAACACCAGCAAGGAAAAGCATACCAAGAGAAACATTAGCTATTAGCTGCCTAAAAGCTCTTTGCTGAGGTAGAAAAGAGAGAGTTGGGATAGGTGGACCATGGAGGCACTTAATCAATGAAGTCAACAGTTCAAAAAATGGGGTATGAGTTTTAAAAGAAAATTATAATAGGTAAAATATTGGAAAATAAAAACTATGAGAAGAATCTGTGCTTACTTAATCTAATATAGGGGTACATTATTTTCTTGATTCTGTGACACCATCAAATAGAAGCTACCTCATCAATTAAATAATAGGCTTTTGGAGGAAAAAAGTGCGTATGTTTGTTTTTGTGTGCTTCTTTTTTTTAACTAAACAAATATAACATACATATCACATACTAATTCATCATTCTTTCTTTCTGTTATTACAAAAGGCTTCCTAATTTAGAAACTAAGGATTGTTTTAATAAGACTTTTGGCCATCAACAGCTTTGAATAACATTAAGGAGACACATTGTCTTTCAGAATCCATACTTGTTTGTGTTCTTGACATATTTAACAACTTTAGGATCAACAGCATAATTTTGAAACATGTAGGATAATATTAGGGTTTTGACTGTATTTCTTATGATTAAATGCCTGACTAGAATCATATTTCACTGAAAGTTAAACAGTTCCTCTTGAAAGTCAGACAGATATCTTATAGATAAATATTCACCGCCTGAGTGACAGAAAGGTGAATTAATTATACCAACCATTCCAAGCTCCCACTATGAGAGTTTTGGCAATTTCCATACCTTTGATTATATTACCCGGAATGTGACAGGCATTTTTTGGCATACAAAATGGTTGTAATCTTAAAATGATAGTTATAAAGTTATGTTTCTAATATATTTTGAGGAATGAATTACAGATCCAAAATTGAGTTAAATTTAAAATTGTTTCTACTATTTCTATTCATTTCACAATATATACGTATATCAAATCATGATGCTGTTCATTTTAAACTTACACAATGTTATATGCCAATTATATTGCAGTAATACTGAAAGAAAAAAAATCAAAGTAAGTAAATAAATAAATAAGCCAACACGTCTAACACAATAAAGTACATTAGCAGGACAGATGAAAGCAAATTCTCTTCAGATAGAAAAAATAAAACAGAAACATCATCTTGCCTGTCTATCAACCAATGAAAAATCTCTACTTGCAATAGGATGGTCAGCTCTTCTCCCTGTCCTTCAAGAAAAAGAAAACAAACTAAAGATTCATCAAAGAACATTTGAAATGATTTAAGGGATGGGATGGGATAAATAATTAAAACTGCTCAGATGGGAAAGTCAGAGGCTGAGTATACGAGCAGTGGCCAGACCATATACAACAATAGAACCCTGCTTCAAAATCTGAACAACCACCTGGGAAGCCACACTTCAACATCTGTGGCGATTGATGCAGTACCATCATGACTTGGTCAAGAATGACTGACAGCTTCCCTTACATTTTGCCCTGGCTTCTAACTCAACACCAACCACAAAAAGCCAAATATGCACCCAAAACAATCACATAAGATATTCCACTTCTTAGTGACCCCACCTCCAACTTCCCCGTGCTACCAAACTCCAAATGGGTCACACCTGCAACCTTCCATCTTATTCCATGATAAAGCTTCTGCACTCTTTAGCCTGCCTTTGAGCCTCCCAAAATACAAGAGATGGTGCCTGATCCTAGCTATGAATAAATAGCCTCTGTTTCTTTTTATGTAGTGACCTTTGCTCATTTCCACAAGGAAAAAAAAATGTTTAGGAGTTAAGATGATAAATACCTCTAAAATCAAGAAGGATAGGCTCAAGTAGAGACTTAATCACCAAATTTTGTCCTTTGAGAAGGAAAATGTCCCCTATGTCATCTAAACACTAAGTCCCCTATGAAAACAGTCATGACAAAGTAAATATCAGACAATTGTATTTTTTTTAAGATTTTATTTATTTATTTGACAGAGAGAGACACAGCGAGAGAAGGAACACAAGCGGGGGGCAGGGGAGGGAGAAGCGGGCTTCCCGCGGAGCAGGGAGCCCAATGTGGGGCTCGATCCCAGGACCCTGGGACCATGACCTGAGCCGAAGGCAGACACTTAACGACTGAGCCGCCCAGGCGCCCTACATCAGACAACTGTAAAAGAACCCATCTTAGGAAATTATTTGTAAAGTTGATATTGCTATGTACAATATTACCTCTGTCTCTTCCAAGATCAGGCTGTCAAGCAAATTTGACCAAGAGACCAGTAAGTAATTAAATCCACAGTAAGATGCAGAAATATTTGAGGGTCAGAACTAATCCAAATCCTACCTCTTTTGTGAAGCTGTTCTGGATCTTTTAAGCACACCCAGTGCTCTGCCTACCTTCATTCGTTATTCTCATAGACTACGGTCACCCATGACCTTAAACTCCATGCATAATTGAGCAACTACTGTGCCTGCCTTGCTAGTGTTTCATGAGTTAGTGTGGTTCCCCGAAGCAAAGGTTACTGTTCTGAGGGAAGGAGCACAGAGTGTGAATTTCCTGGACTACCTATGTCATAACAACACAGATAGACTGACCATTAAGGTTGACTTCCTGTCAGATGTCCTCATGGGATGCTGATGGTTTCTTACATCATAGCTCTTCCCAGAGTTGTGTCATGGTTGCTTGTTTGCTTACCTGTGTCCCCCTTTCAACTGGAAAGACTTCAGGGCAATGACTTGTGTTTTTGTGTGTTGTTGTTGTTGTTGTTCATATTTAAAACCCCCGTACCTAGCTCGGTTGCCGGTTTCAATGTTGAATGTTTTGTTGTCTACCAATATCTATCTGAGAAAAAAACTAGGTGTGAATCAGCAATGATCTAATGGGTAATAGATGATGCATTTACTATTCCAGGGTTAATGAAATTTTCCTTAAATGGACAAATGGCAAATATTAGGCTTGCAGGATATAAGGTCTCTGTGAAAACTAGTCAATTCTATCTCTGTCAGACAAAGCAGCCCTACACAGCAGTAAACAAATGGGCATGACTGTGTAAATAGCACTTTTTTTCACAAAAACAGGGAACTGGATGTAGCCAGAGACCCACAATATGCCTACCTTTGCCATAGAATGTCAACACTTCAAAAAGAGGTGGAAATGAGAAACTTCCAATAAATCTAAGCAATACTTCCCAACATCCATACGATCAGCATCTGGACTAGTCTCAAAAGTGATGTTATTTGTTACCTACATTCATAGTGGAAGAAAACACTAAATTTCAGTCAGAGGTTAGTCAAGACAAAAGTGGGGCCTGGGGTAAGAACCCTGCTGTGGGAGGAATGGAGTCTACCTTCAGTCATCAGTCTTTACAGTAACACTTTCCGTGGATGGATTACACACCATGGTCCAAATATTTAACATACATCATCTTGTTTAATCCTCAAAGAACACTACAGATTAGGCATCATTGTTTCTGTTTCATACCTAAAGAAACAGTGATGGAAGTTACTCAAATGTTTTGCTTGAGAACCCAAGGCTTGTGTGGGGAACAGACAATTTCAAGCCCCGGTCTGCCCACCTGCAGATGCTGTGTGTTCTTCAGACTCTGTGGAGGGGGTGGGAGAAGCCAATGTTATGGGAGGTGTGTTATGTATAGCTTATAACAGTAACCTGTAGTGATCAAATAAACCTAACTTCTATTCAAAATATGATGTTGACATTCTTTTAACTCTTGAAATCTATCACCCAAAGATTAGAAAAAAAAAAACTATTTAATGGAATTTAACTGCTTGGATTAATAATTGTATTGAAATTATATTCATTAGCAAAATGCAACAAACTGCACATTTTTTAAAGATTTATTTATGCGTTTTAGAGGGAGAGAGAGGGATAGAGAAAGCATGGGCGCATGGGGGATGAGGGGCAGAGAGAAAGAATCTCAAGCAGATGCAGCACTTAGCACAACTCTGAGGTGGGGCTCAATCTCACAACCCTGAGCTCATGACCTGAGCTGAAATGAAGAATCAGATGCTTAACCAACTGAGCCACCCAGGCATCCCCAAAGTGCACATTTTTGAAGAAAGAAGTCTTCGTGTTAAAACAGTGTTAGTATTTCAAAAGTCGAAAATAAAGCTTTTCCATAATACAACTGACTATTTTTATTTGAACACATTGTAAAAGTGTTTAAAAGTTCTAATTTTCAAGTTCTCACTAACGTGAAATTAAATTTTTAAAGTGTAAGGTTGATCTGTAACATTTATACAACTTGCTATATGTTCTACATCTGGCAGGTTTTCTTTCTCTTCTTTCTTATCCATAGTCTTCCTCTATATGGATTTTACTAGAAGGAAGCATAAGGATTTCGGGGGTATGGAATCATGATAAACAGGCCTGTTATATAACTGGCTCAAAACATGCACTAAAAAGACTATAAGAATTGATTTGTTCCCCAATAGCTTTTTTTATTATTATTTAAATTTTTTTAAAGATTTTATTTATTTGTTTGACAGAGAAGATAGTGAGAGAGGGAATACAAGCAGAGGGAGTGGGAGAGGGAGAAGCAGGCTTCCCACTGAGCTGGGAGCCTGATGCAGGGGCTCAATCCCAGAACCCTGGGATCATGACCTGAGCCAAAGGCAAATGCTTAATGACTGAGCCACCCAGGCGCCCCTCTCCACTGGCTTTTGACCTGAACTCATTAGCTGCCTTCCTTCAAAGGATGCAAACTTTACAGAGGAAATGCAGAAATAATGACTAGATTTTTAAGTGTACCGATGGAATTTTTCTTTTTGAGATGCTAACAAAGAGATCCTTTGATTTTGTTGGTTTCCTGACTCTTAAACACACTCACAAACACATACACACACAACAACAGTTTGAACAAATTCCTTGTTGAGGTTCAAAAGCTTCCAGGCCCTCACCCTCTGGCTTAGAAAGTCTCTGCCCCTGCCTCTGCCCCTGTGGACGCGTCTCCTCCACTAGGGCATCTCAAAATCCTCCTGCCCTTCAAAGATCTCCTTGACCTGTTAACCTGTCCTGGAGACTTGAAGAAATTCTTACCTAAGGTGTCTTTCCTCTCTTTTTACAAGGGTTTTAAAAAGTCAAAAAAAAAATTTTTTTTAAATAGCAATTTAACATTCAGGTTATTTTGAAGCCTCCATAATCAAAGGCTGCACAAGTAAAGGTTCTGTTAGCACACTCACCCACGTGGTCCATATGTTATATTTTGGATAGGCGAGATGTTAAATATAAGCTTTAATAAATGCAGTGAGGCTAAATGAAGTCAGGAATCGTGATATTTGCATTTACTGTTTAACCGTGATTTTGCCTCACTCTACCAAATGAAGACAGACAACCCTGAGCAGGAGAGGGAGGAGTCATTGTCTACTTGGTTTTTACCAATTTGTAGGCATACAATCTAAGTTTCAACCTTACCATCTCACTCCTGGTCTTGTTTTCTTCTTTATTTAGCTTTTTACTCATCTCTTTTTTCTCTCCCTTCATAAACTCATAGCATGTCTCAAGTATAGAGGGAAGAAGTACAGAGATTATACGACTGGATAGTCACTCTCACGTCTGTTTGGAGATAGGGTTAGGCTGCAGTGGATCTGACTTGTCTTGAATTCATAATTCGTGTGATGCAAGTTGCCATCCAGATGACTGTTGTGGTTGGCTTTGTAATTCAAGAATACTAATATGATTATGTAGTGAAAAGAAAAGCTAAGGAGGAATATACTTTGTTATTTGATTTCAAGTATATTCACAAATAGCTTTCAACACTGACAAGAGAGCGACACGCAGGCACTCTTGTCAAGTAACACCAAACATCTGGATGAAAACTGCAAAAGAAGAATCAAGCAAATTGCCTATTTTTGAATAGTCATGAAGTGAAGCACTCAGATCTTTGGAACATCACACACGGGCTTTTGATGAATGTTTATCCCTCTTCAAAGCAAAAATTCTATGAATACTGCCTTGGATTTCTTACAGATAAATCATAGTGTCTTATCTCAGAATGAGATAGCATTAGAAATGGGAAAGCACTGGAGAGGGGGTTCTCAGGGCTGGCAGAGAAGGAAAGCGGGAATTCATCAGAAATGGGATGGGGTGCACCACCAGAGGGATGAACAGCTACCCTTTCTTGAGGACTTCTATCAGGCATGGGCCACGTACTTCATATGCATCACCTCATATAAGCCTCAAAACAACCCCAGGATTCTAGTTACAACTTATTGAGTGATTATTATGAATTAAGAACTGTTCTAAGCATTTACATTTACTGATTTAGTCCTCACACCAACCTTTTCATAGCTGAGGTCATTGAGAACCACAGAGGTTGGCTTGCCTAATCTATGTACCTAGGGAAGCCACACTCTGTGTGAAGGGGGTGGTCCTAGAGAGGACTACAATGCACAACTCTTCCTTATGTCTCTGAAAAGCTGGAACAGCCTCGGTCTAGTGTTTTGTCTAGAAATCCCTTTTCGCCTGCTCAACAAATAATTATTATGAATAGCTGTCCTTTGTGGAATGGTCAGTGTGTAAGACACTGTTCTAAGTGTGGTATGTGCATTCATCTCTATATTTTATTATCTTTTTTCTTAGAAAACTGAAATCCAGAAAGGTTAATTAACCTGCTCAAGTCAACAAATACTAAATAGAAGAGATTAGATCCATACTGTGAGACTGAAGTTCTGTGTTAAATACTGCAGTAAGCATCACTCACAAGAGCATTTTTGGGCACATGCCATGACAATGTCTGGCTTAGAGGTCGGTTTTGTTCTGATGAAAGGCCAGAATCCTTGTCAGAAATGAGCTAAGGGTCAATTGAAGAAGATATACATAAACCAACAATCAAAATATCTTTAAAAAATTGTTTTAATTAAATGGAAATGCATCAGAAAACACCTTTGTGGGACATGACACTTGACCTGCCACTTACAGGATGCATAAGAAGTTAACTAGCAGAGTAATACTGGGCTCGACACAAAGAAGACTCAGGCTGAATGTGAGCCTATACCTTCTTGCATGGAGCTCTAAGGATGTCACAGCTACAAGAGAGTTACTGAACATGCAAATGATATTTCACCATAGAACCAGAATCCCCTGCATTGACTTGTACCAGAATGTCCCTTTCTCCCTCTCTGCACCTTTCCATCTCACCCACCCTCAATTTCTACATAGCTCTAATACTCAGTATTACTAGGCAGATTTAAATCACACTTCCTTTCAGGCAAATCCTACTATAATCCAATATCCTACTATATTATAATTGTTTCCTTCCATCTCCATCTCCCCTACTGGATTGTGCACTCATATTTTCCTTGCCCAAGTGCCTAGCTCTCCCCCATTCCAGTGCCTCACAGCCACTGAGTAGGTGGTTAAGGGGAAGCTTTGGTTTAGAATAGAGCCCAACCTCCTTCATGCTCAGAGAAGTTGAACTTGTCCTAAAACATGTCAGTAGTAAGAATCAGGGCTAGGATTTAGGTCTTTAGCTCTCTGGCCTAGCTTTCTCTTCATCACAGCATGCTGTCCCCAAATTGAGCAGAGACTGCTTAACTGCTGACCCATGAATACAGAGCTAATAATGTGAAGAATTGGAACTCTGATTTAAGTCTGTTGAGTCCCGATTTAATAATCATCACAGAAAATCAGCTAGGATTTCTTGGCAAAAATTTGAGGTTATACACTGCAATGACAGTTGTTAGAGCATGATGTGGGGACATGCAGGAAGCAGCTAGCAGGGCAGGGATGACATTATCAGTGATCAAACTAAAAACCAGCTAGGGGCACCTAGGTGGCCCAGTCGGTTAAGCATAAAACTTTTTATTTCAGCTCAGGTCATGATCTGATCCAGGTGGTGAGATCGAACACTGCAATCAGGCTCCTTGCTGGGCATGGAGCCTCTTAAGATTTTCTCTCTCTCTCTCTCCCTCTGCCCCTCCCCACTCCTTCTCCAAACAAATAAACAAACAAACAAAACAAACAAACATCAAACAAACAAAAACCTTAAGAACCAGCTAAGTGATGGAAATCAAGGCATTATATGGGTGACTACCCCAGAAATCAAAGATCCATGACAGATCTTCATACTTGACTCGCCTTCAAGCTCCCACATATCTAAGTTAGTCTTGGCTAGTCTTTTCCTAAGCTAACAAAGCTCTTCTGTAAGCTCCCACACATCTAGGTTAGTCTTGGCTAGTCTTTTCCTAAGCTAACAAAGCTCTCTGTCTCTTACAATCCTTACAGAGGAGTAGTACCTGGGTGGCTCAGTCCGTTAAGCTTCTGCCTTCAGCTCAGGTCATGATCCCAGTGTCCTAGGTTCGAGTCCTGCAACAGGTTCCCTGCTCAGCAGGGAGCCTGCTTCTCCCTCTGCCTCTGCTCACTCACTCTCTCTCTCTCTCTCTCAAATAAAGAAAATAAAATAAAAATCTTTATAAAAAAAATCCTTACAGAGGTAACTTAAGATCTCAGCACCAAAAGAAGGTAAAGGAGTTTCCAGGGCTGGTCCAATATGTAAAGAGGTTGAAAGTTATCCCTCCCATTCACACAACAACGAAGAGCTACAAACTGAAAATCAACAACTCTTTTTAGATCCACCTCCCCAAAACTGGGGAGAGAGACAAGGAAATATAGAGCCTCACAGCTTAGTGGAAGCAGAAGCTCCTGGAACCACAAACTGATAGGAAAACTGAAACTGTAATTGATGAATTGTTAGAGGCTCAGTGTGGACAAGCTTGAGAGATAAATGTGGAGGACCCACATGCATTTGTCAATTCTAGTTCCAGAAACCTCATCAGATGCTCAGAGTGGAGATCAGAGAAAAATCTCCTCCTTCTTCTGGCAGGTGAAAGGGAAAAGTAATCGTTATTTTGAACTATACCTAGAGCAATGTTATCTTAATAAAGACCCAACTCAAGAGAAACTATTTTACCAGAGCCTAACATATTTCAGTTTTACTAGAATTCAAGGGAAGGAAAATACCCAAATTCAGCCCTCAGAAGACTTCCTGTCCCACCTAAGAGGGAAAGGATGCTGAGAAGTACTCATCATGAAAGTTACAGCCCAAGGGCACAGACTCACTAAAATACTGAGACCTGATCATAGGGCTATAGAATGCTTCCTCTCCTCTGGACTTCTGCACCGTATCTATAGATGTTGAGAGTTTAGCATCCATTCAGTTTGGCCAAGTGGCCTGCAAGAACTTTAAACCAACACAAGCACCTCATGCAAGTGCATGCCCTAGAGAGTAGACCATAGAGTCACAAACAACTATGTCTTTGATATGATTTCCCCAACAGCCCTTGTGATCCAAAGTCTCCTCCACCTTACAGGGACTTCCTCTTGTGCGCCTCCTAGATAAGACCCCTAAGGGGCTTACCAGCACCTTACTCCTTTGGTTTGAATTGACCAGACCAGCTCTTGCCTGGGAACCACAAAGCACTTGGCCTAGGAACCCTAATAAAGGTATGCACTCCAGGTCCTACTGCTCTGTCTGCACTACACCTTGACTTTCCCATGTAGCCCCTCAAGGCATTCCCCATACTTCTTCCAGGACCCGTGAGTGATAAACTTCTCTATTTCAATTTCTCCTGTTGTTTGTCATTGAACTGTAGTCCACCATCCAGTACACGGTGCTTCCCTGACAAATGCTAACCTAACAAAGTCATAACATTAGTATAACAATGGATATAGACAAGGGAACTGCAAGTCTCAGACCTTATTTAAGAAGAAGTTTCTAGGAGGGGTGCCTGGGTGGCTCCATCGTTAAGTGTCTGCCTTCGGCTCAGGTCATGATCCCAGGGTCCTGGGATCAAGCCCCACATCGGGCTCCCTGCTCCGTGGGAAGCCTGCTTCTCCCTCTTCCACTCTCCCTGCTTGTGTTCCCTCTCTTGCTGCTTCTCTCTCTGTCAAATAAATAAATAAAATCTTTAAAAAGAAAAAAAAGTTTGTAGGAAGACAAAAAGACAATAGAGAAGACAATTTTAGTCATTCACACTAGAGCTAGCACACAGAGTAAACACAAACTCCCAACCACAAAACATAAACCTTCACACTAAAGGCCTATTATCTCAGTTCCTTTCACCCAACACACCATTTCTCACATTCAACAACAAATTACAAAGCGTGTTAGCAAGCAAAACCATAGTTTCCAGAGACAGAGCAGACAACAGAACCGGTATGACAGTTGGGGCACCTGGGTGGCTCAGTCCGTTGAACATCTGACTCTTGATTTCAGCTCAGATCATGGTTTTGGCGGTGACATCAAGCCCTGCTTTGGGCTCCACACTCTGTGTGGAGTCTGGTTGGGATTGCCTCTCTCCCTCTCCCTCTGCCCCTCCCCCTGCTTGCTCGCTCTCTCTCAAAAAAACAAAAACAAAAACAAAAACCAGTATGACAAAGATTTTGGAATTATCATATTAAGAATTTAAAATAACTATGATTGATATGCTAAGAATCAAATGGAAAAAAGTGGACAATGTGAGAACAGATAACTAATATATCCATTAACTATAACAGATGGAAACTTTAGAATAAAAAGGAAATCAAAAACAGTAGAAGAGAAATACAAAATGCTTTTAATAGGCTCTCAGTAAACTTGATACAGCTGACAAAAGAATCTGTGAGCTTGAAGATATATCAGTAGAACTTTTGCAAACTGAAACTTAAAGAGAAAAAAAGAATGAAATCAAGGAAACAAAATATCCAAAAACTGAAGGACAATTACAAAAAGAGAAATGTATAATGTATATGTATAATAGAAATCTCAGAAGGAGGAGAAAGAAGGGAATATAGGAAATATTTGAATGACTGATGATTGAGAATCATCTAAAATTAATGACAGGCAGGATACCACATCTCTAGGAAGCTTAGAGAACCCTGAATGGAATAAATAGCCAAAAATATTCACCTGGGAATATCATGTTCAAACTTACAAAAAATCAGAGAGAAAAAGAAAATCTTGAATAAATCTAGGGGGAAAAATATCTAAGCAGTAAAGAAACAAAAATGAAAATTACATTAGATTTCCCTTCAGAAACCATGTAAGCAAGAAGAGAGGAAAATGAAATATTTAAAATGTTGGAATGAAACCACACCAACTTAGCATTCTGCCTTCAGCAAAATTATCTTGCAAAAACAAAGGAGAAATAAAGACTTTCACACACAAAAACAGGAAATTTGTCACCAGTAGACTTAACTTGCAAGAAATGTTAAAGCTCTTCAGAGAGAATGAAAATGATATAGATCAGAAACTCAGATATACATAAAGTTTGTTCAAAATAATAACAACAATGTATCAAGTGATTGTAGCTTGTAGATGATGAAATGAATGACATCATTGTCATACAGGATGGGACAGAGAAACTGAGAAGACCGAGTTATAAAGCACTTGCACTAACTGTTAAGTGGTATATTGTTATTTGAAAGTGAATTTAGTTGTAAATGTATATTGCCAACTTTAGACAACCACTAACAAATTTTTAAAAGAACTATAATTGAAATGCAAAGAGAACAGAGAAAGTGGAGTCAAATAAAATGCTCATTCAAAACAAGACAGGGCAGAAAAACAGTGTAAGACAAAAAAAAAACAACAAAGAAACAAAGAAAAGAAACAAAGAGCAAGAGAACAGAGTAAAAACAGAGTAGATATTGGGGGTGGAGCAAGATGGTGGAGGAGTAGGAGACCCAGATATCTTCTGGTGTCAGGAATTCAGCTGGATAGGGATCAAACTATTCTGAACACCACAGGAGATCGAAGAAAAGAATAGCAGCATCTGTCTGAACAGAAAAGCGACCACTTTCTGGAAGGTAGGACATGCGGAGAAGTGAATCCGAGGCGATATTCGGGAGGATAGACGGCGGAGGAGGGGGCCTCCGTAGGCCGCTTCTGGCAAGTGATAGACCAGCTGAGCACAAAATCAAAACATTTAGAAGTCGGCTCCGCTGAGGGACATCGCTCCAGTGGCTAAGCGGGGGGTGGAACCCTCGCGGGACAGTGTGGTCTCAGGACCCTCGGGGTCACAGAAAGACCAGGGATACCTGAGTGCAGCAGAGCTCCCAGGTATCAAAGCAGTGAAGCCAGCTGCAGAGACAGAGCCAAGGCACAGGCTCTCAGCTCTGGGTTGCCATAAACTGTGATCGGCGACACGGTTGGGCCAATGCTCCTCCAGCAGGGACCCAAAAAGCAGCAGAGCCAGGGAGACTCCCCTTCCTCCCCTGGGAGGAGCAGCGCGGAAGCACACCGCAGGGATCTGCTGGGTTTGGAGACTCCACAGGGGTTGGGTGCCAGAGATAGCAACGCTCAGTCACAGGCCGGGTGAGCACGGAGTGCGGCCAGAGACCGGGGACACGGGAGTGATTGAGTGCTTTTCTCTGGGGGTGCACTGTGGGGCAGGAACCTGAGATCTCGGCTCCTCTGGGTGAAGATTGGGAGGCCGCCATTTTCATTCTCATCCTCCAAGGCTGTACCAAAAGCTTGCAGGGAACAAACCTCCCGAGAGCAAACCCGAGCAGATTACTTAGCCAGGACCAGCAAGGGCAGGGCAATTCCGCCTCCAGCAAAGACATTTGGGAACCACGGCAACAGGCCCCTCCCCCAGAAGATCAGCAGGAACAGCCAGCCAAGACCAAGTTTACCGATCAAAGAGAATGGCAGAACTCCAGCGCTAGGGGAATACTGCACAAAGAATTCATGGCTTTTTACCATGATACTTTAGTCTTTCAAAGCTAATTATTTTTAACAGTCAATTTTTTTTCTTTTTCCCTTTTTCAACCGAAATCTTATCTATCCCTTTCTTAAAAAACATTTTTATTTTTCATTTTTAGAGTCATATTCTAACCCTTCACAGTAGTTACCCTTATTTTTGGCATATATATATATATATATATATATATACATATAAGTTGTTCTCTCTTTAAAATTTTGAGATATAGTTTCTACTACCAGATCAAAATATACCCTAAATGTCTAGTGTATGGCTTTGTTCTAGTCTCCTGCCTGATCACATTCACTCCCCCTTTTCTTTCTTTCTTAATTACTTTTTTATTTAAATCCTCTTCTGTCTTTTTTCAAAAAATTTTAATCAATTCCTTTTATAAAATTTTTTAAAATTTTCATCTTTATACTCATATATTCCATTTCTTCATCGTATCAACCCTTCTATGTACGTATATAAATCTTTCTTTCTTTAAACTTTAGGGAGTCACATTATTCTAACAGACCAAAATACACCCAAAATCTAGTGTGTGGCACTGATCTATGCACCAGCCTGATCATATTTGATCATATTCTAGTTTTTTTTGCTTTGTTCTGTTTTTATTTGTTTTTATATTTTTCTTTTTCCTTTTCTTTTGTCTTTCTTTCCCTTTCTCTTCCCCTGGTTTCAGGTCTTTTCTGATTTGTTTAGAGTATATTTTCTGGGGACGTTGATACCCTGTTACCATTTTGTTCTCTCATTCATCTATTCTCCTCTGGACAAAATGACAAGAAGAAAAAAATCACCTCAACAAAAAGAACAAGAGGTAGTACCGTCTGCCAGGGACCTACTCAATACGGACATTAGTACGATGTTGGACCTAGAGTTCAGAATCATGTTTTAAAGATACTAGCTGGGCTTGAAAAAAGCATGGAAGTTATTAGAGAAAACCTTCCTGGAGAAATGAAAGAACTAAAATCTAACCAAATCGAAATCAAAAGGCTATTAATGAGGTGCAATCAAAAATGGGGGCACTAACTGTGAGGATAAATGAGGCAGAAGAGAGAATCAGCAATATAGAAGACCAAATGATGGAAAATAAAGAAGCTGGGAAAAAGAGACATAAACAACTTCTGGATCATGAAGGCAAAATTCGAGAGATAAACGATACAATAAGATGAAACAACATTAGAATAATTGGGATCCCAGAAGAAGAAGAAAGAGAGAGAGGGGCAGAAGGTATATTGGAGCAAATTATAGCAAAGAACTTCCCTAATGAGGAGAAGAAAACAGTCATCAAAATCCAGAAGGCACAGAGAACCCCTCTCAAAATCAATAAAAATAGGTCAACACCCCGACATTTAATAGTAAAACTTACCATTCTCAGAGACAAAGACAAAATACTGAAAGCAGCTTGGGAAAAGAGATCTGTAACTTATAACGGCAGAAATATTAGATTGGAAACAGACCTATCCACAGAGACCTAGCAGGCCAGAAAGGACTGGCATGATATATTCAGAGCATTAAATGAGAAAAATATGCCACCAAGAATACTATATCCAGCTAGGCTGTCATTGAAAACCGAAGGAGAGATAGAAAGCTTCCAGGACAAACAAAAATTAAGGAATTTGCAAACACGAAACGAGCCCTACAAGAAATATTGAAAGGGGTCCTCTAAGCATAGATCAGAAGGAACACAGACAATATACAGTAACAGTCACCTTACAGGCAATACAATGGCACTAAATTCATATCTTTCAAAAGTTACCCTGAATGTAAATGGGCTAAATGCCCCAATCAAAAGACACAGGCGATGAGATTGGATTAAAAAACAAGACCCATCGATATGCTGTCTGCAAGAAACTCATTTTAGACCCAAAGGCACCCCCAAATTGAAAGTGAGGGGGTGGAAAACCATTTACCATGTGAA
The DNA here is from genome assembly GCF_037043125.1 of Eumetopias jubatus. Classification (NCBI taxonomy): domain Eukaryota; kingdom Metazoa; phylum Chordata; class Mammalia; order Carnivora; family Otariidae; genus Eumetopias; species Eumetopias jubatus. Next base: position 85,614,318 of record NW_028274815.1, on the reverse strand, counting down.
TGGACACCGAAAGAAAGCTGGGGTAGCAATCCTTATAGCAGACAAATTAGATTTTAAACCAAAGACTGTAATAAGAGATGAGGAAGGACACTGTATCCTAATTAAAGGGTCTATCCAACAAGAAGATCTAACAATTGTAAATATCTATGCCCCTAACATGGGAGCAGCCAATTATACAAGCCAATTAATAACAAAAGCAAAGAAACACATTGACAGCAATACAATAATAGTGGGGGACTTTAACACCCCCCTCACTAAAATGGACAGATCATCTAAGCAAAAAATCAACAAGGAAATAAAGACTTTAAACGACACACTGGACCAAATGGACTTCACGGACATATTCAGAATATTCCATCCCAAAGCAACGGAATACACATTCTTCTCTAGTGCCCATGGAACATTCTCCAGAATAGATCACATCCTAGGTCTCAAATCAGGTCTCAACCGGTACCAAGAGATTGGGATTATTCCCTGCATATTTTCAGAACACAATGCTTTGAAACTAGAACTCAATCACAGAGGAAAGTCAGAAAGAACTCAAATATGTGGAGGCTAAAGAGCATCCTACTAAAGAATGAATGGGTCATGGGGGGTGGAGCAAAATGGCGGAGGAGTAGGAGACCTGGATTTCATCTGGCCTCAGGAATTCAGCTGAATAGGGATCAAACCATTCTGAACACCTACAAACTCAACAGGAGACCGAAGAAAAGAAGAGCAACAACACTCTGAACAGAAAAGCGACGACTTACTGGAAGGTAGGATGTGCGGAGAAGTGAATCCAAGGCGATATTCAGGAGGATAGATGGCGGGGGAGGGGGCCTCCGTCCGCCGCTTCTGGCAAGTGATAGAGCAGCGGAGCACAAAATTGGAACTTTTAGAAGTCGGCTCAGCTGAGGAATGTCGCTCCAATGGCTAAGCGGGGGGTGGAACCTTCGTGGGACAGTGTGGTCTCAGGACCCTCGGGGTCACAGAAAGACCAGGGGTGCCTGAGTGAGGTAGAGCTCCCAGGTATCGGACCAGGGAAGCCGGCTGCAGAGACGGAGCCAAGGTGGGGGCTCCCAGCTAGGGGTTGCCATAAACTGTGATCCGTGGCCCAGTCGGGCCACTGCTCCTCCAGCAGGCACCCAACAAGCGGCAAATCCGGGGAGACTCCCCTTCTCCCCCCAGGAGGAGAGGCATAGGAGTGCACTGCAGGGATCTGCTGGGTTTGGAGACTCCACACTGATTCGGGTGCCAGAGATAGAAATGCTCGGTCACAGGCCGGGTGAGCACAGAGTGCGGCCGGAGACCGGGGACACAGGAGTGACTGACTGCTTTCTCTGGGGAGCACTGAGGAGCGGGGCCCCAAAGTACTCTGTTCCTCCGGGCGGAGATTGGGAGGCCACCATTTTCACTCTCAGCCTTCATAGCTGTACGGAAAGCTTGCAGGGAAAAAAGCCTCCAGAGAGCAAACCCGAGCAGATTGCTGAGCCCGGACCAACAAGGGCAGGGCAATTCTGCCTCCCGCAAAGACATTTGGGAACCACAGCAACAGGCCCCTCCCCCAGAAGATCAGCACGAACAGCCAGCCAGAACCAAGTTTACCGATCAAGGAGAACAGGAGAACTCCAGCGCTAGGGGAATACTGCACAAAGAATTCACAACTTTTTTACCATGATTCAATAGTTTTTCAAAGTTAATTTTTTTTAACTTTTTTTTTGAATTTTTCTTTTTCCCTTTTTCAACCAACATCTTCTCACTTTTTGAAAAAAAAACATTTTTATTTTTCATTTTTAGAGTCATAGTCTATCCCTTCATAGTAGATACCCTTATTTTTGGCATATATATATAAGTTGTCCTCTCCTTAAAATTTTGAGATACAGTTTCTTCTAACAGATCAAAATATACCCTAAATCACTAGTGTATGGCTTTGTTCTAGTCTCCTACCTGATCACATTCTCTCCCTTTTTTTTTAAATCTTCATTTTTCAAACAACTTATCTTATCAGTTACTTTTATAAAATCTTTTATAATTTACATCTTTACAGTCATCTTCCATCACTTCATTGTATCAACCCTTATTTTGTACATATATAAGTCTTTCCTTCTTTAAAATTTTAGGAGGCATTTTCTTCTGACAGACAAAAGTACGCCCAAAATCTAGTGTGTGGCACTGATCTATGCACTAACCTGATCATATTTCATAATATTCTGTGGTTTTTTTTTTTTGTTCTGTTGTTTTTTTTGTTTTGTTTTTATCTTTTTCTTTTTTTTTTTTCTCTTTCTTTTTTCTTTCTTTCCCTTTCTTTTCCCCTGGATTCAGGTCTTTTCTGATTCCTTTAGAGTATATTTGCTGGGGACGTTGTTAATCTGTTAGCATTTTGTTCTCTCATTCATCTATCCTCCTCTGGACAAAATGACAAGAGGAAAAAAATCAACTCAGCAAAAAGAACAAGAGGTAGTACCGTCTGCCAGGGACCTACTCAATACGGACATTAGTACGATGTCGGATCTAGAGTTCAGAATCATGACTTTAAAGATACTAGCTGGGCTTGAAAAAAGCATGGAAGTTATTAGAGAAACCCTTCCTGGAGAAATAAGAGAACTACAATCTAACCAAATCGAAATAAAAAATGCTATTGATGAAGTGCAATCAAAAATGGGGGCACTAACTGCGAGGATTAATGAGGCAGAAGAGAGAGTCAGCGATATAGAAGACCAAGTGATGGAAAATAAAGAAACTGAGAAAAAGAGATAAACGACTACAGGATCACAAGGGCAGAATTCGAGAGATAAGCGATTTGATAAGACGAAACAACATTAGAATAATTGGGATCCCAGAAGAAGAAGAAAGAGAAAGAGGGGCAGAAGGTATGTTAGACTAAATTATAGCAGAGAACTTCCCTAATGTGGGGAAGGAAACAGGCATCAAAATCCAGGAGGCACAGAGAACCCCTCTCAAAATCAATAAAAATAGGTCAACACCCCGACATCTAATAGTAAAACTTACGAGTCTCAGAGACAAAGAGAAAATCTTTTTTTTTAAAAGATTTTATTTATTTGAGAGAGAGAGAATGAGAGATAGAGAGCACAAGAGGGAAGAGGGTCAGAGGGAGAAGCAGACTCCCTGCTGAGCAGGGAGCTCAATGTGGGACTCGATTCCAGGACTCCAGGATCTTGACCTGAGCCGAAGGCAGTTGCTCAACCAACTGAGCCACCCAGGCACCCAACAAAGAGAAAATCTTGAAGGCAGCTCTGGAGAAGAGATATGTAACCTATAATGGTAGAAATATTAGATTGGCAACAGACCTATCCACAGAGACCTGGCAGGCCAGAAAGGACTGGCATGATATCTTCAGAGCACTAAACGAGAACAATATGCAGCCAAGAATACTATATCCCGCTAGGCTGTCATTGAAAACTGAAGGAGAGATAGAAAGCTTCCAGGACAAACAAAATTTAAGGAATTTGCAAACACGAAATGAGCCCTACAAGAAATATTGAAAGGGGTCCTCTAAGCAAAGAGAGAGCGTAAAGGCAGCGTAGACAAGAAAGGAATAGAGACAATAAACAGTAACAGTCACCTTATAGGCAATACAATGGCACTAAATTCATATCTTTCAATAGTTACCCTGAATGTAAATGGGCTAAATGCCCGAATCAAAACACACAGGTGATGAGATTGGATTAAAAAACAAGACCCATCAATATGCTGTTTGAAGACCCTCATTTTAGACCCAAAGACACCCCCAGATTGAAAGTGAGGGGGTGGAAAACCATTTACCATGCGAATGGACACCAAAAGAAAGCTGGGGTGGCAATCCTTATAGCAGACAAATTAGATTTTAAACCAAAGACTGTAATAAGAGATGAGGAAGGACACTATATCCTACTTAAAGGGTCTATCCAACAAGAAGATCTAACAATTGTAAATATCTATGCCCCTAACATGGGAGCACCCAATTATATAAGCCAATTAATAACAAAAGCAAAGAAACACACTGACAACAATACAATAATAGTGGGGGACTTTAACACCCCCTGACTGAAATAGACAGATCATCTAAGCAAAAGATCAACAAGGAAATAAAGACTTTAAACGACACACCGGAACAAATGGACTTCACAGACATATTCAGAACATTCCATCGCAAAGCAACAGAATACACATTCTTCTCTAGTGCCCATGGAACATTCTCCAGATTAGATCACATCCTAGGACACAAATCAGGTCTCAACTGGTATCAAAAGACTGGGATTATTCCCTGCATATTTTCAGACCACAGTGCTTTGAAACTAGAACTCAATCACAAGAAGAAAGTCGGAAAGAACTCAAATACATGGAGGCTAAAGAGCATCCTATTAAAGAATGAATGGGTCAACCAGGAAATTAAAGAAGAATTAAAAAAAACTCATGGAAACAAATAAAAATGAAAACACGACTGTTCAAAATCTTTGGGATACAGCAAAGGCAGTCCTGAGAGGAAAGTATATGGCAATACAAGCCTTTCTCAAGAAACAAGAAAGGTCTCAAATACACAATCTAACCCTACACCTAAAGCACCTAGAGAAAAAACAGCAAATAAAACCTAAACCCAGCAGGAGAAGAGAAATCATAAAGATCAGAGCAGAAATCAATGAATTAGAAACCAAAAGAACAGTAGAACAGATCAACAAAACTAGGAGCTGGTTCTTTGAAAGAATTAACAAGATGATAAACCCCTGGCCAGACTTATCAAAAAGAAAAGAGAAATGACCCAAATCAACAAAACTATGAATGAAAGAGGAGAGATCACAACCAACACCAAAGACATACAAACAATTGTAAGAACATATTATGAGTAACTCTATGCCAGCAAATTAGATAACCTGGAAGAAATGGATAAATTCCTAGAGAATTTATCCACCAAAATTGAACCAGGAAGAAATAGAAAACCTAAACAGACCTATAACCACTAAGGAAATTGAAGCAGTCATCAAAAATCTCCCAACAAAAAAACAGCCCAGGACCAGACGGCTTCCCAGGGGAATTCTACCAAACATTTCAAGAAGAATTAATACCTATTCTCCTGAAACTGTTCCAAAAAATAGAAATGGAAGAAAAACTTCCAAACTAATTTTATGAGGCCACAATTACCTTGATCCCCAAACCAGACAAAGACCCCATCAAAAAGAATTATATACCAATATCCCTGATGAACATGGATGCAAAAATTCTCACCAAAATACTAGCCAATAGAATCCAACAGTACATTTAAAGGTTTATTCACCATAACCAAGTGGGTTTTATCCCTGGCCTGCAAGGTTGGTTCAACATCTGCAAATCAATCAACATGATACAATATATTAACAAAAGAAAGAACAAGAATCATATGATCCTCTCAGTAGATGCAGAAAAAGCATTTGACAAAGTGTAGCATCCTTTCTTGATCAAAACCCTTCAGAGTATGGGGATAGAGGGTACATACCTCATTATCATTAAATCCATCTATGAAAAACGTACAGCGAATATCATTCTCAATGGGGAAAAGCTGAGAGCTTTCCCCCTAAGGTCAGGAACGCAGCAGGGATGTCCACTATCACCACTGCTATTCAACATAGTATTAGAAGTCCTAGCCACAGCAATCAGACAACAAAAAGAAAGCAAAGGCATCGAAATCGGCAAAGAGGAAGTCAAACTCTCACTCTCTGCAGATGATATGATACTTTATGTGGAAAACCCAAAAGACTCCACCCCAAAACTGCTAGAACTCATACAGGAATTCAGTAAAGTGGCAGGATATAAAATCAAGGCACAGAAATCAGTGGCATTCCTATGCACAAACAACAAGACAGAAGAGAGACAAATGAAGGAGTCGATCCCATTTACAATTGCACCCAAAACCATAAGATACCTAGGAATAAATCTAACCAAAGAGGCAAAGGATTTGTACTCAGAAAACTATAAAATACTCATGAAAGAAATTGAGGAAGACACAAAGAAATGGAAAAACGTTCCATGCTCATGGATTGGAAGAACAAACATTGTGAAGATGTCAATGCTATCTAAGGCAATCTACAGATTCAGTGTAATCCCCATGAAAATCCACTTTTTTCAAAGAAATGGAACAAATAATCCTAAAATTTGTATGGAACCAGAAGAGACCCCGAAGAGCCAGAGGAATGTGGGGAAAAAAAGCAAAGCTAGCGGCATCACAGTTCCGGACTTCCAGCTCTATTACAAAGCTGTCATCATCAAGACAGTATGGTACTGGCACAAAAACAGACACATAGATCAATGAAACAGAATAGAGAGCCCAGAACTCATCTTTGACAAAGCAGGAACGAATGTCCAATGGCAAAAAGAGAGTCTCTTCAACAAATGCTGTTTGGAAAATTGGAGAGCCACATGCAGAAGAATGAAACTGGACCATTTCCTTACACCAAACACAAAAATAGACTCCAAATGGTTGAAAGACCTAAATGTGAGACAGGATTCCATTAAAATCCTAAGGGAGAACACAGGTAGCAACCTCTTCGACCTCAGCCGCAGCAACTTCTTTCTAGAAACATTGCCAAAGGCATGGGAAGCAAGGGCAAAAATGAACTATTGCGATTTCATCAAGATAAAAAGCTTTTGCACAGCAAAAGAAACAGTCCACAAAACCAAAAGACAACCAACAGAATGGGACAAAATAGTTGCCAATGACATATCAGACAAAGGGCTAGTATCCAAAATCTATAAAGAATTTATCAAACTCAACACCCAAAGAACAAATATTCCAATCCAGAAATGGGCAGAAGACATGAACAGACATTTTTCCAAAGTAGACATCCAAATGGCCAAGAGACACATGAAAAAGTTCTCAGCATCACTCGGCATCAGGGAAATCCAAATCAAAACCTCAGTGAGATACCACCACACACCAGTCAGAATGGCTAAAATTAACAAGTCAGGAAACGACAGATGTTGGCGGGGTTTTGGAGAAAGTGGAACCCTCCTACACTGTTGGTGGGAATGCAAGCTGGTGCGGCCACTCTGGAAAACAGTATGGAGGTTCCTCAAAAAGCTGAAAATAGAGCTACCATATGATCCAGCAATTGCACTACTGGGTATTCACCCCAAAGTTACAAATGTAGGGATCAGAAGGGGTATGTGCACCCTGATGTTTATAGCAACATTGTCCACAATAGCCAAACTGTGGAAAGAGCCAGGATGTCCATCACCAGATGAATAGATAAGGAAGAAGTGGTATATATATACAATGGAATATTATGCAGCCATGAATGGAATGAGATCTTGCTATTTGCAATGACATGGATGGAACTGGAGGGTGTTATGCTGAGTGAAATAAGTCAATCAGAGAAAGACATGTATCATATGACCTCATTGATATGAGGAGTTCTTAAACTCAGGAAACAAACTGAGGGTTGCTGGAGTGGGGGTGGGGTGGGAGGGATGGGGTCTTTGCGTGATAGACATTGGGGAGGGTATGAGCTATGGTGAGTGCTGTGAATTGTGTAAGACTGTTGAATCACAAATTTGTACCTCTGAATCAGATAATGCAATATATGTTAAGAAAAAAAAAGAAGAAGATAGCAGGAGGGGAAGAATGAATTGTGGTAAATCGGAGGGGGAGATGAACCATGAGAGATGATGGACTCTGAAAAACAAACTGAGAGTTCTAGAGGGGAGGGGAGTGGGGGGATGGGTTAGCCTGGTGATGGGTATTAAAGAGGGCACGTTCTGTGGGGAGCACTGGTTGTTATGCACAAACAATGAATCATGCAACACTGCATCACAAACTAATGATGTAATGTATGGTGATTAACATAACAATAAAAAATTTAAAGAAAAAAATTGTTTTCTCTCTTCATAAAAAGAGACATTAAACTAGACTTATTTGATGTGTTAAATTACAGGAGTAGTATAGTCAAAATAGAAATAATGCTATACCTTCTTTATAGATATCCTCGTATGGATATATATTATTAATATAAGTGTTCTAGAAGTTATATGAAATTCCTAAAAATCTGATTTGTAATGTTATTAGTCATAATTCCAGTTATCTTAAAATGTATGTCACAGAAATAACCAAATTTCTTTGTTAATTGCATTAAAATAAACTCTCATCAGATCCTTAAAAAAAATAGAGTATATATTAATCCAGCTGTATTTATAATCACTTTAAAAGTGAATGGTCTAAATATATCAGTTAAAACACAGAGACTGACAAAGTATTAAAAAAAGCAAGACCCAAATATATGTTGTCTACAAGAAACCCATTTTAAACCTAAAGGCACAGATAGATTTAAAGCAAAGGGATAAGACAGATACAATATGCTAACACTAATCCAAACAAAGCTGGAGTAACTGTATTAATTTCAGACAAAGCAGACTTCAGAGTAAGAAAAATGATCAGGGATAAAAAGAAGCATTGCATAACGATAAAGACATTAACGCCAACAAAAACATAACAGTCTTTAATACACTTAATGGAAGAGCATAAAAATACATGAGACAAAAAGTGATAGAACCACAAGAAGAAACAGACAAATCCACTATTGAAGCTGAAGTCTTTAACACATGTCTATGAGTATTGACAAATCCAGCAGAAAAAAAAATCAGTAAGGATACCAATGACTTTAATAACACCATCAATCAGCTAGATTTAACTGGCATTTATACAATACTTCATCTAATGATAACAGAATATACTTTTTCTCAAACTCACATCGAACATTCCCCCAAACAGAATAGATCTTAGGACATAAAGCACACTTTTTTAAAATTTTTGTATTATGTTATGTTAGTCACTATACAGTACATCATTAGTTAATAAAGCACACTTTAATAGCAAATTTTAAAGAATAGAAATTATACAAAGTATGCTTTCATAGCACAGTGGAATTAAACTAGAAATCAACAACAGAGAAATAACTAGAAATCCCCAAAATATTTAGAAATCAAACAGTCCACTTCTAAAAAATGCATAGGTCAAAAAATCTCAAAAGAAATTTAAAAATATTTTGAACAAAATGAAATGAAAATACAACTCATCAAAATGTGTTGTATGCAGGAAAAGCAGTGCTTAAAGTGAAATTTATAGCATTTAATGCACATAACTGAAAAAACAAAAGATACAAAATTAATAATCAAAGCTTCCATCTTACAATATAGGAAAGGAAGATCAAGTCAAATCTAAACATGCAGAAGAAAAGAAATAATAAAAATTAGAGCAGAAATAGATGAAACTGAAAACGAGAAAACAATAGGAAAAAAATCAATCAAATTGAAACCTGATTCTATGAAAAGATCAATAAATTGATAAACTATCTAGCCAGGCTAACTACGAAAAAAAAAAAGAGAGAGAGAGAGAGAAGACATAAAATTCTAGTATCAGAAATGAACTAAAGGTGATCTCTACCAATACCATGGACATTAAAAAAATAATAAAGGAACATTTTGAATGCCTCTTTGCTTCAAAATCTGATTACTTAGATGAAGTAGAGCAATTCTTTGAAAGACAAAATATACCAAACTAACACAAGGAGAAACAGATAATCTAAATAGACATATCTGTTAAAGAAATTAAATCAATAATTAATTAATAACCTTAACCAATAAATAATTAATAATCTTCCAAACAACAAGTGCCAGACCAAGATGGGTTCACTGATGGATTCTAGGAAATATTAAGGAAAGAAATGACATCAATATGTTGCTCATAATTAGAGAGAGAATGCTTCCTAAGTCATTCTATGAGGTCATCATTATCCTCAGACCAACACCAGAAAAAGAAGTTACAAGAAAGGAAAACTACAGATCAATACCTTTCATGGATGCAAAATTCCTGTGAAACATGAGAAATGAAACATAAGAAAATTGAATCCCAAATGGAACATGAGAGAATTGAATCCAACAATGTATAAAGGCAATTATGCACTGTAAGCATAACTTATTCCAGGTATGGAAGCTGGCTCAGCATTTAAAAATCAATTAATGTGGGGTGCCTGGGTGGCTCAGGCAATTAAGCATCTGCCTTTGGCTCGGGTCATGAACTCAGGGTCCTGGGATGGAGCCCCACATCGGGCGGGCTCCCTGCTTCTCCCTCTCCCACTCCCCCTGCCTGTGTGCACCTGCTCTCTCTCTCTGTCAAATAAATAAATAAATAATCTCTAATAATATAAAATAAAAAATAAAAATCAATTAATGTAATCTATCACATCAATGTATTAAAAGAGAAAAAACATATACAAATAGATGTAGAAAAGCATTTGACAAAATCCAACACACATTTATGATAAAAACCCTAAGCAAACTAGGAATAAAGTGAATTTCCACAACTTGACAAAGTACATCAATGAAATGCCTACAGGTAACAACTTACTCAGTCATGAGAAACTTTCCCCCAGAGATCAGGAATGAGGCAGGGATATCTCTTTTTACCATTTCCTATTGAAAGTCCTAGCTAATGCAATCAGATGAAAAAAGAAAAGATATACAGATTGAGAAGGAATATATAAGCTTTGTACACAGACAAGATTGTTTTTGTAGAAAATCCCTAAGAACCAACAAAAAAAATCCTGGAAATAATAAGTGATTATAGCAAAATTTTAGGATATGAAGTTAACATACAAAGTCAATTGTTCATATACCAACAATAAATTATTGGAATTTAAAATTAAAAACACAATACCATTTACAATAGTTGTCTCCTCATGGCTGCAAGGTGGCTGGAAAAGGTCTGAGCATCTCATCTTCATATAGCAATGTCCAAGACCTGGGGAAAGAATGGTCCTTATTTGCATCACTTTTTAATAAAGAAAACCTTTTTAGAGACAAGAACCTCCCTCCCCCTAACACACACACACACCACTACCACCAATGATGAATTCTGTTCAAACCTTTGACCCATTTTTTAATTGGATTCTCTGTTGTCTTATTATTGAATTTTTAAAGTTCTTTGAATATTTTGGATACCAATCCTTTATCAGATACGTTTTTATAGAGATGTTCTCTCAGGCAGTGAATATCTTTACACTCTCTTTGCAGTATCTTTCACAAAGCTGAAGATTTAAATTTTAATGAAGTCCAACTTATTAATTTTCTTTCATGGATCACGCTTTTAGTGTTATATCTAAAAAAATCATTACCAGGGGCATCTGGGTGGCTCAGTCGGTTAAGCATCTGCCTTTGGCTCAAGTCATGATCCTGGGATCCAGCCCCATTGGGCTCCCTGCTCAGCAGGAAGTCTGCTTCTCCCTCTTCCTCTGCTGCTCCCCCTGCTTGTACTCTTTCTTGCTTTCTCTCTCTCAGATAAATAAACAAAATCTTTAAAAAAAAATTAAAAATCATCACCAAACCCATCTAGAATTTCTGCAGTGTTATCCTTGGGAAATTTTATAGGTTTGCATTTTGCAATTATTGTTATTCCATTCCTTCCACCAGTGATTGTTGCGGCAATGGGCAGAAGGACATTTACATTCTTACAGCAATCTCTGCTAAGAGGAATGGAATAATTCTAATTGGTTTTGACTATTGATTTTCAAACTTCTTTCACCATTGGAATCATCTGGTATATTAGTCAGGTCAGGGTTCTCCAGAGAAACAAAACAAACTTGAGGGGTGTGTGTGTGTGTGTGTGTGTGTGTGTGTGTGTGTGTGTGTGTGTGTATGCACGTGCACATGTGTATATGCATGTGCATGTGTAATAAGGAATAGGGTCTCACATTTATGAAGGTAGGTGAATACAAAACCTGCAGTATGCGTCAGCAGGCTGGAGACCGAAGGCGGTACACTTCCAGGCCAAAGGCCTTCTGATGGAGAATTTCCCTAGGCAGTTCATTTGGTTCTATTCAAGCCTTCATCTGACTGGATGAGACCCATCCACATTATGGGGAACAATCTGCTTATTCAAAGTTCACTGATTTAAAAGCTAATCTCATACCCAAACACCCTCCAAGCTGACCCATAAAATTAACCATCATGAGTTAACCCCCTGTCAAATTGACACTCCTTAAACCACTGTTAATCTCCAAGTAGAGACACCAGCAAGATCTTACTTCCACTTGACATTCCTGCAATAACCAAAAACTCACAAAAATCTTTCCCCAGGGAGGATTTGAGGTCCTTGCATGACATTTACTCTTCTCACTGATATGCCATAACTTAAACACTATGATATAAAGCTACAATATCTAAATAATGTGATATAAAATCAATATAACATAGTTGCATAATGATGGAATAAGAGAGGGAAGAAAACAAAGGTATTTGTTTAACACACACACACAAACACACATTCATGACAAAATAAGAAGGAGGAAATACTCATGACAATTATATCTCTCATTTCTCTAAGTGGTCACATGGTCTCAGTTGGTATCTATAACTACCTTCTTCCACCACTCATTCTGTATTCTCTTTGCCTTCATCAAGCACTTTATTTTTTATTTTTTTAAGATTTTATTTATTTGACAGAGAGAGAGACAGTTTTTTTTAAGATTTTATTTATTTATTTGACAGAGAGAGAGACACAGCGAGAGAGGGAACACAAGCAGGGGGAGTGGGAGAGGGAGAAGCAGGCTTCCCGCCGAGCAGGTAGCCTGATGCAGGGCTCAATCCCAGGACCCTGGGATCATGACCTGAGCTGAAGGCAGATATTTAATGACTGAGCCACCTAGGCACCCCTCATCAAGCACTTTAGCCAGTTATGGTTCTTTACCCAATGGGATGACCCAAACTGTCATCCCTAAAAAGTCCTGGCCATTATTAGTCCTGCCTGAAGTGTGTTGTTGTAGTTATCCATGACCTCAGTCACAGGGCAGGGTGATCCTTAGAGATGCCTAAAGGATCTCCTGTATTCCAGACAGACTCTTCCTTACCTTTACTGTGGAATAGCGGTCCAGTCTCCCAATCAAGATCGGTCACCACAGCCTGCACTGTAACTCCCTTCTTTGCATGTTAAATCAGAAGCATGAGGATTTCCAATTGGCTGGGTAGCAGACTTAACTTCCAGTTCAAAGGAATCATTGCTGTGCCTCCTGGAGGAAACATTCTTCCCTTTAGAAATAAATCCTTTTGGGGGCACCTGGCAGGCTCAGTTAATAGACAATGTGACTCTTGATCTCGGGCTTGTTAGTTTGAGCCCCACGTTGGTTGTAGAGATTACTTAAAAATAAAATCTTTGAAAATATTTAGAAATAAGTCCTCTAGGCCAGCAAAACCTAATATCACAGGGATAGGAAACAAAAATTTTGCTAGTGAGTCAATAAGAGTAACAGTGAGTGATACCACTCGCATTTCCACCCCTCGATTCCTGGACCCATGCATCCTGGCTATGGACGAAACAGCACCATCTATTAGATGCTAATTTAGACCACACATAGCCTCCTAGAGAACCTTGTCCCAGCTTTGCAAGGTATTTCCACCTAGTTGGCACTGTAAACAAATTTTCAAAGGCCATTCCTCCATTTTATCTAGCCAGTTGTTTCAGGATGGTGGGGAGCATGGTAAGACCAGTAAATTTCATGAGCATGGGCCCATTGCCATGCTTCATTTGCTGTGTGATGAGTTCCTTGACCAGAAGTGATGCTGTGTGGAAAAGTATGATGATGTATAAGGCATTCTGTAAGTCCACAGATGAGAGTTTTGGCAGAAACAATGCACACAGGGAAAGCAAATCCATACCCAGAGTAAATGTCTATTCCAGTAAGAACAAAATGCTGCCCCTCCCATGATGGAAGCAATCCAATGTAATCAGGTACTGGCTAATCACCCTGGGGAATGGTGCCATATCTGGGACTCGGGGCTGGTCTCTGCTGCTGGCAGGTAGGGCATTCAGCAGTGGTCAAAGCCAGGTTGGACTTGGTGAGTGGAAGTCCATGTTGCTGAGCCCATGCATAAGCTCCACCCTGCTACCATGGCCACTTTGTTCACCATTGGGTGATAACAAGAGTGGCTGAGGAAAGAGGCTGACTATTATTTACAGAAAGTGTCATCCTGTCCATTCCATTATTAACATCCTCCTCTGCTGAGGTCACCTTTTGGTGAGCATTCTCATGGAACAAAAATATTGTCATATTGTTTTTTTTTCCATTCATAGAGGTCTATACACATATGTCATCCTCAAATTTCTTTGTTATCAATTTTTCATTCATGTTCCTTCTACCTTCTAAGTCCTTGACCATCTAGTCAAACAATTGGCCAGAGTCTGTGAATCAGTATATAATCACATGCCTGGCCATTTCTCCCAAGCAAAGTGAACAACCAGGTACACTGCTCAAATTTTTGGACACTGGGAGGATTTCCCTTCACCACTATCCCCCAAGGATATCCCAGAAAAGAGCTAGGGCGCTGCAGCTCTCTACTTTTGAATGGTGCCTGTGTATCATGCAGAGCCATTCATAAACCAGGTCTGAGTAGTCTTTTCTTTGTTAACTGATCATAAGGAACTCCCCATGAGATCATAGGCGCAGGCTAGAGAAGAGAACACAGTGTGCCACTTCTTCATGGACTTGCTTGGGCCTTAAGACCTACTTGGGCTTGATGATATATATACCACCTGCATTTGATGATGGAGTGCTGCTGTGCCCACCCAACTTTACAGTTTTGTGAATCAGGTAACACCCACTTCCTGTTGGGCAACTCAGACCACATGGTAACTTGGTGGCCCAGGTTTAAGTATTCAGTCTCTGTTAAGGCCCAGTAGCAGACCAAGAGTTATTTCTCAAAAGAAGAGTAGTTATCTGCAGAAAATGACTGGACTTTGCCCCCAGATTCTAAAGGCCTCCTCTGCAATTCACCTATAAGGACTGCCAAAGGTTCCAAATAGCATCCGTTTCTGCCATTGACACTTCCACCAGTGGATCCACCAGTGGATCTGGTGGATCAGACAACCCAAGGGGCAGAGCAACTGGAAGGTAGTTTCAAGCTATTGCAGAGCCTTCTCTTGCTCTAGACCCCAGGTGAAAGCAAATAATTCTGATGGTCTTTATGAATAGGTACGGAGAAAAAAGCATTTGCATGGTCAATAGCTATATACCAGATACCAGGCAATGTTTTAATTTGCTCAAGCAAGGAAACCACATCTGGTACAGCAGCTGCAATTAGAGTTAATACCTGGTTGAATTTAAAATAATCCACTGTCATTCTCCAAGATCCATCTGTCTTCAGCACAGGCCAAATAGGAGAGTTGAATGGGGATGTTGTGGGAATCACCACCACTGCATCCTTCCAGTCCTTGATGATAGCATTAATCTCTGCAATGTCTCCAGGCATGTGATATTTCATTGGGTTTACTATTTTCCTGGGTAGAGGCAGTTCTAGTGGCTTCCCCTTGGCCTTTCCCACCATAATAGCCCTCACTCCACAGGTCAGGGAATGAATGTGAGATTCTGCTGGCTGCTGAGTATGTCTATTCTAAATATGCACTCCATAGCTGGGGAAATAGCCATAAGATATTTTCAGGGACACACTGGACCCACACTGAGATAGATCTGAGCTAAAACTCCATTGGTTACCTGACCTCTATTAGCCCCTACTCTGGCGAACTGTAAAGACATTTTGGGTCTCTTGATATGCATATTATCTCAGAGACAGTATCCAGCAGTTCCCAACCCCCAAAGGTCTGACTATCTCCTCTTCCCCACTGCATAGTTATCTTGGTAAAAGGCTGTAGGTCCATTTGGGGAAAGCTGTGAGAAAGATTTATAGTATAAATTTTCAGTAGTATTCCAGGGGTCTTTTCTCAAGAGCTTGGCCTCCCCTATGCTACATTCAAAGGGTTCTGTATCTGTAAATTGGCTCAAATCTGGGAATTATTGAGAGGCTGTTGATTCTCAGTTTTTATGATTCAGTTTAGGCTTTTTTTCATTTTACCTAGAAGTTTCCTGCTTAAATAAGGCAAGTAAGAATCTAGCAGCCTTCCTCTCTATTTCACTTTTAGGAACACCGTCAACTAATCACCACCATAGGTCTGTGTGAGGCTGATTCCTCTGAGTGCTACAGTGATTCTGCTGGGTGCTACGGTAGCTATGCCCACTCTGCCTTTGATGGTTGATGCTGCCATTTGGATCCTCCCACCCTAGAATGGGCCAACTTTTGGTTTATGTTTCAGTCAACTAACCGGACAAACTGTTGGAAGCTTTTATAACCCCCAAGCTACAATATTAAAAGAAGAAATCTCTGTTTAATGGCCCCATATCTATAAATTCAGCCAAATTAATGTTCCCTTAACTATTATCCCACACCTGTAACCAACCCCACACATAGTCCTTGGATTTTGTGTCTGCATAAATTAGATAAGTCAACCTTTAGAAGACAGCACACCTTCCCATGGGTCACAATTTGTACCTCATCTTTAGAGGCCTGCCACAACTCAAGTCTAAGTACAGATCCCCATTCCAACTTTTAGGATCCAGTTCCTTCTCAATTAATGCCCTCACTTTAACCCTAGACATCCTGCAAGATTTTGTAACTCAGAAAACTTGCACAACAACACTCTGGGTTTGGTTTTCAGCAATGTACCCAGTGGTTACAGGAAGTAACTTTCCTCCTTCAACAAAGACATGGAAGCTCTTGGGTCATTGATGTCATGCACGAGCTGGGATCCAAGTCCTTGGGCTCATCTTTTCCTCTTCTCACTTTGTCCAGCAACATTAGGAGAAACCATTATACTAATTATTTTATACCATTATTATATATATATTATTAATTATTATATACCATTATACTAATTCATTTGATGAAAGAAAATGTTTGAAAATAACATACGCACGGTCACTCAGATCCTTGATTCTTACAACTGCTTGATTGGGGGTATCCAGTGGTGGTATTTTGAGTATCTCTACTGTCAGATCATACCATGGACTGTGTGCTCTCTTTAGGACTTGAAATCAAGTCATTGTTGTCTTTAAATCTAATCAGATTACAGAGTTAATTCCAGAAATCCCAGAATAAATTCTGAAGATTTATCCTTAAGATTCTGTTCCTTGAGAACCTCTCAGTACCAATATCTGTATTAGTCAGTGTTCTCCAGAGATACAGCACCAAAAGGATGTGATTTGCATGAGTTTGCAACTGACTCATGAGATTATGCAAGCTGGAAATTCAAATTCTGCAGTGTGGGCTGGCAGACTGGGGACCCAGAAGGACCAATGTGCAGTTCCTGTTTGAAGGCGGTCTTCTGGAGACTTTTCCCTTGCTTGGAAAGCCAGTTTTTTGTTTTGTTTTATTTGGCCCTTCAACTGATTGGTGAGGCCCACCCACATAATGGAGAGCAATCTGCTTATTTGAAGTTTATCAATGTAAATGTTAATCTAATTGAAAAACACCCTCTAAGTTGACACATAAAATTTGCATATACTTGGGGAACTTTACAAAATACGATGCCTAAGTCTCATCCCCAGTGATTTTAATTTCACTGGTCTTGCATGAATTCTGAGCATCCAGGTGCTTGAAAGTCCCCCAAGTGATTCTATTGTGCTGTCAAAGTTAAGAAACTCTGGATTAGATCAGTTAAGATCTATATTGCTGAGGCTAGAGAAGAGCCCTAGAAGCACAGGACCTCTCAATGGCTGAACAAAATTAGAGTTAGCAAGAAATAAGCAGGTGGAGGTATTAGAACAACTAGTTTGGGATTAGGAGCCTATCATATCTGCCACAAAGTGTAAAAATGAATTCTTTTTCTAATTGCCTTTATTGTTCATTAATATCCTCTTTCCTTCTTGTTTTATATGTAGCCATTTCTTTTTTATTTTTTTAAGACTTTATTTGTTTGTTTGTTTGTTTGTTTGTTTGTTTGTTTGATAGAGAGAATCTCAAACAGACTCCATGCTGTGCACAGTCCGACATGGGGCTCAAGCTCATGACCCTGAGATCATGACCTGAACCCAAATCAAGAGTCAGACATTTAACCAACTGAGCCACCCAGGCACCCCTGTATGTGGCCATTTCAATTTCAATTTATATTAATTAAGAATAAATAAAATAAAAAGTTTACTTCCGTAATCACACTGGTCATTTCCCAAATATTCAGAAGCCACCAATGTCTAGTGTCCACCACGTCAGGCAGCACAGATAAAAGATATTTCCATCTTCACAGAAAGTTCTGTTGGGCATCACTTAGCACTTATCTAGAATAACAAACTGAGCAAACCTAGTTGAGCTTTGTTTGTGCCAGAAACTAAAAACAGAGATTATTAAGACACAACCCTGCCCTCACAAAGTTTACAGTGAAGCTGAAGAAGCACTGTATAGGAATACATAATAGTTATAAAATGTTATATTAACAATCATAACATATTCATTGCACAAATTTTTCAGAAGTAAAATGTATCATGAGCCACTGAATTTTTTTAACAATCCACTTTTTAAAATACTTCAGGCCATTTTTCCCTTTAGGTATTAAAACAGTACTTCCATATACTTCTTTTGAAAAAGGAATGTTTATAAGCATAAAAAATAGGGGTATGGAGGTAAAAGAGACAACTTTTAAGATATTTTCCCACCCCACAAAAACTACCCCCTTGCCATCATTATTAGCAGTTATAGGAGTTGACCCAGAGCAGCTGTCTGACTCTAAACTCTCAGCCATCTTTGATAGAACCAGGAAGGACTCAAATTAAATTAATCCTCAAGAATTGTAAATGGAAGTAAGAAGCATGACTTCTGAAATTTGACCAGAAATGGGGTTGTTGGTTCTCCCTTGAAAGCTCACAAGACACAGAAGTATGCAACCAGAAGGCCAGCTCTTACATTTACAGTCAAGCAGACCATAAAATTATTTCAGCCCTGCTGTTAAATTCTCTCCCAGTAGGCAAGCTACATGGGAAGCCCAAGCATCAAAAGTTTGTTTGTGCACATGGCATCAGAGTTACTTTATTTGAGCATCAAGCAGCCCCAGGTGGCCTGGAGTGTCTACGGTCATAAAAAGGAATTACTTGTCAGGCTGTCTAGATATACCAAGGAAATACTTGGAAATGGGGTGCAGATCAATTCTGAAAGCTTAGTTTTGGATCAGCTAAGGAAATATTCTCTCACTCTTTCTCTAGTAACCACCCCCTTCCACTAGACTCTCTAACCGAGAACTGTTTTCAGAAATTGTGGTAATGCCATGCTTTTCTTTGTTTAGCATCCTTGCTCACTAGGTACCCCCTTGCAGAGGTTGAGCGGGGGTAGTCACATGACCCTGGCAAATCAGAGTCCTTCTTCCTGACTGGTCTGAGGGAGGTGACCTGAGGTCTTTAACCTCTAAGATCATGGAGCTGACTGAAAGTGAAGTGGTTGAATTCTTGAAGCACTGTCACCTTGTGGAGAATCCTTCTTGTACTAACAGAGAATGGCAGGCATTTGGAGACCTTTAGAGGGATTTGTAAACCTTTAAGTGGATTTGTAAATCTTTAAGTAATTTTGTCTTCTCAAAAAGCTGAAATGCTAGAAAGGAAACTGAATAAAGAATGAAAAGGTATTTGCTTTCCTGAGATAGTCCTAATTTTACTACAATTTTAATCCCATGAAAAACATTTTTAAAAAAGAAGATACTGGGGTACCTGGCTGGCTCAGCTGGTAGAATATGCGACTCTTGATCTCAGGATCATCGTGAGTTCAAGCCCTACGTTGGGCATAGAGTTTACTTTAAAAAAAAATTAAAAATTAAAAAAGAGATACTCTAATGGATTATATAGTGGTTCCTAAAAGGATGTGTCCAAGTGCTAACACCCCAAACCTACAAATGTGACTTTATGTGGACAAAAGTTCTTTGCAGATGTAATTAAATTAAGGATCTTCAGAGAAGATCATCCTGGATTCTCTGGGTGGGCCCTAAATCCAATGACCAGTGACACACAGGACACACACAGGGAATCAAGCCATGTGAAGGTGGAGGCAGAGATTGAGGTGATGCAGCCACAAATGAAGGAAAGCCTAGAGCTACCAGAAGCTGGGAGAGGTGAGGAAGGATTCTCCCCTAGAACCTTTAGCGGGAAGACAACCCTACCAAAACCTCAATTCTTGGCTTCTGGCCTCCAAAACTGTGAAAGAATACATTTCTTTTGTTGTAACCCATCATATTTACAGTAATTTGTTACAGCAGACCTAAGAAACTAATACAAATGCTAAATAAAAAACCTAGTTTGCTGACTTATTCAAAACTTTGGCTATAGGAGGTATACACCTAAAACCAATTTCTTGTTGTTCATGTTAAATCTTGATCTGACATTAAAAGAATATTAAACAAAATGCTTTGGGGTTCATCCAAAAATATTTTCTTTCAAGCTAAGCCAAATTTGGGGAAAGTCCTGGCCTGATTTCACAGACCGGCTTTGAATCCTATTTCTTAAGTCAAAAGCTATGTCAGTTTTGACTACCACTAGAACTGGCAGAGAAATATCATTCAAAAGGGAATCTTTATCTTCAAATAAATTTCATATTTCTCATGTGGGGTGGGATGTTTCCAACCATGTGAGTATTTTGACAGGCACATTTAAGGCATTTAAGAGGGTTTTCATTGTTTGATTCCATATTCTTATATTTTGAGCCTAGAGAAAAACATGAAGAAAGGATGAAATTGCTCTTATCCTTCAGGAAATAAAGGATATGGTCTCCTCCATACATTTAAATTGGTTTCTTCATATTTTTAAATTTCTCTAAGGCTCGAAGCAGCCAAAGAGCAGAAGTGACATTTCCTTCATATAAAGCATCTTAGGGTCCCAGCAAGGAAAGCATCCTATGTGATTATAGGGAAAATTAAACAATTATATTTTCAATTGATTCTTACAATGCCCCACTGAGATAGTTCAATATTATTTCTAATTTCCTGACAGATGAAGAACCAAAGTACTAAATTATTTTCCCCCAAAGCATTTAGTGGCTCAGGAAATGGCAGACCTCTTCCTCCCAGGCATCTGCATTAGAACACCAGGCCTAGTGTTAATTTACTCATTCACATGGCTCCTTTGCCAAATCAAACCTTCAGAGGGGTGCTCCTTGTCCTTAGGCTAAAGCCAGAGGTGAACTGTTTCCAGAAGAGCTGTAGGTGGCAAGGCGAGTGCAGTGGCTATTGTGTCTTATCAAGGCCCAAGGAAAGGGCAGTTGGCATGGCCCTCCCACTCTCCCACAGGCAGCCTCTCTTAAAGGTTCAGATGCAGCAATTGCCCATTGAAAGCTCATTCATTCCCCTGTTAGAGTGTAACTCAAGCTGCAGTGGTACCACACTCCATTGCTGACCTCTCATCCTGGTTTTGCCCAAAACTATCTCAGAGAGATGAGACTCACGGTCACTAGAGAACACTGACAACTGCTTTTCAAGAAGGCTGCAATAGGGAAAGTTCTTGAAAAAAAACAGTAAAGATGGTGAAATGAGACACAAGGAAGATAAGCCCCCCTCCTGAACAGGGTTCCTGCAACTTATAAAGAAAAAATCATGGAGAGAAGCCTCCAGCTAAAGGACCCTTTTTTTTTCATCCAGGTACCAAAATGTGCTAGTGGAGAATTACAGGTAACTTCTAGTACACTTCTTACTTAGTGTTGCTGATACTGTTGGTGCCCTGCCATTCTCCATCAAGCCTTGTCACACTAGCGCACCAGGCTGACTTCCAACTGCCATCAGTTAATCTCTGCACCCGGGGACTTTCTGTGACAGCTGGAGTCCTCTTAGCTGGCATCAAAAAATGAACACCCCCTCCCACCCCCTCCTACACTCCAGGCAGCCCTTGAGCAGAGACTGACAGGAACTAACATATACAACCCCAGCTCCATCACACTCTGAGCTGTGTGTCTTATGCTGGTGCCCACAGCACCCCAGCAGGACTGAGCTCTGAGTACCCATGCTGGGGATTTGCTTCACAAGGCACTCTTTATTGGCTGCCACCACTTACAGTCCTTCTTCCTCCTCCTGATGTTTCCTGGGAGCACCTTCAAACAAACTTGCCCTTATCTCAAGGTCTGCTTCTGGGAAAACCAAACTAAAATGATTGGCAAACTTAGCTGTAACCAGAACTTTCCTCTGCCTAAGTGACCGCTGGTTTTGCATTCATAAAGGCCTTTCCTGCTAGGAGTGCTATCTTATCCTCTCAAAATGAACCAGACAGAACAGTTATCAGATCTCAATACATAGTTTCCTTCTTGGCTTATGATTTGATTGTTGACAGAGAATACTTTTAGATCTATCATTGTTAATATGCGAAGAAAAGAAAGTATGCCAGGGTGCCAAGGTGGTATCAGCAGAGGCCTAGGGGGCACCTACCCCTAACCCAGCAATTCAGGAGTCCCACCTGCCCCCACAGAGGTCAAGTGGAGAGCTAAGATTTTTACTGCCACCTGAGAGCAACAAGGTGGTACCCCCTTC
Organism: Eumetopias jubatus; assembly: GCF_037043125.1. Taxonomy (NCBI): domain Eukaryota; kingdom Metazoa; phylum Chordata; class Mammalia; order Carnivora; family Otariidae; genus Eumetopias; species Eumetopias jubatus. The sequence continues at coordinate 85,592,009 of NW_028274815.1, read as the reverse complement.
CCCCACTGGAGTTGTGTCAGAAGAGCCCTTCCAAAATGCAAGAGTTAAATAAGATCCTGACTCTTATAATATCCAAAATATCTAGGTTTCAAGAAAAATATCACTTGTCATATAAAACATTAGGAATATCTTAAACTAAATGAGAAAAGACAATCAATAGACACCAAGAGGTTCGAATTATCTGACAAGTGTTTAAAACAGCCATGATAAAAATGCTTCAGTGATCAAATATGAAAACTTGAAACAAAGCTAAAACATAGAAAATCTTGGAAAACATATAGAGGCTATAAGAAGAACCAAATAAAAAGTTTAGAACTAAAAACTACAATAGTCAAAATAAAAAGCTCAGTGATTGGCTCAATAGTAAAATGGAGAGGAAAGAAGAAAGAGTAAGTGAATTTAAGATAGAATAATAAAGATTACCAAATCTGCAACACAGAGAAAAAATACACCAAAAAAAAAAAAAAAAAAGATTGAGCAGAATCCCAGGGACATGTGGGATTATAACAAAAGATCACACATTTATGTCATTAAAATCCCAGAAGGAGATCAGAAAAGGGATGAGAATGGAAAAATATTCAAAGAAATAATGACTGAAAACTTGCTAAATTTGGCAAAAGTATAAAACTACAATTCAAGAAGTGAGCAATCTCCAAACAGAATAAAACCAAAGAAATCCATTCTAAGATACATAGGCAAACTTTTGAAAATTAAAAATGAAGAAAAAAAATCTTAAAAGCACTCAGAGAGAAATGACACATTACCAACAGGGGGCAAAAAATTCAAATGACAGAATTTCTTTTCTTTTTTTTTTTTTCAGATGACAGAATTTCTGATCATCAAAAACCATGGAGGTCAGAAGGACATGGCACAATTTTTCAAATGCTTTAAAAAAGAGGAACTGTCAGCCTATAATTCTATATCTAGTGAAAACTATTCTTCAGGAATGAAGGGGACATCCAGACATTCTCAGATAAATGAAGGTTAAGGAAATTTGTCACCAGCATATTTACCCTGAAAAAAAAATGCTAACAGAAGTTCTCCAAATGGAAAGGAAATTATTTAAACAAACAAACAAAAGAATCTTGAACATCAGGACAGACAAAGGAAAATAGTAAAAGCAAAAATTTGGGTAACTACAACAGAATTTCCCTCTCCTCATGAGGTTTCTAAACTATGTTTGATAGGGGAAGCAAAAATTATAACACTGCCTAGTGTGGTTTGCAATAGATGTAGAGGAAATATTTAAGACAAATAAAAGGGGGGAATATATTGATGTAAAGGGAAGTAGTTTCTACACTTCACTTACACTAATAAAATACTAATACCAGTAGAATAAGTATGTACCTGTAATATAACATCTAAAGCAACTACTAAATAAGTTATAAATGAGATACACTCAAAAACACTATACACAATGAAAATAGAATTCTAAAAAAGTGTTGGTAGCTCACAGGTAGTAAGAAAAGAGAACCAGAAGTGAAAAACGGAGATAATCAATAAAAAACAAAATATAAAATGTCAGACTTAAATTTTAACATGTAATAATTTCTTTAAATGTACGTGAATTTTAAAAGTCAGAGATTGGTAGAGTGGATTAAAACATTACCCAAGAATATGTTTTCTTCAAGAAACTCACTTCAAATATAATGACATACGTAGTTTGAAAGTAAAAGGATGAAATATTATATACTATGCAAATATTAATCAAAAGAAACTAAAGTTGGCTATATTAATATCAGATAAGATGGCTTTCAAAGCAAAGAAAATTATCAGAGACAGAGAGGGACATCACATAATATTAACAAGGTCAATCCATCAAGAAGACATAACAATCCTAAATGCGTGTGAACCAAACAACCGAGCTACAAAATATGTGTGAGTGTAACTGAAAGGAGAAACAGAAATCCACAATTATATTTGGAAACTTCAACAGCTCTCTCTCAAATTGATGGAACAGCTAAAGAGAAAGTCAGCAAGGACACTGAAGAACTCAACTCCTTCATCAACCAACAGAATCTAATTGATATTTTAGAACACTTTACCTAACAATAACAGAAAACATTATTTTCAAACACCCAAGGAATATATACCAAGTTACACCATATCCTGGAATATAAAACCAACTGCAACAAACCTAAAAGAACTAAATCATGAAGACCAGTTTCTCTGACTGCAAGGGGATCAAACCAGAAATCAGTAATATGAAGATAACAGAGATGTCATCAAAACATAGAACTAAACAATATGTTTCTAAATAATCCATTAGTTGAAGAGGAAATCTCAAGAGAAATAAAAAATACCCTTAACGTATTTTTGAAAATGAATCTACAACATATCAAAATTCATGACATGCAGCTAAAGCAGTGGCAAGAGTGAAATTTATAGCCCTGAATATATACATTAGCATAGACAAGATCAACATCCAAAAATCTGTTGTATTTCTATATACTAACAACGAACACATGGAAACTGATATTTAAAAAATGAATTTCTGAAGAATAAATCTAACAACATTTTTACTGAAAACTACAAAATGTTTATTAAAGAAATCAAAAGAAGATATAAATAAACAAATGGAGAGACATACCAGATTATTAGATTTATGGAAGTCTCAACAAATTAAAAAGTCAATTCCTCCCAAATTGATGCACAGTTTTAACAAAATTCCCACCAAAATTTCAGGAAGAATTTTTGAGAGATAAGCAAGATTATTCTAAAATTTATGTGGAAGGGTAAAGTAACTAGGTTAACTAAAATGATTCTGAAAATGAAAAATTTAGTTGGAGGAATCACTCAACCCAAGTTCAAGACTTATTATATAATACAGTGATCAAAATCATGTGGAATTGGAGTTGATAAAGACACGTAGGTCAATGGTTCAGATTTGATAGCCCAGAAATAGCCCTATACAATTATGATCAACTAATATTTCACAAAGATGTGAAAACAATTCAATAGGAGAAGGGGATAATCTTTTCAACAAACGGTGCTGGAATAATCGAGTATTATGGGCAAAAACATGAACTTAGGCCCACGTCATGCTTTATACAAAAATTAAAATAGATTTAAGTGTAAACCATAAGATTATTAAACTTTTAGAAGAAATGTAGGTAAAAATCTTCAGGACCTAGGGCTCAGTGAAAAGTTCTAATATGTGACACTAAAAACATCACCCACCAAAGAGAAAAATGGTATATTTAAGTAAATCAAAATTTCAAACTTTTGCTCTGCAAAGGACCCTGTTAAGATGATGGAAAGACGAGGTAATATTTGTATCACATGCATGACAAAGGACTCGTCTAGTCTATGCAAAGAACTCTCAAAAATCAACACTGAAAACAAACAATCTGATTAGAAAATGGATAAAGACATGAAGAGAAAGACAGATGGCAAATAAGCACACAAAGAGCTGTTCAAGATCAATAACCATCAGGAAAATGCAAATTAAGACCAGTGTGTGATATCCCCAATTAAAAAATGGTGACAATCCCAAATGCTGGAAAGGATGTAAAGAAACTGGATCACTGATACATTGCCGGTGGGAATCGTAGAGCAATCCTCAAATACCATGTATTCTTTTGTTTCTGAACTATTTCATTCAAAACTGTTTGTGAGACTCAGCCACATTGTTGCATGTAGCTACAGTTTGTTCAGTTTCATTACTGTGTAATACTCCATAGTGAATAAGGCCATAATTTATGTATGTTTTATGATTGAAGGACTTTGGAATGCTTCCAGATTGGGGTAATAGAAGTGATACTGCTACACAAATTCTCTTTTTATTATTGGTACTGTCAGTCTTTTACTAATGTTAGTTATTCTGGGGTAGAGAATAATTACAGATTTAAGCCATATTTCTCTGATTACTGAAAAAGTTGAACACATTTTCAGATTTATTGGTCATTTATATATCCTGTTGTATGAAGCACCTGTTCAATTCTCTTTTTTTATTTTCTACAGGGTGCCTATCTATTTCTTGCTGATTTGTAAGTGTTGCAAGTGTCTTCTCCCATTTTGTGAATTTCCCTTTCATTGTCTTAACAGTACCTTTGAATTGGGGCGCCTGGGTGGCTCAGTCGTTAAATGCCTGCCTTCAGCTCAGGTCACAATCCCAGTGTCCTGGGATCAAGCCCCGCATCGGGCTCCCTGCTCGGCGGGAAGCCTGCTTCTCCCTCTCTCACTCCCCCTGCTTGTGTTCCCTCTCTCGCTGTGTCTCTCTCTGTCAAATAAATAAATAAAAACTTTTTTAAAAAAATATCTTTTAATGAACTTCTTTTAAAAAGAGAAATGTTCTATCCCAAGGTTAGAGAGAGGCCAATATGCTATCTTGTTCCCATGACAATGGCATCATTTGGGGAGAAGAAGGATGAAGTCCCCAAGATAAGGAAGGATGCTACCATGATGCTGCATTGGCACCGGCTGCCTGAGATACAGTCCGTGCTCAGCGAGGGCTGAAACGCAGAAAAGATTTATTTTTGAGCCAAATGAGATCCTACTCCTTCCTTCCTCCATTCCTTTAAACCTAGGGAAACTGAAAATAAAATGGGAATGACTGTGAGACAATTCAGTGTCTAGCAATGGAGAACTAGAAAAAGATCTGGCAAAATTCTATTTGTTATTGTTGGCAGAACCAGGACTTTATAGCCTGAGGGGAAAAAAGGTGGGCAAAGAATGAAATACTTTCCCAGATTTCAGAGTTACCAGTCTCATGACAGAGATGGGTCCTTTGTACTGTGATAAGTGGCATCATGGCACCACTTAACCACTTTGTGATATCAGAGCCAAAAGAGAAAGTGACAGATGCTAACTGAAGGCAGGGAGGAGTCGGGTAAGAAGGGAGCACCAAGTTGGGATAGGAAAGAAGATCGAACATCAGTAACCTGGGGAGGGGAAAAGAAAAATGAAAACAAAACTTCTCAGACTTTCTTAGTTTACAGTGCCCATGGTGTCTCAGAAATTTTTCTTTTCTTTTCTTTTCTTTTAAAGATTTTATTTATTTATTTGAGAGAGAGAGCACCCGTGCAGGGTGGGAGGGAGAGGAACAAGCAGACTGCGCTGAGTGCAGAGCCCAATGTGGGACTCCATCCCAGGACCCCGGGATCCGGACTTGAGCTGAAACCAAGGGCCAGCAGCTCAACCGACTGTTCCACCCAGGTGCCTCTCATAAATTTTTTAAGATGCCTCTAGGCCAAAAGAAATGTCTAATAGTTTTGATTCATGTATTCACTAATAAGGTACAAACAACTTTCAAAGTATATACAGTCTGACATCTTAGTACAGCCAATCCTCATTATTTGTGGCTTCCATATTTGCATTCACCTACTTGCTCAAATGTATTTGTAACCCCCAAATCAATACTCATGGCACTGTCATGGTCATTTGCAGACATACACAGAGCACTGAAAATTTTGAGTCAAAATTTGGAGAATATGTTCCCAGTTTCAGTCAAACAAGGTGACGCTCTGCCTTCATGTTTCAGTTCTCATACTGTAAGCAGGTGCCCTTATCATGGTCTATTAAGTGCCATATTTCTCACAGTTCTGTGCTTTTTTGCTGCTGATATTGCTGTTTAAAACACCCCAAGCATAGCACTAAATTTCCTAAGCAAGGAAGGTTCTGAGGTACCCTATGGAGAAAAGATGATGTGTGTTAGATAAACTTCCTTCAGGTATGTCTTATAATGTTGCCAGGTGTGAGTTCAATGTTAAGGACTCAACAATGTATATTAAATAATATGCCTTTATTTTTTTAAGATTTTATTTATGTATTTGACAGAGAGAGCGAGAGAGGGAACATAAGCAGAGGGAGTGGGAGAGGGAGAAGCAGGCTTCCCACGGAGCAGGGACCCCGATGTAGGGCTCAATCCCAGGACCCTGGGATCATGACCTGAGCCGAAGGCAGACACTCAACGACTGAGCCAACCAGGCACCCCTAAAGTAGATGACTTTAAACAAAAACACTAGTAAACAAGGTTATGAATTGATCAGTTGATGAAAATATTGTGGTCAGGACCTCGCAGCAACCAACCCTGTATTTCTTCTTGGAGCAATGATTCAGTATTTGCAAATTCACTGTTTGTGGGAACATTCTGGAACATAACTAGCACAAATAACAAGAATCCACTATAGCTATTTGAAAAGCAATTCATATAAATGGAAGAAAAAACATATTTTTACTTCATTCTGAAATATCCAAAATTATTTAATAATGTGTGTTCCTGTTGAGCACTGCAGAACTTCTCAAACTTGGAATCAGATTGAATGCTGCTGCTTTGGTTTCTGGTTCCGCCTTAGTTTTTACATGATACTTACTTTTAATCACAGCAAGTACTGGAAACACAATTTCAAATGATGTGATATCACCAGTAACAATAGAGCACAATCTAAGGTGGAGACTGCCAAACTGCCTCATCCTACAAGTATCAAGTGTCACTGTGTTTCCCTTGAAAATCTGAAATATTCTGCAGCATCTAAGGAAGTTTGCTGTGGCATCCTGAGCACCTCTGCACACATTTTAGAACCGTGGGTCTAATTAAAGAAAGACTAAAGACTCAGTGAAATTGAATATTTTTTTTCAGGAATAACCAATTTGGTTATTTTTCCAGTATGTATAAAAATTGCAACCTTATGAGAAATGGTAGAAAATGAGGCTGGAAAATGAGATTTGAACTAGCAGAGGAAGACTATAAACACCAGTTTAAAACTCTTTATCTATTATTCTCAGGGCATTAGAGAGCCAAAGAAGATTTTAAAGAGGGGAAGGCAGATTGGCAAACCTGTATATAGATATGTTTAAATTATATGTAGTATAGCTATGCATAGAGATAGATGAATTCTTATATATATATATATATATATATATGAGAAAGAGAGAGAGTGTGTGAGTTGGGGGAGGGGCAGGGCAGAAGGAGAGGGAGAAAGAAAAATCTTAAGCAGGCTCCACACTCAGCATGGAGCCCCATGTGGGACTTCATCTCAGGACACTGAGATCATGACCTGAGCCAAAATCAAGGGTCGGATACCCAACTGACTGAGCCACCTAGGCTCCCCTCACATATATTTTATACATACTTAACATATACGAAAATATAGGGGCACCTGGGTGGCTCAGTTGGTTAAGCATCTGACTCTTGGTTTCAGCTCAGGTCACAATCTCAGGGTTGTGGTATGGAGCACCGTGTCAGGGTCCACGCTCAGCAGGGAGTCTGCTTGAGACTCTCTCTCTCTCCCTCTGTCTCTGCCCACTCCACCTCACCCTACTCACTCTCACTCTTAAATAAATAAATAAATCTTTAAAAAATATATATGAAAATATATATTATGTAAATAAATCTAAATTATAAAATTATATAAAATTTATGATACAAATAAATGAATAACTATATCATATTTACTTATATAATATATAAATTATAAATATTACATTATAAATTAATAGATATATTTATATGTAATAAATGTATATAAATATATATATAAACACAATATGGTGACTATGAAGGATGGATTGAATTGGGGAGAAATTAAAGGTGGAAAGACCAGACTGTAAACCTCTTTCAGCACAAGACCATACGAATCAGACCCAAAGCAATGGAAAAGGAAAGGAACATTTTAATAGACGATGCAAATTCAGGAGTTAAAGAAGCTAACTATTTATTAGGAATCAAGGGGTGTGTATGTTGTTTAACTTCCAGCTTCCTAGCTCAGGTAACTGAGTGGAGGGTGAGGCCATTAACCAAACTATATTCAGACTTGAGTTTGGAATTCTTTTCCCCAGTGTTAGATGAGAAGGATGAATTAAAGCTCAGGTTTAGTCCACATACCAGTAATGTTGAACACTGCTGCTGGTCTCCAACACTGTTTCACTTTTCTGTCAATGTTAAATAGCAAGGGTTGAGAGAAGGACCCACAGAGATTCCATGAATAGCAGCAGATGTCAGGAACAAGGGGACAGACAGCCTTGTGTTAGGGGGACCCACGGCAGGTGGGGCTAAAGGGTGCATGGGGATGAGGAGAGGCAGAGTTAGAACTGTTGATTCAACATACACCTGTCAGATATTTGCAGAGCATGGAACAAAACAGATGACATCCTTACTCTTACTTATTCAAACAGGGAAAAAAGACTCCACAGAAATGAGATAATTGTACTTTAAAACTGTATACTTCCTTATAATATTTAAGAAATGAATAACATCTGTTATCATTGCTACTTGCTGTTCCCTCTTCTACCCTTCTGGAGACTTCTCCAATTAGGTTTGCTCCTTCTGTTCTCTGTGAGGCTTTCCCTGATTAGCCTTTTAAAAATAGCAACCCTCATATTCCCAGGATCCTCTATGTTCCTTCCCTGTTTTATTTTTCTCTAGAGCTCCTATTATCTGGCATACTATATAATTTCTGTATTTATTTGCTTATTGCCTGTCTCCTACCACCCTGCACCAGAACATAAGTTCCTCAAGTCCTGGGACTCTTTTTATGTCTTTCACTGATGTGTCTCAGCACCTAGAACAGGCCCTGGCATATAGAAGACATTTGATAAATATTTGTCATATTTGAATGTGATTATAATTTTGTTATGTGCAACAGAATTAAAGTACTGTGTGCCATGAAGTTGTATTTTATTCGTAAGTTTTTCCCGAGAAAATGAGATTGAAACTGAGATGTATAGGTTAAGAAGTGAGCAAGCAAAGGCCCAGGGACCAGAAGACCCCTGAGGAGAGGGAGCCAGGGAAGTGTCATGCTGGGAAGAGGGATGTAGCTGGAGAACCAGGTCATGCAAGCCCTGAGGAAACAGCCCAAAGCTGACCAGCCTGGGCCTCACCACATGTCAGAGCACTTTTCTGGTCACATGTGCTCCAAATCTCTAGCTTAGAGGTTCTCGAACTCTTTCATCTTAGGACTTCTTTCCATTCTTAAAAATGACAGAGGACCCCAAAAACCTTTTCTTATGTGGGTTATATCTATTGCATATTTACCAAAATTAAAACAGAAATTTTAAAATTATTGAGTTGATTTAAAAGTAACAATAATATAACTAAAATAAAAAAACCAAGAAACAAGCATTGGCGAGGATGTGGAGGAAAAGGAATACTTTTGTATTGTTGGTGGGAATGCAGACTGGTGTGGCCGTGTGGCAGCCTTAGTGTCCATGGATAGATACACACACACACACACACACACACACACACACACACACACACACACACACACACACTGGAATATTACTCAGCCATAAAAAAGAATGAACTCTTGCCATTTGCAACAACATGGATGGGTCTAGAGAGTATAATGCTAAGCAAAATAAATCAGTCAGAGAAAGACAAATACCATATGCTTTCACTCATATGTAGAATTTAAGAACTAAAACAAACAAAGAAAAAAGAGACAAACCAAAAAACAGGCTCTTAACTATAGAGAACAAACTGATAGTTTCGAGAGGGGAGGAGGGGGGGATGGGTTAAGTAGGTGATGGGGATTAAGAGTGCACTTATCATGATGAGCACTAAGCAATGTATGGAAATGCTGAATCACTCTATTGTACCCCTGAAGCTAATACAACACTATATATTTATATTGGAATTTTTTTTAAGTTAAAAAAGTAGCAATAATATAAAACTATTAGATATTAACATAAATCACCTTTTGTGAAAAATTAACTGTACTTCTCAAAACAAAACAGAATGAAATCTAGGAAGAAGAAGCACATTGCCTCACATTTTTGCAAACTGCTTTCATGTCTGACTGAAAATACAGGTGAATTCTCAGAGCTGCTTCTGTAATCAGTCTGTTGCAATATCACATGTCACACGGCCTCTAGAAAACTCCACTCCACACTCAAGACAGAATGAGAATGAAAAAGGACAATCATATCCAGTATTACTAGGAAAATAGTTTTGACCTCAAGAACCCTTTCTGAGAGGGTCTTGAAGCCCCTAGACCTCTGGCCACACTTAGAAGGGACGGCTTCCTCATTCAGGAAGAAAATGGTAGAAGGCAACCCATCTGCCCCCATGACAGCCCCTGCTGACATCTTGGAACTTTTCTTCAAGCGTGTTCTTAAGTAATTCTCAAAAAAAAAAAAAAAAAAAGTAAAATCATGAATGTGTATTTTTTCCTTTTACCATATCTCAGTCATTCCATAGATAGGAACATCTTCCAGAACACATATAAACTAGAAAGGAAGGGAGGAAGGGAGGGAGGGAGGGAGGGAGGGAGGAAGGAAGGAAGTTAAGATTTCAAAAGTGCTAACCTTTTCAGAAGAATAAATTATTCATTGTATCTCATCAATACTGCCACCATAAGCTCCAACCGAAAGAACAGGGCAAAGGATTTTGTGTGTTGTCCCTCTAATATTTTTACATGTCATGGGATAATTGGTTCCCCTTAGCCAAGTCAATCAAAAATCTTTTAAAAAATTATTTCCTGCATGTTAGAGGATACAGTTTGTTTTGGTGATTCTGTTTTACTTTTGTTGATTTTTGAATTAAGAAATGTAGGACTGTCTAAAATTGTGCTATTTAATATATAACTTACAATCATTCCTGGTCATGTGAGAATTCCTTTGGGAAGCACGCATTGACTTTTAAAGTGCGTCAGATGAGAAATATGTTGGAGAGAATAACTTGAACCAAACAAGAGAAATATCAAACAACTTAGCACTTCTTTTGAAAAACTAACAGGTAAGTTTTTTAAAGAAAAATTTGGTCCAAAGTTTCTACTTTGTATTCATGATGTATTCATCAGAAGATGCCTCTTAAATTAGTGCCATTATTATCCATTAGTTTCTATAGCTGAAGCTATTTTGTACCATTTCTAGCATTGACTGAAAAAATGTAAATTGCCATAGGATTTAGGCTCTGAAATGGAATGGTGTTTTCACCTCTTTGTAATTGTATGTCAGGACAGGCTGCTTCACCTTAAAATGATTTGTGTTTTGTGAGAGATGTGTAACAAATTGCAAGGCTAATCAATGGGAAAATTACCCAGTAGTTGAGGTAGGTATTAATTAATTATATTGCTAGTTTGTTAGAAGAGAGGGCTTTGAACAGGTAATCAAGGAAACATCGCACATGGTGGTTTGTTCCTATATCACTATGTTTAAAAAGGAAGTTTCTTAACTAGCCTTGGTCTATCTCCGTATCCTGCCAAGGACTGGGGATGGGATTAGGTGTCCTTCTGGCAACTTGCTGATAGGTCTTCCCTCTCCCTGTGTGCAAATAAATGAAGACCACCCAAATGAGAACCCCCAATGCTATTTATTCGGAGTTGGCTCTAGCAAGGGAGTCAACCACCATCATATGCATTTGGCAGAGAGTCCAAAGCAGGCAGAGGAAGGGGGAAAGCTTTATAATGGAAGAAAAGGATGGTTTCAGGTGTGCCCTGTGGGAGACTGTTGGCATGGGGAAGCTGCAGGTAGTGTGTTATCCTGCTAGGGCTGCCATAACAAGATACCACAGAGTGGGTGGTTTAAACAACAGAAATTAATTTTCTCACAGTCCTGGAGGCTGGAAGTCCCAGATGAAGGTGTTGGTAGTAGCGATTCCTTTGAGGCCTCTCTGTCTGGCCTGCAGGTGGCTGCCTTCTGGCTGTGTTGTCATATGGTCTTTTCTCTGTGAGAGCATACCCCGGTGTCTCTCTGTGTGTCCTACCTTCTTCTTATAAGGACACCAGTTGGATTGGATTAGGAGCTGCCCTAATGACTTCATTTTAATTTAATCACCCCTTGAAAAGCTCTATCTCTAAATATAGTCATATGCTGAGGTACAGGATGTTAGGGCTTTAACATATGAATTTGGGGGGGACATGATTTAGCCCATAACCATGGGGTAACTAGACATGGGACATTCCATGTGATCGGTTAGGGGAGCATATTTGGCTTTCTACATATGCTTTTAAATTATAAGTGGGGACAAAATTTGGAGAAGATAGCAGTTATTATACCCGGGTTGGGGTGGACTGTACAAAATTTGGCTTCCTGGTTTGGTTGCTGCTGATTGAGTCAGAGTTTCATTGTCATATATGATCTGGCTGTTGTTGGTTTATATGTTCAGTTTCACCTGGAAAAAATAGAAGGTAGTGAGAGCAAGCACCTATTCTGTCATTGACTTCTATAGCCATAGCTCCTAGAACCAAACCTGGTGGATAGCTGGCACTCAAAAAATGGTTGCTGAAGTAGTGGATTCAGAGTCAGAATGTTCCTTGGTAACAAATACTCATGCATCTCTCTTACCCTCTATAAGAAAATCTACAAAATGGGAGTATTCCCATCATTTTAATGGCAGTTATTGTTTATCAAATAATTACTATATGTTCAATTGGGGTAAGCAATTTGAGGTCACGATCTCATTTAATTCTCTGAACAGCCCCATAACATGGTTTATTGTTTTAATTTTATAGATGAGGAAAGAGATTCAGAAGCACTATCTTGCCTGAGTGACAATTACTAGATGTGTGACATCCATCTGCTTCCCCTTCTGTGACCTGTCATTTCCTCTCCTTTAGAAAGAGGGGGAAAAAAAAATTCACATCAAAACTTTCTTATAAAATCAATAAATGGGGGAAAGGAAAAGATCTTCCTGTGGCAACATGCCAACCACTAAGTGTAAAGAAAAAATGGCGCCATCATTGCCCGTAAGAGTCATGAATGGGGCCAAAACTAGTGAATACAAGTTTGAAGAGAAACAGAATGTGTACATGGCCTCATAGTATTCCCACATAAATTACTTTGTAATTATAAAGGAAGGAATGGTAACATCACTGGGAGAAAGGTGGCAGGCACCACATTAGCCAAATAATGAAAGTTAAGCCCACTGCTTTGGAACAAAGGCACAGAATGCATAACTTTGAAATAATGTTCTGAAAGAGACATTAACACTCTGGTATTCCTGGACAAAAAGGGGGGGAAAAAAAAGAATAACCTGAGTCTAATCTGAATTTAATTGTAAGGAAACAATAGACAAGCCTAAACTGAGGGCATTTGAGGAAATAAATAGTCTAAATCTGCAAAAATGTTAAGGTTGAAGAAATTCTAAGGAAATGTTCCATATTAAAGAGACTAAAGAGACGGGGGCAGAGCAAGATGGCAGAGGAGTAGGAGACCTGGATTTCATCTGGTCTCAGGAATTCAGCTGAATAGGGATCAAACCATTCTGAACACCTACGAACTCAACAGGAGATTGAAGAAGAGAGTAGCAACAACTCTCTGAACAGAGAAGCGACCACTTACTGGAAGGTAGGATGTGCGGAGAAGCGAATCCAAGGCGATATTCGGGAGGATAGACGGTGGGGGAGGGGGCTTCCATCGACTGCTTCTGGCAAGTGATAGAGCCACAGAACACAAAATCGGAACTTTTAGAAGTCGGCTCCGCTGAGGAACGTCGCTCCAGTGTCTAAGCGGGCGGTGGAACCGTCGCGGGACAGTGTGGTCTCAGGACCCTCGGGGTCACAGAAAGACTGGGGGAGCCTGAGTGCACCAGAGCTCCCAGGTATTGGAGCGGGGAAGCCGGCTGCAGAGACGGAGCCGAGGCGCGGGCTCTCAGCTCGGGGTTGCCATAAACTGTGATCCGGGGCACAGTCGGGCCACTGCTCCTCCAGCAGGGACCCAACAAGCGGCAGATCCGGGGAGACTCCCCTTCCTCCCCCGGGAGGAGCGGCGCGGGAGCGCACCCCAGGGATCTGCTGGGTTTGGAGACTCCACACGGGGTTGGGTGCCAGAGATAGAAACGCTCGGTCACAGGCCGGGTGAGCGCGGAGTGCGGCCGGAGACCGGGGACACGGGAGTGACTGACTGCTTTTCTCTGGGGGTGCACTGAGGAGCAGGGCCCTGAGTTCTCGGGTCCTCTAGGTGGAGATTGGGAGGCCACCATTTTCACTCTCATCCTCCAAAGCTGTACGGAAAGCTTGCAGGGAATAAAAGCTCCCGAGAGCAAACCCGAGCAGAATACTTAGCCTGGACCAACAAGGGTGGGGCAATTCCGCCTCTGGCAAAGATTTTGGGAACCACGGCAACAGGGCCCTCCCCCAGAAGATCAGCACGAACAGCCAGCCAAGACCAAGTTTACTGATCAATGAGAACAGCAGAACTCCAGTGCTAGGGGAATACTGCACATAGAATTCATGGCTTTTACACCATGATTAATTAGTTTCTCAAAGTTAATTTTTTTTTGAATTTTTCTTTTTCCCTTTTTCAACCAACATCTTATTAATCCCTTTTTTAAAAAAACATTTTTATTTTTCACTTTTAGAATCATATTCTGTCCCTTCATAGTAGTTACCCTTATTTTTGGCATACATATATATAACTTGTTCTCTCTTTAAGATTTTGAGATACAGTTTCTTCTAACATATCAAAATATACCCTAAATCACTAGTGTATGGCTTTGTTCTAGTCTCCTGCCTGATCACATGCTCTCCCTTTTTTTTAAAATCTTCTTCTTTCATTTTTCAAACAACTTCTTATCAATTCCTTTTATACAATCTTTTATAATTTTCATCTTTACAATCATATTCCACCCCTTCATTGTATCAACCCTTATGTTTTACATATGTAAGTCTTTCTTTCTTTAAAATTTAGGAGACACTTTCTTCTAACAAACGAAAATACACCGAAATTCTAGTGTGTGGCACTGACCTATGCACTAGCCTGATCATATTTGATCATATTCTGGTTTTTTTGTTTTGTTCTGTTTTTATCTTTTCCTTTTTTTTTTTTCTCTTTCTTTCTTCTTTCTTTCCCTTTCTTTTCCCCTGGTTTCAAGTCTTTTCTGATTTGTTTAGAGTATATTTTCGGGGGACGTTGTTACCCTGTTACCATTTTGTTCTCTCATTCATCTATCTATTCTCCTCTGGACAAAATGACAAGACGAAAAAAATCACCTCAGCAAAAAGAACAAGAGGTAGTACCGTCTGCCAGGGACATACTCAATACAGAATTAGTACGATGTTGGACCTAGAGTTCAGAATCATGATTTTAAAGATACTAGCTGGGCTTGAAAAAAGCATGGAAGTTATTAGAGAAACCCTTTCTGGAGAAATAAAAGAACTAAAATCTAACCAAGTCAAAATCAAAAAGACTATTAATGAGGTGCAATCAAAAATGGGGGCACTAACTGCTAGGATAAATGAAGCAGAAGAGAGTTAGCGATATAGAAGACCAAATGCTGGAAAATAAAACGCTGAGAAAAAGAGAGATAAACAGCTACAGGATCACGAGGTCAGAATTCGAGAGATAAGTGATACCATAAGACAAAACAACATTTGAATAATTGGGATCCCAGAAGAAAAAGAAAGAGAGAGAGGGGCAGAAGGTATATTGGAGCAAATTATAGCAGAGAACTTCCCTAATGTGGGGAAGGAAACAGCCTTCAAAATCCAGGAGGCAAGAGAACCCCTCTCAAAATCAATAAAAATAGGTCAACACCCCACCATCTAATAGTAAAACTTACGAGTCTCAGAGACAAAGAGAAAATCCTGAAGCAGCTCAGGAGAAGAGATATGTAACCTATAATGGTAGAAACATTAGATTGACAACAGACCTATCCAAAGAGACCTGGCAGGCCAGAAAGGACTGGCATGATGTCTTCAGAGCACTACACGAGAAAAATATGCAGCCAAGAATACTATATCCAGCTAGGCTCTCATTGAAAATAGAAAGAGAGATTAAAAGCTTCCAGGACAAACAAAAACTAAAGGAATTTGCAAACACAAAACCAGCCCTACAAGAAATATTGAAAGGGGTCCTCTAAGCAAAGAGAGAGCTTAAAAGCAACATAGACCAGAAAGGAACACAGACAATATACGGTAACAGTCACCGTACAAGCAATACAGTGGCACTAAATTCATATCTTTCATAGTTACCCTGAATGTAAATGGGCTAAATGCCCCAATCAAAAGACACAGGCTATCAGATTGGATTAAAAAACAAGACCCATCAATATGCTGTCTGCAAGAGACTCATTTTAGAACCAAAGACACCCCCACATTGAAAGTGAGGGGGTGGAAAATCATTTACTATGCTAATAGACACCAAAAGAAAGCTGGGATGGCAATCCTTACATCAGACAAATTAGATTTTAAACCAGACTGTAATAAGAGATGAGGAAGAACACTATATCCTATAAAGGGTCTATCCAACAAGAAGATCTAACAATTGTAAATATCTATGCCCCTAACATGGGAGCAGCCAATTATATAAGGCAATTAATAACAAAACCAAAGAAACACATTGACAATAATACAATAATAGTGGGGCACTATAACACCCCCCTGACTGAAATGGACAGATCATCTAAGCAAAAGATCAACAAGGAAATAAGGATTTTAAATGACACACTGGACCAAATGGACTTCACAGACATATTCAGAACATTCCATCCCAAAGCAATGGAATACACATTCTTCTCTAGTGCCCATGGAACATTCTCCAGAATGTCCTAGGTCACAAAGCAGGTCTCAACCAGTACCAAAAGATTGGGATTATTCCCTGCATATTTTCAGACCACAATGCTTTGAAACTAGAACTCAATCACAAGAGGAAAGTTGGAAAGAATTCAAATACATGGAGGCTAAAGAGCATCCTACTAAAGAATGAATGAGTCAACCAGGAAATAAAAGAAGAATTAAAAAAATTCATGGAAACCAATGAAAATGAAAACACAACTGTTCAGAATCTTTGGGATACAGCAAAGGCAGTCCTGAGAGGAAAGTATATAGCAATACAAGCCTTTCTCAAGAAACAAGAAAGGTCTCAAATACACAACCTAACTCTACACCTAAAGGAAGCTAGATAAAAAAGAGCAAATAAAGCCTAAACCCAGCAGGAGAAGTAAAATAATAAAGATCAGAGCAGAAATCAATGAACTAGAAACCGAAAGAACAGTAGAACAGATCAACAAAACTAGGAGCTGGTTCTTTGAAAGAATTAACAAGATTGATAAACCCCTGGCCAGACTGATCAAAAAGAAAAGAGAAATGACCCAAATCAACAAAATCATGAATGAAAGAGGAGAGATCACAACTAACACCAAAGAAATACAAATAATTGTAAGTACATATTATGAGCAGCTCTATGCCAGCAAATTAGATAATCTGGAAGAAATGGGTGCATTCCTCAAGATGTATCAACTACCAAAAGTGAAACAGGAAGAAATAGAAAACCTGAACAGACCTATAACCACTAAGGAAATTGAAGCAGTCATCAAAAATCTCCCAAGAAACAAAAGCCCAGGGCCAGATGGTTTCCCAGGGGAATTCTACCAAATATTTAAAGAAGAATTAATACCTATTCTCCTGAAACTGTTCCAAAAAATAGAAATGGAAGGAAAACTTCCAAACTCATTTTATGAGGCCAGCATTACCTTGATCCCAAAACCAGACACAGACCCCATCTAAAAGGAGAATTACAGACCAATATCCCTGATGAACATGGATGCAAAAATTCTCACCAAAATACTAGCCAATAGGATCCAAAAGTACATTTAAAGGATTATTCACCATGACCAAGTGGGTTTTATCCCTGGCCTGCAAGGTTGGTTCAACATCTGCCAATAAATCAACATGATACAATATATTAACAAAAGAAAGAACAAGAATCATATGACCCTCTCAGTAGATGCAGAAAAAGCATTTGACAAAGTACAGCATACTTTCTTGATCAAAACTCTTCAGAGTATAGGGATAGAGGGTACATACCTCAAGATCATTAAGGCCATCTATGAAAAACCTACAGCGAATATCATTCTCAATGGGGAAAAGCTGAGAGCTTTCCCCCTAAGGTCAGAAACGCGGCAGGGATGTCCACTATCACCACTGCTATTCAACATAGTATTAGAAGTCCTAGCCACAGCAATCAGACAACAAAAAGAAATCAAAGGCATCCAAATTGGCAAAAAGGAAGTCAAACTCTCACTCTCTGCAGATGATATGATACTTTTTGTGGAAAACCCAAAAGACTCCACCCCAAAACTGCTAGAACTCATACAGGAATTCAGTAAATAGCAGGTTATAAAATCAATGCATGGAAATCAGTGGTATTCCTATACACCAACAATAAGATAGAAGAGAGAGAAATGAAGGAGTCGATCCCATTTACAATTGCACCCAAAACCATAAGATACCTAGGAATAAATCTAACCAAAGAGGCAAAAATCTGTACTCAGAAAACTATAAAATACTCATGAAAGAAATTGAGGAAGACACAAAGAAATGGAAAAACGTTCCATGCTCATGGATCGGAAGAACAAACATTGTGAAGATGTCAATGCTACCTAGAGCAATCTACACATTCAATGCAATCCCCATCAAAATACCATCCACTTTTTTCAAAGAAATGGAACAAATAATCCTAAAATTTGTATGGAATCCGAAGAGACCCCGAATAGCCAGAGGAATACTGAAAAAGAAAAGCAAAGCTGGCGGCATCACAATTCCGGACTTCCAGCTCTAATACAAAGTGTCATCATCAAGACAGTATGGTACTAGCACAAAAACAGACACATAGATCAATGGAACCAAATAGAGAGCCCAGAAATGGACCCTCAAGTCTATGGTCATCTAATCTTTGACAAAGCAGGAATGAATGTCCAAGAGAAAAAAGACAGTCTCTTCAACAAATGGTGTTGGGAAAATTGGACAGCCACATGCAGAAGAATGAAATTGGACCATTTCCTTACACCACACACAAAAATAGATTCCAAATGGTTGAAAGACCTAAATGTGAGACAGGAGTCCATCAAAATCCTAAAGGAGAACACAGGCAGCAACCTCTTTGACCTCAACCGCAGCAACTTCTTCCTAGAAACATCGCCAAAGGCAAGGGAAGCAAGGGCAAAAATGAACTATTGCGATTTCATCAAGATAAAAAGCTTTTGCACAGCAAAAGAAACAGTCCACAAAAGCAAAAGACATCCGACAGAATGGGAGAAAATATTTGCAAATGACATATCAGATAAAGGGCTAGTATCCAAAATCTATAAAGAACTTATCAAACTCAACACCCAAAGAACAAATAATCCCATCCAGAAATGGGCAGAAGATATGAACAGACATTTTTCCGAAGAAGACATCCAAATGGCCAAGAGACACATGAAAAAGTGCTCAACATCGCTCAGCATCAGGGAAATCCAAATCAAAACCTCAGTGAGATACCACCACACACCAGTCAGAATGGCTAAAATTAACAAGTCAGGAAACGACAGATGTTGGCGGGGATGCAGAGAAAGGGGAACCCTCCTACATTGTTGGTGATAATGCAAGCTGGTGCAGCCACTCTGGAAAACAGTATGGAGGTTCCTCAAAGAGTTGAAAATAGAGCTACCATACAATCCAGCAATTGCAGTACTGGGTATTTACTGCAAAGATAAAAATGTAGGGATCCGAAGGGGTACATGCACTCCGATGTTTATAGCAGCAATGTCCACAATAGCCAAACTGTGGAAAGAGCGAAGATGTCCATCGACAGATGAATGGATAAAGAAGAAGTGGTATATATACACAATGGAATATTATGCAGCCATGAAAAGGAATGAGATCTTGCCATTTGCAATGACGTGGATGGAACTGGAGGGTGTTATGCTGAGTGAAATAAGTCAATCAGAGAAAGACGTGTATCATATGACCTCACTGATATGAGGAATTCTTAATCTCAGGAAAGAAACTGAGGGTTGCTGCAATGGGGGTGCGGTGGTAGGGATGGGGTGGCTGGGTATTAGACATTGGGGAGGGTATGTGCTATGGTGAGAGCTGTGAATTGTGCAGGACTGTTGAATCACAGATCTCTACCTCTGAAACAAATAATGCAATATATGTTAAGAAAAAAAAAGAAGAAGATAGCAGGAGGGGATGAATGAAGGGGAGTAATTCGGAGGGGGAGATGAACCATGAGAGACGATGGACAGTGAAAACAAACTGAGGGTTCTAAAGGGGAGGGAATGGGGGGATGGGTTAGCCTGGTGATGGGTATTAAAGAGGGCACATTCTGTGTGGAGCACTGTGTGCTATGCATAAACAATGAATCATGGAACACTACATCAAAAACTAATAATGTAATGTATGGTGATTAACATAACAATAAAAAATTTAAGATAAAAAAATTATAAAGAGACTAAAGAGACATAATAACTAAGTATAACAGATGATCCTGTATTGGATTCTGGGCACTACTACTATTATTATTATTATCATTCACGAATGCCCCGTGTAAGGGAGCAAGAATTCCTTGCCCCCTTCACAGGGAGTAAGAATTTCCTGTCCCTTTCAAGGTCCTTCTAGCTGGACTAAAAATCAAATCAATAGGAATCAGATTAACAGAATGAAATCAAATTTAATAGGCATATGTATGGGGAATCCACATAGACATAGTAATTCCAAAGAGAGTGCAGCAAAGTGAGGGATATATGTCATTCTGAACTAAGGAGAAGGGGATAGGGGTCTGGGACTTCAAAGAAAGGCGTGTACTTCACAGGGCAATAAGAAGAGCAGATGTTTGGTAATTAGATGTTTGCCCTGTCATAGAGGCGGGTCACTCAGATAAAATTTATCTTTGCTAATAACCCTTATTCTGGAAACCTCTTCCAATTTAGATTCTTCTGTGTAGTTAAAGGAAGGGCAGCGTTTTCTCTGGAGCCCGCAGGATCTCCATTGTCTTTGGCTCAAAATAATCCACATGCCAAAGCAGCACATTCTTGTTGGGGGGGCGGGGGGGCTGTCCCAAACCTTTTCACCTGTTATAAAGGACATTAGCAGACAATGGGCGAAATGTGGATAAAGTCTGAGATTAGACAACAGTATAACCAATTTTATTATCCTACTTATGATAGCTATATTATGGTTATCTAAAGAGAATGTCCCTGTTCTTAGGGAAATAAAGGGAAGTATTTAGGTGTCAAAGAACCATGATGTATGCAATGTACTCTTCAACAGCTCAGGAAAAAAACAAATAGAAAGTAAAGGAATAATAAAGCAAACACAGTCAAGTGTCAATACGTGGGGAATGGTGGGGGGAGGTATTATTTAGCCAATTTTCCTGTAAGTCTGAAATTGTTCCAAAATAAAAGGTTAAAAATGAAAAAAGGTTTTAAAACCCTTGCTATAAGGATTACATGAGTTAATACTTACAAAGAACATAGAACATAGGCTCTAAAATTTTTGTGACTATTCTTACTACCACAGAATCAAGAAGTGACAGGGCCACCTCTCTGTGCACCTTCATACCCTCCCTTCGTCATTCAGAGTTGTGGAAAATCCAATGAGGTAATTGACAGGAAATCCTTTACATAAACTGTGAAGTGCTGTACCCTTGGGAATGTTTCTAAGCTTGCGACAAGAGCTCCAATTCTTGTGGATAACTGTGAAATGGATTAATCAGTCTTGTTGGTGAGGTAATTGAGGTACAGAAAGCTCAACCAACTTCACTAAGGTGACAAGGTTGGAAGTCAAGCCCTGGCTTTCAGTCCTGTCCTTTAGATAGCAAGGAAAAGTTTAGGAAAAGAAAACTTTCCCACCCTGACATTTTTCATCCTGCTCTGTCTGAAAGGCTATGAGAGGTCAGGTTGTGACCCCTTGACCCCACCCTGAGGCCAGCTCAGTCACCTTGCCTGGAGCCCAAGGATGGGCTCGAAGTGGTGCGCACTGTGCATGGGGCAAGCCTAAGGGCAACCAATTGCATTTGTGTCCTCCCTTCTCTGATGCTGAAAAGACACCTTTCTTAAGCGAGCAAAGATTTTTCTTTTCTCTCCATTTGCAAATATTGAAGGAATGTTGTGTGTTGGGGGGTCGGGGGGTGGTACTCCTGCATGCCCAGGATTCTGACCCCTACACGCATCCAAATACCCGAGGTTGTTTCTTCTTCATACTGGTCTGTTTCCTTATTAACATTTCTAAAGAGTAAATTAATTAAATTAAAAAAAATCTATAGGTTGGCTAGAAAACAAATGTTTCTTCCTGATCTTAGCATTGTATAATGGGCTCCAAATGAATGAGTATCTGAAATTCATTTTTTACACTGACCACATACAGATTTGCTTCACTGATTAAATATGAAGAATACATCTATAGGTGATTTTCCTCCCTGAGGTGCTCAATGCATTCTCCAGAATGGCAATCATAGGTAAGTCAGAAGCAGAGAGAAAATGCTTAGAGAAAACGGTCCTGAAAAAAAAACACAAAAGTCAACCTCAGTTTCCCCATCTGTAAAGGAATCAGTGGGTTTACTGTCACAGCTGAATGGCAAAATAAATAGGAGAGAAATATTTTCTATGAAAAGTACTTAAGTTAAAACAAATACCCCAGATTCAGCAATAGTACAGTTAAGAAATATTTACTTTTCAGTTTCTACCCAATCTCAAATACTTCTCAGCTGGGAGATTCACTGAGTCTCCTGATTTGACTGCTAACCAATAACAAGTTCCTGAAAACAGTCCTTCTGTTTTCCTTATGTCTCCTGTGAAACATAGCCCAGCATGGGTCAACAGTGGATGGGTCAGTGGGGGAGCCCTGAGTTTAAAAACAGAAAAGGAAATTGAAGTTATTATGAGCAAATGGATAAGAGCAAGCAGGTTTCTGATGCAGGAATTTTCTTATTTGGAGGAGTAAGTTTATTTTGTTGTTGTTGTGGTGGTTTGTTTTGTTTAAGGAAAGGGATATTAAAGTGCCACAACAGCCCAGGAATGTCTTACAAATTGGTAGACTCATAAAAAACATTAATATTCTGCTCCTATTTGGCATTCCTCTAAGCAACTAAAGGATGTCAAAATATTTTATTTACCATTACACTTTGACAGAAATAATCATCGACTGATAGCTTTCTGCACATCAACTGGCTTTCTGATTTCTTCAGGAAACAATAAATAAAGCCACTTCAGTACCACTTCATTCACTACCCCCAATCACAAATAATAAACTCAATCCACTTACAATTTTACAACAATGATTTGCATATTTGCCTTCAGGTGGTAGTTTTTCTACAAGCATCAGGTTAATTGTTATTTGGCCACTCTTATTTAACTTCTCATTAAAATTTCTTTAGGGTAGTCAACATGTCAACTTTTGCAGCATTCATGCAAAGAAACAAGAAGTATATAAAATACAAATACACTACAAGTATATACAAATTATTTTTTTCCTTCACCATTAAAGTGCTTTTGCACTATTATTTATTAATTACTACAATTTATTAAGCATCACATTCCAAGCACTAAGGGAGACACTTTTAACCCCTGATCTTTACTTCTTACAAGGAACCTTGAAGGTAGGTACCATTATATGCCTTACACAGAAGAGAAAACCAAGGTCCACAGTTAGTGACCTGCTCCAAGGCCTCTCAGTTGATAAGGGGGTTACTTACCCCCTTGCATTACCTCCTTCCCCCACCCCACAAGCCACTGGACTCTATCGTGTCCCCCCCTTTTAAAACTTACTTTTAGCCCCACTATAATATTTCACATTAGTGGAATATAGTCTTCGTTGTTGTTAAATCCTGTGACACATTATCCCTTCATGCAGTTCTGGACAATTCCGGGTGTCAGAAACCATTAGCATAACAGGGGAAATACCGAGTAAGCTTTTTTGACCCATGCTTTTGATTGAGTACAATGCATTTTGCCCAGTTTTAATTGAAGGCCCTTGACGTTTTAAACTTCTGCAAGCCTGCTGCTGAACCCAGAGTCCCCAGCACACAGTAGGCACTTGAGAATACTGAATGAATTGGCTATCTAGGTAATTGTTTTATTCTAAAAATCCTTAATTAGTTAAATGAACGTAATACAAATTTTAAAACGGTATATTTAGTGAAGGCTTTGTGTCTTCAAAATGTTATTAGCCCCTCCAGGGACCGGGGATGGAGAGGACAGCGGGTAACTCGTCCCTCTGGGATGGATGGGCACTATGTGGTAATATCACCCACCTCAACCTAGTTCTACTTGGGGGCTCCCCCACACTTGTACCGCTGTCGGTCAGGGAAAGGAACCACGGAGGGGGCGGCGGGGACCCAGCGCCACTGCACGCACGCGGAGAGCCACGTTGAAGTTCAAAGGAGCGTGTTTATCAAGCAAACAAAGGGCGGCGCGGTCTCGGGTCCCGGGACCAGCTGCGGCCGCCCGGGAAG
Source organism: Eumetopias jubatus (assembly GCF_037043125.1). Lineage (NCBI taxonomy): Eukaryota > Metazoa > Chordata > Mammalia > Carnivora > Otariidae > Eumetopias > Eumetopias jubatus. The sequence continues at coordinate 85,567,913 of NW_028274815.1, read as the reverse complement.
GGCAAGAGGGCCGCGGTGACAAATGGACATTCCGCACGCGAGCAGACGGACACCCGATCTGCGGCTCCCGGCGGCCCCACCCACCGCTCCAGCTGCCGGGCCCACAGTCGCCGCCCGCTCCACGCGCCCAGCGAGCAGCCTGGGGCGCCACGGTCCCGAGAACTTTCCCATCCTTCGGGGACAGGGGCCGGCGGTGGGGAGGGGCGGGTAGGTGGGGGCCTCTACGGAATTCCTTCCCCGGACTTGGTGGGCGGCCCTTTGCAAGTGGAAGGTGGCTGGTCCCGAAGTCCAATTCCGACCCTGGGGCGCCCCGGAGAAGCTTCCGGGAGCAAGGACCTGGCGGCCGCGCGGGAAGAACAAAGGGAGCCAGCGGGCCGGGGAAGATGCTGCGCTTCCCTGCGCCCTACCCGGCCGGCTCGCGGGCGCTGCCTCCTGCGCAGGTAGTCCGGCCTGCGGCGCGGCGGGAGGGTGTGTTCAAGCGGGGAACACAAAGACTCACTTCCGCGGGGCCAGGCGCCCAGACTCCCCTGCCCGCCACTCACAGCCTGTTCGCATTCTTGCATCCCTGCCGCCCGCGGGACCTGCGTGCCCGCCGGCTGCCCCACTCGGTGCCGGTGCAGGTAACCCCCGGAGGAACTAGGGCTGGCTGCAGGCGGCGGCCGGGGAGAGGCATACCTTTTTAGGCAGCCGCGCCGCCCGCGCCGCCCCACGCAGCCCAAGTCTGCAGTCGTTCTCTGCCAGAGGCAGGGTTCTGCGCGCAGCCAGGGAGCGCCCCGCCGTGCACCCCGCCTGGCGGGCCGGGGGCGCGGGGAGTGGACTGTGCAACTTCCCAGCTCCCGGCGCCCGGCCGCTAGGTGAGCCGAGGCCGGGAACGGGGAGGACGGAGGCGCAGGCGGAGGGAGGGGGGCCCGAGGAGGGTGGAGGGGACGCGCGGAGCCCGGGGGCGGGGCGCGGCGCGAGCTCAGCGCGGGGGCCGGGAGCCACCGCCTAGCCCCGGGGCTCCGGGCCGCGGTCCCTCCCGCCGCCAGCGCCGCCGCCGCCGTGCTGCCGGGAACAATGAGGCGCGCGGCGCGGGGCTGAGCGCAGCGCCGCGCCGGCCCCGAGGCCGAGCCACCCGCCGCGCCTGCAGCTGCCGCCGGGCGCCGAGCGGCTCTGGCCCCGGGGAGGTGCTCCCGCAGGCCTCCCGGGACGCGAGCGCGGGTCGTTCGGAGCTCCGGTGGTGGCGCGGGGAGGCTGCTCCGCGGAGGCGGGGGCAGCCACCAGCAGGAGGATCTGAGCCGCGCGCGCGTCGGCAGCCCCCAAGTTCCGCGGCGTGCGTCGGGCGCCCCCGGCCCCAGGTCCCGGCTCCCGCGGGCGGCCGAGGGAGTGTGGGAGCGTGTGGCGCGCGCGCCCGAGCGGCTGCCGGGGAATAAAATGTGACACGCACGTCTCCGACTCTAGCGCCGCGCGGCCGGGGAGCGCCGAGGACCGCGGGATCGGACGCTGCGAGGCGCGGCGTCCGGAGAAGGTTGGTCCGAGAGGGCAGGGGCTCGGGCGGTGGGGCGACGTCTGCCTCGGTGTCGCCGCAGCCTGTACGCTGCTCTGTAGGGAGTTAGGCTCGGCGACCAGGAGCCAGACTTTGGGGAGGGGGGAAAACATTGAGGGTTTTGGGGGAGAAGCAAGATATTCTTCGAGAGGGTGAGCGAACAGGAGGGCTTGAGCTTTGGGGACGGGCGGACACAGTTTTGCTCCTGTGGTTCAGTCAGTGAAACGGCGATCTTTATTTTATTTAATTTGGTTCTGGGAGGGAATAGAGATTTTTAATTGCCTTCCTCGACCCCACCCCCATGCAAAACTGCACTTCTTAAAGCATAAAGTGTGTTCTATTGATCTCTAGTTTGCTGTAGCTATAATGTTTAGGGACAGAAGGTATCCTTAGAATCCCAGATACCCGGGTGCTAATTCTTACGCGCTTGCACGGGGGAAACTCTTGCTTTTAAGTTGTACTTTTCATCGTGTATAGAGAAGACCTTTGGTACATTCTTTTGGGTAAGCAACGTTAACACCAATTTCTTTCGGATTTGATGGTGCTGGGGCACGGAGTGAAGTTAAACTTGTGGCTCAAAAAGCAAGTGATGCCTTCCAAAGCGAGCTGAATAGCTGTGTTTGGAGAAGCCCTGCTTTCCAGGAATTTAAATGAGACTTTTTGTGGTTGCCTTCCAGGTCTCTCCTCCTAGTACCATATTTGTTTTGTCAGGCTGAACTTTCAAAGCTGTTTTATAATTCGAGAAGCACTTTAGCAGAAAAGTAATGCTTGGCTGGTTTTTTGTGAACTTATTTTTACAGGGTCATACCGAAAATTTGACGAGAAGCAAACCATATTTGGTTGAAAGCTTTGTTTTCTGTGCCTTTTGCGTTCTAACGGTGAAGGGGCTTGCTGATCCTCTGCGCGGGGCACTGGCTGCTTGGGTGAGGGTATTGTTGGAGCACTTGCCACAGATTTTGTGTTAAGTTCATTGTGCATTGTGCATATTTAAAAAGCCTCATGCAGGTTACTTGATAATTACGTTTTTTGGAATTGGGCTCAATATATTTTGCCATTTTGAAGTAATTGTGACTAAGGAAGAATTTCAAAAATTGAAGTGCTGTATGTGATCATGTTGTTGCAAACTTAGGGTTAACACTTCCTTTAAAAGATAAAATGATGTGTGGCCTTGAACTTATTTTTACCCACTTAACTTCTCCCATTATTTTTCTGAAACTGACAGTCAGAATTTTTGCAGCACTCCAAGGCTTGCATTTCCTACTAAAGCTTGAGAAAAACTGTTGACAATGGTGAATGAATATTATGATCAAAATGGAGACCTAAAACCTATTTTAGGTTTAGCAACCTGAAATAATAGGTGAATTGCCTTGAATTTTACAAATACGTTAAAAACAGGGGCACTCAAACATGTTGGAATCTTGATCCAGTTTTTATTGTGATTGATGTAAATTTTAGCATTTTACCTCTTTGCTTGGTGCAGTTGGAGCTTCTGGAGTTTTAAGTAAAATCTCTTGGCAAAATTGTGATGTGAGCCTCAGCTCTTAGTGGAATTCTGAGCCCCACAATTTAAACAGAAGATGGAAACTGTTGGAGAGTGGTCAGAGCAGAGGCCAGCATTTGGTGGGTTTCTTGGGTGGTGCAGTCTATCTAGGAAGTAAAGATAATGAAATAAGGATATGCAGTCTGGAGGGTTTAAGGCTGAGATAATTTAACGTCTAAAAATAAGTGAATGGGGGCACTGGGGTGGCACAGTGGGTTAAGCGTTCACTTGACTTTGGCTCCGGTCATGATCTCAGGGTCCTGGGATTGGGCTGTGCTCACCGAGGAGTCTGCTTGTCCCTCTCCCTCTGCTCTTCTACCCAATCACACGCTTGCTTTCTCTCTCTCTCTCTTCTTCTAAAATAAATAAATAAATCTTTTAATGTATATATATGAATGGATTTATTAGGCAGAGAAGGGCAATCAATCAACTATGCTCACTTTCTGGTGAGGACAGGTAAGAAAGAAAGGAAGGGTTTATGGGGCGCCTGGGTGGCTCAGTCGTTAAGCGTCTGCCTTCGGCTCAGGTCATGATCCCAGGGTCCTGGGATTGAGCCCTACGTTGGGCTCCCTGCTCAGCGGGAAGCCTGCTTCTCCCTCTGCCATTCCCCCTGCTTGTATTCCCTCTCTCGCTGTGTCTCTCTCTGTCAAATAAATAAATAAAAACCTTGAAAAAAAAAAAAAAGAAAGGAAGTGTTTATTTACCTGGGGGTGAAGACTTAGGTTGGGGCTAGGGGAGGATTTGTGGTCAGCCAGCCACATAGAGGTTAAATAATGAAGTGGTTGCTGAGAAAGTCCTGGAGGTGCTTGTTTCCAGAGATTTTTCCTGAGATTCTCCTCTTTCTGAGATGATTTAAGTGTGTTTCTGATGTATTGCTTATACTAACTGCAGTTGTATACCATAGGTCCAGAATGTACCCAAGCATTTGTTTGCCAAGTGCTGCTTAAGTCTTTCCTAAAATGACAAACTTACCCTGAGGTTTCTGCGTCTAGTGCCTAGATCAAATAAATGATGAGTTCCTTTCCACAAACTTGGAAATATTTGCCCTTTGAGAAACTGAGTTGATTTTCAGATTGAATGCCTCATTCCCGATACTTCTGAATAAAAATATCTCATGCGTTGATAATGGGGACAATCTTTTAAATATTCACCTTCTCTTTAATTGTAATGTGTTTTTCCCCCTCCTGGATCTTCTGTTATATGATCTTAAATTTTGATTGGTTAAGTTAAATGAAATACTTCATTCGACTGGCTTAAATATCTAAGCATAAATGATAGGTGTATGTTGTTTTAAGTTTCTAAGCATTGAAAGCTCCTGCTCAAAAAAGAACTATGGGATGAAGTTCACCACTGACTGTAAGAGAAATAATTACATAGAATCAGATGCTAATTTTGGAATCAGGAAAAGTGCAGGTGTACATTTACATAGCAATTTTCAATGTTCTCAACAGGTTGAGGTCAAGGTCAAGGACTGAGTATGCTGTGGAAGTTGACCAGCCACTGTCATTGGATAAACTTCAGACTTTCAGTTTAATTTATCTGCCATTTTTCTGAAAGCCCTCCTTCCTACTTTTGAAAGATTTGTCTGTAAACATTATTAGGTACACAGGGCATAGACAGGAGTATCAGAGATATATGGATTTGTTACCAAATCCCATCCTGATCTGAAATTCCAAGTCCTGCCCCCACGCTGAATTGATGGGGAACCATTGCAATGCTTGGAACCCACCCAACCTGTGGGCGAAGTGGTGGCTGTGCATTTCAAGGGTGTGAGGTGTGAACTGGCAGTCCTAAGGCCTTTCAGACAGCAGTGGTTTGGTCCAGCACTAGCGTGGATCCTAGACCTGCTGGGTAAAAGCAGGTTACCAGCAGTTGCCTGGCCACTGTTTTCACTTGGCCAGTGGCAGGTTCTGGGCCATCTCACAGTGCCACGTCCCTTCTGATTTGGGGAGGAATTGCTCCCTGGATGGAAATGGCATCAGAGAAAGTCTACTCCCCCCACCTCCGGGATTCCTCTGCACGGAACTGCTCTGTGTCCCTTCTGGGTTCTGCTGCCCCCTGTGGTCTTCCCTAGGAATGAATTCTGAATTTGAAGTAGACACGGGCTCTAACAAGCTGCTTGGAAGGGTGTGTGGGTTGGGTTTGCAGTTTTGCACTGGACTTTCTCAGAGAGCAAAGAAGAAGCAAGGAAATCTCTTGGCCGTCGCCCCCAAACCTGAGTCCTAGGGAGTGCTGTCCCTCCAGAGCAAGTCACTGGAGCAAGTCTGAGCCTTAGGAGGGCTCGGTTTCCAGGGCTGGGAAATGAAGCCATACACAGATTAAATCATCTCCAAGGTGGCGTCTCTTGCTGGGATTCCATGCCATTGACTATTGTATATTCTTGCACACTTTAACAGTGAATACCCCTGCTCAGAAGCGAATTCCCCTTTAGTTAAACATGCTGGACATGCCTTTAAACACCATGTGGCCCAGGGGAGAGTAGTAACTCAAAGAATAGTAAGAGCAATTGCTTCGGACTGACTATGGACTCTACCCTGCCACTTGCTCTGCATAGCTTATCAAAGTACACCTTAGCCACAACCCCGCGATGGATGGTTATCCCCATTTTACAGGGGAGGAGACTGAGCCTCAGAAAGATGAAGTGCCTTCCTCAATATCCCATAGTGGGAGAGTGGCAGAGCTGGGTTTTGAACCTGGGTTTGTGTGTGGAAGTCTGTGCTGTGGAGATTGTGCTCAGACTCTATGGAGGAGCAAGCATGACACCTCTGGTGGTCATTGTCCTGGGGCCAGAGAAGGACTGTGCCCGTGAGCTTTCATGTCTCAAACCATAGCCGAGCTTGCTGGATGAGGAAGATTGTATTGGATGGAAGGGGATGGCAGGGGCACTCATCAGGCAAAGCCCCCATGGATTCACCGGAACCTGGAAGCAGAAAGGGGCATGAAATGCAACCTAAAAATGGCCCCCACAGGTGAGACTATCTGGGCAGTCAGTATTAGAATGAAAATCAGGCTCATATGAAGGGTGTCTTTGCAAGTGGAATTTCCAAGGAAAATTTTAAGCTAAGATTTGAGAAAATTGTCCCAACACTCTGAGTTATTAGGTCAGTGAAGAGAGCAAGCTCAGAGAGTAATATCTCTGGACATTTAGAAATATATTGGCTAAAGCATAAGAGAATACATTGTAAAGAAAAATCCTGTGATATCTTGATTATAAGCTGCTGTGTTCAGAAGTTTATAATTCATACATTAAGTTCTACTCGAGGCTGCTCCTAGTATTTGAGCCTGAGAGGGAAATGCGTTATTAAATTTAAAACAATTGGTTTTCCGTGTTCAAATTATACAAATTTTTCAAGTAGAGATTCTTGCATGTTGGTAATTGTGGTTTCTAAAATGACTTGGCTTTAAATTAACTTTGGAAAAGGGTAAATCTCTTAGATAATCTGAGAGCTTTCATTATTCAGAGATAAATTTGAAAAGTAGCTTTCTCGAAAGTGTAGTGATGACTTTTCTGAAAGATAAGTATACTATTATGTGCTAAAAACCTGTATTTGTGCCTCTGACCACGAACCAGGAGAAAAAAAAAATACAGTTAATACTGGATTTGCTTCTTAAATGATAGAGTTAACCCAGTTAAGCTATAGAACTATAAGTGCATGATTGAATGGATGGATTTGGTTGAACTATGAGAAGAGGGATCTTGCTGTGTAAATTATATTTTAAAATTAGGAAAACTATATCCCCCATACAGAAAAGAGGACTGTCTTTAAAAAGAACATGCACACACACGCACACACGTACACACCTACATGTGCAAATACAGAAGGAATATGTCCCTGCATTAATAAGGTTTGCCTTTCGTAAGTAGGAGGGGGAACCTGAGTTAGGATACTTACACATTAATTGTTAGGATTCACAATTGTCAAGTAACAAAATCAGGACTTAGAGCCCTGACTTTCTGACCGAGAGAAGAACATTCTTTTTCCTGTATTCATATCTCTGAGAGAATTGAATGTTCCAAATTATCAGTGGCTTGCTCGAAGGTTATCAAAACATTTAGGGTTCATACTTTACTTTTGATTTATTATTAATAGGATAAATATGGAAAAACACACTTATTTATGTGTGTGAGTGTGTGTATCTGTAAGTATTTACAACAACAGCATCTTCAAGGTACCTTTGGTGGTTTGCAGAATGTTTTTGACTATTGACACTAACTCACAAGGGAGGCCTCTTCAGGCAGGGCAGCCGGGAGAACCGATGTGGGGCCCTATACATTAGTTAGCTATTTGCTGGGATGAAAGAAGTGGAGCCATGTTAGGGGTTTCGGGTCAACCTGAAGTTGGCCAAACAGTGTGTGTGACTTAGTCTCCCTCTGAGAGAACAAATCCCTATTTGAAGTTACCCTGAATTTTAATGACCTCTGATCTTTAAACTTTAGGTAAAATAATTAAGACAATAGCAAGCTCAAGTGTTTAATTTAAAAAAAAAAAAACAAAAAACATTTGATACCCTCTGGTGCTCAAGATATTTTTTGGGGGCAATTTGTGAATAATGGGAAGCTGACCAGTGCAACACAGTTTACTTTATATTAGTATGTGTGTATCTGTATGCTTATAATATGTATGTAGGTATCTGATTGACATTTTTCAAAGGGCAGTTTTCTTCCTTGGAATCACAGTGTAGTTACAAACTATAGTCCTCTGCCCTATGTTCAAAATTAGTAGCTGGGAGAGTTGAACCAATTAAGTAATTTGCCCAGCTAAATACTTGATACTTTATAATAACATTCAGAGAGTGCCATTAAATAGATGGCTTCATTAACTATTTGAGGTGGGAGAGTTTTAGAAACTGACTTGATAGTAGTAGGAAAACGTCTATAATGTGACTTGAAAATAATGGGAGTGCTTCCGTAAGTTAAATCCAAATATGTCTCTACTGGCCATACTCTATAATTTTCACATAATTAAAACATATCGTTAATATATTATAATCATACCCCAGTAATACCCCACATATTACTGTGTAATGCATACACAGAAAGAGCAGCATTAATTTTTGGTTTGGGGGGCTTTCACTGTTTTCATGACCGGTAAGCATAGTATTAAATGTAAAACCAGAAGTGGGTAAAAGAAAATCTTAAAATGTGCTTCATGAGGGGTAGTCAAAAACCTCCTGGAACAAGGAGCCCTTGTTGTTCCTAGATGGTGTATATGACCCAATGATAGCATGGAACTTTGTGAGTATAATCACATGCATGATGGGAAGGTTTTATTGGCAAAACTAAACTCCACTGACCCCAGAGGGCCCCCAGTGGGTCCCTGCTTCTCAGTTGCCCAAATTAGATCTATCTTGAACTCAAGACATTGATTTGAAAATGAAAGGGGAGTTTATAATATACAAAGTTGCCCTGCATCATGGCCCACACATTCAGTCTGGGAATTACGGTATCCACGTGGTGCATAGCAGCATCCCTGAATGCTCAGTGCATTGGTGGAAACGGCAGCCAGGGGCCCGGGGTTGCCGTCTGCCAGGTTCAACCTAGAAGGTTGCATTCCTTAGAATCAACCCTTGTTGAACTGAAAGGCATCCAGAGATCAATTAATTGGCTTTCCAGGATACATATTTCCTATGAACCCACATAGTCTTTTCTCTCAGGAAAAAAATTCAAGTTCTGTATGTGAGGAAAGGTAGACAGAGAACAGAATTATAGGAGGAAGGTCATGTACGTTTTTGTTTGTTTGCTTTATATTGTGTGTGTGTGTTTTTTTTTTTTATGTTATGGGTAGAAAACAAGGATTGATGATTGCAATTAGGTATTTAAACATTCCCCTTGTTTGTTCTGTGTAGTTGATAAGCAAATCTTTTTTCCGAGATAAGGGGAAGTCCCTTGGACTGTTCACTCACATGTGTACTTCAAAATATAGTTTCCCTGGCTTGGTGCTGACGGTTTGTAGAGGGAGAAAAAGTAGTAACTGGGTCAGTGACTCCAGTGCTTGCACTGGTAGAATGGGAGATGTATGTTCACGTTTTACTAAGAGAAGCTAATGCCACAAGCATTTACTCAACTCGGAGAGCTTGGAAGAGTGACATCATTGCACAGAACAGGTCTGGAGCGTGTCTTTTTTTTTCAATTCATAGGATTACATTTGCTTGGATGTGACATTATTCTTGTCAGCTACCTTCATGCTCACAGATCAGATTTCATCCACCTCAAATACAATAGAGGCGCAACAATGCCCCCAAACCACCTTCTAGGGTCTCAGGAGGATACAGAGAAGCAAACTTAGCTATTCCCTTGCAAACCAAATAGGCCATCAGAGATTTGGCTAAAACATCCAGGGTTCGTAGACACTAATCAGTAAGAACTGGCTCGTGTCATGCTAGTCTTGAAACCAGAGATGGAGGGCATCAGATGGAATCTGGGAGGAGAAAAGAGATAAAAACCTGTCATTTCCACCCCCTCTCCACGTGCCACTTATTTATTCCTCCAGAGAGTTCCAATCTCTTGTCTTCTTCTTATTCATTCTCTAAACGTGTCTGTGTGCATCATGTACTTCTTGTGTCCGTGGGATGTGGGAGGGAAGCGGTGTCATTTCTCCAAGTTCAGTTTTACTCTGACTTTTGGGCAACTACTTTACCTGTCTTGTGTTCTTCAGCTATATTCGTAACCAGAGAATTTCTGCATAGACAAGTGAAAAGTTCAATGAATTTTCATAAACCAACTATACCCATGTAACCAGCTAGATCAAGAATCAAAAATTACCAGCCTCCTGAAGCTTCCCGTATCCCCTTCTGGTCACTGTCCTGTGGAAGGTAATCAGTATCCTGATTTCTCACCAGACAGATTAGTTTTGTGTCACCTGCTTACATTCAATTTTAAATAAAATAACATTTTAACAACTCGGTATATATTTTTTTAGGGTTGAAGCAGCATTAGCCAGCAATGAAATATAGGTTGTGCTTTAAACTAGAGACGTTTAATGTTTGTTCCAGTCATTGAAACGTCCATGCTGCGTAAAGTGCATTTTGTTATTAACAACTAAGAGCTTAGTTTTGCCGTTTGTTGGAAGCTATAGATCTTCCTTTCCGTTCGCTACATGACAGGATCAGAAATAAATTTTAAACTGTGTTAAACGTTAGTAACATTATGTTCTAAATCTCAAAGATACATTTTAATATATTTCAGTTTATTAAAAATAAAACAACGTATGACAGGTCTATGGAAAAAAAACTCAAAATGAAACCCTCTTTACTAACTGAATTTAATTTCATTTGGCAACTCTTAACCTCAGGCTTGTGAATTTGGCATACTTCAGTACTGCAAGTGGACACTGCAAAATGGATAGCTCTATGAGATATTTTACATAATACAGTTAGACTTTCTTAGGAGATGTTTTTTGAGGAACTAGGTCAGAAAAATTCAGCAAGACATGGAAGATTAAAGTCACATAGATTCTTTAGAGTTTTTGTCTTCATAGAGCTATTCTACATCGCAATTTGGAAGTAGTAAATAAAAATCCATGAACTAAAAAAACTAAAAAATCTAGGGGCGCCTGGGTGGCTCGGTCGTTAAGCATCTGCTTTTGGCTCAGATCATGATCCTGGAGTCCCAGGATAGAGCCCAGCTTCAGGCTCCCTGCTCAGCAGGGAGTCTGCTTCTCCTTCTGCCCCCACCCTGCTCATGTGTTCTCTCTCTCTCTCTCTCTCTCAAATAAATAAATAAAATCTTAAAAAAAAAACTAAAAAAATCTAAAAACTCAGTTCCAGGCTATCTGTTGCCTGGCCTATACTTGGAGTGGGCACTGACCAACTTGAGGAGAGGTTTTCACTATACCAAGCAACTAATGTTCAAAGGAATATAAAGAAAAGGTAGAATGGTAGTTCAAAGTTTACAAGAAAGGAAAAGAATAAAAATTGGAAATGTGATTTAAAAAGTAAAAAGGTTAACAGGCAGATTGCTTCATGATGGTCCAATGTCCTCAGATTATGTTGTATCAATTCAGGATTTGCCCAAAGCCAAAGAGACTGGCTTAAACCCAAAGCCAATGGAACCAGTTGGTAGAGAGCAGGGTATTTTGGCAGCCAAGCTCACACAGCATTACGAGTCTCATGATTTGGTTTCTGTCTCCCAAAGAGGAAGCTGGATCTCTTACCTGCCTCTGAAAATGCTGGCTTTTGTTCAGCATGCCCTTGGGCATGTGCTACTTAAGTGGCTCAGAAATCTGTGATTATACTTCATGTGACCTCCCAGAGTCTCTTTCCTGACATTTACCATTTCTGGAAGGCAAAGTGTTTTTTGGGCTTCAGTGTCTATTGTTTATTGTGTTCTTCACAGAAAAAAATGGAGGGAAGCCCTGCCCTGTTAGCAGAAGGAGCATATTATAGGAGGAATTCATTTTACAGATGGCTCCATTCACTCTTGCTCGCCTCCTGAACTCCTGTCCATTGTCCGTATTGGCAAAGAGTCATCTTTCCTAACCCTAACCTTGATTGTGTGACCCTCTTCTCTCCTTAGATGCTCCAGTGCTGCCCCCCCACCCAACCCAGCCTTCCCCCCATTGCAAACAGGACACAGCCTGGAATTTTTAGGACATCATGTGCTTCTGAATTGGGCCCCAGTGTTTTGGTCTCTACTTTCCTACTATGAGGGTCTCTCTGACCATATCGGGCTGAGTCTAAGGATGGACCTGCTTCTTTCTCTTTCTGTCTCTATTTCTGTGTCACACACGTGCACACACACATGCACAGACGGTGCATGGTCCTCTCCTGTGCTACGGCACCATCTCTCATTGTCGTACTTATTACTCTGTATTAAAATTAACTTTTTCCTTCTCTCTCCCCTGCTTAACTGTAACGCCCTTGCAGGCAGCCCTGTGGGGCTCTGACCCCAACTCCTTAGCACATCTCAAGGTACTGAGCTCAGTAGGTGCTTGATCAATGTCTGCTGAATGAATGGAGGTAAAAGTATTATTAGATTTGAAAGGATTACTGACTGCTCTGTAAACTGATTTCTAAAAATGAAGGGGAGAGAGGGGATCTTTTCTGCCTTTTCTTTTTCAAGCTGAATCGCCATGTATATAGCTCCCCCAATTCTAGCCATCCATTTATAAACAGGACATTCTGAAGACAAGGGACCACGGACCAGGTGGACTGTTCTGTACATACATTATCTTTAGAGTTCCTGTTAATCACTCTGGAAAAGTACATTTATTTGCAATGTTAGGAAATCAGAGTTAAACCATTCAACCTTATAATTTTTACGCCTCTTGTGAATCTCACAGAGAAAACTGGAAAGTCACATTTCTTTTCACAAGTATTACAAATGCGGTTGGGTATCCTTGTTCCCCTCTTTAACAAAGCATTCAGAAGTACGGGACACGCGTAATTCGTAAGTGGTTAGTAAATAATCTGGGTAGGATCTGCCCAAGGAGGTTTTATAAAAGCACTCTGTCTAGGATTCATAAGTGTTGTATCAAATTCTAACAATTAGAGCTACATACATTACCAGCACCTGGCATGATAATAAAGGCTGCTGTGGAGCAAATGGGCTCAGGAGCATTTGGGTGTCGGGCTGCGTGATTTTCTGGCTGCCTATGAATCATCTATCCATAGGTGTTAAAACTTGGAAAGGTACTGCTAGACTGGGGACAGTGTAAAATATCAGCTGTCCATTAAGAATTATAAATGCAATCCCTTGATCCTGAGATCAGTCCAACCAGGTGCAAGTGGAAAGGTACGCACACTTTTAGTTGAAAGCCTGGGGAAGGCACTGTGCTGTGCCTTCTTCCTGTGTCTGTCAGAGGCGTGGCCCTGACCTTGCTCTGCAGCGCTCCCTGCGGGAGACAGCCCCAGGGCTCAGGGGTGCCTTCCCAGGACAGAGGGTCAGTGTGCGGTGCGGCCGAGGTCATTAAAGTTTATGTGGAATGTAGTGTATTTTCACAGTGTGTTCCCAGATGCGCATCCTCTTGAGTGCCAAGTGCTGTGCATTTCTCTTCTCACCATGTAAGAGTTTTGTTTTAAAGTTTGCAGTCTCCCAAAAGGTTGAGTTACAGCTAGGGCATGCCTGGAATGAGTCATTTAATTAAAGGGACTCTTTCCCTTACTCTGAACCCATACTAGAATTAAAATAAAAAATGTTACCCATGGTTGAAGTTAGGGACCTTTGGCAGTTCTCAGTGGCAAATAGAACATTGCAGGCATTTAACAAAAGCACAGGGAATTAAAAAAAAAATGCATGGAGCATTTGAGTAAACTATTTCCTTGCTCCATTGACATACGCATAAGATACAAGGGACCACTTGGGAGTAAAGAAAAACCTAAGTGTGGATTTCCTCTCACCCACGGAAATAGCTTTAAATGGCTTTCATAGTCAAGTTAAGTGGATTTTAACGACTTCATGTGTGTTGGCTATTAGCAGTAGTCGGTGCTACTGACTGTGGCAGTCGGGCAGTTCATTCTGGAGACCCCATCGCCGCCCTTGGCTGTGGGTAAATCTCCACATCATCCACACAGACTCACATCTGTCCCTGCATTCACACACCGGGCAAAAGGAAGCTCTTCAAGAAAACTCGATCTCCTGGTCGAAGTGTGGTTTAGGTCCCAGAGCATCAGGGCATTGCTGTTATTTAAAGTTATGTATTCAAATTTGAATATCTGTTTAAATTATTTCATTTTTCTTAATGACCTTAGATCTCTACACACCCCCAAGCCCTTTTAATTTTCCTTATGAGTCATGCTATGCCAGCTTAATAAGGCTGCTATGCCAGTGGGTTTCTCTGCACTTTTTAATTAGGTTGTTGTCCCGGACATGGTTTTTGATAACTGGATGTGGTTAGAAAATTCTATTACTGTGTTCTGGAAATCTGGTGCCAGCCAGGAAGGCCTACCCCTGCAGTAAAACTACCCCACCAACTTTTGTTGACCCCTCCAGGAAACTCATAATCATTAGATACTGGAACTCTTTTCAAATGGATCCCAGGCTTTTGGGGGAGGCAGTGAACTTGGCCTGTGCCTTCACTGATGAGTTTGGTGTCTTGCTTATTTATTGGTTTGGCTTTCTTTTTTTTCCCCAACTGCTTCCCCAAACCTTGATAAGGTTTACTCTCAGACAGTAAGCCTCAAAGTAAACACAGTTTTGTTGGCTTCCTAGAAACTGGTGATGAATAATACGGACCTAACAAGAAGTACTGCATTTCCTATTTACATTTCATGCATATCTGAAGTAATTCAAATTTCAACTTTTCAGGCCCTCTTAGTGAATTATTATTAAACATTCAATTTGCACACCAAAATAATTGTCTTCATTCTTTATTCTTTTTTTTTTTTTGGAAAGCATAGCCTTCTCCCAGGAAGGGAAGACTAGCATCCTGCAGGGTGATATGGTTAAGGCCTCCAGCTCTCTCTGCCAAGGGGAAGGTGGAGATTTGACCGTGCAGTGATCGGGAGAATTCCGTGGCCAAACAGTGGCTAAGTGCAGGGATCCCCCAGGTGACTGCGATACAGAACTGGCTCTCCCCGAACTCCCGTCACTGGCCATTTTGCAGGTGGGCTCCCTAGCAGGCCCCATGGGCATATCACATGGGCCACACCAGGTGAAGTGGAACATGGCTCAACACAGAGGTCAGCCCGATTATAGTCTTCATAAACAGCTGGGCCCACTGTTCAGTCCTGCCATGAGTCAGGAAGGTGTGAGGCGCAGGTGTGAGGGAGAGCTGGGACCCCCTTGGAGCTGGGGGAGGGACCTTAGTCCACGGCTGGACCCCTGCATGGCTGGACGCCAAGGGAGTCCTCAACTATCAGTCAGTTTAATGAGAAGGGCTTAAAAGCAAACAAATCCTTTCTTCCCTCCGCAGGGTTCTTGAGTGTTCTGGAAGAGTCTGACTGACAGCTTTGAAGGCCCTACTCCAGCCCAGAGAACGTAGGCAGCGGGAGGGGGCTTCTGCACCCTGTCACCTGTCCGCTCTCCCCTCCCTGACCCAGGAAACAGGCAGGAAAGGGGTCCCTCAGGCCCCCATCTCGGGCAGGCGTCCTAGGACAGCAACAGTTATCCTTGAGTTCAAAGGGCATCTGTTGTTTGGCGGCTTCTGGAGGACAAGGTGAAACGAGGAGACGAAATATGTTTTCTGTTTGCTGAAGGAAATTAACCGAGTTGTCCGGGGTTGGTATTTCCTGGAATATCTGAGGGGAAGAGGTAAGTTCTGTGCACAAGGGAAGCTGCCAGAGATCCAGATCCACTTCCGCTGGCTCGGTGGTTGCACCTGCCCAAGAGGAGCCCTTGCAGTCCCTGATTCCACTGAGGCACGGCTCCCTCCTGGGGAGCTTCTCAGCTTGGCTTATAGCTCCTGGGGTGGCTGTCCTGGACTTCGGGTTACCACCCACCCATCTCCACCCTCCCCCACCCCGAAAACTCTTCAGTGTGGGGGTTTTCTCACTTGCCTTTGAGTTGCCAGGGGCTAGCCAGTTCCTTCCATAGACAGTGCTGAATAAAAGAAGCTTCTGTCATGCTGGACACGGCCTTGTTGCAGTCTAGAAATGGATCACCCACCCATCCACTTTGTATCTCACTACGAACCCAGCATGGAGTGTGATGGCATTCCTTCCACGAGTAGTGTATTTGATGTGTTTTTTTTTTTTTCTTTTGCACTCCTTACTTCATGCTTTTCAGCCATAATGAACACAAGTGGCGACAGAAACTTATAGAAGAAAGGTACATTCTGAGGTTAGAAACTTCCTTCTTGAAAAGGGGAACATGTTGTCTTATTCTAATTGTCTCTTAAGCCCCCACCTCTACACTGATCATAGATTGATGACAGTTATTTTGCATGTCGGATTCTCTCCCCACCTCTCTTCCGCTTCTGGTCTCCCATCCCTTTGTGTGACACATGATGTCAGGACTTGCGCATTAACAGCACGCACTATTGAACCACGGCTGGAGGTTTTCGGGACAGTTATCATTGCTTTGGGACTTGTACACAGATATTTCGCTTACTATAGCAGGTTCTAAAAATTTATGACCTGTGAAAAGTTTATTTTCAGTGTAACTGAGGTCAGAATTGGACATTTAATACAAAATCCATATGGCGCTGAGTTGCACAGTGTGTGAAAAGTGCTTTGTAAACCGTAGAGGGCAGCCCGGGGAGAGAGATGGGCCTGGACTCAATAGACCGAGCCTCAGATTCCAGGCTCTCCACTTTGGGGATAGGGGGGTTTATATGAGTTCTTCTTCTTTTCTTTTATTTCTACATTTTTTACATTAAGACTTCCAGAGCAGTTTTAGGTTCACAGCACAATTGAGCAGAACACACAGAGATTTCCCACGCACCCCCTGGCCCCGCAGGTGCACAGCCTTCCCCATGGCAGCCCCCACAGTTGGTGAACCTACACTGACACATTGCTGTCACCCCGAGTCTGTGGTTCACATTGGGGTGCACTCCTGAGGTTGCACCTCCTGGGGGTTTGGACAAATGTGTGTCCACGTGTACCCACTGTTGGAGGACCACACAGAGTATTTGTACTGCCCTAAATATCCTCCCCCAACTCCCACAACCACTGATCTACTCTTTCTATAGTTTTGCCTTTTCCAGAATGTCATATAATTGGAGTCATACAGTTTGTAACCTTTTCAGACTGGCTTCTTTCATTAGTAGTTGGTGCATTTAAGATTCCTCCCTTTCTATGCCTTGAGAGTTCCTTTCTTTTTAGTGCTGAATAACATTCCATTGTCTGGTTACCATAGTTTATCTGTTCATATTATCCAATGGGTGTTATTTATGCATTTAGCCAACTGAGGGACACCTTGGTGGCTTCCAAGTTTGGGCAGTTGTGAATGAAGTTGCTATAAACATCCTTGTGCAGGCTTTTGTGTGGACTTGAGTTTTCAGTTCCTTCTAATAAATACCAAGGAACATGATTACCGGAGCATATGGGAAGAGTATGTTTAGTTTTCTAAGAAACGGACAAACTGTCTTCCAAAGTGGCTGTACCACTTGATGAATGGGAGTTCGTGTTGCTCCCCATCCTTGGTGGTGTCAGTGTTCTGGATGCCAGCCATTCTGTGTATGGGTATCTTGTGGTTGTTTTAACTTGCATTTCCGTGAGGACTTAGGATGTGGAGCATCTTTGCATACGCCTGTTTGCCATCTGTATATCTTCTTTGATGAGTTGTCTGTTAAGGTTGTTCACTCATCTTTTAATCAGGTTGTTTATTTTCTTACTGTTAGGTTTAAGAATTCTTTGTATAATTTTGATCACAGTCCTTCATCAGGTGTGTCTTTTGCAAATATTTCCTCCCAGTCTGTGACTTTTCTTCTCATCCTCTTGCGATTGTTTTTCAGAGAGCAGAAGCTGTTTATTTTAATGAAGCTCAGCTTATCAGCTCTTCCTTTCACAGATCATGCCTTCGGTGTTGTCTTTAACAAGTCCCTGCCAAACCCAAGGTCATCACGATTTTCTCCTGTGTTATCTTTTAGGCATTTTATAGTTCTGCATTTTGGATTTAGGTCTGTGATTTCTTCTGCTTCTTGTTCTTAAGGTTCTTCCCTTGTAAAATGAGAGTAAATCATCTGGGGCTTTTTTGACAAACAGTATGCTTAAGTACCAACCAGCACATCTTTCCTGGGCTGAAGGGGGTCACCTGTGGCTATTATTAGAACCACAACACCATAGTCCAAGGTAATGGTCTTGCTGCAGGTCTAGCAAATTTTTTTGGCCCTTGCTAAATCAGCCCTCCTAAAGGTTTGGGGTTTTTTGTTGTGGTGGTCGTGGTTTTGCTACTGCATTTCCTTCTTATATAATACCTTATTCTTTGAGGTGAGTTTTGGCTGAGGTAACTTAACCCAGTAAATGGTTTGGGCATCTTAAGGATGCAGAAAGGTCCTGGGATGGAAATTCCCTGACTTTGAGTTCGCCGTGGGACTCAAGCACACAAAATTTTAATCTGCTGCTTTTCATCCACATTTGGTGTTCAACCCAACACTCTGTCTCTGAACTGGAATGCCTGTTTAGCAGCCAAGTGCTCATTCCAGTTCCTCCTCCGTCCTAACCAGCCCAGTCCCCTAAAGGATTACACCTGCCATAAAATGCAGCCTCCGGTTATGGAGGTAATTAAGTATTGAGGAAAAGAAGCAGAAAGACTTTGAAGTTACATAAAACTCCTCATTTATTTGTTTTTATTAAGGTTCTTAGAAATGACTTCGCCCTCTTTGTCTCTAAAATTGTACGCTTTGCTGAGACTCTGTTGGATAACAGTTATATGTTCCTGGCTCAGAGTGAATACTTGCTCAGTGAATAGAGAAAATACAGCCTAAATGATTCGGAGAAAACAAGAAGAAAAAAGAAAAGCCAAAGGGAATAAACAATTAATTGTCAGATGTCCAGATTTCTACCAAGTGGAATAATGACAAAAATGTTCCGAAACTGTGGGAACCCTGTTGCTTTTAATGAGACGCTGACTAAGATGGTGTCAAAGCAGTAGAGCTTTGGAGTCAGCCTGGGTTCGGACCCTGACTCTGTCAGTTAGGCGCTACGTGACCCCCAGGGTTGGTGGACGGACTCCATGCAAAATTCAAATGTGGGGCCCCTTATTCCAAATGCATGGGGGCAAAAATGCCCTTAACAGCACCAAAACAAAACACTTTTTCCTTCCCTTCCCTTTTTTTCTCTGTCTTGACTTGTCATGGTGTTTTTAATGTTCTAAGTAAAGAAAAATTAAAACTTAATGATCAGCATGAATTTTACCATTCATCTTTCTGTTGCACAATCCAGTTTTAAATGCAAATATAAGAGCATTCAACACCTGTGCAGAATCACCAAGATTGCACAATGTGCCCTTCATGGCTGGCACATGCTTACATGTTTCGTTCTTACCGGAACAGTGGAAACGCAGCTCAGAACAAACTCAGCTGTTTTCATTTCGCCTGGTGACACACGCCCATTCCACCAACTTCAGCTTTCCAAGAAGGAAGGAAGGGCTTTTCTATACGTCATCGTTTTTAGCGCATGTGGATGGCTCATCCAGGGAAATAAGAAAGGACATGATAGGACCCTTGGGCCACTGTGTTTCTTATTTTGCTTTTGAAGCCAGTTCCAGCTCTGACAAAGCATGGCTGCTCGGGGCTGCCAGATCCCCCTACTTAGTCACAGAGGTCACATGCTTACCGTGTCCACACTTTGAGTCATGCTAAACTCCTGTGCATTGTGGGCTCGAGGGGCATCACGCATGTTGCGTGTGAATGGCGTGGCAAGGAAGGGGGGCACCCCTATCACATGTTATACCTACCTGCTCTGCTCACACTCATGCTTCGTTGTTGTCTTGTCCCATGTTCCCATCAGACTTGGGAAACACAGACTCAAAGACAAAGTAGAACTTTAAGACCGGGGTGCCTGGGTGGCTCAGTCGGGTAAGCGGCAGCCTTCCGCTCAGGTCATGGTCCCAGGGTCCTGAGAGCGAGCCCCTCGTTGGGCTCCCTGCTCAGTGGGGAGCCTGCTTCTCCCTCTGCCTCTGCCTGCAGTTCCCCCTGCTTGTGCTCTCTCTGTGTCTCTCTCAGATAGATAAATAAATAACTCTTAAAAAAAAAAAAAGAACTTTAAGACCAAGGCAGGAGACTGTGAATGCAAACCTGGTCCTTCTGAGTGTGGGGACCTATCACACTGCACAAGTCATATGCCCGGGAGGCTGGCCCTGATGGCTGACATCGAATGAATTCTTTCTCTCTCTCTCTCTCTCTTTTTTTAGATTTTATTTATTTATTTGAGAGAGAGAGCACAAGCGGGGTGAAGGGCAGAGGGAGAAGCAGGGCTCGATCCCAGGACTCCGGGATCATGACCTGAGCCAAAGACGGATGCTTAACCCACTGAGCCACCCAAGCGCCCCAATCGAATGGATTCTTAACTTCAAGGAACTTGTTCCTCATGATAAAATCAAGCAATAATATGACCTAACTCATAGGTTGTATTTATGTTTAAATGAGGCCCTGCTTGTGGCTTATGAAGTCCCACACTTGGTACATAGTATGCCTTTACTGGAAGTTCATTCTTCATCAACTTCGAACTACTGTGCAAATCTTCAAACAAGACAGTTCTATTGTTGGAAAGATAACCTAGTGTGGAGGCAAGCTGGAGTCATGAAATGCCACTTCTAGAATGGAGCAGGCAGAAAAAAAAATTCCAAGTCAGAAATACATTTTATTATCTCCGTTGAAATGATTCAGTGTCTGTACAGATGCCTAAGAAAATAAAATGTGCCTCGAGGGCTTTGAAGAGCAAAGTGGTTTTATAAAACTCTGAAACGTGGCTTCCAGCCCCACACCTCTTTCCCTGTGGGCAACTTGCTTCCTTCCTCTGTGCCTTCTTTTCTCCTCTGTAAAATGAGTGTCAGATGTCCGACATGGATACTAAAACTTGTCACATCGTGGCAGAGTGTCTTACAAATGGAAGGGACCGAAGATAAAAACAAAGACTTGCAAATGTATGTAATAAGGACAAGATGGAAAGAAGAGTGATAATAAACCTGTTTTATTATCACCAGCATGCTAGCTGAGTGCTGGCCGGGCGTGATGCATTGTCCAGTTTCTTTCTGACCGCCTTGTCTGGCAGAACTCACACACGGGGCACTGTATCAGCACCATATAGATGCGTACTGTTCCGTAGACTTAGTTCACCCTTGCAGAAACTCTAAGCGTATACTTGCCACATCTCTTTGAAGGGTCCTGCATAATTAAAGCTTTCTAGGGCACCTGGGTGGCTCAGTCAGTTAATCATCCAACTCTTGATTTTGGCTCAGGTCATGATCTCAGGGTCCTGAGATTGAGCCCCGTGTGGGGCTCCCCACTCAGTAGGGAGCCTGCTTGAGATTCTCTCCCTCTGCCCTTCCCCCACCATGTGTGCACGTGCATGCTCTTTCTCAAAGAAATAAATCTTTAAAAATAATTAATTAAATAAAGCCCTTTCTATAGTCTGAAAAATCTAATGCCCTGGAATTAATATCCCTGTAGTCAACTTTTTCTTGATGAGGTAAGATACAGTGGTGTGTGACAGCTGGCTCGTGAATATTCAGGAATTTTGTGAGCCAGTTGTTAAACTACATTAAAAACAAAGGTAGTCAATTCTCAACACTCATTGTTTCCTAATTATTTCAATTTTAGTATCACCCATGCTCTTAAAGTTGTTTACATCTGCTGTATCTGCATGGTGCAAATACTAGCAAATGATGAGCTTCTGTGTGTCTCTTACCAGCTCCGTGTTCAGTGATGTCACCTTAGTAGTTTAAAACTGGCCATGGCAGAAGTATGTACAGCAAGGAAATGGGCAGATGCCAGAAATCAGCTCTCCACTTCCCCTTCTCTTTCTCAAGAGCCAGTTGTCAAACATTTATCAGCACATTACTAAGTAAGAATGAAATTGACCTAGAAGTTTCTTTTGGAAGATTTGTTACAAGCTTTATAGAGCACTACAGAACCAATTAGAAAGTGTGCAAAAGGAAAAAGGGAAGGGAATGAACTTTCTTGAAACATCTGTGCCCGGCAGTACGTTAATTGACTTTCATACAGAGGTCAATTAAAATCCTCTTAAAGTCTGGCTAAGCTGTGTGATGTTACCTCAG
This sequence comes from Eumetopias jubatus, assembly GCF_037043125.1. Classification (NCBI taxonomy): domain Eukaryota; kingdom Metazoa; phylum Chordata; class Mammalia; order Carnivora; family Otariidae; genus Eumetopias; species Eumetopias jubatus. Next base: position 85,546,250 of record NW_028274815.1, on the reverse strand, counting down.
TCTTGCAATTGAAGAAACTAGTCGGGAATTTAATAACTTACCCACGTTGATATGGTTAATAACAGAAGAAACTTATATACAAGTTTTTGAATGTAGGTGTTTGTAATTCAACTCATTATCTTTTCCCCATAGAATGGAAATTCCAATGCCTTTTATAAAAGGAAATAGTGTTGCTAATGCTATGGTAAGATTTTTGTAACTGTAATGAATACCGTATTTTTTTTCTTTATTCATTTGTGTGCACATCAAGCATTGAAAGTCAGGTATGTGCCACCCATTGGTCATGCAGAGGTCCTGCCCGAGGGAGGAAGGGGTATGTACGAAGTCCTGGGGCAGCGCAGGAAATGAGGGAATGTCAGAGAGGGATGCCAAAGCTGGCTCTGAAAAAAGGTGACACTCTTCAAAGGCATGTAGATGTGGCGTGTGGCCCCTGGATCTAAGGTGTTTTGGTGCAGGTTGGTTTTGTTAGCAGTGACAAGATTAGGAGATTGCGGTCACACCAGCATCAGCGGGGAGCCTGGGGAATTCCTACCAAACTGCCTTGGAATGCAGCGGCCCATTCTTCCCAGTCTCCCTGGTTTCTGCTCACCCACCGCTCACTCACTGCAGCCCTGGCAAGGCCAAGGGCAAAGGCGAGCAGCCGGAGGGGAAGCATCTACAGTGCTGGCTCCAGGGCCCTGCCCCGCTGATTTTGGTTCAGCAAGTTGGCAGTGGAACCTGGGAAGTCTCCTTTTTAACATGCAGCCCTAGAGACTCCAAGACTGCACCAAGCATTTGTTCTGTAGCTTCTGTGCTGTCTCTACCAGTAAGAAGAAAGCTCACGCACATAATAAAGACAAAAGCTCTTCTTAGCTTCCCATTGCTTTTATCCCCGGTCTCTGTCTATCCCCGCATTTACCCTTTGAGGTGTTCAGAGCAGTTAATTGCTCTTCTTATTCCATAGTTGAGAGAAATGAGAATGGCAGAGGTTAATCCAGCACTGCCAGGCACCACCATCAGCAGGCTGAGGACCCAGACTTCTTGGTACTTGCCAATGTATTTTCCTCGGGTGCACAGTGCCCGTAGGGGGCCCTGGCCCCTGTGCCCGGGATGCCACCTTGTGGTGATCCGCTCTGCAGCCAGACTCAGAAACGTGCCTTTAATAGGGGACCACCTGTGCTCTCCAGAATATTTTGGATTCCATTGGAACAATTCTATAGACAGTACAATGTAGGCATATTATTCTTCAGATTCCTCATTCTCAATTTTGGCAGCATTCTGTTCGGCTACAGAACTTTAAAATACTCTAGAAGTAAAATCCGTGATCCAATCTATTCAGATGACGAGGAATGTATTTCGAGTAGTCTGCCTCCAGCTAGCTTTGCAACACAAGTAACACGCTTCATTTCCCCACACCATGGGTTCCTCGTTGGTAAAAAGAGAAAGTTGGCATCCTTGTAAGGTTGTCCCAGCTCTTATGAATGCTCTCGAGTCTCCAGCATGGAGCGAGAAAATGTCACCACTGATTTCATGTTCTTTGGCTTTTCCAAGACGAATAACATTGACCTTGTGAGCCATGAACTCATGAATTCTATTATTGTATTCACTCATTGTGGGGTTGGGGGAAAACAGAAATGTATTTTATGAATCACATTAATTAGACTTAAAATAGCTCAATTATTTGTTTTCTCTAATGTGGAGTCACTTTTCTTGACTGTCCTGCCTCCATCTAGAAATATGGTTTTCTTTTTGTCCTGCCTCTTTTTAGAGCCTGCACCATAAAGCAGGATGAAATTACACTCCTCTTGTCACATGCCTCTTACTTGTTTCTACGGAGAACTGATATTTTGTTCACTTATAGAATCGGGACTACAATTTTTACTAAAATGAGAGGGGCAACCAAGTCAGAAATGCTTTTCTAGCACGTGATGCAGTGTAGACTCACAGTCGTCCACATGGCTTGACCTGAACTTTATATTCTGAGAGACCCAGATCATACTTTAGGGCATATTATTTTCTTTTTAATTCAAAGTAGTCACTCCACACTGTTCAGAAATGAATTCCTGCTATAGATTTTTATCAAACACATCTGACATTTTAAATAAATTCTTAACTGATGAATTCAGTGTTTCTGTGACAGAGATCATAAACATTTTCCTTTTTCCAAAAGCAATCTGAGGAGCATATATTTGTACTGTAGTTAATGCTGTGTTAAGTCAGTGGAATATAGTTGCTGCAAACATTTGTAGAGCAAAGGAAAAAAAGCCTTTACTTAAATCTTGCCAAGAGCAGAAATAAAATGAGCAAATGCACGGTGGAGTGAGAGAAAACATAAAGATCCATACGGTTTTATTACTGTGGTGCTCTGGTGTTAGCATCTCATTTAAGCCACATGGAATGTATGGTACAATCGCTAATAATTTTATGTCTGAGTGTGTGCCTTACAAGAGATGTTTGTTGAGTGAATAAATGTTGGATCAGTCATTTTTTTTATCTGTTACAGAACTTCCATTTCCTCAGCATGGAAATTAGATACAGATACCCCAAGCGTAGCACTATTTGTATATTTTCATAAGAGTAAGAAATAAAAATAAACGAACATATATTCTCTTTAATAGTGAAATGTTCTTGGCTGACAAAGGTACCATGAAGACAACCTTAGTACTTATTTCCATTAAATTATAGAATCACAAAGGATAAGACTGAGTTACATTGTTCTTTTAATCCCCACCACAGTTCCTGAACATATAATAAAGGCTTACGGTATGCATTTTGTGTATGTGTGTGTATGTTTGTGTGTGTGTGTGTGTGTGTGTGTTCCCCCATCAAGGGTAGGTGGGCTGCTAATATGCCATGGCTAATTTACAAATTAGATAAAAGAGCTTTTTGCAGACCAGAGAAAAATTACAGCTGGAAGGAAAGGGGGCTGGGGAGGATGGGGGTTAGATACCAGAGCACTTGTTTAGCATAGATATTGGAGCAGAATTCATCAGAATGATTTATGATTCGTGGTGCCATCCTAGAGACACAGTCTTCAGACACCATCTTTCATCTGCCTCGATGCACTGTGTTGTCCTGTGTCATCCTGGTTGCTTTAAGTTCATATTCTGATGATTTCGCCATGACTCTGGACTTCACCCTTCCATCCCCCCTTCCTTTTCTGTCCCTGATATTTCAGGAGTGGGGCTGGCCTCTGAGTTTCCAGTGTTGGCGGTGGTTCCTCATCAGCAGTCCTGCCGAGGCCCTGCAGAAGTTTTGTGCAATGCATCAAGGCTGGGTGGATGTGGACATATTATTATTTTCATGTTTCTCTCGTCTTCCTAGTTCCATCCGTCACCAAATGAACTTCCAGAACCCATTTCCCACCTGTATGTGGTTGGGTTTTAGCTAAAACTCTCTGTGAGAGGTTTTTACTGAGCTCTGATGGGGAGGCTGAAACACACTGCTTTTTATTTATGTCATTACATGTGATAAAGGCATTAAAATTATAGTATTTCTCACAAGTTCTTGATAGTATATTTCATAGAAGCCAGCGTTTCCGTCTCACGGTGTGTTTGCAGATTAAGTAACAAGTGGTTTGATCTTTTTTTTTTTCTTAAAGATTTTAAAGATTTTATTTATTTGACAGAGAGAGAGAGCACAAGCGGGGGGATCGGCAAGTGGAGGGAGAGGGAGAAGCAGGCTTCCCGCTGAGCAAGGAGCCCGATGTGGGGCTCGATCCCAGGACCCTGGGATCATGACCTGAGCCGAAGGCAGACGCTTAACCATCTGAGCCACCCAGGCGCCCTGGTTTGATCTTTGTAAAGAGGATCTATTGTGTACCTATGCACTCAGCCAAATTACAGTACAGATGTGCACATTCCCACCTGCCCTATCGCTTACGGCTCCTATTCCTCCACTTGAAACGCACCCGGCCCCCCCAGTACCTAACTTCTCACCATCCGTTTGTTCTCAGCTTAAATTTTACTGCCTCCACATGACCTGCCCAGTCTCCCCAGCCTAAATTATGCCCCAAAGTCTTTTGTCCTACAGTGTCTCAATTCCTTCCCCACCTCACTCCTGCAGTGGTCGAACCCTTAACTATGTGCCAGGCACTATCTAGAGACTGAGGAAAGACAGGCCTCCTCCTGGAGCTTAAGCCCTGTTGGAGAAGAAAAGCATTAAACATACAACACATCAAGCACTTCCCTACCAAAAGTGAAGACAAAGGCAGCTGAGAGAGTTCAAGAGAATGAGTGTTGCAGGGAAAGCCCTTCTGAATAGAGCGGAGACTTTAATAAAGCCGGAGGATGGCAGGTCAGATTTTGGTGGACGGCTGCAGGCAGCAGGGATGGCCTGGGCAGGGAGCAGGGAGGGCCCAGGCACGGGCCCTGCAGCAGGTGGGTGCTGAGCGCACAGAAGGCCGCAAGGACCTGGAGGAGGGGGGAAGGCGAGGGATCAGCGGTGGGAAATGAGGTCCGAGAGACAACTGGGGACACACACCACGTACATGAGGGGCAGGGAAGAGAGAACTGACGGCAGGGACCCGGCAACATTAAATTCCCACCCGAAGCGTTTCACTCTGCCTCCTGGAGCATCCACAGAGGACAGGCAGGATGGAAGCAGGGAGACCGGCCCCGGGGTCATTGCATGGGTGCGGGTGAGAGGTGGCTCGGACCACTTCGGGGCAGTAGAGAAGGCCACCAGTGCAGGTATGTTTTAGGGTTAGGGCTGCCTACTTCAGATCAAGGCTATAGGTTGGGACTGGATGTGGAAAGAAGGAGCAAGAATAACACCAAAGTCTTTGACCCAGGCACCTGGGTGAATGGCCGCACTGTTTACCAGATGGAGAAAGGTTAAGGGAAGAAAAGAAAGTAACGAGTGTTTGGTTTGGACACGTGAAATTTGAGATTGCGAGGAAATACTTAAGAGAAACTGTCACACAGGTAGTTGGTTATATGGGTTTGCAGTGCAGAGGAGAAACCAACACGATGGGTATAAATGTGGGCAGCCTCAGGAGATAGAAAACATAGCATGCTTCTAGCCATATGCTTACATAGCAGGTGTATATTTTCAGTCCAGAAGTGTTCAAGTAATGCAACTTATCTCAATTCAACTTAAGCTGTATTTTGAGACCCTATTCCACTCAGTGTTGGAAAAATCTAACTGCCAATTCAGCTAACCTTTCTAGTTGATTAAAGTAACCAAAGTTGACATTAACATGGGTTTTTAATTTAGGTTCTTTTTTTCCCTCCTCTAACTTAGACAGCTTCATGACCTCAGGGAAACTGTCTAGTCCTTAGCACCCAGGTGCATGCATTTTGGACTGTCTGGGCACTGAATTAGCTGCCTGGCCTTCTGCCTTATAGTACGTTACAGGACAGTGCTCTCTACTGTCCCCCTTAGTCCCCCTGCCCATGCTGCATGTCCCCTCTGTGTCTGTGGATTCTCTCTACTTTGGGGGCCACAGTTGGTTATTCTTCCCTGCCATTCTGGGTACAGAAAACTTGGGTTCACACAGCCAACCCTGTGCTACCTCCACAGCCCGAGGTTTGAGGTGCAGACTACAGCAAGATCTTGTCTGCAAACTCACCTAGAGTTCTGTTGTTCTCTTCCTCTTAGCACTGACACTACGACCATCGTCAGGGGCCCCGGCCAGGGGGCCAGTTGTTCTGTTTCAGTTCCCACTCTCCTTTTCCATCAGCTGGGAGATCTTTTCAATCTCCCTTTGGGCAGGAGAAAACTGGGCAGCAAGTATACTTCCCAGTTTTTGTCCTGCCCTTTCCCACCCCTTGAAATACAGCTTTGGAACTTTATTTTTATTTATTTACTTATTTATTATAATTTCTTTATTTTAGAGAGAGAAAGCAGGGGATGGGCAGAGGGAAAAAGAGACAATCTTAAGCAGGCCCCACGCCCAGGGCAGAGCCTGATGCAGGCCTCAACCTCATGACCCTGAAATCATGACCTGAGCCGAAACCAAGAGTCACAGGTTTAACTGACTGAGCCACCCAGGCGCACCAGCTTTTGAACTTTAAAGGCAAGAATTGACATCACCGCCTTCTGGTTCCTTTGGGCATGGGAGGTCTTATGTTTATTGTGGTGAATGGAGGAAGGTCATGAATTAAAAAGGGAATGTGGTAAAAAAAAAACAAAACATCAGTTAGGACTGTACAACATCCTGCAAGATTAGTGTACTTGATTTCTGTCTTTCCCATACGGTAAGCTCGATGGGGGGACACGTAATATTTGATTTGCTCAGCATGGTAGACATAGTAGTATGTAGTAGGTGCCCAGTTATCCGTAGAACAAATGAATGAGTGAAGTGACAGAAGACCAGCACTGTGCTCCTAGATACGGAAAGTATATCTGCTGTTGTTCGCACGGGAACCGTGACTCAGTGGTCGTGACTGCGGTGTGCTGGCGCTTGGAAGATATTCTAAGGGTGAGCCAATCCTCAGAATTAGAAACCTCAGGAATTATTTCATAATCTGGAATTTTTCTACAGGCTTTGAAAAATGCAAACTAGAGAAGCATACCAGAGAGGAAACATTTGAACTTTTCCTAGGTTAGTCTTCAGTGTGCTGGGGCCCTCATGCTTGGGTCTCATCCCAGCTGCTCAGACCTTTCCAGTAGGGCAAAGGACATTCAGCTTTGAAGTTCAGAGGGCAGCACTGAAAGCTCCGCACCAAGAAATTTCTTTGAAGTCTCATGTTTTCTATTAAATCTTCAAGTTGGTTTTATATTTGACTTCATAATGTGTGTTTGTATGTGTTTTAATATAAAAGCTAATGCATGTTGAAGACATAGCTGCCTTATCCTATTACTTCAGAGGAAAATGTGTCCTATAGTAAGGAACTTGGTGTTAGGGCATTAACAACTTGACACTTTCTCTTAATAATGTTTTAAAAGTTCCATTCTTAAAACCAAATCTCAGCAGTGTTAAGGCTGTATTATTAAAGCCACTAAATAGCCTTACAAAGCAAACTATTATCATTTTTACTTGCTCAGAAAAATATGCACCATCTATGATTTTCCCTGGCACCTCTACATCTGCCAAGGTGATTTTTTTTATATATATAATGGGATCATCTTTTTGATTTACACACATTTTATAGGACAAAAAAAGCAACTAAAGTAACTCTGATATAATAATGGAATCTAAATATTTATAATTATGTCATGAAAACTGAATGAATTTGTAGGACATCTAATTTTAAGTGTCCCTACTAATGCATTTTTCCTGGGTATTTTCAACAACCCTAGGAGGTAAGGAGAGCAAACATCATCATTGTCCTCATTTTGACTGCCTACAATTTTACCAGGTACTATCCTAGCTCCAACACATGCTGATGGTGGGACTTTTAAGTAACTTCACTGTGACTCATATTTCTCATCTATATTATGGGCTTCACCATAGTTCCTAGATCGTAGGTTTTGAGAGACACTGAAATAATAACTGTTCAGTGCTTTAGAAGATACCACGAATGTCAGACAGATGGAGGTTAAATTATTACATGCATTACTGATGGTCATGCATAATTTGTGCCTGGGTGTGGGGAATACATTGGATTATCAATCCCCCACCTTTCTTCCTGCAATTACCAAATCTAGACTTAGGGCCAACTCAGTTTGGTTCTATAGAGATTCATACCATGATCCTTATTTGTCAGTGGACTGGGAACTCCTAGTATGTGGGAGAATTAAGAGGTGGAGCAGAGGCCAAAGATGTTCCTCTGGAGACGTCCCTCAATTTAGCCAACACAGGACTCAGAGAGACTCCATCTTCCCAGGTAGTTAGGAGTAAACAAGATGGCACCCATCAATGCTTAATACAGAGACTGGGGCCACATGAAATAGCTATTTTTAGATACTACTTATGGTAACAATGATAGAAACTTTATTTGCATTTTCTCATTGAAATATGTTATTCTGTATCAATCTGTTAAATTTGGGGTTATTTTCATCTTCATATGATGAAGCTGATGATCCAAAATGCAAAGTAACTTGCCCCAAATCACATACCTAGAACGAGTGAGGGCCAGAATCTCAGTGCTTTTCTGTGCTTTCATAAATCAGTATAGCTATAAGTTATTCTTCTCTGGATTGATGATGGTGTCACATGAGAGTCTTAACCAAGCTGGAATCCAGTGTAGAATCTAAATGTTAGATTTATATTTTGTGCTAAGAGAGTAAGCAGGAATTATTGGCCAAAGAGATTAGGAAATAGAGATGTAAATATAAACCCGATTAATGATTTCTCTTTCTTATTTTTGCAAGTCTTATAACAATTTTTATTTTTCAACTTTTGTTGTATGTAAAATTGTTATGTTTAAATCTGTTCAGAGAGAGAGAACACAGGGGCACCTGGGTGGCTCAGTTGGTTAAGCATCTGACTCTTGGTTTCAGGTCATGATCTCAGGGATGTGAGCTCAAGCCCCATGTTGGCCTCAGCACCGGGTGTGGAGTCTGCTAGAGATTCTCTGCCTCTCCCTCTCTGTCTGCCCCTCCCCACCCCCCGTGTACGCTCTCTCTCTTTCTCTATCTCAAATAAATAAATAAAATCTTTTAAAAACACAGAGAATACATAAGAAGTGAGTTTATATACTCAGATTTAGAATCTATTAATATTCTGCCTTGCTACTTTGGATCTTTTCTTTATAAGAAAGGACATTTTTTAAAAACAAACTGAGGGTTCTAGAGGGGAGCGGTGGGGGGATGGGTTAGCCTGGTGATGGGTATTGAGGGCACGTTCTGCATGGAGCACTGGGTGTTATATGCAAACAATGAATCATGGAACACTACATCAAAAATCAATGATGTAATGTATGGTGATTAACATAACATAATAAAAATTAAAAATATATATATACTAAAAAAACATAAGAAAGGACATTTTTGAGCAATGATGCAAGTGTCCTCTGTCCCTCTCACTCATCCAAGTCTCCGTCCTTCTTCCTCAGAGGTAGCTACTAGCTGAGGTTTGTACTAGCCTTTTAAAATCTTGCATAAATGGTGCAATTCTTGTGAGTTTGCTTCTGCAGCTTCTGTTTTTTCCCCCAGCTTTCCACTTGAGATCTACTGGTGTGGATCTATGGAGATGGATCTAAAGCAGTTAGCCTTTTTTATTTTTGTGATTTGTTAAGATGTGGCTCTTGCCACAGAAAACACTTTCTTTCCCTTGATGGGCAAAACAAGTGGCCCGCAGGGCCTTTGAAGTTTTCTGAAAGGGGGTTCTTCTAAGCGCTCTTTCTTCCTGGGCTCTTGTGAGAGCCCCATTGTCTGGACTGAAGAGACATGTTGGACTTTGAATCTACCCCATGCTTTTCAATCGTTCACTCTTGGTGTTTAAGAATTCAAATCTTAATTTCCCCAAGAACTTCATTCAGCTCCCCCAAGGGTAAAGTATCATAGGATATATAGTCAGCCTGACATTAGGTCTAATAAATATTTGTTGAATTATAGCAACATAAATTAAAATAAGGTAACACGATGAACCATTAAAAGATACTTCTCAGGCATCCAGTCCCTGACAGGTTCTGCTTTTTGTGACTGAGACACCAGAGAGAGGCCTTTATTGAGGCAGGGTTTATTCCACACTTATTAGCTTGAGTCAGGTGCTAGGGTTTATCTAAACAAGGGCACATCCATTTGGGACCATGTAAAGAGAGGGATGCCTACTGGTGAACCTTCAAGTGTATATACATGGGGCCAATACTCATACAATGAAATCCATGCTGGTTATACCACCTTTTTACTTTTACAGACTCTCAAAACTGGGATTGAAAAATTGTATTTATGTAGCTTTCACTTTGGGCCCAGCACTGGGCCTGTCACGTCACACGTGATGCCTTACTCATTCATTTCACAGAGCCGTGAGGATCTCGGCAGTGTTATGACTCACACTGGATAAAGAAACTGAGGCTCAAAGGATTTATCCAGGATAACACAGCTGGCGAGCTCTGAACAGGCTGTCTGACCACAGGGCTTTCCGGTCAACTACACATTGCCTTTCTTCCTCATAGGTAACAACGCCACTATCACTCTGCAACACTGGGTAGGCCACGGAAGGTAGCCCTGACTTGTCCCCCGAGTGGTGCTGGCACTCCCTTGCCATCACACAAGTGTCCCTGCCAGCCCCCACTGATGCTCTGGACCCCTCTCGGTCTGGGACGGAGTGGCTCCATCTGGTACAGAGGCCTCCCTGTAAGAGCCACCTGCTGATCACTAACTGTGATCTAGTTAGTGCAGAAAGACAAGGGTTTTGGAACAATGTACATGAAGCGGACCACTTAGAGCTTCAGTTTCTCCATATACCGAATGAGAATAATAATGTTTACTATGGTGTTTGATGTAAAGATTACACTGGGAATGAAGAATTAAAATGAGCCTTTTACCCAGAAGCCCACTTATGTTTGCAGGAACAGAGTAGAACTTCCAAATCTCAGTGGCAGGTAGGCAATATTTCATCTTCCTGAGTATTAAACATCACGGCTGAAGCTAATTTACAGCTTCAGTCATGAGCCTTGGCATATTATTGGTGTAAAGTGTAAATATTTGAATGTTAATTATCATAAAACAAACAGGCCACTGTGTCCAAAGCAGATGAATGCTGTTTCAGGAAGCCAGCAGACCCTAGCTAGTCGCCAGCTTGTGTTGTCCCTGTACAGCCAGTAATAGACGTCTGGAATCATGTCCACCTCCCTCTGCCCCAACAGCACCTGGCACCTCATTGCAGAAAGTTCTGAAAGCTAAAAGCTGCCCAGAGTGGCTCACATATGTGAGTCCTTGCCTTTTAAACTATTTCCCATCTGCCCTGCCACTTGAGGAAAAATCTCTATTGCTGCAATTATTCGCCCAGAAAGAGAATACCATAGTCTTCCTAAGATTGGCCCTCCTTGTCCAGCCTGAGCCCTCCATTCCTTGTCACCTGTCTTTGCAGCATGCAAATTCCCACCCCAGGCACACTTAGCCTAGTTGTTCCACTGGCTAGAAATGACTAACTCCCTTCCATACCAATGTGGGCCTCAGTGTCCAACCCTCGTCACCCCCCCTTAAAGTAACCCATGATTATTTTAATATGTATCTCCCCTCTGTATGCCCACCTATCCTGGGACAGAGAACCAAGCAGTCAGAATTGTGGTCTTCCCACCTAGATAACAAATTCCTTGAGATTCTTGGACCCTCACACCTTTAGACTCCCTGGAAATGTTAGCGAATTGGCATCCCATTCTGACTGGGCAAAATCCATTCAGTTGGTAGGCCGAGGCTAAGCTGTCTCCGATGATTGCCGAGCAGGTGGATTCTGGGGAGGTGTGGATTCCAAGGCCTGACTAGGAAGACCAGTTTCTCCAGCAGACAAAAACATGTTAGGGAAAATGGGATGTTAGGGGATCATGTGGCCCAGTCAGTGTCGGGATCTAGGCTGAAATTTGGCATAGTACTTTATGGCAGAGAGGAAAATATCTCATTAAAATTTCAAGCATGGTGCAGCATCCCCTGGTTTTGCGATCTAGTTAGGGCAGAAAGACAGGGGTTTTGGAACAATGTACATGAAGTGGACCACTTAGAGCTTCAGTTTCTCCATATACCGAATGAGAATAATAATGTTTACTAGGTGTTTGATGTAAAGATTACCCTGGGAATGAAGAATTAAAATGAGCCAGTGCAGATGAGGGGCTTGGTATAGTGCCTGGCCCATGGTAGGCATCTGATAAATGGTAGCACTTGATACCACTGCTGCTGGTTCATTCCATCTTCCCAGCCACTTCTGACTGGTGTTCATTATACTAACCTAACCATATGGCAACGGGTTACATGTGCAGGGCACCCCCCGCACACTCCTGCTGGCTTGGGAAGGCCCACAAGCAGTGCATCCCCTCCCTTTGACCCCAGCCGGGAGCCCCATCTGGGCAGTCTTACTTATTTTGTTTTATGAATTATAGTCATTCAAATTTCATTTATTTAAAATATTCATCAGGAACCTTCCATGGGACCACCTACACTGTTCGCTGGGAATACAAGACTGTGATGTGGTCCCACCCTCAAGTAGCCCCCACTGTTCCCCACTGAGATTATTCAAGCATCCAAGTTTTACATCAACCCGAAGCTGTGGCCCTGGGGTTTTAAACTCAGGCCATTGCCAAGCGAGCTCATTCGAGTTGGCCAGCCCTCACAGAACAGTGTCCTTCCTCACACAGGGGATGGCCACCTCCATGATGGAGCCCGGCGGCTCCTGGTCACAAGGAGACATGGCCTGAGCCCAGCCGCCTCACCCTTGGGGCTCACAATGGGCCAGCCAGGCCGCCCTCATAGGACAATGAAGACGCCGGACCCACTAGAAGGCGGGCAGCCCTCCCGCCACCCAGCCCTACTGACCGGGCTGACCTTCTTCTTTCTGTTCTTCTGGACATTAGCTTAAGAATGGGCTGAGACCGGAGCGGGAAAGAATTAGAGAGGGGGGCCCCCGGCATCCTGCGTGCGGCAGTCTGGAGGCTTGCTCACATTTATAGAAAATGAGAAAAGGAAAGAAAAGGGATTATTTGTGAAAGGAGCCGATGGGATTGTGAAGAGATAGAGGCATTCCAGCTGGGGGTGGCACCTCCCTCTTCTGCAGCCTTGATGTTTTCTTGGGTGTGTGACAAGAGCTAATTTTAGAAAAATGAATCTGGGAAGAAAATGACTCCTGAAGGCTGTTAAGACACATGAGTGTCTCACTATAGCTCACAGCCTAAATCTTCTTTATTATATCAATGTTAACGTAAATACTTAGGTTTAAGATCCTTTAGAAAACTTCTACACCAAAAAGAGACACGAGTGTTTCTCAGAGCAACAGAAAACCCGGCCAGATGGCGGCTGTAACACACACATCCATCAAAGTGGGTTAAAAAAATACTCTCCATTCAGGAAAACCGGTGAGCCAGCCTGTCAACCTCCGGGCATAAGAGGGACGTCGTTCAAGTGGCAAAGGCCAGAATTAACTTCTCTTTACCCTTGAACAAAATGAGACGCTGGCCGTATTAACCCTTCGCTGCATTGTTGTCAGGTTCATCTGTGGCTTACCCTTCCCTAATTTCATCTATTTGTAATGAATGGTACCTTTTGGGAAAATGTGATGTCTCTCTGAACGATTTCAAGGAGAATTAACACTCTTTTGTATTATTTTGGACATCCATGCAGAAAAGAGACTCACTTCTTTTTTTTTTTTAAGATTTTATTTATTTATTTGAGAGAGAGAGAGTGAGAGAGAGAGAGCACATGAGAGGGGAGAGGGTCAGAGGGAGAAGCAGACTCCCTGCTGAGCAGGGAGCCCGATGCGGGACTCGACCCTGGGACTCCAGGACCATGACCTGAGCTGAAGGCAGTCGCTTAACCAACTGAGCCACCCAGGCGCCCAAAGTAACTCATTTCTTTGAGAATTAGTACCTAAGAGGCACCGAAATTCCTGAGCAAGTGGGACAATCAAAATAATTTCGGGTCGTGGGTCATTTTTTCATTGTGTCTGGGTTCATTGCTTTAGTGTTCCCATACAGGTTTCCTAGAGGCTTGGCCAGAAAGGCCACAGAAAGTGGGAGAAAAGTGGGGATGGACAAACAGTAGTTCAAGTGGGCAGAGAACACCCATCTACTTGAAATGCAAACCTCAGCGCGTGGCCAGGTAATAATGTTAGCATTGCTATGGAGAGAAGAGAAGGCCACAGCACACAGACTGTGCTTCTTATCCTGCCAGTTCTCTTCCCAGGGGAAAACTGGCAGGAACTCAACCGCCTCAGTCACTTAAACTAGCCCTGACGAAGCACACGTGAGCATGAGATCAGGGAACACTCTGTCATTGGCACCTAGGGACAGATGATTCACCTGATGCACCTCTTATGTCTCCCTGATGCAATTTGTATCACACCAGCTAATGATGGGATAGACAAATGAGTATACATTACTTTGCTTAAGCTATCTCATTATAATATTTCAGATATACCACATTAGAGGGGAAAAAAATGTGTTGTGTTTTTTTTTTTTTTTTTCCTTTTTCTGTTGCTTAGCTGAACCTTTCTTCCTATTAGGCTGTATGGTCCTTTTAAGGGCAAGAATGACCAATGGATATAGTATTGACGATATCCTCCGTCTCTCTCTCACCTGGATTTTTATAAAGATGCTGATGACGGTGATAACGTAAAATGATTTCTGTAGCACTTTGCTGGCAGAGGATTTGCTCTTGCCTTGCGATTTAATCATTTTGGAGAATGTTCCCTTAATTGGCAGCAGGAGGTTTGCAGTGACAGAGGTTGCGGGGAAGGCTTTTGGATTATTAAAAGTTCAGCCTAATCATGAGTTGAGACAGTGATCCCACTCCTTTCTATTATTACTGTGCATCAAAAGCCACAAAATCTTACCTAATGAAAAATCCTCATTATTGCATTGGGATCCCGAATGCTTTCATGGTGCTCAGAGAGCTTCACAAATCCCACCCTTCTACTTCCCAAAAAAGTGGGCAGAGAGAACAAAATCTGCCCCAGGCTCTTGGCCTCACCACAGCTCCTTCTCTCCTGCTTTTCCCTTTTAGGCTCTTATTTTCTCCAGACCTGCTCTCCCTCCCTTCCATGTCTGTCATCTCCCCACAGAGAAAAAAAAAAAGTCTTCGCCTGCTTCAGTTGGGAACTATGCATTTCTGTATAATGAAGTCTGTATGTCTGATACTCCCACTCTGAAGTTCCAAAGCAGCTAAGGGTCATCTGTCATCCGACATGGGGGGAGGGGAGGCAGGACCCTCAGCTCTGAACCCCAAGGCCAGAGCTTTCTAGGTCCTCCCCAAAGGATCAAGGCTTCCTCTTCATCATTTCCCCCACAGTAATCCTGTGCACACCCCTCCCCTTCTGACTCTGCGTTTTAAAAATAGTCTCTCAAGCAAATGCTGAACAAAGAACCTCCACTCCCCATTCTTTAATAATCCACCAAGTAAGCACCCAGAGCTGTTGCTTAGTATGGGACAACCAAGTAATAAGGATTTCCAGCCAGAAGCAAAAAGACTGCCTTTTAAATTAGCAACTACAGCCTTGTTGTGGTATAATAATTTGTCTGGTCTTTTTCCTCGGTTCCTGGCATGGGGCTTCTAAAACCCTGGCAATTTCCTGAGTGACAGGAGTGTCTTTGTTATGTTCATGAGGTGACTCTTGGTGGGTCCCTGCATAGCTTCAGGATGGGGCTGGTCACCAGCAAGACCTTGGGCCAGCCTGACCCCTGGGGGCAGAAAGGAGACTGGGGACTGAATTCCATCACATGCTTAAATCAATGATTCAATCAGGCATGCCTAGCAAATGAAACCCCAGGAAAATCTCTAGATGCCAGGGCTTGGTGGAGCTTTATGGTTAATGAACACAGTGATGTTGGGAGAGGGTGATGTTCTCTGACACCGCAGACAGAGGGCAGAGAATCTCTGTTTGGGACCCACCCCCCAAGACCTCGAACTATGTGTATACCTTACAAAAAAATTCCGTAATCATTAGTATAGGGACTTTCTGAGTTCATTCCGGCTAATTGTGGAACCCGAGGGGTGTCATGGGAGCCTCCCAGATTGCTGGCCAAGTGTTCATAATTATGCACAAGTGGACTGGGGTTCCCACTTAAGGCTGAGGTCTGAAGCACAGGCAGTCTTTTGGGACTGAGTCCTTAACTCGTGGGCCGGTGCTAACTCCAGAGGTTAGCATCAGAGTTGTACTCAGTGTGCTCACTTGAGGTGAAGACAGAATAACTGTCATTGAGGATGATTTTCTGATTTCTAATAGAAATGTAGAAATCCAGGAAACAGCTTCTAGATCTTCAGGTTGGGCATTACAGTTTGAAGCACGCGCTCCGGAGTGGGACAGGTTTAGAAAGATCATTTAGTGGATTCTTGCTCAAAGTGTGGTCCCCACACTGTGCACGTCTGCAAACTGTTCATTACCAGCTCCTGATGAGATGTGTACGGAACTTGGTAGTAAGCATTTAGCATCTCTTACAGCAATCGGGCCTTGCCAAGACATTCAGGAATGGAAATATATAAGTATCAGATTGTGACAGTTTGGAGGGGTAAAAATGATCCTTCCCCACAGATAGTTTAAGGAGCCTTATTTGTAGCTTCCGTTGGTATGATCTAATGGAGTCAGAACTTAGTGTTAAAAGTGTGAGGCCTGGAGTCAAGCCGACGGCTGGCTACCTCTGTGGCTTCGGGCAAGTTACTCAATCTCTCTGAGCTTTCGTTTCCTCATTTACAAAATGGAGATAGCAGTATTTCCTACCTCACTAGGTGCTGGGAGGAGCAAATGAGGTACTGGAGGAAGAGTGCTGAGCACGGGGTGTGGCACATAGGTTAACTGTTGGCATTGTTTCTTCTATGTAAATTTCTTGGCATCAGCGTGTCTGGCTAGGTGAATCCATGTTCCTTACGTGTGTGTTTGATTTTTGACTGTAAATGAAACTGACGGCCTTGCCTGTATGCGAATACAAGGGAAAGCAAACACTTTTTAAAAGCCACAACTTATACATGTAATTGAATATAGCTTTTCAAATCATCTCTGAGAAGCTAGACTCTCATTTCAAGGATGCCCCAGTGTTGGAAGCATTTGGCGCACTTCTCATTTCACATTTCTGTTAGCGCCTGTCGCAGTGGTCTATTCTGTTGTAACAAATCGCCTCAAAACCTAGTGGCTTAGATCCACGATCTATCACTATCACTCTGATTCTCTGGGTAGACCGGGCTCGGCCGGGTTCTCACTGGGGGTCTTCCCTGCAGTTGCAGTCAGAGGTTGGCCAGGGCTAGCTCATCTGAAAGCTCAACTCGCCTGGACATGCAACAGGGCGTCTTCACTCTTCATGTTTGGTGCAGGGGCTGAACAGCTGGAACAGCTCAGTGGCCTTTCCACATGGCGAGCTTGGGTTTCTTGGCTGCATGGTGGACTCAGGTCAGAGAGATGTCTTTGTTGGTGGCTAGCTTCCACCTGTGAATGAGCATTTTAAGAAGCAGGCAGTGGAAGCTGCTGGACCTGAGCCCAGTAACTGATCAGAGCAGTTACAGAGCCCTCCCCAAAATGCAAGGACAGGAGCCGTAGACCCCACCTCTCAATGGGAGGAGAGTGAACGAATCTGTGTCCATATTTAATCGGCTACAGAGCCACAAAGCAAATGTGGTTTTCTTACATTGGCATATCTTTTTAACCACCAAAGACAGTGTGTAGCTTCCATGGTAACTAGGTTTATGTAGGTATCACTCACTTTGATAGGAGTTACCTGAGTGCAAACCCCAGCTGTTGCATTTTGGTCACATCTCACATGCCTTTGAGTTTTAGTAGCATCCATCAGCCTATGCTAAGGAAGGAGTACCCCTCTGAGTTCCTCCCACTCTACTTTGAGTGTCTGATTTCTGCTAATGACCCCCTTGAGCCCTGTGTAGCCTCCCTACACTCCTCCCTGTCCCCCTTACCTGCTACACAGAAGTCTGAAAGCCCATGCAACCAGCATGGTACGCCCTTGCTCAGAAAACTTCACTCCTCCCCATTTCTCACAGAACCTGTGGCTCTGACATCCAGATAGGTCTATGAGGTCTCCCATGGCTGGAAGGGCATTACTGCTCAGTTAAGTTTTCCCTAATTCCAACCCCATCACCCAAACACACAGCCTCCAACCCCCAACACGCGCGCGCGCGCGCACACACACACACACACACACACACACACACACACACAGGCTCATGTCATTCTTTTAGCCAGTATTTATTCAGTGTCTGCCTGCGTTGGGCACCGTGCTCATTGTTAGGCTCCCGTAAGCTCCAGTATTATTACACATGCCTTATATTTTTACCCTTTGGGGGGCTTTGCTTACATTCCTGAAGGTTAGGTACATTTCTTATTACTGTCTTATCCCACACAGCAATGTAGCAATAAACATGGGTTGCAGTACTGTATGAAGGAGAGTTTCCTTCTGTCTTACATTTTATCTTACACTTTTCATCTCCGCCTCCATTGTCATCCTTTCCCTGTTGGAGGCTCATCTAGAAACAGCAAGCTCTCTCCTCATCTCCTCCTTTATTTGAAATGTTAACATACTTCCCTCCTATTCCATCAGAGACTCATGATGGGGATGAAGTAGGAGGGCATTTATTTGAGTGTAGTTTTGAAATCCACAGGCACTCTGGTATAACACTGGCCCACGGCCACAGTCTCTGAAGCATTGCTTATTCAGGATCATAGGTGGACTCCTGGTATGTTCCTGGCAGCCTCCAGGGCCTGGGGGAGACCATGAAGAATCTGATATGGTTGTCACCCCTTAGAAACTGAGCCTTTCGTGTTCTGATAAATCAGGGAAGAGAGGTCCAACTCTACTTCTTAATTCAGCTGCTTTGCTTTACCAAATGGAATTCTATAAAGGCAGTTGCAGAGAGAGGTTATTGGGATGGGCCCCAATTAAGTAGCTGTCAGGGTGGGGAGGTGGTTATACCTCCAGAGGTTTTCCAAATATACAGCCACTCCTCCACCTCTCTCCCAAGACTCTCTTGGACCACTTGTCTTGCAGAGGTCCGGTCTGGGGAAGGGGGGGTGGGAGGGGATGTGACACTTGAATTTAGTCAAAATTCCCAGATGATCCTGGTTTCTGATGCCCCTTTTAACCCTCCCCCGCAGAAACGCTGCTCAGGCCAGACTGTCCCTAGCGCCTGCACCATCGGAGCAGGCGTCTTCAGGTGGCTAACTGTAGACCCGGCTGTTTTTCAGGTTCATTCGGCCACCTACCGCTCTAGGACACAAGGTGCTGACCCCAGAGACCTGCCATGAAACCACACTTGAAGCAATGGAGACAACGAATGCTTTGCGGGATATTCGCCTGGGGGCTCCTCTTCGTGGTGATGTTCATTTACTTCACCGACAGCAACCCAGCTGAGCCTGCGCCCAGCTCCTTCTCCTTCCTGGAGACCAGGAGGCTCCTGCCCATGCAGGGGAAGCAGAGGGCCATCATGGGCGCCGTGCAGGAACCCTCCTTGCTCCAGAGCGTGGGTTCACACAAGGGCCTGCTGGACGGACACCCATCGGGCCCCTTCCACAGGGCGCCGAGCGACCTGCCGCAGTGGGCCCAGGTGCAGGATGGGTTTGAAAGTGAGGAAGAGTTCTTTTCATCCCCGATCGGGAGGAAATCGCAAAGTGCTTTCTACCCGGAGGACGACGACTACTTTTTTGCCGCGGGTCAGCCAGGGTTGCAGAGCCACACTCAGGGCACGCCGGGGGCCCTGTCCCCCGGGGACCAAGGCCGGTCGGAGGGGGCTGCACCAGCCCGCCAGGCGCGGAGAAGGCGGGCGGGGAAGAGGCAGCGGAAACCCGGCGGGAGCCTGGTGCTGGAGGACGGCGACGACGGGGACAGGCTCTACTCCTCCATGTCCAGGGCCTTCCTCCACCGGCTCTGGAAGGGAAACGTCTCGTCCAAGATGCTCAACCCGCGGCTGCAGAAGGCCATGCAGGACTACCTGAGCGCTAACAAGCACGGCGTGCGCTTCCGCGGGCGGCAGGCGGCGGGGCTGAGCCGCGCGGAGCTGCTGTGCGCTTTGCGGAGCCGGGTGCGGGTGCGCACGCTGGACGGCAAGGAGGCGCCTTTCTCGGCGCTCGGCTGGCAGAAGCTGGTCCCCGCGGTGCCGCTAAGCCAGCTGCACCCGCGCGGCCTCCGGAGCTGCGCCGTGGTCATGTCGGCCGGCGCCATCCTCAACTCCTCCCTGGGCGAGGAGATAGGTGGGTCTCGCCACCGTGCGCACGCCGGCTGGTGGGTGCGCCGGTGGGCCCGGCCCCCGAGGTCTCGGACGCCAGCCGGGGACTCTCCCTGGGGCAGAATGAGCCTGTTGGAGGTGCCAGCAGAGGTCTTTTTTTTGGGGGGGGAGGGAGATTAGAGCAGAGGTGTTCCCCTCTCCAGCTGGGTGTTAGGGGAGTGGGAGGCCGGCGCTGCTCAGAATTTGTCTCCTGCAGACCCTATGTTCTACGTGGACAGGCTCCCAACCTCGCCCACAGAGACCTGATGAACCCATACGTGGTAGGATCATGGGAGAGGAGCGAGAGGACCAGAGAGGAAAGCAGAACTCCCACGGGGCAGCAACAGTTCTCCAAAGAGAAGTGCAAATGATGGTAATTTTAGTTAGCCCAGGGACTCAATGGATGTTGTGGGCTCAGAGGAGAGCCCTTCCGGTCGGAACAAGGAGTTCTGACATCGCACTGGCTGGCGCACACCAGCCTTTGGGTGAGGGCCAGTGCACCTAGCAGGGCCCTACTCCAAGATGGTAAATCACACGACCACACCTCGGGCGTCTATCTTTCCTTCTGAACTCTGCCTTCAGAGCCATGTCAAGAGCCCAGGAGAACATCTGGGTCACAGTTCCTGTATTAGGCCTCTCCAGAGAAACAAACTGATGGGATTTAGAGAGAGAGAAAGATTTATTTTAACGACTTGCTCCTGCAATTGTGGGGACTGGCAAGTCTGAGATTTGTAGGGCAGATGAGTAGGCTGGAAACTCAGGTAAGAGTTGAGATTGCAGTCTGGAGCCTGAAGTCTGTAGGGCAGGCCAGCAGGTAGGAAATTGAGGCAGCGTCTCTCTGTTGCACTGGAAACAGAGTTCCTTCTTCCCCAGGAAACTTCAGTCTTTGCTGTAAGGCCTTAGACATCCCTCTGTGCCCAGGCTCATTCCATTGTCACACCAGTGAGCGAGCATTTTGACCCTTCAGACTCATTCACTCATTTAATAAACACGTATTTCGTCCCTACTGTGTGCAGCCTTCTGTACCAGGTGCCAAGGAAAAAAAATGTGAATCAGACACAGCCTTGTCCTTAAGTCCCAGTGTAAAACAACTGTGTCTACTACATTCTCACAGTAGACGGTGTTGTTATAGTTCATAACTCACCTGGAAGTGAGAGTCAAGGGGCATTGCCCACTTGTTCAAAAGGAATAACCATTGTTTCTTGGGTCCATTAGTGTTATGTGTTCCAGAGGAATGGCTGATAAGCCAGAGCCGTCTTGAAATGGGGTGATGCCATTGTAATCAAGCTCTACAACCCAGACCTCCTCGCAGATGTTCTTGGGCATGAAGCTGAATGTGAAATTTTTAAAACGTCAAAAAAAAAAAAAAAAAAAAGGCACGAGTATGGGCTGGCGGTGTAGGGTCCCAGGATCCCCGAGCTGACATTACAGCAGGCTCGTAATAACCCTGTCCACGCGTCACATGCCGCAAGAGCTGGAGCGGAGCAGTCTGCCATTGGTTAGGGAAGAACAGTGGTTTTAAGCTCCCTGGGGTGAAGTTCTTCCCAGTTTCCGAGGACCATTATTAATAATGTAAGAAGGAATTTAAGTATTATGCTTTAAAGCAGGCAGTAACTTGCTTCTGGTTTTGTTTTGCCTTATTTTAAACACCTCTGCATAGTAGTTGCATATTTGGATTGCTCTTGCATGTCAGGGAGATTTCTCTTGCTCTTTATTCTGGCATAAATATCCCTGACCAGAGTCTTGTAAACTCTATTCAGAATTTGGAAGAGAGTGTGAAAGAAACCAGGAATTAACATTTCCGGGGAACGGGAAATGTCATTTAAATCTTTGTTAGTTTCTAGCATCCAAATTTAATTTATATTGTTTGCACTTACGTGAAGCTTCATGATTAGAGTTATAGACTCATAATTGAAGAACACACTCAGAAATTTTAAGAAATTCTCTTTATTGTTTTGCCTTGGTTCCTTTGAATCCAATTTTGTACTACCATTTTAAGAATATGTAATCAGGGGCTCCTGGGTGGCTGGGTCATTTAAGCAGTCAACTCTTGTTTTCAGCTCAGGTCATGACCTCAGGGTCCTGGGATCTAGCCGGCCCTGGCTCCATGCTCAATGGGGAGGAGTTGGCTTCAGGATTCTCTTTTTCTCCCTCCCTCTGCCCCTTCCACCACTCGTGTGCTCTCTGTCTCTAAAATAAAGATTTTTTTTTAAGGAATACATAATTAGAGCATAGTTCAGTGTGAAAAAACAAAGAAGTCTTTCATTTTTATAAACTAGTGTGTCTCTTAGTCTCAGCACTTTTGCCTGCCAGGTGCTGACATTTCTCCTTCCTACCCTCTTGATATATACGTGCTTATTAACAGAGTTGTTAATGGCTCTCTTGATAAAAACAAATTCATGCCGTGGATTCCTTCAGGCAACTTGGAATATTGGGGCGTGTTCTGCTAGTTAGCTGAAATCATCCCGGACCCTAGAAATCTACTTGTGAAATTGGCTAAGTGAAGATCAAAGGATTTACAAAAGGTCATGGTCTCATGAAAATCTGAGGAAGAAGCTAGGGAAGTAGCCGAGGCTAGCTCCCTGCCAGGAGGCCCCTCCATAAATACTCCGCCACTGGGGGGTCTCTGAGAGGGAGACCCAGTTGCTCCTCAGGTTTGCTTCTCGACTGCCCTCTAGCTCCCCCTGCTGGTTGCTTAGGCGGGCAGTGCAGTCCTGTTTCCCGGCTCTGTTAGGCTTGAGTCAGTCACACCGTATAACTGTTTCTGAGAACGGTGCAGCAGTTGTAAACACCTCCACTTTGAATGTTATTGAAAAGCAAACTGAACTGTTTTGGAAACATGGAACAGTCTTTCCTAGAGCCGAGAGATGATTTTTTTTTCAGCCATACATATAAACAATAATAATTTGGTGGTGCTGGTAGCTACCAGCAGTCCTAAGCAAACACTAGACAGAGCAGAAATGTCCAACAGTAGTAGCCTTGGTATGGGAAATCGGGATCTGTGTGCTTGAAACCCAAATTCTGGGAAGTGTGTGGAGGGAATGGGAGGGTGGGGAAGGCTGTGTGTAGGAAGCAGGGCATATAGTACTTGATGGTAAGAGCTTGGGGCTTAGCATATCCTGATACCTTAAAAGGTAAGAAAAGGTAAGAAAGCAGATCATATAGTCATTTAACAAGCATCGATTATTTATTGATCCCCAACTCACCAAGGCCTGATACTATGTTAGGCCTACTAGTGATGCAAAGATGAATAAGGCACAGAACTAAACCTCAGATCCTCTGCAGTCTACTGGGGGAGAATGACTCTAACAGGCAGTTCCGGTTCCATGGTTAGAAGGACAGAGAGATATGCAGACTGACAGGGAAGAAATGACAACAGAACCCTAACCCACCGTGAGGGCTGATGGCCGGTAGGCAGAGGAGGTTAAGAGGAACTGCCCAGAAGAGGGAAATCCAGGCCAAAGGCCAGGATAACAAGGAGGTGAGACAACAGAAGGAGCGCTGGGGGTGGGAGGTAGGGGTACATAAAAGGGCACAGGGGTAGGGGCAATGGGGGGGTGTGAGAGCTACAGGCAGCATGAGGGGCCGGGAGTGGGGAGAGACCTGAATGGATAAGCAGGCAGGCGGGCAGCTCGTGATGTCTTTGTGCATCATTCTTCAGAAATCAGACTTCACATAATAATTGTAATAAAAGGTGTCACTTACGGGGCATCTACTGCAGCCAAGTCCTGTTTCTAAATGCTCTTGTGTTCAGTGTTGCAAGCCAAAGATATGATGATTCCTGTTTTATGGAGGCACCTAGAGGCACAGGGGTGGAGCCTGGCCTCCATTAAACCCCACTCTCCCTCTCCAGAAACTCCAACTCTGACCCCTGCACCCATGGTGCAGAGAGAGGCATTGTGATCTCTGAAGCAGGGAAGTGATGGGTCAGCTTTTCATTTGAGAGAGTGTTCCAGAGCCTGGACCTGAGGGCACAAAGGAAGTCCATCACATTGCAGCAGTGCCAGGCAGAGGTGAGACAGGCCAGGGCGGCGGAGTCTCGAGAGGGATGAATCATCTGTTTGGCAGGCGGCTCCCTAAAGATTGGAGGCTTTTGCTCCCTTCCCGTTTCCGATTTTGTGCTCTGGAGGAGCACAGGAAAGGAGGAGGGGACCGTGGGGCAGGGCCCGAGGCAGGGCAGTGACTCAGGGCTAGTGCCCTCCTGGCTGGCTGCTCCTTCAAGGGTGTTTTTAATCTTCCCTCGGGGGATGCATGTAGCCTGGCTTGATTCTCAAGGTCAACATGAAATGGCTCTACCCTGGAAATGCCTTCTCCAGAAATGAGGCTTTACTTTATTCCCCGTGTGCTTGCTGTCTGATCCATTCCTCCTTTTGTAAATACGAATGGACAGCTTAGCTTTTCGTGCGCATTATCAAGGAGATGCAGGGCCAGGCAGACATTTACAAAACTGATAGACACACCCTGGGCTTGCCCCTCCCACCTGCTCCCCCCTCCCATCCTGATCCTACTGGCAGCTCTAAGGAGGTTCAGTCTCCATCCATAGCAGCCTCCCTCTGTCTCTGCCTCCCTGCCTCCTTCCCAAAGATTGACCTTTTAACTCTTTAGACTCCAACCACTGCCAGCCACGCTCAGCAGGAAAAGAATAGAGTGCCTGCTTCACTTAAGGATGTCCTTGATGAAGCAGGAAAAAAATGAAAAAAAATGTTGGTTTTATTTAATATTCACCTTTGACTACATGTGTTTTTAAGACAAAGTGGGCAATAAAGTGAAAACACACTTCTGCAGACCAGTACAGTGGAAGAGCCCCTGTGTGGTTGGAGTCTTGAGTAGCACTAGCCACTTGCATCATGAAACAACAATTTTTACTTGAAACAAATGACTGATAGACATACTTTATTCAGACCTGGATATTTGGTAGATATTTTCTCAAAAAGGATCTGAGTGAGCCTGTCACTTTTAGGAAAAGAGCTGACAGTATTTTTTGCCAGTGATAAAATGCAAGCTTTCAACCATGAACTTGGAACCGAACCCAAGTTTCTCTATCCGATGCACAGCAAAGCTATCACTGAGACATCAGGTATGCAGCAAGGGAAGGGTTTATTTATGCAGCCAAACCAGGAAAGGAGAGGACAAGCCTCAAATCTGCCTCCCCAAAGGGAGAGAGAATGAGTTTTTTATAATCACAGGGGTTGAAATTGCATACATATTGATGAAAAGATCAGGGAAACTTATGACAGCTCATAAGGAAAGATGGAACATGCACATTGAACAAACGTACATGTAACATACATCCCGTGTTCCGTTTGGGTGTAGACTTAACATCAGAACGAGGCAGCATTCAGCCCCTGACGTCAGGAGGTTATCTTCAGACAAGGAGAAGGGGCTATGGGTTTGCCCCAAGAGACATTTTAAACTGGATGGGGTCTTGGTCTTGTTATCTTGAGTAAGGAATGTGGGGCCTCCTTTGTTCATAGTCTGGAACTGTATCAGTTGACCTTGAGTCCAGGCTTCTGCAGTTAGTGGGGTCTGAAAAGACACAATAGCTGATTAGGGGGAAACAATTTTCAGAAAAACAAGCTTTAAACTTTCTGCCAGTTTCAACCTCATCAATCCTAAGGACACATGGTTTCAAACTTGGAAGCTTCCCATGCTTCAGACTGATGAGATGCATGGTAATTTAACTGATGTGATTTGGGGGGATACTTTATAATGAAATGCATCAATATTTGGAAGATCTGCATAACTGATTGAACTGATAGCTCCAAATGATCATTGCTCAATGGTACAAAATCGTGCCTGGGTGAATCCTCCATTTTGAGAGCAAGAAAAAGTATTTGGTTGGATTTCAATGGAACAGAGCATGGAAAGTTCATTTATATTGTTTCACATTCCATATTACAAAAGATTTTTGTTGTTTTTTTTAATAAAAAACTAGCACTTGTCAAGTTTTGATGAAGTATCAAAGAATATTCCCAGTAATCTGGAAAGACTTAAAGTACTCCTTACATTTTCAACAATATATCTGAGTCTTGACATAATTCAACTAAATCAATATATTGCAGCAGATAGAATGCAGAAGCAGATAAGAAAAACCAACTGTCTTCTGAAAAGCCAGGCATTAGAGAAATTTGCAAACATTTAAACCAGTGCCAGTTTTCTATTTTTTTTAAATATGGTTATTTTTCACAAAAATATTTTATTTTTAAATAAATAAATAAACATCTTTTAGTTTTGCTTTCTAAGGTGGCATACATTGAAAAATATAATCCAAATAAACAAAAGAACTTTGGGTTTTTGATAATTTTCAGAGTTAAAAGTGTTCTAAGGCCCAAAAATAAGAAGCACTGCTTTGGGTAATCTAATTTTTCTAGTGCAAATATCATTTGAGTTTTTATGACAAAGTACTATTCAATAAAAATAAATAACAAAACTTTCATTATAAAAAATGTGCAAGCAAGTACTTATAAAGAAAATAGAAAATGTTCATGTTTTTTGACATCATATATGCAAAGCATGGGTCACCTAGAATGTAAAGATTGGCAAACCTCTTTCTTTTTCTTTCCTTTTTTTTGAAGAGCCAAGTAGTAAATATTTTAGGCTTTGTGAGTCATGGGGTCACTGTCACAACTCACCTCTGCCATTACAGACAATAGATAAATGAGTATGTCTGTGTCATGGTACAGCTTTATTTACTAAAACAGGTGACAGGTCATAGCTTGCTGACCCCTTCAGCAGTTCCCCTAAAAGAACACTGTAGAATTTTTTAAAAAATATTTTATTTATTTATTTGACAGAGAGAGAGAGCAAGCACAAGCAGGGGGAAGGGCAGAGGGAAAGGGAGAAGCAGACTCCCTGCTGAGCAAGGAGCCCAATGTGGGACTCGATCCAGGACCCTGGGATCATGACCTGAGCTGAAGGCAGATGCTTAACCAACTGGGCCACCTGGGTGTCCCTAACACTGTAGAAGTTTTTAATGGCATAGCCAGTAATCCTTTATGCATTCCTTGTGTTCTATTTAATTTTGGTGCTCGAAACTGGAATACAAATTCTTCTGAGCTCAGAGCTCAGAAGCTCAAGAAAGGTACCTAGTGTACCATTATTTTAATGGTGACTTGTGCGCCGAGTCTCTGCTACTTAAGGAATAGGAAGGTCTCTCCCAAGGACACTGCTCAAGAGGGGATATAGCAGGACTCAAATGAAGAAGATGGGCTGCTTTAGGGACTTGCATGGGGTATAGTCACCGTAAATGCAGGGTACATCCACAGGCTCTTTGGCAAATCAGAAATACATAATCTTACCCCCCCCTCCCACATACACAGGCATTGTTGTTGTTCCAACCAAGTTCAACTTGAAATGTGCATGGAATTTTTGAAGCTAAAGATAGCCCATAGAAATTCCCTTATTGCTGATTAACTCTGGTTTCTGGGCAACACAAGTAACTGGCTCAGGAAATTTCCAGACATATGTATGCATATGGACTGCTTTGTGGGAAGGGAACATGTCCCCATTCCCATCCCTTAATCGGATAGACAGGTCACCCCACTCTCCTCTACCTGTAGCTCTTTGTGTCCTTGTCGGCCTCCAGGAGATGGGAGCTTTGTTTTCACCCAGGATCTCTGAGAACTTAAAAATCTGTCAAGTTGAATGAAGAGAGACATAGATTTATGTTGTAGTTGAGGCTCGGTGAACCAAGGTGTGCCCTGACAGAAGACAAAGTGCCTTGGCAGCCAGTACCATTGGTGGTGCTTCCATCTGGCAGGGAGGTGGCAGGAAGTCATACCATTTGCTGGGAACGCAGAACGCTCTCGAATGCTCCCGCATGGGTCTTCTGGGCAGCAGCAGCAGTATGTGAAGCACAGAAATCCTGGCTGGGTTTTTGGGTTTTTTTTAAGTTTTCAGTTTTAATTCCAGTATAGTTAACATACGGTGTTATAGAGGGCTGGTTTTTTTTTTTTAAGATTTTTATTTATTCATGAGAGAGAGAGACAGAGAGAGAGAGAGAGGCAGAGGCAGAGGCAGAGGTAGAAGCAGGCTCCCCGCGGAGCAGGGAGCCCCAAAAGGGGGCTCGATTCCAGGACCCCGGGATCATGACCTGAGCCGAAGGCAGATGCCTAACAGACTGAGCCACCCAGGTGCCCAAGGGCTGGTTTTCTTTTTAAGCACAAACCAGTACCCCAAGGTATAGAAGTCGCATTAAAGGCTGTGGCTCTTTCTGTGTGAGAGACACCCTTGGTCTTGGCTTCGGCCGCGGTCTCAGAGGCACCATGAGCAGCCTCCATGCTCCAAGCAGTAAGAACCACACAAGCAGCCCATCTGCCATATCCTTACCTGCTCCCACAGATTCCATCTTTGAAATATTCTGGAATCATTCAGAGAATGGCTGCATAAAGCATGTCACCTTTAAAGAATGTGAACACATAACAAGTATCTAAATATAGCTTAACATTTGGATGATATGGGACCACTTGTAATGGTCCTATGTTTCC
This sequence comes from Eumetopias jubatus, assembly GCF_037043125.1. Classification (NCBI taxonomy): domain Eukaryota; kingdom Metazoa; phylum Chordata; class Mammalia; order Carnivora; family Otariidae; genus Eumetopias; species Eumetopias jubatus. The sequence goes on along the minus strand of NW_028274815.1, from coordinate 85,518,054 downwards.
ATGTTGATTTGTCCCCTAGCCGGGATCCCCTTCTAAATAGACACTATACTGAAAAATATGTGTATGGGTATCTTAACTTTATTGGTTGTTTCTTATTAGCTTCAGGTATTGAAAAATTTGCTTTAACGCTTTTTCTAAATTTTGTCGATTCGACAGCGAAAAGTACAGTAAGTTTGTCACTTATGTGTCCTTAGATTCTCATGATGCAGTTTTGAGATTTAACTCTGCTCCTACACGCGGCTATGAGAAAGATGTTGGAAATAAAACCACTGTGCGCATCATTAATTCCCAGGTAAGATGGATGATGTGTTCTTGTGGATGTACATCTTATAGGTAAATAGTTTAACTGGATGAGTGAAGAGAAATTACCATTATTCATGACCATGGTCTTGCTTATTTCTGTGGGTCCTGTAATTAAAAAGAATTGAGAAAAAAATGCAGATAAATAGGAACTTACATGTGACATGAATAGGAAGAAATGAGTAAATAAAATTAAAAGGAAAAATCAGTGTACATATGGAAATACATGTCTATCCATACACACATGTACATACATAATCATAGACTTAGCATGTTGCATTTTATGAATGGAGGGAAAGACAGTTAAATTTAAAAGAAATCGCCACGGTGAGAAAGGCCAGTGATGAAGGGGAGAAAAACACAGTTTACAAAATCCAAGGGTCAATAGGGTGGCTTGCAAGCTTTAGTCCAACGTTTGAAAAACTTAAAAAAAAATGGATTGTTTCGTTAAGTATTTCTCTTCCTGGTGTTCTTCATAAGAATGTTTTCCAAATTCAGAGCAAAATTACTCTCAAAACCACAGCAGTTCCTAGAGTTTCAAACTATATAAAAAGAACATGAGGTGATGGATGATTTATGACAGGTTGCTTACAGAAGGAAAGATTAGCTTTCTTCATGGTACCCTGAAACAATCGTCATATTTCCTTACTTCACAGATGCCGTTGATTGTAAGAGCCACCATTCATTCAATCACAGCTTCCCAGCTTTTCAGCGTTATCAACCCCACCAAATTGAAATACGTGTCCCCTGTAACATACTCCCTGGCTTGAGAAATATTCAAATATGAAGAAAGTATATCCCAAAAACTGAAAAATTGCCCCTGAAAACTGATGAAAACCAATACTTTTTTCCCTCCGAAACTGTAGTTAAAAAAAGATGATTGGCAGGTGTCTCCTGGTCTCCTCCAGGACCAGATAGGGGCACAGAGGGAGGAAGTCACATCGTGGCTGCCATCCGTCAGCCGGCAGTCTGTATTCCGTTTGTCCGGAGCCTGGCCCCCTGGAGGCGCCTTCAGAAGGCGGGTCATCCACAATTGCACCTCCCTCTCCAATCACCTGTGAAAGTAACTGGAGATGATGTTGGGGTGCCGAATTAGCTAGGGCATGGCATCTTTCAGGAGCTGATTCGATGCCACCAGCTATGAAGACAGTGCTGGTGAAAATGGGAGGAGACAGTGGATTTTATTTTTAACCCTCATTTCCCCAGACATTTCTTTACACACATGAGCATGCGGTGCTCATCTCTCTCCATCCCCCAGAGGAAAAGACAAAGTCTGAACAATTTTTTTTTTGCCCTGATTCATTTTTTTACATTTTCATCTTTTTTAAGATGTAATTTTGAAGAACCAAACACTTGTTTTGAAATGACTTTTATTTGTATTTGCAGATTCTGACCAACCCCAACCATCACTTCATTGACAGCTCATTGTATAAAGATGTCATTCTGGTGGCCTGGGACCCTGCTCCTTATTCTGCAAATCTTAATCTGGTAAGTGTTTTCTTTAGGGTAAGTGCCCCTACCCTAACAGTCAGATAGTACCTTTGACTGATTAATAATGGGAGCAAGTCAAGGATTAAGCTTTCACAGAATGAAACCACTCACGGGCGCTACTTAAATACATGTGTATTCATACCATTTTGATACCCGGTTCCCAGAGCATACTTGGTGAACAAGTATCTAATGAAAAGGGGCTTTTGCTCTCGAGGAGTTAAAAACCAAAACAAATTACAGTGTCTAAATATTCAGACATTCCTAATTTCACTAGAGATTGGGTGGAGTAAAGTCAGAATGTTTCCATTGTGATAGGGTTACTTTAACTTCCAAGCAGTTACAAGACCTTCTGAAATAAATTCAAAGTGCTTGTCAAGAGAATTTAAACTTTGTGAATCAGCAGCTCATTATTCTTTAAGTGTAACCTGTTACAGGCTTTCCTGGAGTGTGCCACTCTTTGGCTTCTGCCTCTAAACCCTTTTTTTACTTTACGTGGTATAGTGTAAACAAGATTATTACTGGCCATCAAAATATAAGCAAGTTATATTCATGGCATTCTGGCAAATCATTGCCTATCTAAAGGAGCAGCTACTTACTTTTGGTGAAAACTTGGATGAAAAGCCAGTGCGGTTTTTAAAGAGGGCTGGGAAATACGTATGACGGTTTAGCCTCGTGAAAGATGCTGTCAGCTGTGCCAAAGAGTGTCTTTCGACTTGTTCTGCCATGACCTAAGAGAATGCATCCTTCTTAAGATAAAGATGGGGGAACAGATCTTGACTCCACCAAGAGATAACTTTCCAAGAGAGCAGCTGTCCAAGGTCACCTGGGTCCCTCTGGGGGTGTTTGGTCACTGTTCATCATGAGACCAAGCTGGACGTTTACCTAGCATGATTGCTAACTGGTTGTTAACTAGGAGTACAAACCAGAATCACCTGGAGAGGATTTTTCAGGTGTATCTGTCAGAGCCCCATTTCCAGACATGTAGCCTGCAGCCTGAGTGTGTATTTTTTGAGAAAGCTCTCCAGCCGATTCTCACAGGTAGCATCTACCAAGAATCAGGTATGAAATGCATGTTGGAACTCTTCAGCTTCCTTTCCAGATTGAAGTTCTCTAGCTTTAAGTTCTGACCTATCTCTTGCTGTTTGTGGACAGACTGAGACCTCTAGCTGTTGGACCTTGTTTCTTCCTCCTTTGGAAGCAGCTAAGCCCAGGGCACAGAGCTGTCCAACCCAATGGACATGGGCATGACAGTGCCAAAATTCAGGCAGCAGGGCTGCTTTCTGTGTGGTCTGTGCTCTGGAGGAGGAAGGGGTGAGGAAACTGAGGCCCATACTCCTCTTGCTTTCCTCCTGCTTCCTCTTGGCTTGGGGGCAAAGTGTACTAAAGATGATTGGGTCTAGTCCTTCTCAAAATTGTTAAAGCCACAGAATCCATCCAACCAGGGAATATTACTTGGGATTAATATATACCTCCTATCTCCCCAAGGTGTCAGTTCAAAGGGATGATGGGGCCCTCAGAGCCTTATGAGCTAAGTCTCTCCCCCACAGACCTCCAAATCCCATTTCATGATGGCACCCAAGACATTCTAAAGACATTTACAAAACAATCAACCTTATTGTGCATTTTTCTGTACAATAACGTGTGTATAATCAGAAGTATACATTTTGATGAGTATTAGCAAATTTATATAGTCATGTATCCACCACCACAGTTAAGAAATGGAATATTTTCATCACTCCAAAGAGTTCTTGGTGCCCCACCTGTCAGTCTTCTGGGCCCCCCTACCCCAGACTTAGGCAACAACTGGCATGCTTTCTGTCACTATACTTTTGATATAGAAATATGTTTTTGAAATACACTGATTGAGCCCAGGAGTTAGCAAACTACAGCCGTCAGCCGAATGTGGCTCTGTTTTGTAAATAAAGTTTTATTGGAATGCAAAAACACCCATTCGTGCTCTCTGCTGTGGCTTTGTCAGTACAACGGAAGAATTGACTAGTTGAAGAAGACCATGAGGCTCACAAAGCCTAAAGTGTTTACTGTCTGGGTCTTTACAGAAGAGTCCAGCACCCCTGCCCTACCTCATCTCCCATATTTCACTAAAGAACAAAGGATCCATCCTCCAGGGCTGGAACCCTATCTCTCTTTGTTCTGGTTCCCTCTTCCAGTGAGGCAGTGCCTAAAGACGTGACAGTCACCACCTCACTCCCCTCCTGTTCCCTCAGCCTGGAAGGAGCTTCTGCCCCCACCTGAGTGCTGCCTGTTTCCTTTTCCCACTGTAGTGCTCTGTACTTAATTGTGTTGATTTTTTTTTTCTTAGTGGTACAAGAAGCCAGATTACAACCTGTTCACTCCATATGTTCAGCACCGTCAGAGAAACCCAAATCAGCCATTTTACATTCTTCATCCAAAATTTATATGGCAGCTTTGGGACATTATCCAGGAGAACACCAAGGAGAAGATTCAGCCCAACCCACCATCTTCCGGCTTCATTGGTAGGTGTATATAAGAACGGATGATCAGGCCGGCAGGATTAGGCTTAGTATTTAGTAAATGTACAGTTACATTATTTAATCAGAACAATTAGAAGGTGGTTTTAGAGGAAGCATAGATTAGCTGAAGATAGTAGAAATACTCTGTTCTGATTATCTATTGGTACATAACAAAGTACCCCCCAAATTTCAGGGTGTAAAGCAAGAAGTATTTTATTTTCTGTCATGATTTTGTGGGTCTTGATTTTGGTGGGCTTGGCTGGGTGATTCTTCTGTTCCACGGGCATCAATGGGAGTCACTTGGTGGTACTCAGCTGCTTCCTGGAATGGCTTCCCTCCCATGGTTGGCCCCCTTGATGTGGATGGCTGGGAGGGTGGGCTCAGCCAGGAATGTTGACTCTGTGCCTGCCCATGGTCTCTTGCATGGTGGTCTCAAGGTAATTGAGCTTCTTAAATAGACATTTGGGCCTCCCAGCAAGTTTCTTACGGCTGAGGCCTAGAGACCTGCACAATGTCACTTGCACTGTATTCTGTGGGTCAGAATAGTTAAGTCCCCATGGGATTCAAAGGGAGGACACATAGACCCCACCTGGGTCATCTATGACCCACCACCCCACTCACCCATTCACATTGTTCACATGATGCAAGATTGAGGAGGTGAATTTGTGACTGTACGATAGTGTCATGTGCTGTAAGAGAGTAGGTGCAGGTTTTGATGAGAATAATTCTAGGACTTTCTACAGCTCTTGCTACCAGAGTGCACTAGTTCTAATCTAAAAAATGGATTGTTTTATCTAACAGGATCATCACACTTGGCTTATTATATATATTTTTCACAACCAGGCTCTGATCCTCAAAATCTGTGGTCTTACCCCATTTCCTTACCTATGCCTCAGCTAATCATCCCATTATCTCTTTGATTTTACCCAAGTAGGATAATATTAAGGAATAGCTTCGATCCCCTTGGCAATATGAAAGCTGTAATAGAACAGAAGGATATTAGTTTTGTCCACAAAAAACTGTGACGTTCTCCAGCCTAATTTCAATGAATTTACAACCCTGCATCTTAATTTGGGCTGCACTGTGGGTTTCTGTGAATAAAGGAGAGATTTATGGAGCTAGTAGTCATTTGGTTATGGATACAGGACCTTCAAGTATCTGAACTGAGGCTTGTGGATTTTGGAGTGAGTTTCTGGTATTACAATAATGTGAAATATTTTACATAGAATTCAAGACAGAATTTACAATATGACTGCAGATTATTTTCCTTAAGCATAGCTAACCGCCCTTTTAAAGTCATGCCTTTAACACTCTATTTCCAAATCAGTCCTGAAATGCTAGGTACTTTATCTTCTGTGCAATTTCATGGGATCCTGTTGATTTAGGAAAGAAAGTATAATCTAGTTTGTCAGCAAAAGTTAAGTAGGATAGAAGCACACTTAATAGGATGTGGCAGAAGTTTAATAAAATCTTTTTCGTATTATTGCCTTCTCACCAATTCATGGGGCTACCACTTGCTTGGAGCAAAAGTTTTCGAGCGCAGTGGGGGCTGTCAGATATACTTTCAAACTTGTAGTTTGAAAGAATCAAGTTAGATCCTCATAGCTGGAGAGAAACATTTTCCCATGTGTTTTTGTTGGAAGGAATCCTGCCGCATATGGCTAGCTTCCTGAGAATTTGGAGTTTTCAGAGACTGACGCTTGCCTTTGAGGCGTCTTTTACTTGAAGAAGGGGAAATGCACTCCGATGGCGTTGCAGGAGTCCTGACTGGGGCAGACAGATGAAGCATGACTTGTTCTCTGCCATTTACCACCTTTTTGATCGTGGGCAAGTCAATCACTCCTGTGGGCCTGGCCTCCCTGCGCTCTTAGAAGAGATGAAAATGATAAAATCTTCCTCAAGATGAGTTGGTGCACCCATTTGCCATGATTACTGTTTTCTACCACTGTCCTGCCCAGAGTGGCAGCTGCAAGCCACAGGGGGCTATTTACATTTAAATTAATTAGGATTAAATAAGAGAGAAGCTCCAGGAAGCACTGGCTTCCTTTCTAGCTCTTAGTAGCCCAGTGCTCTGGCAGTGCAGAGGGAGACCATCTCCATCACACGCAGTTGTATAGGATGGCATTGTGAAGTTCTGCTAGTCACAGAAGAATGAGAAAGAGCAAGCGGGTAATTATGGAAGTCTTAAGTTCCCGCTGGGCGGGCTATGCTCTGTGACTGGGGATACCGATGTCGCAGAAGACACAGCCCACCATCATCACCTTCGTTTGCTGCTCTCGTCCCCGGCCAGATTTCAGCATGAGCCCTCAAGAAGGATGGGCAGGAGAGGCAGCCTGTGTGAGCTGTGCCCAGCAGAGCACCATTTGCCCTCTGAAGACCCCGCGGATGTTGCAATTGGCCTGCCTCCTCTTGGATCTTGCTCAGAAATATGCTGAGAGCCAGAGTCTGTTTTTTAACCTCTCTGATGTTCCTAAGTATTGGTAAAATGAAGTCACTCACATCTCAAACTTTCTGCCATAAGAATTTTTAAAAATCAGTGAGTTATTTTCTGTTATCAAAAAGCGTTCTCCGGGGGGCCCAGGTGGCTCAGTCGGTTAAGCATTTGATTCTTGATCTCAGCTCAGGCCTCAATCTCAGGGTCATGAATTCAAACCCTGCGTTGGGCTCCATGCAAGGTGTGGAGCCTACATTAAAAAAGAAAAGGATTCTCTAAATACTCCTTCGTGTTCTAAGGTCATGTTGAAAAAAAAACTATTGACTTCTTATCTCACCACCTTATTTCCAACACTAACCTCTCCTGTCCCTTACTGAACAGAAGAACCCATCCTAGAGCTGGTCAGTGAGATTAGGATGTTTCTGGGTGCACAGCGGAGGGTTCTGCACAAGTATGGGGGTCAGCAAGACATCCTCTATCAGAGAAGAGCAATTTCCTGATAATCTGCTTTCCTTATCACCACAGGGCTCCACCTGGAGGTAAAGCAAGATGAGTCCCTGTGCTTTATTGATGTGCACATCTGTACAGGAAAATAGTCTCACATTTAATTACTTCTATTTCTAAACCCACTGCATATATTTTCCTTGTATGTGTTTATGAATCTGCATGTGTAATATAGAGGGACTCTAAAAGTTGACCATTTTGAACACACAAGACATTTCTTTCTATGGAAATTTATAGCCAATGGCCTTTAGATTCCCAGGGGAACACACCTTGAACCCTTAAATGTATTGTTATTGGTTGCTCTTCAGAGGCCTGTTCCTGGGGCCTCAGTTCATCATGTTGGAGGAAGGTGGGAAAGATGGAAGGGAAAAGCCACTAGGTGGATATTAATTAAGCACCTCCTATGTAGCAGGCACCAGGCGAGGCCCAGGGGTAGTGGGAAAGAAACCAGGCAAAGGTCCTGCTCACCACAAACTCACGGTGCAGTGGGTCACCCACATTACATAAGTGTGTGTTCCCTAAATAAAATAAAATCACAAACTGTGCAAATGAAGGAAAAGAACAGGCTGCCTCGAGAGCTGGGAAGTGTCTGTTTTGCCCATCATGTTCATGCTCGTAGCCTAGCGCATAGGAAGTACAAGAAATAATTATTTGGAGAATGAATGAATGTTTTAGCTCAGTTCAGCTCAAGTTCAGCATTTGTCAGAGTCACCTGGAGGGTTTGTGTATTAGTTAGCTAAGGCCATGAAGTAAAGTACCCCAAGACTCACCTCCTGGAAGGAATCAGCATTTATTATTTTGTACAGTTTCTGTAGTCAGGATTGTGGGAGCAGATTGGCTGGATGGCTCACCATGCTCTTTCATCAGGTTGCATTCCAGCTGTCTGGAGGTAGGTTGGTTGGTCTGTTTTATAGGTGGCTCACTCACAAGATGGCTGTTGGCCAGAGGCCTCGATTCCTCACCACGGGGACCTCTCTAGGTGTACTTGCAAGTCCTCACAAGATGGCAGCTGGCTTCCCTACAGCAAGCGATCCGAGAGAGAGCGAGGAGGAGGCCACAGTACTTTTTATGGTGTCATACACCATCACCGTGGCTACATTCTGTTTGTTACATCAGTCAGTCCCGTTGTTGTGGGATGGAACTACCCAAAGATGGGAACACCAGGTAGGGATCCTAGGGCCCCTGCTAAAGCCTGGCTACCACACCTTTCTAAAACACAGACACCTGGGCCCATCCTAGAGTTTCTGAGGAGGTGGAGGGGGCAATAATTTGCATTTCTACCGGGTTCTTAAGTGATGCTAATGCTCCTGGTCCTTGTTCTGTGCTTTGAGAACCACCTTCCTATTGTTTTAGAATCTTAAAGTTAGAAGGAACTTTAGAAATCTGGTCTGCAGATCCTGTATTGATAGACGTGCCATCAAGGTGATAAGCATTTGGCTCAGGAGAACACAGGATGTGACCAATACATTATTCTTTTTGTTTCTTTAAAGACATAGCTAAAAAAATTTACTCTTATCATTACTGATAGACTTCTTTCATGTCTCGAAAACTTGTGAAATGTCATACATAACAGCTGGCTGTAAATGTCTTCTTGAAAGTGGATTTTTGTTTGGTTGGTTGGTTGATTCTATCATCTTGGGACCCAGATTCTTTACATATACTGATTGAGTATAAGTTTTGGCACCAATAAGCAAGGTCCCCAACTCTAATTGATTGCAGGAAACCATCTTCAGGAATATTCAAGCAGAAGGTTCAGCCAACATCTCCCATTCTAGAAGCATGACATCCTTTTTGGACCTTCATTAGGAACCCCTAACCCTGAACCAGCCCTCTCCTTGATGGAACATAAATCTCGAGGGCTTGCCTGGTAGATAGGAGCTATGGTGGGTATGTGTGTTTTCTGTGGGGAAAAGAGAGGAAGAAATACATAGTCCCCCCCGCACCTTATCTGCGAGGATACATTCCAAGACCCCCAGTGGATGCCTAAAACCTCAGATAGTCCCAAACCCTATTTAGACTGTGTTTTTTCCTGTACATATATACTGATGAAGAAGTTGAATTCATAAATTATAAATTATTTATAACAGTGTATCACAAGAAAAGTTATGTGAATACAGTCTATCAAACTCTGTTATTGTACTGTACTCACCTTTCTTCTTGTGCTGCTATGAGATGTGATAAAATGCCCACGTGATGAAGTGAGGGGAATGATGTCGGCATTGGGACTTGGCGTTTGGCCACTTACTGACCCTCTGATGATATGTCAGGAGGACCTGCTTCCAGACTGCAGGTGACTGTGAGTAACTGAACCTGCAGGATTAGGGGAGACTACAGTGTTGAAGGGAAGAAGAGTCTAGAAACTACTTCTGTCCACTGCACCATTCTGAATGTTCCTTAGAGCAGGCTTGGAAATATTTCTGCATCAGCATTGTCTTTGATCACAATTCCTGAGTATGCATTGTACTTTTTCCTGGGTTCTGTGGGATCTGTGTATTATCAGCTCCTATGGAGAAGTTTTCTTATGGGTAAGATGTCCTAGTAAGATCAGATTCAGGCACAGATAGTTCACTTGCACCTAAATAAATTCTTCTTGTTTTATCTACAAATAACAGGAACTGCCTTTTCTGATTATAAAGAGCAGTAACTACAAATAACAGGAACTGCCTTTTCTGATTATAAAGAGCAGTAAGTTGTGTAAGACTTGACGAACACATTGACCTAGCATTGAAGAAAACAAACTCTGAGAGCTTCTTCACTGAAACTCATTTTGTTGCTGGAAAAGCATCTCAGAAGTTTCTTTTTTGGTTTGTTTGTTTTTTTAAAGATTTATTTATTTTAGAGAGAGAGAGTGCAAGTGGAGCGAGGGACAGAGGGAGAGAGAGAATCTCAAACAGACTCCCTGCTGAGCACGGAGCCCGATGTGGAGCTCGATCTCAGGACCCTGAGATCATGACCTGAACTGAAACCAAGAGGAAGACACTCAACCCACTGAGCCACCCAGGTGCCCCCAGAAACTTCTAATTCACATACATAAAGGACTTATCAAAGCTAATAATTTTAATATGCTTTCTTTATAATTAAACTAAATTAGAGAACATATGTGAACAATTTTTATAATATTGACACAACGTAAATATATTTTAAGATCAAGTGAATTAAACTATACTTTCATTACAAGCTTTATTTAATAAAATACTTATTAAAGATTTAATATCTATGATATATACTGAAGCTAGTACTCTCATATTTCTAAATGAATATTTTAAACTATGATTTCTCCTTTTTTTATAACATCAAGCCGATATTACTACCAAACAAAATATTTTGAAGAGTCACTTCACTAAAGAGATGAATATTCACTGCAATTAAACATGAAAACTAACTCAAAGTTGGACATTGATTAGTGATAATTATCTTTCCCCAAATATTTTAATAAAACTGTGTAAATATATTCTGACTTTTGTTAACAAGATCATTATGTGAAAATCAGTGAAAACTTGACTAACTTTTCAAGAAATCTCATTATTAACATATGTAAGCCTAAGGAGATTTAGATATTATTTATCCCAACATAGATATTGGTCCAAAGCTTTCACCAAACCTGAAGGAAGAGACTGGCGGTCTTGCTTTATAAGATGTTTCATTGTAACTGAAGAGTCTCCTTGGTGGGCCTTACACAAAGGGGAAAATAACATTATAACTAAATATTTAAACATTTTTTTAAAGCACCAGGTAATCCCACCAGCTCCTCCAGTATTGCCATCTGGTTGTATTTTAGTCTAGAGAGTCTAAAACTCTTCCAAATCATGACCACAGAGTTCTGTTTTCTTAACATTGTTTACTGAGGGGCACCTGGGCGGCGCAGTCAGTTAAGCATCTGACTCTTGATTTTGACTCAGATCATGATCTCAGGATCCTGGGATCAAGCCCGCCATCGGGCTCCACACTCACCAGGGAGTCTGCTTGAGATTCTCTCTCTCCCTCTCCCTCTGTGCCTCCCTCCACTGGTACACACTCTCTCTCTCAAATAAATAAATAAATCTTTAAGAAAAAACCATTGTTGTAATGAATGAGCTTCCTTCAGTGTGTGGCACCACACGACAGGTGCACAGTAAATGTTTGCTCAGTGAATGAAGGGATGAACAAATGAACGGGAAGTTGTGATTTATGCCACCTTAGATTCTCACGTCTGATTCAGCTGGTCTCACATGTAGAAGGATGCCCACCTCTTCTCCTGTCACTAGTTATGTGTGCTATGTCCTGTGGTTAACACCTTGGGCTCTGCAGAGACCAAAACCAACCCTTGGTTCTACCACTCTACTAAATATGTGATCTTGAGCAAGTTACTCCAAACCTCCAAGCCTCAGTTCTTTCAATGAGAAAATAAAGATCCCAGTGGTGCCTTTATGTTTGAATTCCCATATGTGAATTATCATGTGCTTAGTACAATAGCTAATGTTTTCTGTTCACTGTTAACTGTGATGTTTCTCATCTAAAACATATGCTCGATCAAATAAGACCATATTCGCAAATATAAAAACACTGTTCTTTTGTTAAGATACATAATCAAGGGGCGCCTGGGTGGCTCAGTCATTAAACATCTGCCTTCGGCTCAGGTCATGATCCCAGGGTCCTGGGATTGAGCCCCGCATCCGGCTCCCTGCTCAGCAGGAAGCCTGCTTCTCCATCTCCCGCTCCCCCTGCCTGTGTTCCCTTTCTTGCTGTGTCTCTCTCTCAAATAAATAAATAAAATCTTAAAAAAAAAGATACATAATCAAACAAATAGACTTGTTCTCTTTGATATTACAGAGGCCATATCAGTACATCAAATAGGAATATCATAACTTATGCCTCTCTTTAGTTGTTGAGTATTTGAGTTGTTTCAGAGTATTTGATATTCTCAAACAATTATATTAATGAGTCATCATTATACCTATGTACAAAAATACTAGAGTTTATTCTGTATGTGAATACATAGACTTTTCTTCCTTTAAACCATTTCCTAAGATAGATTCCCAAGAGTATTAGTGCTGAGCAAAGAGTATATATGATATTTTGATGTCAGTTTGTTAAGTATTGACATATTGCTTTTTCTTTGACTTTCTAATCAGAGCCTTACAGTTCACAGAAAGAGGCACACTAGTAGATACACTGGGAATGTGGTACATGTACCATCCTCTTCTCTAGAGAAGCAGTAAAGGGATTCTTGGCCCTGGTGGACAGCACATGCATTTTTTAAATTAAAAGGAAGTAACATGGATCAAGGTAATTTTGATGATCCATAAGGACTTCTTTCTTTGGAACAACTTTTTTATCTAATTAGGTTCCTTACCTTCAGCCCACTGGGGAGCTATTCATGCGCATATGAGTAGCATTTCTTTCTTTCATCCCTAGTTGGATACTAGAGATTTATCTTATTTGGTACTTGGAAGTCGTTTGGACTGTACCTTAGCCTGACTGAGGATAAGGAATAATTTACCTGGAATCCCACGGCTTCCATTTTGTTCTCATAAAGACAGATATTTTTATAGAAGGTCAGTGAACTCACCTGGGGTTATAAAGCATGGCTGGATTGGTTTGTCACTTATATGCAGTAGGGCATCCAGCCATGCCAGGAGGCACCACCTTCACCATCCCTGGCTCATAGCCTGAGGACCAGCAGGCAGACAAGCCTGGCAGCACAGGTCCCAACCAGCAGCACAGAGAGGGGAGACTCTCTACTTAAATCTACAATGGACCAATTGACAATATTTTTATTGTAGAAACCACCAGCACATCCTGCCATTTTTTTTAAAAAGCAGCCACTACTGATTATAATTATAACTAATATTTCTGGAATTCACAAATGCAGACACTATAATTTCAGGCTATTTAAATATGCACAAGAGGGACGCTTGGGTGGCTCAGTCATTAAGCGTCTGCCTTCAGCTCAGGTCATGATCCCAGGGTCCTGGGATTGAGCCCCGCATCGGGCTCCCTGCTCAGTGGGAAGCCTGCTTCTCCCACTCCCCCTGCTTGTGTTCTCTCTCTCACTGTGTCTCTCTCTATCAAATAAATAAAATCTTAAATGTGCATAAGAATACTAGGCTTAAAAGCAAGTCATAACTTTCTTCTCCATTTTGTATTGCTTTTGGAGGTTCTAATTTTCCAATATATCACACAAACTCAGATGTTTAGCACAAAATAATCAGCCACTTAACATTCATATTTATGATTGCATAAAATATGTCACAATTATATTGATTAGGAACAACTTTTTGCATTTCCTTATGAATAACGAATCCTGAATGTATATTACCATCAAATAATACAATATAAATCTAACCACTCCTTCGGAAATGTGTTTTGCAGTGTTGTATTGGTCATTCTCAGAAATTCCTAATTTACCTTATATATGACTTATGTTTAAATGTTAACTGGAACTGATGTAAGCCAATATTTTGTCTGTCACTTGCATTGTGTTCTTTATATCCATAGCTTCTGTGCCATGTGTTGAAAGGATATATTCATTAAGGAGAAAATTCTATCATTCTGAATGATTTTTGATGTTACTTTAAATATTTTGCCAGGTGAAAGCAAGATAATTTTAATCACAGTTAAAATCAAGGCTATAAATGATTACACTATACTAAATGGGGAAACACATCAAATGCAAAGCTAGATATGCAAAGTAGAGTTTTATAGGGGAAACCTAATTCATTCAGAATTTGTTGATACTCTGCACATGGGTTGCAGTTTGCTTTTTATGCTGATTTTGGAGCAAATAAGTGTTATACTGCTAGTCATATAATGTGACATTTTATTAAGACCAGTCGAAATGCTTTTTAATTGGTTTGATTGCATTATAATACTTAAAGACATGTAATTTGGCAAATGAATGCTTCTTGAGTCATAATTGCCCAGAAAAAAAATGTGCGCCTTTTTTTTCTTTAAATGAATACCTAGTATGGACTCATTTATAAAAACTGGCCAAAGAAACTGAATGTTAATTGAATTATATTTAAAGATTTTAAAAAGCTGACTACATGCCCATCTGATTGGCTTAGAAAAATACATTAAAAAGTGTCTAAATACTAATCTGCCTATCTAAAAGTCTGGCTTCATGTTAAAAGCAGGAATTTTTTATATTGAGGTTTAATTGATGTACAACATTATATTAGTTTCAGGTGTAGATCATGATTTGATTGTTTCTATTGCAAAATGATCACCACAGTAAGTTTAGTTAACATCCGTCGCCACGCCTGGTTTGCAGAATTTTTTCTTATGATGAGAACTTTTAAGATCTACTCTCTTAGCAACTTTCCAATATGTAATAGAGTGTTATTAACTACAGTCTCAATGCTGTATGTTATATCCCATGGCATATTTATTGCATAACTGGAAGTTTGTACCTTTTGACCCCCTTCACCTGTTTTGCCCACCCTCCCACCTCTGGCAGCCACCAATCTGTTCTCTGTATTTATGAGGGTGTTTTTTGTTTATTGGTTTTTTTTTATTTTTTATTTTTTATTCCACATATAAATGAGATCACATGGCATTTGTCTTTCTCTGTCTAACTTATTTCATGTAGTGTAATACCTTCTAGGTTTGCCTTTCTTCATTTAGCAATGCCTTCAAGGACACGTAAGTTGTTTCCCATATCTTGGCTATTGTAAATAACGCTGCAGTGAACATAGGGGTGCAGATATTTTTCCAGGTGGCTTCATTTTCTTTGGGTAAATACTGAGAAGTGGAATTGCTGGATCATAACATAATTCTATTTTAATTTTTTTGAGGAATTGCCATACTGTTTTCCATAGTGGCTGCACCAATTTACATTCCCACCAGCAGTGCACAAGGGTTTCTTTTTCTCCACATCCTTGCCAAAACTTGTTATTTCTTGTCTTTTTGATGATAGCCATTCTAACAGGTGTGACATAATATCTCATTCTGGTTTTGATTTGCATTTCCCTCATGATGAGTGATGTGGAGCATCTTTTCGTGTACCTCTTGGCCATCTGTATGTTTTCTTTAGAAAAATGTCTATTCAGTCTTCTGCCCATTTTTTAATTGGATTGTTGGGGGTTTTTCCTATTGAGTTGTATGAGTTCTTTATGTATTTTGGATACCTTATCGGGTATGTGATTTACAAATATTTTCTCCTGTTCAGTAGGTTTCCTTTTCATTTTGTTGATGGTTTCCTTTGCTTTGAAGAAGTTTTTTAATTTGATGTAGTCCTACTTGTTTCTTTTTGGTTTTGGTGTCAAATCCAAAAATTCATTGCCAAGACCCATGTTAAGGAGCTCATACCTATGTTTTCTTCTTGGAGTTTTATGGGTTCAGGTTTTACATTCAAGTCTTTAATCTATTTTAAGTTAATTTTTGTGTATGGTATAAGATAGCCCTCCAGTTTCATCTTTTGCATGTGGCTGTCCAGTTTTCCCAATGCCATTTATTGAAGAGACTGTCCTTCCTCCATTGCATATTCTTGGCTCTTTTATTGGAATTTATTTGACCATATAAGTTTGGGTTTATTTCTGGGTTGTCTATTCTGTTCCATTGGCCTATGTGTCTGATTTTATGCCAGTACCATACTGTTTTTTTTTTAAAGATTTTATTTATTTATTTGAGAGAGAGAGAATGAGAGAGAGCACGAGAGGGAAGAGGGTCAGAGGGAGAAGCAGACTCCCTGCTGAGCAGGGAGCCCGATGTGGGACTCGATCCCGGGACTCCAGGATCATGACCTGAGCCGAAGGCAGTCGCTTAACCAACTGAGCCACACAGGCGCCCAGTACCATACTGTTTTGATTACTATAACTTTGTAACATAGTTTGAAATCAAGGGAGGGTATTGCCTCCAGCTCTGTTCTTCTTTTTCAAAATTGTTTTGGCTATTTGCGGTCTTTTGTGGTTCCATACAAATTTTTAGAACTTTTTGTTCTATTTCTGTGGGAAAAAAATGCTACTGGGGTTTTGATATGGACTGCATTGAATCTGAAGATTGCTTTGGGTAGTATGGATATTTTAACAATATCAGTTCTTCCAGTCCATGAGCATGGAATGTCTTTCCATTTATTTGTGTCTTCTTCAGTTTCTTTCATCAGTATCTTACAGGTTTCAGTGTGCAGATCTTTCACCTTCTTAGTTAAATTTATTCCTAGGTATTTTATTGTTTATAATGCAATTGTAAATATGATTGTTACCTTAATTTTTCTTTCTGATAGCTTGTTATTAGTGTAGGGAAACAAAACAAATTTTTTTGTATATTGATTTTATATCCTGCAACTTTACTGAATTCATTCATTAGTTCTAACAGGTATTGGTCTAGTTTTCAGAGTTTTGTATATCTAGTATCATGTCATCTGCAAATTGTGACAGTTTTACTTCTTCCTTTCCAATCCGAATGCCTTTTATTTCTTTTTCTTGCCTAATTGCTCTGGCTAAGACTTCATACTATGCTGGATAAAAGTCTTGTTCCTGATCTCAGAGGGAAAACTTTCAGCTTTCCATCATTGGGTAGGATGTAGCTGTGGGCTAGTCATATATGGCCTTTATTATGTTGAGGTACATTTCCTCTATACCCATTTTGTTGAGAACTTTTATCATAAATGAATGTTGAATTTTGTCAAATGCTTTCCTACATCTACTGTGATGATCATATGATTTTTATCCTTCATTTTGTTAAAGTGGTCTATCATATTGATTGATTTATTGATGCTGAGTCATCCTTATGTCCCTGGAACAAATCCCACTTGACTGTGGTGTCTGATCCTTTTAATGTCTTGTTGAATTTGGTTTACTGATATTTTGTTGGGCATGTTTGTACCTATGTTAATCAGGGATATTGGCCTGTGATTTTCTTTTATTGCAGTGCCCTTGCCTGGTCTTGGTATCAGCGTAATGCTGGCCTCATAAAATGAATTTGGAAGTGTTCCTATCTCCTCTGTGTTTTGGAAGAGTTTGAGAAGGATTGGTATTAATTCTTTGAATGCTGGGTGAAAGCAGTAAAATTTTATTAGTGATGAAAGCAGTTACTTTCTGGTAGTCCTTAAAATTACTTAACATAAGAGTTTAAGTGATTTTTTAGAAATTCTTTACCAAGTAGCATAGTATTAAATTATTTGTATTCTTTTTGACTTTTAGGTAATCCTGAGCAGTCCTAAGAGAGGAAATGAAAAAAAGAATAAAAACATTTTTAGCATAACCAGATGTGAATTCTCCACATTGGTCTGGCATGGAGAACTGATATTGAAGTAACATGATACTTTGAATTTATCCATTTTTGGTATCTTTGCAGAAAAGATTTAACCTGGCAGGCTTGACTGCTGATCTTTAGGAAGGCATGCTTACAAAGTTGGCCCTTGGCTGGCATCTGGGATCTTTGATTGGGGAAGGTTCCCAACCCCATAACTGATAAGAGTAGTTCACTGTGCCTAGACTGTTTATGTAAGCAGTATGGTTTATGATGAACACCTGCTTTCATTCTGGAAGTCTGGAATTTTGGTATGTGCCAGGCAGGGACTGCCTACACGACGAGTTCCCAGCAAAAATCTTGAGTACTGAGTCTCTCAAAAACTTCCCTGATTGGCAGCATTTCACGTGTTGCTAGGGGTATTAAGCAAATCCCATGTGACTCCATTGGGAATAGAAACTTGGCCTTAGTTTCCCCCTGGACTTTGGCTGATTTTGCCTTGTATCCTTTTGCTTTAATAAATCATAGCTGAGTATCACTAAATATTGGGACCTGTGGGTCCTCCTAGTGAATCATCAAACCTGGGGGTGGGCTGGGGACCCTCAACATGGTACTCTATTGGTAGTAATTCAGAGGACGTCTGAGGACCATATGTTGTCGGTGGATAATAGGGCTCAGCCTCACAACACTTACAGAAGCAATGTTGGTGGTAGGGCTCAAACATTTTTTCCCAGTACAGTCTGTAAAACACTTTCTTCAGGTCATCCAAAGAATTGTAGGTTAGGTGCTCACTACGTCTTTTTTAAATTTAAAGGTTAGTTCTTTAATTTACTTTCTTTCTTTCCTTAAAGAAACTTTCTCTTAATTCCCTAGTGATTAGCACTGTGCCCAGTTTAATAAATGTTGAATTTAATTGAAGAGGCCTCCAGCAGAATGTGAAGGCTTTGATCTTTCCCAGCCCTGTCCCAACCTTGCCTCACTGCGGTGTCTACACCCACACACCCTGTTCCCTAACACACACCCTGTGAACTGTGCCAGGGCTATTCTAGAACTCCAAATATTGATGTCTACCTAGTTCCTTTTTGCAAAACAAGAAGAAATTTTGTCTTTAGGATTTTGTGTTTGGCTAAGTACTATTCACTCATTGGATAACTGATGTATAGATTTGACCACATTTAGTAATAGTGATTTTCAGTATTTATTATATGACAGAGTCTGAATCTAAACTCAAAACAATGTGTAATAATGGCCTGAATAAATCAAAAAACAGAGTATGCATATGCCAATGAATTGACCATGCTGTCTGAAAAAAGTTCAAAATAAGAAAAGTATTCTCCAGCTTTGGTTCCATCGGTCTGGTCCACTTTTCACATGCACCCAACAAATTGTAAATTAATTTTCCCTTCCCTTTGAAGGGGCTGCCGTACGAGTTGTGATATCAGCACTACAGCTATGGCTGCCATTTAAACATGTAGAGCAGGTTCTGCCGCTAAGTTTTAGGATGCTCTAGGCTCATGGTTACTGGAAGTCACAAGTTCATATGAGTGCACGATAGGATGGACAACTGCTGTTGTAAGTCTGTATCAGATAGGGAGAAGATCAGGAGGAATTGTGCAGATAACTCAAGGCAAGAACTCACACTTTCTTAACCTCTCTTGGCCTCCATTTTGGACTATCATGAACTAACTGCCAAGTTTCTGCATTTCTGAAGCTCTAGACGTTATTTTAAAATACAAGGTATTTATATATGAGAATGCTAAAATGTACCTATTTACTTGCAGTGAAACTAACTTCTTGCCTAGTCTCCTGACAAAATTTATATTGTATATCTAACAAACGCATGATTTAAAATGTAATAATTAGGGGTGCCTGGGTGGCTCAGTCGGTTAAGCGTCTATCTTCAGCTTAGGTCATGATCCCGGAGTCCCGGGATCGAGCTCTGAGTCAGCTCCCTGCTTGGCGGGGAGTCTGCCTTTCCCTCTGCCCTTCACTCCGCTTGTGCTCATTCACTTTCGCTCTCTCTCTCTCTCAAATAAATAAATAAAATCTTTTTAAAAAAGTAATAATTAACCAGCAGCAAGAGTGAACATTTTCTCTGGGAAATATCTATTAAGATTTAAAGATCTTGGGGCACCTGGGTGGCTGAGTCGTTAAGCATCTTTTTGGCTCAGATCATGATCTCAGGGTCCTGGGATTGAGCCCCGCATTGGGCTCCCTGCTCTGTGGGAAGCCTGCTTCTCCCTCTTCCACTCCCCCTGCTGTGTTCCCTCTCTTGCTGTGTCTCTCTCTGTCAAATAAATAAATAAAATCTTTTAAAAAAAAGATTCAAAGATCTTAATAGATACTCTTTTCTTTTTTTTTTTTTAGAGCGAGGGCACGAGCAGGGAGGAGCGGAGGGAGAAGGAGAGAGAGAGAATCTTAAGCAGGCTCCATGCCTAGCACAGAGCCCAATGTGGGGCTTGATCTCATGATCGTGAGATTGTGATCTGAGCCAAAATCAAGAGTTGGGACGCTAATCAGATGAACCACCCAGGTGCCCCTTAGTAGTTGCTTTTTGAGACCAAGGCAATAACAAGGACTAGAGAAACTACCCAAGGATTTTCTCACTTGGGTGTGGGTGGCAATTCAGCTCTAGATTTAATCTAACATGTAGAATGTCTAGCTACTTAGGAAACAGCATGGGAGTCCCTTAGAGCAGACTTCTTCAAAGAATATTGTGTTAGACCAGCATGGTCCTCAAAGATGGTCCTCAAAGCATGGGAAGTGGACGAGCATTGGTCTGGAAACATTAGTCATTGGTCTACAAGTAGATCATTGTAGAAACTGAAAGTATTTACAAACTTCTGTAGTAACTTGACAGAGCATGGCATGCAAATATGTGATAATTTTTCTAGTAAATCATTATACTGTATTTTACAAAAGTAATGGTCTGTGATAGATTGGACTTCCCCCCTCCCCCCCCTCCCCGCCAATGGTCCTTCACCACAAATAGCTTAGGAACATTTGTTAAAAAATGCAATTTCCTAAATCCCAACATAAACCAGTGGAACCCAAATCTATGGAAATGGGGACAAGTCCCAGGAATGGGCACTTAGCAAGCTACCCGGATCATTCTTTTTCATGCCAAAGTTTGAGAACTGCTTTAGGAGGAGGGCCAATAATGTGGCTAATACATTTCTGAAGTATAAGGTTAACTTCTGAAAGCCATCCACTCTAAGGACCAAAGTTGCAAAGGTGACAGCTCTTACACATGTGACTTCAGCCCTCAGGGAGGAGGTTGTGTCCTTGGCTCCCAACACACCCCAGGTAACAGAGACCTGTGGTTTCTAAGTACAGTTCCATTGCTAGTTTTTGAGATGCCTTTGTGTAAGACACCCTTGAAGCCTCTTCAACTGAAAGTTGTTTTTATTAATTGTATTAATGGAAAGCGTCTAAGTATGCGAGGGGTGTCTAGGATCCTTTGATGTGGTTCCTCCGCACATCACACCATGCCCCGGGGAGGGAGGGCTGCCTGCTCCAGGGCAATACCGTACAGGACCTTGTTCCATAGCTCCTGTTTAGAAAACACTGATGCCCTCCTCAGCTCCATAGACACGGGCCCTGTGATGCTCATCGAGAAAGAACATACACATCAGAGGGGTTCTTGTTTGTTGCAGGTGTAAAGTAACTGGGATCAAAGGGGGAATTTTAATGCTCCCTGAGCGCATGGCTTTCTCATTCACCATGTCAATCAGTAGATGATTTTATGAGGAGGAGAGAAAAAATATTTCTAGAGCAGTAATTGCTCATCAGAAGGAGAGAGACTTCTTTATCGCCTGTGTTGCATGTTTAGGTGTTGATACCCACTCTCCTCGGTGACTTCTGGAGTGAGGTGCTGGTCCTTGCTCCCCCTGAATTGCTGTTACC
Organism: Eumetopias jubatus; assembly: GCF_037043125.1. Taxonomy (NCBI): domain Eukaryota; kingdom Metazoa; phylum Chordata; class Mammalia; order Carnivora; family Otariidae; genus Eumetopias; species Eumetopias jubatus. The sequence continues at coordinate 85,496,757 of NW_028274815.1, read as the reverse complement.
TTGGGTCATCCCAAGGAAGGGGCCGCAACCCAGCAGTAGGTCAGCCAATGGAGAGGAGGAGGAAATGGGTTGTGGGAGGAAAAGGAAAGGAACAGACAAGTAACTTGAAGTTTTGACAGAGCTCTTGAGGACAGTTTTGCTTCTTAGAATTTGAACTGAAGCACCTCCTTCTCTCTGTTAGGAATGTGTTTTATTTTCAGCCACAATACTGTGTCCTGGCTCTCAAGTCACACCTTTAAAAGGCTTCTAAACAGGATGCCATTGTCACCTGTGGACCGGCACCCCTTCTCCTGCTTCTCTTCCTCCCCTTGTCTGCCAGGCAGCCTAGGAGGTTCAGGCTCACCTCCTTGAGCAACTCCTCTGGATCCCCAGGCAAAATTCGTCCCCTTCTCTCTTCTCTCCCGGTGGCCCTCATGCATGACTTTCTCTGGTTGTGAGGATTTTCATGGTTGATTAATTAGAAACATGATTATCCTCTGCAGATAGATGTTGCCATTTAACAGGATGTAACTGTTGTGACTATGTTTTTTCGTAAGAAAGGATCCCTCTTTCATAAAAAGGATAAGCATATATATTTTTTAAGTTTAAAGGATATGAACAAAGATGTTGGTGGTGCTGGGGAGAAAGAAAACCATTTAGCCCTTCTAGATCAAGAACTAGATTTGCTCAGTGAGGATAAGGTTTGATGGGTCTCTATTTGAAACATTAAAAACAAGAGAAAAAGAAAAGGAAGGAAGGAAGGAAGGAAGGAAGAAAACAAAGAAAGAAAGAAAGAAAGAAAGAAAGAAAGAAAGAAAGAAAGAAAGAAAGAAAGAAAGAAAGAAAGAAAGAAAGAAAAAGAAAGAAAAGTCAGTTAAAGCAACTTTAATACTGACAGTTCCAGGGAGATAAATAATTTTGATAATATGAATCTTAACATCTGCGTCCCCAATCCCATTTCTTTCTTTTCAAACAACTGTCTTATAATCAGTTATAATCAAGCAACTATTTTATAGTCAGTTTTTTTCTAACCTGTTTCTTCGTAAACTACTCTCGCAAATGAGAACAGGACCTGCATGTGGACTGTGACGCATGGTTGTCCAATTTGGGGAATTCAGACCTGCCACTCACTAGACTGCCGCTTGTTAAGTTCAGTACCTTTGTCTCCTCCTTTCTCGCTGCCCCGCCCACGATAATCCACCAGACGTGTGAATGTGTGTCACATCTCCGTAGGCCCCCGCACCCCATGAACCGCAGACAGGCCACCTGCTGGAGGTTCTAACACTGCAAATGTATAAGTAACAGGAAATGAACGAGTGCAGAGCAAGTGTGCATCCTACAGTCACTCCCACCACCACGCTCCAAAACATCCTCGCTCCCGCTTGGAGTTGTTCCACAGCTTCTAATTTTCTCTCCGCCGCAGGAATCCTCATCATGATGTCCCTGTGCAGCGAAGTGCACGTGTATGAATACATCCCGTCCATCCGGCAGACGGAGCTGTGCCACTACCACGAGCTGTACTACGACGCGGCGTGCACACTCGGCGCCTACCACCCGCTGCTCTACGAGAAACTGCTGGTGCAGCGGCTGAACACCGGCGCCCTGGGCGACCTGCACCGCAAGGGGAAGGTGGTCCTGCCCGGGCTCCGGGCCGTGCGCTGCCCCGCGCCCAAGCCTGCCGGGCCGCCCTCCTGAAGAGAGGCTCTTGAGAAGCGATGTGCAATAAGGTACTACTGTTGTACTCTGAGTCACAGGAGCATACTTGAAGATCTCTTTTAGGCAATGTAGTCTTCAGCCTTTAGACTGTAACTTAGCAGTGGCCCAAGAATTCTTCTTTTTCTAAGCCATTGAGTATTTATTACTGCTTGGAATACAGAAATGGAATTTAAAAGCAAAAAATGCTCAAGAAAGATGCAAAAAAAAAAAGCTAAAAGAAGGGGGGCAAATGAATGACAAATGGGTATTGTACCTCCAGAAATGTTAACCTTTTCTTATGCCATGGGCATCCCTTATGAGGGTTGGTTTGGGCTACAGGTTTCAGTGATGTGCCTGACGTTATGAAGTGGTTTATACACCCATGTTGAGGTACAGTATCTGTAGCACCTACTGTGTCACTTGTACATTCATTCGTTATTAAAGATCTTAGCGTTTATGACAAGCATCTGAATTATCACTCAGATGTGTTTATTTTAACAGCAAAATCTCCCATATATGTTGAGAGATGCGCATGTTTGCAAACTGTTGCATTCCCCCACTCTGTTTCCCATTGCCCACCGAAGCTTTGCTCTTTGTGTATCAGGACAGATTTCTAAAACCAGAAAGCATCCATCTCGAGCAGTCCAAGGAAAAGCCAACCCTGGGGTAGCACTACAGAGGAGACACTTTGTTTTCCTGCAATATTTTCTTACTCTGGCAAGTAAATACAAAATCCCAGCTCCAGACTTCCTGCATTGTACCTCCTCAGCTGCCAGTCCTCCCCCACAGCCCTTACACTGTTACACCCACGGACACTTGTGACCCCCTCCGCCATGGGGGAGGGCTCTTTCCTTCCAATCTAGAAGGAGGGAATGCGGAGCCTTCACTCTGTGCGTCTAGGGATGCATACCTATCTCTCTCCTGGAGATTTCTTTCAGGTCAATATCAGCTGCTGGAACCCCAGCAATGATGGACTGGATTTTCACTAATTCTCTCTGCAGACAGATATTGAGGAACCCTGTCCCTGTTTTCACAGATATATTTTTTGTCGGCCACATACAAGCCATAAATATAAATAAAATTGCGTGAAAACGTTGCTCTTTAACAACAAGGAAAATCCCTATATGCTTAAGAGGCAAAGCCGGCTAGAGGGGAGGAAGTTATCACCCCAATACGTTAGCTATATTCAGATCTGTTTTGTTCTGTTTTTAAGCTCAACTTTTATCACTGATGCATTGAAAAACAATTTTTTTTTGCTATGAATGTAGTGGAACAAACATTTTGGAATACATTAATTAGACATGTTACCTCTCTACATAACCAAAACATAGCAGTAGAGGTAAGACTTTTTAAATCAAATATGTTCTCCCTTGCAAGTGCATGAATGTCAGGAGAGTTTAGTGGGAAGGTTTTTTTGTTCCGGGATTGGTTTTTTCCTGAGTGCTCTCAAAACTACTTTCTTGAGCAAGAATGGTTTACAGAAATTGACAGCTTCTGTTTGGTGAGTCTAACTCCCCAGAAATCGTGTTAGGTAATAGGCATCTCCTATGGCTTATTATAATAGTGAAGTAGAGGAGTAATAAAAAAGTTTCAATCATGACAGCATCCACGAGAAGCCCATTTTGAGAGCTTTCTTTCCAGATCTATGAGAAGAAATCGATAAGTTTGTCCTACACATTAGCTTATCTGTGAGCTGACATAGTCAAGACACTTTTCTCTCTGGTTTCCTGAAAGAGCTTAGTCTTGTCCCCACGTGTAGTGAGTAAGGAGTTCAGATCATGAGGTCAATCTGAGCACGGTGAGCAGTCCTTCCATGGCCTTGGTTCTCCCTGGACCTTCCAGCTCTGCTTTCAAATGTCCATGACACTGAAGTTCCTTTGATAGTCTTCCTGGGGGATTTCCTTCTGACCTTATTACCCAGGACATTCCCCTTTGGTGACAAAAGAGCTTGGTGAGAGGAAAATTCATTGGGGGTCAATATAAATATTCAAGTTCAAAAGCCCCAGAAAACACTTCAAAGATTTTTAAATAACATTTTGTTGTAATGCATGTACTTTTAAAAGGTCCTTTCAGTCTCACTGATGTTATAAGAAAGACTGAAGAGCATAAAGGAAATCTAATTAAAATTTTTGAATTTATTATGGCCTTAAAGACTCTTGGGAATCAGGGTCTGTTAAACATTCAGAAAATGTGGTACACATATTAATATAGCGTGGCTGGGCATTCTTCTGTTTGAAAGTTTAAATTGTTTAGCCTCCCAAAAAGATCAGGCTGTTGTAGTTAACATGATGACTGCATCTAGTATTAGCTAAATTGGTCCTAAGTGGCAGTATTTTGCCAGACATTGATTAAGTCCTTCTAGGCTACATTTACTGAACTGCTGTAAACACACAGTTCTTCCATGGAGTAGTGGACAATAAATGCTGTCCTAGTACATTTCTCCCAGGCTCTGTCCCTCCCAAAATGCTCCATCCACTTCTAGAAGGGACGCTGATACAGTTTTTAAGGTGCAACCTGAAGCCATTAGGTGTCTCAAGATAATTTCACTCCATCTTTTGTGGTGGTTGCTGTTACCACAAAGAAACAAATATTGACCAAGAATGACAACTCACCTTTGTCTAGGTTCTTGCTAACTAGTTCCCCAGTCCCTCTACCAGCTATGAGAGTGGGGTTTAACAGGTGTCCGATGCTCACTGTCTGCAGGGAATACCCGTGCTGGCCCCGTGTACCTGACCTTCCCCACTAAGTCTGTACAGGGCTGCTTTTATCAAGAACTGTGTGCAGAGGCCAAGAGACAATCAATTAAAAGTTGCATATATGCATCATGCAACATCAAGGGCATGTATTAAGCCACGTGAGGGACTTTGGTGCCTGTTTCAATTACTGGGTCTTTCCTTTCTGCCTGGACGCAGAGTTCCGGGAGCCCTGCTTCAGTCACAGCCCTTCGCGTGTCTCGTGCCCTCGTTCTCTAAGCCAGATATTTAATCAATCCTGAACTCACCAGTAATCATCTGTCATTGTAGCTGGAGCATCTGGACAAAGCGATGCTGAAATAATAGTTAGCATTTTCAAAATTGGGAAATAAAAGTAACTGTTTAAAGCTACCACGGGGTTGCTCCATTACATGTTTATGAGCCAGTTCGTTCTGGTGGAACAGATTAATACCTTATGTGGTTGGCTGACCCTTCCGGGCAGGAGCACTTACAACCACCGAATTAATTAGGTCCTGTTTGGCTGCATTAAGTGGGATCAGTCTCACGTGAGTAATGGCATATGATGGAAGCATTTTCTATGCACAAATGACATGATGAAAGTTCTCTCTCCAGCCTCTGTTAGAGATTAACACACAGTGCGTGTTTGAGGCTGGTAGGCAAAGTGACCTGGTCCCATTTCTGCTTGGCTATGGGAAGAGACAGAGAGAGGGAGGAGAAAATTATCGAGAAATCCATGACAGGCCAAATAGTCTCTATATTCTGTCATGTTGTCTGATTCGACTTCCCACTTTCTGATAGCTTAGAGCTCTTACTCAGTTATTACAGTTGCATTGAGAGATCAATTGCTTAGGTAAAATGTGCCTGAGTTCAAACTCTTTTTTTATACTCTGGACATTTCCATTGTGAAAATATCCTGCATGTCCTTGTCACTTGGGCATTATTTACACAATTGGTAAACGAAAGGTATCTCTCTGTGAATTCAAGGATAAAATATAAGTTCTGATTCTTGTTTTATTAAATGAATGAAGCCTTTTAGTAAGAAATAATAATCCAGCATAGTCCTCTACAAGCTTGGAATGATAGAATTTAAAGAATTAAAGACACTGCTCTAGTTCTTTCTTTTGTTATGAAAGTGTGCACGTAGATATAATTATATAATTGTATATATACGTATCTACACACATGGTTGGTTTTATATTGTCTTTTTTCATCAAACTTTATTCCTGAAGCCTTTACAGTAAATTTTATTTTAATTATGCAAATGCCAATTTTTTAATAGAAGAAAGCAAATGTTAGATGTCCTTCTATTAAAAAAAACATTCTGTCTTCCCACACACTGATATTCTACACACCCTGGGTGTGTATAAAAGTATGGCAAAAATATTTAAAAGGCGCTGTGCAGGTAGAACCATTACCTGAACATCATAGCTTCATCAGAAGCCCAATGGAGCACTGAATGTTGACGGAAAGGTTATTTATTATAGCTCATGGTTTTTACGAGGTTAGGGGGGGAATTGAATATTGGTTCTGTGGAAAACAGTCTTCTTACTAGGTAGGTTTCAAACAAATTAACTGCACTGGTAATGCTAAAAACCTAACATTTATGATACCACACATCCTGTTTTATGCTAGCTAAAAATACTTATGAAATTTTTCCTGTGGGAACCAGTGAACTTTTTTAACAGCTTTGAGAATTTTTTTGTATGGTAATTTTTAAACTGCAATGTGTACTCTTCCAATTAATTAAGGCCTGAGGTTTTTCCAGGAGTCACATTTTAAAAAAGTGTTTGTATACATTTTAACACCTTTGATATTTTCTATTTTGGTTTTGTATATTTTTATGTATACACAGTGTACAGACTTTTTTCTTGTAAATAAAACATGTTTTCATTTGTCTAGAAGTTTCTCTGTTTTCATTTGTAAAAGTTGCAGATACAAATGAGCGAGTGGCAGGAAAACAATCCATCTTAGGAGAACATGGCACAAAGCTGAAAGCTAATTAGAAAATTGTAAATGAAGTAGCAGCAGCAGACCCTCGAACTGTGAGTATGGACACGGCCTGGGCCTGAGACCAGAGGCAGCCTCGGTCCTCTTCACCCAAGGGCTCATTGCCAAAGACCAAGATCCACAGTGGCGAAAACAAACAGGAAAAGCATATTTAGGCTACCGTTTCTCTATGTTGAGTTAGTAGCCCAGCATTTCAGTTAATTTATTGCCTTGGGAGACTCATCCCCAGCTTGACAGGTCTTCAGGTCTTAGAAAATACCCGTAAGTTATTAGAGGAAGGCCTAGGGACGGTGAAATCGCCTTACCCTGCTGCCGTGTCAGATCAGCCCGATCTGGGATTTTCCCAGATCATGGGATTTTCATGCTTGCATGTGAGGAGAAAATCGGCTCATTAGGCTCCTCGAAAGAAGTTCCCCGTCGTTTGTGCCTTCTGGGTACAATGCAAAGGAAGCCTTGAGGCGGGGCACTCGGGGTGTCTGACGGGAGGACTGCTGTGAGCAGCTGGGGAGTTCGGGAGACATAAATCACGGCGGACAGCTGGGCTGCATCTGGGCGTCCTACCACCACCTTTGGGTTCCTGTCCTTTTTCTTTCCCCACAAGATGACTGCTTGCTTCCAGATAATTAAAACGCAGGCCTGGCTCCGAGGGCCCTGATTAGAAGGCTGTTCCCCCCACACTGAGAGAGCAGCGGGGGAAGAGCCGGCCTTGCTGCAGAGATGCCTCCGCGGGGGCCTGGCTGGCGGCCTCTCGGGCCTGCATGCTCCTGGCAGCACTGCCGGGGAAGACCTGGAATTACTTCTGTGCCAGGTAGCAGGCACAGAGACGAAGGAAGAACAGGGGGAGGGAGATGGGGAGGAAGGTCAGGGCAGGGAAAGGGAGAGGGAGGGAAATCTAAGTGCCAGGGATCTTCAACACCGTTTGCATAGCAAAGCATCCATTCAGAGACAAAACTGCCTCCTGGCTAAAGGCTCAAAGGGTTAAGGGAGCCCTTCTACTGAAATGTGTGCTCAGGAGAGCCTGGAGCACAGAACCCTGCGGGGGGTGGGGGGGTGGGGGGGGTGGGGAGAAGGCCCTCCTGCACTCAACCTCTGCGGGCCCCTCTGGGAGCAGGGATTGGCAAACTGGGGCCCACAGCCTGTTTTTGTAAATAAAGTTTTACTGGCACACAGCCATGCTCCCTTGTTTACGTCTTGTCTATGCTGCCACATATAAAGAGATCTTATAGTCTGCCGGCCAAGCCTAAAACATGAATTATCTGGCCCTTTACAGAAAAGGTTTGCCCACCTCCCATTATAAGTACAGTGGTCCCAGCTTTATCTGTGGTTTTGCTTTCCACGATTCAGTTACCCAAGGTCAGCCACCGTCCGGAACCAGATGATCGTCCTTCCGACCTGCCACCAGGAGGTCGATAGTAACGCTATGTCCCAGTGCCTACATCATTCCCCTCATTTCACCTCGGACAGAGGTATTTTATCACCTCATGTCATCGCAAGAAGAAGGGTGAGTAGAGCACAATCATATACTTAGACCACATTCATATAACTTTTATTGTTGTGTATTGTTATAATTGTTCTATTTGATTATTCGCTATTGTTAATCTCTTACTGTGCCTAATTTATAAATCAAGCTTTATCATAGATATGTATAAAAATATAGTATTTATAGGGGTGTGTACTATCTTTGGTTCCAGGCATCCACTGGGGTCTTGGAATATATCCCCTGGGGGTCAGGGGGACCACTGCACAATTTACCAAGAACTATTTAGGCGAGCCTCGTGGTAGATGGTTGTATTTAGGCCTCACAAAATCACCTTCTAAGATAAATATTTTATTAGCCCCAGAAAGTTGGGGCTCGGGTTAACTCATCGGCCTACAATCACACAGCCAGCAAATGACAGAGGCCGGCTTGCAGTCCTTGTCTGACTTCACAGCTCATGCTTGGAACCATTATGGTAGGCTTTTTAAAGCAGCCTTTAGTACCTAGAGATACTGCTTTAATACTCGAGTATCCCATACCCCAATACTCCAAGGTCTCAGTTCTGGAGGACAATTATATCTTGAATATTTTGAGAAACTGTGGTATGAAAGTTATGGAGATTAACAGAGGATCCAAGCTTTTCAAGTTCTCTAAATCCTCAGAACACTGAAATGCATCTGAACTACATGTGTCAGTCAAGTACAACTTTTATTTTGTTATTAGAAGCCAGTCTCTGTGTGTGTCCCATCCAGCGAATAGAGTGCTTCTTATGTGGGATAGAGAAAGCAGGCATGGAGCACTGGCATTTCATCGATTATTCCCAGCTACTGTCCTAACTCAATTGCATCATACTGGAGAAACAACAGTACTTAACCTGGAAAATGAGATGCCAGCTGAGAAGCTGATCACAAAAGTAAAAGTAAAAGAAAAATCAATGACTTTGAAAAATACTTTCCTGTCATTGCTTTTTTTTTGTTGTTTGTTTTTTCTAAGATTTTATTTATTTATTTCAGAGAGAGAATGAGAGAGAGAGAGTACATGAGAGGGGGGAAGGTCAGAGGGAGAAGCAGACTCCCTGCTGAGCAGGGAGTCCTACGTGGGACTCGATCCCGGGACTCCAGGATCATGACCTGAGCCGAAGGCAGTCACTTAACCAACTGAGCCACCCAGGCGCCCTAAAGATTTTTATTTATTTATTGAGAGAGAGAGAATGGTAGAGAAAGAGCATCAGAGGGAGAAGCAGACTCCCCGCGGAGCAGGGAGCCCGATGCGGGACTGGATCCCGGGACTCCAGGATCATGACCTGAGCCGAAGGCAGTCGCTTAACCGACTGAGCCACCCAGGCGCCCCCTGTCATTGTTGATTTCCCGATCCTCACACGGCCGGGGTGGGGGGTTGGGATTAGAACAACAGCCTGCCCCTTGGCTATTTTAGAAAAAAAACGATGCAGGCCTGAAGCCACTGGGGAGGGTACTTTTTGGACTGCGCTTCTTCTCATTTATGAAGCCTGTTTGAGTGAGCCCTGCACGGAGCATCTAGGGGCAGACATGGACACAGCTTGGCAGCCATGTTGGGCGGCAGTAATGGAGACCCAGCAACCATGATACTGAGGCTGCCTCGCCAGAGGGTCTCCGAGAGGTGGACTCAGCTGACCTAGGAATCCCGAGCCAACAATGGCATCCCGGACAGCTCTCATCTAACCTACATGGCAGGTGTGTATAAGAACCATAACTTTATTTTTTCCATCACTAAATTTAATTTCTGTCTTGAATCCCCTTCCCAGCGCAAGGGAAAAACCACCATATTCCATCTCATCAAAGACATCCTTAAGTATAAGATGCACCATTACAGAGGAAAATGCTGTAATTAAATTAGTGAGAACTCCTCGTGTGTGCTGACTGACACAGCGGCCATAAGCCACATAAGGATATTGAACAGCTGAAATGGGGCTCATCAGACTTAAGACGTGAAGTGTAAAATACACCCCAAATACCTAAGACTTACTGTGAAAAGATGAATGTAAAATATCTCAATCATTGTGGTATACTGATGACATTGAAATGATATCTTAGACATTTGGAGTTAAATAAAAATACATGAAAATTAATTTTATTTGTTCCTTTATACCTTTTTAACATGCTTATTAGAAGAGCTGCAGTATCTATGCTCACATTAAATCTCCAGAAAACAATACTTACTTTGAACTTGTAAATTGGTTGAAAAGGTTTTTAGGCTTATTTAGACAAATTTTTCTTACATTATCACTCTTGTACATACAGAAAAGCTAAATATAAGTGAAACAGATTATTTAAGATATTCTTTTTTTTAAGATTTTATTTATTTATTTGACAGAGAGAGAGAGCAATTGAGAGAGAGCTTAAGCAGGGGGAGAGGCAGAGGGAGAAGCTGGCTCCCTGCCAAGCAGAGAGCCCAATGTGGGTCTCAATCCCAGGACCCTGGGATCAGGACCTAAACCAAAGGCAGATGCTACACTGACTGAGCCATCCAGGCGCCCCTATTTAAGGTATTCTTAAAACATTCATATTCAGAGGCTCTCTTCTTAATCACTTTTTGGATAAGAGTCATTAATTTCTACTATGATTTTCTGACCCACAGTTGTTCTCTGCACCATCAGAAGCAATGGTGAATACACCACTTTTTAGGGGTGCCTGGGTGGCGTTAGTTAAGCATCTGCCTTAGGCTAGGTCATGATCCTGGAATCCTGGGATCCGGGGCCCCGCGTTGGGCTTCCTGCTCAGCTGGGAGCCTGCTTTTCCTTCTCCCTGTGCCTGCAGCTCCCCCTGCTTGTGCTCTCTCTCCATCTCTCTGTCAAATAAATAAATAAAATCTTTAAAAAATAAAAATAAAGGGAGCTCTACTATCATCTTTAGGATTTTCTTCTGAGCTACTGATGCATTCTGCAATTTTAATGTCCACAAGGAGACAAGAACAAATTCTTAGGACTCCTAGCTGGCAAATAGTGATTGCAAACTGCGTTTCAACTTCTGGGACGTTAAAATATGAGGGGAAAAACTCTTGGTATTATGAAAACTGGTATTTCTAATCTCGCTTGGATTTAATCCCATTCTTTCCCCAAGATTGTGTTTTAATTCTGGACTGCAGAAGAGCACTTCTGATATGGCAGTGTAAGGCCCTCCAGAAATCCACTCCCTCCATAAAAGCAACAAGAACACTGGAAGAAATTGTAGGAATTACATTTTTCAGACACTAGGACATTAAGTAAGGGTTGACAATAATCCAAGGACTGTTTATTCAAGAAGAATGTCTAAATCTCAATAAGAACAGTGAGCTTTGTGACATTTTTACCTTGCCCTATTCTCTTCCCTTTCACTCCAGCTCCCTGAGAGTCTTGAACAACAGCCTCACAACTATGGTAGCTGTGAAAACCAGAACGCTAGCAGCCACTCGAGGGTCAGAACAGCTTTTGAGCTTCCCGAAAGCCCTAGAAAACCATCACTATTTGACCTTTCTTGCAACTCACTGTAAAACACCTTTCTCAGAGATTGTAGTTCTTTTCCTGACTCAAAGCCATCTGGGGCTAACAACCCTATCACTAGGGTGTTTGTTGAAAACAACCCGCAGCAATCCTTTAACATGGCAGCTATCTGAGATAGTGATACCAGTTGGGGCTAAGAAGAGGCTGACCAAAGTCTTATAATAAAAAAACTGGGAATGAGATGTCTGTAGCAGGCTTTGTAAAAGCTCTGACATCTTCCTGTGAATCTGGAAGACGATGTACATGTGCAGGGATGTGTGCATGCCCAGAAAAAAACCTGAGATTCAAGCATTGAAGACACGCTTCAGTACACACACAGACTCCTTGGCAAAGGCTAGGTGACTTATTGGTTCAAGGCACTGAAGAAAATCACTGTTCAATCACTAGCTGAACACTAAACCTGAACAGAGACCTCAATGGCTGTGTACAACAAGGAATACAGAATTTACATAATTAATCCAGAGAAGACACTAAACAATTAGCAAAAATGAATAACCATGGAGAAGGGAGAAGAATCCAATTTCCAGAATTGCCATATTATATAATTCAAAATGTCCAGTTTTTAACAAAAGATTATGAGACATAAGACAAACAAGAAAGTATAGCTCAAAGATGGAAAAAAAAAACCTATGAGGAAGAAAGATATTGGATTTACTACACAAAGACTTTAAATCAGCTATTATAATTATGTTCAAAGAACAAAAAATAACCATGTCTAAATAATTTTTTAAAAAGTGTAAGAACAATGGTTCACAAAACAGAAAATATCAATAGTTATAGATATTATAAAAATAACAAAATAGAAATTTTAGAGTCGTAACGTATGATCCCTGAAATTAAAATTTTGCTAAAGGGGCCTAAAAGCAGATTTTTAACAAGCAGAAGAAATAATTAATGAATTTGAAGGTACATAAACTGGACTGCACCAAAGTAAAAAACCTTTGTGCTTCAAAGGGCACCATCAAGAAAGTCATAAAATGGGAGAAAATATTTGCAGATCACATATCTGATAAAGGTCTAGTATCTAGAATATATAAAGAACTTCTACAACTACACAATAAAAATGCATAGAAATCCAATTAAATGGGGAAAGGATTTGAGGAGATATTTCTATACAAAAGACATGAAGCCCATGAAAAGATGCTCAACATGATGAGTTATTAGGTAAATCAAAACCACATGATACCACTTGACACATACAAGGATGTCAATAATCAAAAACCAGACATGACAAGTATTGGTGAGAATGGGGAGAAATTGGAACACTCTTACACTGCCGACGGGGACATAAAATGGTGTGTCTGCTTAGGAAAACAGTTTGGCAGTTCTTCAAAAAAATAGAGATACAGTGACCAAACATCTCAGCAATTCCATCCTAATGTCTGGAACCTGTGAATACATTATGTTATGTGGCAAAGGGTATTGTGGTGCCTGACTGACTCAGTCAGAAGAACATGCAACTCTTGATCTCATGATTGTGAGTTCAAGCCCCACTTGGGCATAGAGTTTACATTAAAAAAAAAAAATAAACAACAACAACAAAGAATTCCCACATGGCAAAGGATAATAAGATTGCAGTTAGGAATTAATCAGCTGACCTCAAAATAGGGAGATTATTCTGGATGATAAAGGGGGACCCAATGTAATCTTAAAATTAATGAAAGAATTAGAAGAAGATATGAATAAGGGGAACCAGAGAGATGGTAACGTGCCATCTCTACCCTAGGCTTCTGTCTTTGGTGATGAAAGAAGAAAGCCATGAGCCAAAGACTATGGGCAACCTCTCAAAGCTGAGAAGGGCAAGGAAGGGAGAGCCTCCAGGAGGGAATGAAGCTCTGTTGACATCTTGATTTTGTCCAATGAGATGAATTTCAGACTTCTAAACTATGGAACTGTAAGATAATAAATTTTTGTTATAAGCCAGTATTAGTGGTAATTTGTTATAATAAGCATAGAAAATGAATGAAAGGCTCAAAAAAAATTTAAACATATATCCACACAAAAATTTATACATGAATATATGTAGTAGCCTTATTCATAATAGCCAAAAAGTAGAAAAATTCAAATACCCATATTGATGAATGGATAAAGAAAATGTGGTATATCCATACAAGGGAATAATGTTGTTGTTGTTGTTGTTTTTGCCATAAGAAATGATGAAGTGGTCATATATGTCACAACATGGATGAAACTAAAAACATTATATCAAGTGAAAGAAGTTAGTCACAGAAGGACATATATTTTATGTTTCCTTTTATATGACGTGTCCAGAATTAGGTAAATCCATAGAGACAGAAGTAGACTGGAGATTTTTCCTGGAGATTGGGGCAAGGGGGGAGTAGAGAGTGCCTGCAGATGGGCATGGGGTTTCTTTTTTAGGTGATGAAATGTTCTAGGGTAGAGATGGCACGTTACCATCAATGGTGATGGTCCCATGAGCCTGTGAATATGCTCAAAACTACTGAATTGTACCCTTTAAAGGGTGAACTGTGTGGTATGTGAACTATATCTCAACAAAGGAAAAATAAATGTCCTTTTTATTTACACTCAAATGTATTTATACTCAAAAATAAAACTAAAGTTTCATTGAAGTAAAATTCATGACCATGCGAGGGAGCAGCTGCTCATGGCATGAGGCCCTGGAGGACATGTCTGGTTCTCAGCCACCATCCATCCATGTTGATATGTCCTCACTGTGGTCTAGGGTCCAACCACAGGTGCATCCAAGCAGATCCACCACCTCTCCTCTTTCTGCAGTCTCAAGGCCTCTGAAGACTGGTCCTCTCACAAGCTACTTCTTTTCCACTTTGGGCAGGCTCACAAGTCACAGCAATGTCTTGCAGAATGATGGGACACCCGGGAGTCTCTCTGGCTTGTTGCTTGTAGAGTCCATTTGCTATTCTATGCCATCTTGGTTGTGGGGGATGCCTTACATCTTGATTCCTCCCATGGTTCCCCAGGACAGGCAAGTCGTGTGTTCTCTCTCTCTGGGGATTTTCAAACCCACCTTGGGATTCTTTCACTGCCCTGATCTGGAGTCAGCGTGGGGAGGGAAGAGTAGGGAAATGGCTCCAGGTCCTGGGCCACCAGTGTCTACCTCTTTGGTTCTCTCTCACCCACACTTTAGAGAACCTTCAGCCAATCTGGATATGGATATAAACTAGCTCTTTGTATGGTATAGTCTTCTGAATCTTCTGCTTTAAAACCAACTGTGGCTAAAGAAAATCAGAAGCCAAATATCTGACTCTTCATTTCTCTATATTTTACACTTAGATTCCATCTTTGAGGAATGATGGAAACATGCCCTTACCCCCTGAGCTGGGTACTAGAAATTATGGGGAGAGAACCTTAAATTACTGTTTCATGCTTTTATCACCACATACCAAATTTGCAAAATGGCCAGTTTTGAATGAAACACAAATCAGAAATAGTCATGGTTCAGGGACTTGGTCCCTATTCAGGGCGTGCTTTAACTGAATGATTCTACCACACTTGAAGTTTTTGTGAAACCTTAAAATATCAATATGGACATTCATCTGATATACTAGAAAAGCTTTCTTTCTGCAGAAAATCTGGCTCTCATATGTGTCCAATACAAAATTATAACCACAGGCACACCTGAAGAAAAATAAAACAAATTGCTGAGCTATGAATGAAAATGTATATCTTTTTTTCATGCTCAATTATTTTTTATTATGTTAATTACCATAAATTACACCATTAGTTTTTGATGTAGTGTTCCATGATTCATTGTTTGTGCATAATACCCAGTGCTCCACACAGAATGTGCCCTCTTTAATACCCATCACCAGGCTAACCCATCCCCCCTCCCCTCCCCTCTAGAACCCTCAGTTTGTTTTTCAGAGTCCATCGTCTCTCATGGTTCGTCTCCCCCTCCGACTTACTCCCCTTCATTCTTCCCCTCCTGCTATCTTCTTCTTTTTTTTTCTTAACATATATTGCATTATTTGTTTCAGAAGTACAGATCTGTGATTCAACAGTCTTGCACAATTCACAGCGCTCACCATAGCACATACCCTCCCCAGTGTCTATCACCCAGCCACCACATCCCTCCCACCCCCCACCACTCCAGCAAACCTCAGTTTGTTTCCTGAGATTAAGAATTCCTCATATCAATGAGGCCATACAATACATGTCTTTCTCTGATTGATTTATTTCACTCAGCATAACACCCTCCAGTCGTTGCAAATGGCAAGATCTCATTCTTTTGATGGCTGCATAATATTCCATTGTGTATATATACCCCAACTTCTTTATCCATTCATCTGTTGATGGACATCTTGGCTCTTTCCACAGTTTGGCTATTGTGGACATTGCTGCTATAAACATCGGGGTGCACGTACCCCTTTGGATCCCTACATTTGTATCTTTGTGGTAAATACCCAGTAGTGCAGTTGCTGGATCGTATGGTAGCTCTATTTTCAACTCTTTGAGGAACCTCCATACTGTTTTCCAGAGTGGTTGCACCAGCTTGCTACTTTATTGAATTCCTGTATGAGTTCTAGCAGTTTTGGGGTGGAGTCTTTTGGGTTTACCACATAAAGTATCCTATCATCTACAAGGAGTGAGAGTTTGACTTCCTCTTTGCCGATTTGGATGCCTTTGATTTCTTTTTGTGGTCTGATTGCTGTGGCTAGGACTTCTACTACTATGTTGAATAGCAGTGGTGAGAGTGGCCATCCCTGGCACGTTCCTGACCTAAGGGGAAAGCTCTCAGGTTTTCTCCATTGAGAATGATATTCGCTGTAGGTTTTTCATAGTTGGCTTTTATGATATTGAGGTATGTACCCTCTATCCCTATACTCTGAAGAGTTTTGATCAAGAATAGATGTGTACTTTGTCAAATGCCTTTTCTGCATCTATTGAGAGGATCATATGATTCTTGTTCTTTCCCTTGTTAATGTATTGTATCACATTGATTTGCAGATGTTGAACCAACCATGCAGCCCAGGGATAAATCCCATTTGGTCATGGTGAATAATCCTTTTAATGTACTGTTGGATCCTATTGGCTAGTATTTTGGTGAGAATTTTTGCATCCATGTTCATCAAGGATATTGGTCTGTAACTCTCCTTTTTGATGGGGTCTTTGTCTGGTTTGGGGATCAAGGTAATGATGGCCTCATAAAATGAGTTTGGAAGTTTTCCTTCCATTTCTATTTTTGGAACAGTTTCAGGAGAATAGGTATTAATTCTTCTTGAAAGATTTGGTAGAATTCCCCTGGGAAGCCATCTGGCCCTGGGCTTTTGTTTCTTGGGAGATTTTTTAGGACTGCTTCAATTTCCTTAGTGGTTATAGGTCTGTTCAGGTTTTCTCTTTCTTCCTGGTTCAATTTTGGTTGTTGATACATCTCTAGGAATGCACCCATTTCTTCCAGGTTATCTAATTGGCTGCAATAGAGTTGCTCATAATATGTTCTTATAATTGTTTGTATTTCTTTGGTGTTGGTTGTGATCTCTCCTCTTCCAGTCATGATTTTGTTGATTTGGGTCATTTCTCTTTTTTTTTTTGATAAGTCTGGCCAGGGGTTTATCAATCTTGTTAATTCTTTCAAAGAACCAGCTCCTAGTTTCCTTGATGTGTTCTACTGTTCTTTTGGTTTCTATTTCATTGATTTCTGCTCTGATCTTTATTATTTTACTTCTGCTGGGTTTAGGCTTTATTTGCTGTTTTTTTCTCTAGGTCCTTTAGGTGTAGGGTTAAGTTGTGTATTTGAGACCTTTCTTGTTTCTTGAGAAAGGCTTGTATTGCTATATACTTTCCTCTTAGGACTGCTTTGCTGCATCCCAAAGATTTTGAACAGTTGTGTTTTCATTTTCATTGGTTTCCATGAATTTTTTAAATTCTTCTTTAATTTCCTGGTTGACCAATTCATTCTGTAGTAGGATGCTCTTTAGCCTCCATGTATTTGAGTTCTTTCCGACTTTCCTCTTGTGATTGAGTTCTAGGTTCAAAGCATTGTGGTCTGAAAATATGCAGGGAATAATTCCAATCTTTTGGTACCGGTTGAGACCTGATTTGTGAACTAGGATGTGATCAATTCTGGAGAATGTTCCATGGGCACTAGAGAAGAATGTGTATTCCCTTGCTTTGGGGTGGAATGTTCTGAACATGTCTGCAAAGTCCATTTGGTCCAGTGTGTCATTTAAAGTCTTTATTTCCTTGTTGATCTTTTGCTAAGATGATCTGTCCATTTCAGTCAGGGGGGTGTTAAAGTTCCCTCCCCCATTATTGTATTGTTGTCAATGTGTTTCTTTGCTTTTGTTATTAATTGCCTTATATAATTGGCTGCTCCCATGTTAGGGGCATAGATATTTACAATTTTTAGATCTTCTTGTTGGATAGACCCTTTAAGTAGGATATAGTATCCTTCCTCATCTCTTATTACAATCTTTGTTTTAAAATCTAATTCGTCTGATATAAGGATTGCCACCCCAGCTTTCTTTTGGTGTCCATTAGCGTCGTAATTGGTTTTCCATCCACTCACTTTCAATCTGGGGGTGTCTTTGGGTCTAAAATGAGTCTCTTGCAGACAGCATATGGATGGGTCTTGTTTTTTAATCCAATCTGATAGCCTGTGTCTTTTGATTGGGGCATTGAGCCCATTTACATTCAGGGTAACTATTGAAAGGTATGAATTTAGTGCCATTGTATTGCCTGTAAGGTGACTGTTACTGCATATTGTCTGTGTTCCTTTCTGATCTATGCTGCTTTTAGGCTCTCTCTTTGCTTAGAGGACCCCTTTCAATATTTCTTGGAGGGCTGGTTTCATGTTTGCAAATTCCTTTAGTTTTGGTTTGTCCTGGAAACTTTTTATCTCTCCTTCTATTTTCAATGATAGCCTAGCCGGATATAGTATTCTTGGCTGCATATTTTTATCGTTTAGTGCTCTGAAGATATCTTGCCAGTCCTTTCTGGCCTGCCAGGTCTCTGTGGATAGGTCTGTTGCCAATCTAATATTTCTACCATTATAGGTTACATATCTCTTCTCCCAAGCTGCTTTCAGGATTTTCTCTTTGTCTCTGAGACTCGTAAGTTTTACTATTAAATGTCGGGGTGTTGAGCTATTATTATTTATTTTGAGAGGGGTTCTCTATGCCTCCTGGATTTTGATGGCTGTTTCCTTCCCCACATTAGGGAAGTTGTCTGCTATTATTTGCTCCAATATACCTTCTGCCCCTCTCTCTCTTCTTCTTCTGGGATCCCAATTATAATAATGTTGTTTCATCTTATCGTATCACTTATCTCTCGAATTCTGCCCTCGTGATCCTGTAAGTGTTTATCTCTCTTTTTCTCAGCCTCTTTATTTTCCATCATTTGGTCTTCTATATCGCTGATTCTCTCTTCTGCCTCATTTATCCTAGCAGTTAATGCCCCCATTTTTGATTACACCTCATCAATAGCCTTTTTGATTTCGACTTGGTTAGATTTTAGTTCTTTTATTTCTCCAGAAAGGGTTTCTCTAATAACTTCCATGCTTTTTTCAAGCCCAGCTTGTATCTTTAAAGTCATGATTCTGAACTCTAGGTCTGACATCGTACTAATGTCCGTATTGAGTAGGTCCCTGGCAGACGGTAGTACCTATTCTTCTTTTTGCTGAGGTGATTTTTTTCATCTTGTCATTTTGTCCAGAGGAGAATAGATGAATGAGAGAACAAAATGCTAACAGGTTAACAACGTCCCCAGCAAATATACTCTATACAAATCAGAAAAGACTTGAAACCAGGGAAAAAGAAAGGGAAAGAAAGAAAAAAGAAAGAGAAAAAAAAAAGAAAGAAAAAGAGAAAGATAAAAACAAACAAAAACAGAACAAAACAAAACAAAAAACAATATGATCAAATATGATCAGGCTAGTGCATAGATCAGTGCCACACACTAGATTTTGCACATATTTTGGTCTGTTAGAAAAAGTGCCTCCTAAAATTTTAAAGGAAAAAGACATATATGTACAAAATAAAGGTTGATACAATGAAGGGATGGAAGATGACTGTAAAGATGAAAATTATAAAAGATTTTATAAAAGGATTTGATAAGATAAGAATTTGTTTGAAAAAAGAAAGAAGATTTAAAAAAAATGGAGAGAATGTGATCAGGCAGGAGATTAGAACAAAGCCATACACTAGTGATTTAGGGTATATTTTGATCTGTTAGAAGAAACTGTATCTCAAAATTTTAAAGAGAGAACAACTTATATATATATGCCAAAATAAGGGTAACTACTATGAAGGGATAAAATATGACTCTAAAAATGAAAAATAAAAAATGTTTTTTTAAAAAAGGGATTGATAAGATGTTGTTTGAAAAAGGGAAAAAGAAAAATTCAAAAAAAAACAGTTAAAAAAATACTTTAAAAAACTAATGAATCATGGGAAAAAAGCCATGAATTCTATGTTCAGTATTCCCCTAGCGCTGGAGTTCTCCTGTTCTCCTTGATCGGTAAACTTGGTCTTGGCTTGCTGGCTGTTCGTGTTGATCTTCTGGGGGAGGGGCCTGTTGCCGTGGTTCCCAATTGTCTTTGCCGGAGGCGGAATTGCTCCGCCCTTGTCCCGGGCTAAGCAAGCTGCTCGGGTTTGCTCTCTGGAGCTTTTGTTCCCTGCAAGCTCTCCGTACAGCTTTGGAGGATTAGAGTGAAAATGGCAGCCTCCCAATCTCTGCCCCAGAGGAGCCGCGAACTCAGGGCCCGCTCCTCAATGCGCCCCCAGAGAAAAGCAGTCACTCCCGTCTCCCTGGTCTCTGGCCTCACTCCGTGCTCACCTGGCCTGTGACCGAGCGTTTCTATCTCTCGCACCCGACCCTGTGTGGAGTCTCCAAAACCAGCAGATCCCTGCGGTGCACTCCCCCACCGCTCCTCCCTGGGGAGGAAGGGGAGTCTCCCCGGCTCTGCCGCTTGTTGGGTCCCTGCTGGAGGAGCAGTGGCCCGACTGTGCCGCGGATCACAGTTTATGGCAACCCCGAGCTGAGAGCCCGCGCCTCGGCTCCGTCTCTGCAGCCGGCTTCCCCGCTCCGATACCTGGGAACTCTGCCGCACTCAGGCATCCCCAGTCTTTCTGTGACCCCGAGGGTCCTGAGACCACACTGTCCCGCGAGGGTTCCACCCCCCGCTTAGCCACTGGAGCGATGTCCCTAGCGGAGCCAACTGCTAAAAGTTCTGATTTTGTGCTCAGCTGCTCTATCACTTGCCAGAAGCGGCCAACGGAGGCCCCCTCCCCCGCCATCTATCCTCCCGAATACCGCCTTGGATTCACTTCTCCGCACGTCCTACCTTCCAGAAAGTGGTCGCTTTTCTGTTCAGAGAATTGTTGCTATTCTTTTCTTCGATCTCCTGTTGAGTTTGTAGGTGTTCAGAATGGTTTGATCCCTATTCAGCTGAATTCCTGAGACCAGACGAAATCCAGGTCTCCTACTCCTCTGCCATCTTGCTCCGTCCCCCGAAAATGTATATGTTAAGTTTACAATTGATCTTCCTTCACTTCTTATTTATTTGTTTGCTCATCTGCTGGCATCGTTAGCTGACGAGCAATACTTGGTGGCAAAGATTGAAGAGAAGAACATGGATCACGCACTTTACTTAGAAGAGAGTACCAGTAAATTCGGGATGACTGCTGTATTTATTGGCTGAAACAACTCCCAATATCAGATTTGAATTTTGCTTAGGTGAAAGTTCCACAGGCTGTTTGTCTGACATCCTTCCTCATGGTGAAAGGTACATAGGTTGCTCTGACTTGAGGCTCTTCCATCCCCTGAGGGCTTTGGAGCACTCCACGCATTCTCTCCATGTCCTCACAGGATGAGAGAAAACTGCTCTGGCAGGATGCCATGGGACATTTTAGCAGCCTCAACATGGTGTGTCTTAGTTCTGCCCACAGTCCCCAGACCCTGAATCAATCACATGCCCCGTGCCTGACTGCAGGCATTGGGGAAGTAGTCTAGCTGTTGTGCTCCCAGGAAGACAGCAGCCTTGTAATGTCTCTGGCTCAACAGCTGTTAATTCAGATTGGTATCAGGATTTTAGAAAATGTAATTTGACAAACTACTTAGACCAAAATTGCTAACCAAACCATACAGAAAAGAAAGTATAAAGATCCGTTGGAACTATGGAAGCCAACTGAAATGGGCACCAAATAGGAAATTCTCGATCAAAGGAAGGTTCTGGAAGCACCTTAGGTGCAGATACTGTATACAGGCATTGAAAATGCAGCAGCATATGCTAGACAAACACAGGTCAATGAATGATTGCCACCGTGACCAACACCAGGGACATGAGGTCTAAGGGCAGTATTTCTTGTATTTTTCACATGGAGAAGGTACAGAGCACTCATAAAGAAAAAAAATTATCTTGGATTCCCACCCTTATCTCAATTTATCCTTAGTATAATAATGTCGTGGTGTGTTTCAATATAAAACTAGGTAAATTTCCGTATTTGTAGTTTTCATACAACTATACATCAAAAACATTTTTTGGTTAAATACAAATAAGCTATTAAATGAATTAAACCCCCATTAGTAGCATTAATGTTGTTTTGTTAAAGCTGAATCACACAAACTGGATATGGACTGCAATAGGGCAGATTCCTCTAAAATTCCTGTATCTATCCTATTATAGACCAAGTCTCCTGTCACTTTCTTCTATGTAAAGTTTAATTATATAGTGTATTTTTACATCATAGCATTAAATTGCATTCTTGTCTCGATAACCCACATTTCATTTAGTGCTACATGATGCCAGTTTGAATATTAACAGAAAAAAAAAGAGCAAATACTGAAATATGACAGTGCTTGGCCAACAAAGGATGTTCTGCAGCTAAATCCAGCTTGCCGTCTGTTTTTGTAAATAAAGTTTTATTGGTACATAGGCAGGCTCATTAATTTACATATTGCCCGTGGCTGCTTTAATGAAACAATAGGAGAATTGAATAATTATATCAGAAACTATGTGTCTAAAGTCTAAAATATTTGCTATCTTGTTCCTTACCAAAAATGTTTGTAGATCTGGATTGAGATGATTTGGAATCAATGTGTACTACTGGGCTAGTTATCTATTTAGTTGCCTAAGAATTAACTTTCAAAGAGTTAAGCCCAGCCATTTTATTAAATCTTGTCATTTCATCAGTCACATATTCATGCAGCACTTGGCTGATGGTTCTTCTGCTCTGTGTACTCAGCTTGTGGATGGGCTGTTCCAGGGGCTCCAAGGTGACTTTGTTCACATACCTGCCACTTTGTAAGGATGACTGGAAGGCTGAGCTCAGCTGGGACTGTCGGCTGGAGGGTCTCCATGGGGCGTCTCCAGCATAGCATTCGGAGGGTTGGCAGACTTCATCAAAACCGCTCACAGCCCCCAAGGAGAATACACCAAGAGGCCAAGGTTGGAAGGTGAGGGCCTCGTATGCTCTATCTTCAGAAGCCTCAAAATGTCACTTCTGCTAAATTCTATTGGTCAAGCAAGTCAATAAAGCAGGTTCAAGGGAAGGAGAATTTGACCCCACCCCTCAATGGGAAGAACACCAAAGAATTTGCAGCCACCTTCCATGTACCACACCTATTTCTTTTTTTTAAATTTTTATTGTTATGTTAATCACCATATATTACATCATTAGTTTTTGATGTAGTGTTCCATGATTCATTGTTTGTTCATAACACCCAGTGCTCCATGCAGAATGTGCCCTCCTCAATACCCATTACCAGGCTAACCCATCCCCCTACCCTCCTCCCCTCTAGAACCCTCAGTTTGTTTTTCAGAGTCCATCATCTCTCATGGTTCGTCTCCTCCTCTGACTTACTCCCCTTCATTCTTCCTCTCCTGTTATCTTCTTCTTTTTCTTTTTTCTTAAAATATGTTGCATTATTTGTTTCAGAAGTACAGATCTGTGATTCAACAGTCTTGCACAATTCACAGTGCTCACCGTAGCACATACCTTCCCCAATGTCTATCACCCAGCCACCCCATCCCTCACACCCCCAACCACTCCAGTAACACTCAGTTTGTTTCCTGAGATTAAGAATTCCTCACATCAGTGAGGTCATGATACATGTCTTTCTCTGATTGACTTATTTCACTAAGCATAACACCCTCCAGTTCCATCCACGTCGTTGCAAATGGCAAGATCTCATTCCTTTTGATGGCTGCATAATATTCCATTGTGTATATATATCACATCTTCTTTATCTATTCATCTAAGGCTAGACCAGAATTTAAATTCTTATTACTGAAAAGTTATTTTTCTATCCAAAAGAAGCGTAGATGATTTACCAGAATCTGCATTTGGATTTGATTGATGTTCTCTCCTTAGACTAGGGTCTTGGCAGTGGGTCCTGGCATGTCACTGAGAAATAACTTCAAATCCTTTAAGGCTGATGACCACAACCCATGCCTCGTCCATGTTCCTTCCCTCCCCAGCTGTCTCACAGGAGTCTCCAAGTGCATAGTCTGCCATGATTCATGCTAAAACATTCATTGTACTCAATTACATGCTTATCAAGAATGATGAGGTGTTAATGAGATGTGCATGCAGGATCAGACCTCAACATTTTGATTTATCTCTTGCTGGCTTGGTGCTTTGGCAGGGGGGTGGGGGCACTCTAGGAGGTTAAAGAGTTCAGTGTGCCATCACAGCTTCCAGAGAGGTCACTGGGACAGTGATACTGCCAACTGACCAAGTTTCCAAAAGGCAGCACTTGGGATTTAAAGAATTCTTGTCAAGTTTGTCATTCCTTTCCCAAAGGAGAGGGTTGATGGTTTATGAAGGTCCCCCAGCTTGCGGTGCAGGCAGTGCAGAGGAGTACCTAAGTATATGTGAGATGCCTCTGGAGAGAATAAACTTCTCTCCCCAGCCTTCATCCCACAAAGCCAAAGGCAAAAAAAATACCCCAAAGCTCTAGGGAGATCAAAAGTTTCTCCTCTGATGTCCTGAGGCCCGTCCAAATGTGGTGAGAACAATCTTCTTTTTCTAGGTGTAGCAGACATTGTTTGATGTTCTCCAAAATCCACATTCTTCTCTTCTCTAGGCATTTACAAAATTTACTCTGAGACTAAAACACGAATTTCAGTCTTCATCTGTCAGGTAGGAAGGAGCTGCTCCAGTCCCTCCTGTGCCGAGGGGAGCACATTCGGCCCAGGTGCTCAACTTGAGCATACATCCATTAGGGAGGGGCAAGGTTGACCTGAATTCTGACACCGGATGAAGATGTGCTCCTGAGGCTAAAAGGTGGTTAGACTCAGATGTTAGTGGATTGAGCAGGAAGTCACTGGGCATGAGTCATTTTCCAGGGGCCTTGACACAGAGCACTTGGCTAGCTTTCATCACCCAATGTCCCTGGCATTTGTGTGTGGTCACAGGACTGAGGGTAGCCAATGGTGTGTGAGCGGTGGCAACGCCCACCACATCCCAGCCTGGTCATTACAAATCTCCCATAAGCATTCCTTCTCCCCCTTTTACAACCAGCTGGAGAAGGTCTGTGAAAACAGCAGAACTGGACACCTGGGTGGCTCAGTTGGTTGAGCATCTGCCTTCGGCTCAGGTCATGATCCCAGGATCCTGGGATCTAGCCCCACATTGGGCTCCCTGCTCAGCAGGGAGCCTGCTTCTCCCTCTCCCTCTGCTGCTCCCCCTGCTTGTGCTCTCTCTCTCTCTCTCTGACAAATAAATAAATAAAAATCTTTAAAAAAGAAAAGAAAATAGCAGAACTGCTATCAGTATGAGCTCCACAACAATATAGATCCTGTCAGTTCAAGACAAAACATTTGGTAAAATTATTGCCTAATGAGACTTGATAAAGTTGGCTGAGGACTGCTAGAGCCTGTGACCCTGTGGAAAGTGGTGGGAAAGAGCTAGAACACTCATGGGTGCTGCTTGTTTCTCACTGCATTTAGCAATGTGTTGCAAGAAAGAGATTAATTTAGAAAAGTCTGGCCAGTTTGCAAGCCAAATGAAAGAGAGGAGAGTTTGTGAATAAATATAGGGTCTCAACAGGGTGAAAAACAGCTGATAACATCTAGACTCCTAAATTTTAGAAGAAAGACCAAGAAATGCTTTGGGCAATAATAATTCGTTAAGCCTTAGTTAAATAAAGTGAGTCATCCCTGTGGCAAGTATCAGATCAAGGATGTGGCCTGGCCCCAAGCAATTGCTTCAGTGGCCTTGCCATGACATTGAAAGAGGTATGGAACCCAGAAAGAAAAAAACAATGCAGTCTTGAGAATTATATCTAGAAAGTGTCCTGGGGCTCCTGACATGTGGAACGAAGTGGGCTCACACAGATCGTAAGGATTAGAAGAATTACCTTGCCAAGGATAACAGACAAAATAACAAAGCTCCCAAACCAAAAACCTTTGAACTTTAAAGAAATCTTGGCCTCCTGACTTGCAGAAAGTGGGCCATGGAAGCTCACAGTCCTATTGAAAAAGACCAGAACATCCTGACCCAAAATATGCCATTGTGGCATAAGAATTGTTTGAGCTCAAGGCCATTAAGAAGCCGTGAATATAGAAAAAGATCTCTGCAATCTCTCTATCTGCTTAAAAACAGGGCATAAATTTCCATTTGTGAAAGGGTTTCTCCTCTTCTCCCATATCAGGAAGAGAACAACCATCACCATCCCTGGAGACAGAAAGTTGGCGCCAAGTTGGATCTGCATAGCAAACTTTCCTAAAATAATCCTCACCTTCCATTAGTTTCACCCATGTAACCACCTTCCCACAATGTACCATCCCTTAAAGCCCAAACCCCTTTCCTTTGTCTTGTCACTTTTCCAGAATTTATCACTCTTTGTTAAAATGGAATATAAGCCCCTGGGTCTGACTGCTTCTTTGAGTCTACATTCCTTTTCTATGAAAGCCTCCTTATGCATACATAAAAGACTTTTCCTCCTCTTCATCTGTCTCTTGTCAGTTTAATTTGTGGGCCCCAGTCACTGAAAGATAAAAGAGGAGGGGAAAAACTGTTGTTTTCCTCCCCTCCACTGTCTGACACCCTGAAGTTCCCTTCCATTGTGAACACATAAAGTAGGGAATAAGAAAAACCCATCCTGAAGCAGAATCATAGAACTCAGGGGGCAAGGCATTTCTTTCTAGACTAGAGAGGAGAAATGGTGTTGAATCAAGGAACTTTGCCCCATGCTAAGGCAGAGGGACCTTGTAATGCCTGCCTGAAAGAGTTTATTTCAGCATCTCAGCAAATGCTGTGTGTGTCAGATTTTTCCCTTTTCCAAATGGGACGTTTTTATTGTGGTTATCTTGTCCTTCCTTCGGCATTAGGAGTGAGTGTGGCAGGGGTGACAAGGGGTAGGAAAATCTTTAAGTTAGTCAAACCATATGGAACTACATTCAGATCTGCTGGAGCAGGCTGGATGCACCCTGAGAACTTGGACTTTAAGCCTGACGCAGGGGCAGGATAGAACTTAAATTGTCTCCATTAGAGAGGAGAAGAGGTATGTTCTATAGAAGGACAAGATATGAATTATATCTGGGGAGTAGGAAGAGGGACTAGGGCAGAGACAGCTAGCTTCACACCTAACTTGTTCTGTCCTGCCTTTTGGATGTTCAGCTAGTCAAGATTTACCAGTTTCCTTTACAAATAGGTAGGGCAATGCGACTGAGTTCCAGCCAATGGAATAGGACAGGAAGTGATGGCACCCACTTCCTGGGCAGGCCCAATCCTTCTCTTGTGTGATGCTCCAGATTCTGTCCTCTTCCATGACTGGATAGAGATGATCAGGGCAATTTTGAAAGTTGAAGAGAGCAGAGCCGCACTCAGCCTGGGCCCCTGAGTGGCTGCATGGAGCCAAGCTCCTTGGTGACCAGAACCACTCAGAACTGGAGCATGAGCAAGAAATCAATTCAGGTTGTTGTAAGCCATTATGTATCTGGGGGGTTGATTTTTAAATTCCAGCCAACATTCCCTTCAATAATATACTGCTTGTCTCCTTATGCTTTCCTGACTTCCCGGGCCACTAATCAAGGTTGAACTTATGAGTCAGCTGTCAATGACAATTTTGCTGATACTTGGAAGGCTTCCTCTGCCTCCAAATAGCCCCCTTGTGTTCCAGTGCCTAAAACTGCTCTGCTGGAGACACTTCCTTCAGTTTGCTACTTCCTTGACATTGGACAAAGCAATGAAGGTCTCTGAACCTCAAAGCCCTCAGTTGTAATGTGGGGACAGTGACAGAGCTACCTCACATGGCCATGTGAAGAAGGAACAAGGTAACGACACAGGCCCTGACACAGTGGGTGTTCAATAAATGCTCACATTAATGTTATTGGTATTATATTTATGGTATTATAGTGTTATTATTATCTTAAAGAGATTCATGTTCATGTGAAAATCTTTTTGATCTGCATTCTTCAAATACCTTCCAAGGGAGAAAGGAGGGTGTAATCCCCAGTGCCTGAATGGAGAGGCTTAGTACTAGCTGAGAGACCAGGCAGGTGGGGGAGCTTTGAGTGAGGGAGTAGGCTGCAAGCTGAAACTGTGATCCCCAAGGAGGCCAGGGGACACCGTAAGTGAGGGCATCTGTGTCTGGATCCCATTGCAGCCCAGGCCAGCTGTGAGGCCATGGTCACTCCTGACAGCTTGGCTTCACATAATGTAAACAGCTCACAGCAGAGGGAATGAAGGTACTAGGTTTTAGAAATAAAAGGAGTCTTAAAGGAGTAGGGGAAGAAGCACCAGTTTGAGAAGTAGAAACTATGCTGAGGGCACCTAGAGAATCAGGAGCTACTCTTGGGGCAAGGCTAGAGTCAACTCGATTAATGGCTGCGGGGGGACAAAGTGTTTTTCGTAATATTTTCAGGCCAGTCACATCATAAGTTGGTTCCCAGGCCAGCTCGCTGGACCTTCTGAATCACAACCTCTGGGGGCAGAGCCCAGGAATCTGCATTGTTTAGAAGTCTCTATGTGATCCTTATCACTATCATTCATGAGCTAGTAGTTGCTCAATAAATGTTTATTTTCTTTCTCCATGCTGGTAAAGGACATTGAAAAGATTCTTGCACCCAGAAAATTATCTCCCAGCTCCCACAGAGCCGCATATCAGAAAGAAATTAAAATTGATTATTTGCATAGAAATACTTCTGCCCTGGTTGTGTTTCAAAAGATCTATGTTCAAACAGTTATCTCTTTTCTTTTATGTAACCCCAATCTGTAAATAATGTTGGAAAGTATAAGGTCAAGCATCCTGAGGGCTTTATTCACAGTGTTATTGACGGTATCTCCAGTGCCCAGCACACCAAAGGTCTACAGTGAGTGCTTATTGTGGTGTATTGAATTCTAAAATAAGACTCAAACTAGAATCTCAGCTTAGTTTCTTGATAAAATTCTATTCACATCATTCATCAGAAGTTCTATAGAGAAAGTTAAGCAGCTTTATTCTCTATCATGAAATAGCATTGTTCTTGATGTTCTTTCCATGCATTCTATTAATCCTGATGGCTCAGTAATATGCAATTATAAGGCCAAGCTTCGCATTCATAAGAGCACTAACTGCATATATGCATACCTATTAAGAAATGCCACAATTTATATCAATAGGTGGTAAAATATTAAAATTATTGCCGAGGCATTATTTTCTGTTGTTTATGAAATGTGCCCCAATTAATACCACCGGTTTTTAATTCATTTTTGATCATTTTACTCTTCCCACACTCTTTAAAAAAATATTCTTGAAGAGAATGCTGGTTTTCATCATCTCACCATGCAGAGGGAACATACCCGAAAAGAATCATCAGCATTGAACAAACCAAAAAATTTCAAGTGAATTTTTGTGTGATATATTCACACAAGAAAAAAAGTATTAAGCATGCACTGTGTACCAGGTATTATTCTAGCTGGTAAAGAAGAGATAAAGCTGATAAAGAAGAGAAACACAAAGTTACTCCTCTTTGGAGCTCTTACAGGAGAGATACAAATACGTGTAAACAAAAAGTTGTTCAGTGGACACCATCTCTCATTTCCTCACCCCCTCCAGCGAATCCAGGATGAGTAAGAGGACATGGTACATACAGCATTCTGCAAAGCAGTTAGGAGAAGAGGCAGGCTGGTAGATAAAAAGCTGTAGATGGCGCTCTCAGGGAACATGCTCTCCAGAGGGGTGGGGATTGCAGAGCCATAGGAGTTTCCATAGGAAGTACAGTCCATGCATGTGGCAATGCAAAGGAGCCAGGGGGCAGGATGTCTGGCCAGTGCCTGGCTCCACGTTAGCAGAGGTGGCTTCCCCCAGCCCTAGAATGAGTGCTGTGAAGGGGTCCCTGACCTCTAAAGGCTGACAGTCCAGTTGAATAACCAAACAAATAAAATGTCCAAGTAGAGAGCATGTAAGGACCAACCTGGTGTGATTCTGAGTTTACTGTCTGGATCCTGAAGCCTCGTCTACTCCGCACCAGCATCAGCAGCCTGTCAGCTGGTAAATTGCATAAGCCCCCTCCCTCTCTTTTTCTGCAGTCATGCTATCCCATAGTACCGACCTTTGGGGTGGTTGTATTCGAGGATCACCTCTGGGTAGGGTGCTCAGAAGGTGCTCAGCACACAGTGCATGCTCAACAAGCAAGAGCTGTCCTGACCAGAGCCTGCAGAGCATCTGCTCTGCCCAACACAAAGCCAAAAGTGTCTTTAACAGTGTTCACTTCACATTGCATAGGAAAGATGATGGTTTTCAGGAGGAACAGATGTGAGTGATGACTTTACACAGAAGCATCCTCACCTTTTAATTGGAAGCAGGGCAGGAAATGGTCGGGGGGCTGCCCCTCCACAGTGCAGGCTGGCCAACCAGACACGATGGTCTCTGAGATTAGTGGCAAAGCTACAGCCCCCAAGAAGGTTTATTTTTTCTCCGAAGAAAGACTCCCAGTAGCAGCCCAGTTGAATTAAGGGCATTCCAAGCCTTGATTTAAAGAGAAAATAAGGTTTGCCCCAGTAATTAACCAAAAAAGAGAAAGACATTTTAGAAGGAGATTCAAATTATCCCAATGCTGAAGTTAATAGGAATGCATTTTTACTTTTCTCCCTAGAGGTTATGTTGATCTGGCAAATTAGCAGCGTGCCTCAGCTCATTGCTATTCCTCGCTGAGAACTACGGTTGTAGAATAAGAGGTGACTATAGAAATAAGACCCTATAGTGCTGCTTCCCCAGAGCTGTTCTAGGGGGTCTCTGGCTTACTCACCCCTTCTCTTTCTGGTGATTCCAAGTGTTCATGCATGGATTCCTATTATGAGAGAAAAGGAGACAGTAGGGTTAATTTCACACCATGAATAAGAAAAAGAAGGAGTTCACATCCTAAGAAATGGTCACAAATAACTAAGAAAAAAGCCAGTAAAGAAGTGTGAGGAAGACCCAAGCAACCCAGCCCTGTCTCTGGGAAGCCTGACTGCCTCTCTGCCAAGCTTCAACCATCCATCCATCCATCCATCCATCCATCCATCCATCCATCCATCCGCCTAACCAACCATCCATTCACTCATCAGATATTGATGGGTGTTGACTATGTTTTGGGTGCTCTATGATACTTTGAGGTACAGGCATAAATGAGATGATCACCATGTGTCTTTGGGATTAGATATTTCACAGCTCCAGTCTTCTACAAATCTATCCACCACTCTCAGGAGCCCAGTTATAAATTCTATCTTTATTATTCCTTGGGTAGTGATTTTCTAAGTTAATATGTCTTTTCATTTTAACTGGACCAACTTAACAAGCATTTCAAATACTAACCTGAATAACTTTTTTGAGTAACATATCCAGTCTCACAGCTTGAAATACTATCTAAACACTGATAACCCCCAAAGCAATCCTTTAGGACTTGGGTTCTAGACTTGTATATCCAAATGTTTTCTTGACATCTCTACTTGGATGTCTAGTGGAGTTCTCAAAGTTAACATGTTCAATGTGAGCTCTCCATCTTCTCCTCAATACCTCCCACAGATCCCCCATCTTAAATACAATCTCCTTTCTTCTATTTCCTAGCATGAGAACAACAGAGTCTTCCTTGACTCTCTTTTTCTCACACCCCATAGCCAGTCCATGAGCAAATGTTGCTGTTCTCCCTTTGTAAGATTCTGAACATCATCCTCTCTTCTGAGGAATACTTAGGAGCCTTCTACCTGGTCTTCCTGCTTGCTTTCTTGCCTCCCTTCTGTTTAACAACTTGGACAAAAATTGTCCCAAACCTGACACAAGATAAGCATTCAATCAATATTTGTTTATTGAATAAAGAAACCTGGAAGTCTTTCATAATTCAGCAGGCAACATGCATTTCAGGTGACTTAGGACACTGGTGCTTTATCAACTGGGTGGTTTCTTTCCCAAATTTCAATATATGATAGTTCAACAAAGAAAACCACACCACAGTTTGTACTTAAAATTTGCAGAGCTCCGCTAGGCATTTATTAACTCTGTCTACAGTGTTCCTTCCTTAAATAAATGGGACCACTCCCCTCAAAAGGAGACAGTGCCAAGCAGCGACAATGCCTACTTCCCAGAGTGGAGGCTGTTCCATCCTGTCTTGGTCTGTCACTCACTTACTCTGGCACAGACATCCACCCAGCTAAGACCCCTACTCTGTGGACGCTCACACCTGCTGCTGCAGCAGATTGATTGCCAAGCAGCCTCCCCTGCCTGTTTTCTGGATCATTGGTTCCCCCATCTAACTTTAAATCCCAATTGAATATCATCTATGTCTTGCCCAGGATTCTTATGTCCCCCGCCTCCATGATGTATGTGTTTGAGTGTTATCATTATCACTTAATCCAGTGGAGGAACTTCAGGAGGGACTCAAGACAAAACAAACAATTCTGAATGATGCTATAATGTGTATTTTTATTGCTGCCATTACCTTCAGATCAAGAGGGAACTGTTTTTAAGGGATTAGCAAGCCATGTTGAGAATTCAGGAAAGTTAATAAGATATGTGATTTTCTTTCTGTTAGAATTTCTAGCTTATAGGAATAACACTTGCCTACTTTATGTAAGGACAAAGAAGAAAAAGAAAGAAGGAAATCATTTACAAACTTTCCAAAAGTCAATTCACAAGATTTTCCTTTTTGACAACATTCTTTCTTTAAGTAAGGGATTGAAATTAGGTAATGACCTTGATACCTTTGGTAAAATACATATATACATATCCTTAAAATCTACTGCATTCCATTCTCTTTGATGAGACTTCTAGAATGAGAAAAAAGTAATAGATTTCCAAGAAGGCATATTTTCAATATATGCACAAGTTACTGCTCATCCATATTTATTCACATTCAGATTAGAGCCTTGTGGATATGGAAAGTAGCATTTTTATTTTTGCAACCATAAGAGCATTGAAAGTCATTTAATAAATGCACGCCTAGTATGTTCCAGGAGTAATATTGAGAATTAGAAATCACTGACACCAAACCAGAAGTGGCAAAAAATCATGGCAGCCCAAGACTCAGCAGACTGCTTCATGCTGTGTGGTCAAGTGTCAGCCAAGTGCTTGCTCCCCAGTTATGCAACTATGGGAGACAACTTCCTGAAGCTTGATGGATGCTTGCATTGACTACCTAACTTTGATCATCCTCATCATTGCGTGATGCCTCTTCTCAGGGAGAGTAATTTAGGGCCCTTGCTTTACATTTTCATAGCATCTGAACTGTTCTTTCATATCACCTTGCCCACTTAAAAAATCTATCAATCAAGATTTACGTAGGCAGGGACCATATTTGTCTTTTTTTTAAAAGATTTTTACTTATTTATTTATTTGAAAGAGGTAGAGAGAGTGAGCAAGCACAGAGGCATAGGGAGAGGGAGAAGCAGACTTTCCACTGAGCAGGGAGCCTGACATGCGGCTTAATCCCAGGACCCTGAGATCATGACCTGAGCCGAAGAAAGCAGACGCTTAACCAACTGAGCTACTTAGGCACCCCAAGGGACCATATTTTTCTTATTCACCATGTCTATAGCATGTTAATCATAAGAGACCCATGATAAATATCGATTAACTGATTGCCATATTGACTAAAGGCATAATAAAACTATAACAAATCTATAGAAGGGCAATCAAATGATCAAGGGAATGGAGGGCTGAAATGTGTCCATTCTGAAAGATGAAAGTCAAGAAAGGATAATGGGTCTACACCATTCATATAGCTTGGGAAAGTATACTTCCAGTTTTAGAATACTAGATGAAGGGGCAGCTTTTGATAAAGTTCTACTCAGCATAAAGGATAACAAACTTCTGAAATGATATAAAGATATGATAAAAATAAAATACATAAAAAAGCATTGCAGTCTGTTTATGGCTGAGGAATTTATAAAATGTCCTCAAAAGGAATACATGATGTTTGGGTGTTCTTGTACTTTATATACCTTTTGAAGTGAGATTATGGAGGCCAC
Source organism: Eumetopias jubatus (assembly GCF_037043125.1). Classification (NCBI taxonomy): domain Eukaryota; kingdom Metazoa; phylum Chordata; class Mammalia; order Carnivora; family Otariidae; genus Eumetopias; species Eumetopias jubatus. The sequence goes on along the minus strand of NW_028274815.1, from coordinate 85,462,998 downwards.
AGATATTTCTTACAGCTGTAGAGGGGAAAAGAGTTTTCCTCTCTTCTCTTGGGGTCTGTGGATGGCCTGAGAATCACAGTGGCAAAAGACAAACAGGACAAAAGCATACATTATCATATTTGACATGATGTTTGTGCATGAACAAGGAAGCCACCATATATAAGAAATGAAAACTCAAAGAAGCAGGTAGGCTTGAGAGTGCATGGGCCTTTTTCACAAAGAATGATAACTGTCCAGACATGCCAGGACAGAGGGAAAAGGGGTTTGAGGTAAGGGTGGCAAGTTGTAGGAAAGTGACTAAGAAATGTACAAGGAAACTAATGAAAAGTACTGTAATTTTAGTAGGTTTTTTTTTGTACAGATCCACCTCCGTGTCAACTCCTTGTTCCCAGTGATAAGGATATTCTCCTTTACTTGCTGTGGCGAGGGCATCATTCTCAGGGAAAACGTATGCCCTGCTTTTAGGTAGAAAGGAAGAAGTCAGAAGCCCATCCCTATAACTGCTTTTCTTAATTTCCTTCAGCTCAAAGTAAATACAAAGTGGCATTATGAAAAAGTGGTATATTTAAGGATATAAGTACTATTATCAAGGTCAGTAACATATACTGTGGTACAGATGACTGTGGTCATATCCATACCTTTATGTTAAATTCATAGTGTCATTTGTTGAACAGACTATATTTTTTCCATTGGACATTCTTTCCTGCTTTGTCAAAGATTTGTTGACCATAGAGTTGAGGTTCCATTTCTGGGCTCTCTATTCTGTTCCAATCATCTATGTGTCTGCTTTTGTGCCAATACCATACTGTCTTGATGATCACAGCTTTGTAATAGAGCTTGATGTCTGGAATTGTGATGCCACCGGCTTTGCTTTTCTTTTTCAACATTCCTCTGGCTATTCGGGGTCTTTTCTGGTTCCATACAAATTTTAGGATTATTTGTTCCATTTCTTTGAAACAAGTTGATGGTATTTTGATAGGGATTGCATTAAATGTGTAGATTGCTCTAGGTAGCATTGACATCTTCACAATATTTGTTCTTCCAGCTGGACAGCCATATGCAGAAGAATGAAACATGACTGTTCTCACACCGCACAAACAAATAGACTCAAAATGGATGAAAGACCTAAATGTGAGACAGGAGTCCATCAAAATCCTAGAGGAGAACACAGGCAGCAACATCTTCGACCTCAGCTGCAGCAAATTCTTCCTAAAACATCACCAAAGGCAAGAGAAGTAAGGGCAAAAATGAACTATTAGGACTTCATCAAGATAAAAAACTTTTGCACAGCAAAGGAAACAGTCAACAAAACCAAAAGACAACCGACAGAATGGGAGAAGATATTTGCATATGACATATCAGATAAGGGGCTAGTATCCAAAATCTATAAAGAACTTATCAAACTTGAGGAAGGGAGCAAGATGGTGGAGGAATAGGAGACCTGGATTTCGTCTGGTCTCAGGAATTCAGCTGGATAGGGATCAAACCATTCTGAACACCTACGAACTCAACAGAAGATCGAAGAAAAGAATAGCAATGCTGAACAGAAAAGCGACCACTTACTGGAAGGTAGGATGTGCGGAGAAGTGAATCCCAGGCGATATTCGGGAGGATAGACGGCGGGGGATGGGGAGTCCGTCGGCTGCTTCTGGCAAGTGATGGAGCAGCAGAGCACAAAATTGGAACTTTTAGAAGTTGGCTCCGCTGAGGGACGTCGCTCCAGTGGCTAAGCGGGGGGTGGAACCCTCGCGGGACAGTGTGGTCTCAGGACCCTCGGGGTCACAGAAAGACCGGGGGTGCTGAGTGCACCAGAGCTCCCAGATATTGGAGCAGGGAAGCCGGCTGCAGAGACGGAGCCGAGGCGCAGGCTCTCAGCTTGGGGTTGCCATAAACTGTGATCGGTGACATTCAGGCCACTGTTCCTCCAGCAGGGACCCAACAAGCGGCAGAGCCGGGGAGACTCCCCATCCTCCCCCAGGAGGAGTGGCTTGGGAGCGCACCGCAGGGATCGGCTGAGTTTGGAGACTCCACACGGGGTCGGGTGCCAGAGATAGAAACGCTTGGTCACAGGCCGGGTGAGCACGGAGTGCGGCCAGAGACCAGGGAGATGGGAGTGACTGCTTTTCTCTGGGGGCGCACTGAGGAGCGGGGCCCTGAGTTCTCAGCTCCTCCCGGGCAGAGACTGGGAGGCCACCACTTTCACTCTCCTCCTCCAAAGCTGTACGGAAAGCTTACAGGGAACAAAACTCCCAAGAGCAAACCTGAGCAGATTGCTTAGCCCGGACCTACAAGGGCGGGGCAATTCCACCTCTGGAAAAGACATTTGGGAACAACGGCAACAGGCCCCTCCCCCAGAAGATCAGCACGAACAGCCAGCCAAGACCAAGTTTACCGATCAAGGAGAACAGGAGAACTCCAGCGCTAGGGGAATACTGCACATAGAATTCATGGCTTTTTTACCATGATTCATTAGTTTTTCAAAGTTAATTTTTTAACTATTTTTTTTAATTTTTCTTTTTCCCTTTTTCAACCAACATCTTATCAATTCCTTTCTTTAAAAAAAATATTTTTCATTTTTAAAGTCATATTCTATCCCTTCATAGTAGTTACCCCTATTTTTGGCATATATATATAAGTTGTTCTCTCTTTAAAATTTTGAGATACAGTTTCTTCTAACATATCAAAATATACCCTAAATCACTAGTGTATGGCTTTGTTCTAGTCTCCTGCCTGATCACATTCTCTCCCCCTTATTTTTCTTTCTTTCTTTTTTTATCCTCTTCTTTTTTCAAACACCTTCTTATCAATTCCTTTTTTAAAATTTTTTATAATTTTCATCTTTACATTCATATTCCATCCCTTCATTGTATCAACCCTTATTTTGTACATATTTAAGTCTTTCTTTCTTTAAAATTTTAGGAGGCACTTTCTTCTAACAGACCAAAATACACCCAAAATCTAGAGTGTGGCACTGATCTATGCACCAGCCTGGTCATATTTGATCATATTCTTTTTTTTTTGTTTTGTTCTGATTTTGTTTGTTTTTAGTTTTTTTATTTTTTTTTCCTCTTTCTTTTTTCTTTCTTTCCCTTACTTTTCCCCTGCTTTCGGGTCTTTTCTGAGTTGTTTAGAGTATATTTTCTGGGGACATTGTTAACCTGTTAGCATTTTGTTCTCTCATTCATCTATTCTGCTCTGGACAAAATGACAAGATGAAAAAAATCATCTCAACAAAAAGAAAAAGAGGTAGTACCATCTGCCAGGGACCTACTCAGTACGGACATTAGTACGATGTCGGACCTAGAGTTCAGAATCATGACTTTAAAGATACTAGCTGGGCTTGAAAAAAGCATGGAAGTTATTAGAGAAACCCTTTCTGGAGAAATAAAAGAACTAAAATCTAAGCAAGTCGAAATCAAAAAGGCTATTCATGAGGTGCAATCAAAAATGGGGCACTAACTGCTAGGATAAATGAGGCAGAAGAGAGAATCAGCGATATAGAAGACCAAATGATGGAAAATAAAGAAGCTGAGAAAAAGAGATAAACAACTATTGGATCATGAGGGCAGAATTCGAGAGATAAGTGATACAATAAGATGAAACAACATTATTATAATTGGGATCCCAGAAGAAGAAGAAAGAGAAAGAGGGGCAGAAGGTATATTGGAGCAAATTATAGCAGAGAACTTTCCTAATGTGGGGAAGGAAACAGGCATCAAAATCCAGGAAGCACAGAGAACCCCTCTCAAAATCAATAAAAATAGGTCAACACCCCGACATCTAATAGTAAAACTTACGAGTCTCAGAGACAAAGAGAAAATCCTGAAAGCAGCTCGGGAGAAGAGATATGTAACCTACAATGGTAGAAACATTAGATTGGCAACAGACCTATCCACAGAGACCTGGCAGGCCAGAAAGGACTGGCATGATATCTTCAGAGTACTAAACGAGAAAAATATGCAGCCAAGAATACTATATCCGGCTAGGCTGTCATTGAAAATAGAAGGAGAGATAAAAACTTCCAGGACAAACAAAAACTAAAGGAATTTGAAAACATGAAACCAGCCGTACAAGAAATATTGAAAAGGGTCCTCTAAGCAACGAGATCCTAAAAGCAGCAGGACCAGAAAGGAACACAGACAATATATGGTAACAGTTACCTTACAGGCAATACAATGGCAATAAATTCGTATCTTTCAATAGTTACACTGAATGTAAATGGGCTAAATGCCCCAATCAAAAGACACAGGTTATCAGATTGGATTAAAAAACAAGACCCATCAATATGCTGTCTGCAAGAGACTCATTTTAGACCCAAAGACACCCCCAAATTGAAAGTGAGGGGGTGGGAAATGATTTACCACGCTAATGGACACCAAAAGAAAGCTGGGGTGGCAATCCTTATATTAGACAAATTAGATTTTAAAACAAAGATTGTAATAAGAGATGAGGAAGTATACAATATCCTACTTAAAGGGTTTATCCCACAAGAAGATCTAGCAATTGTAAATATCTATGCCCCTAACATGGGAGCACCCAATTATATAAGCCAATTAATAACAAAAGCAAAGAAACACATTGGCAACAATACAATAATAGTGGGGGAATTTAACACCCCCCTGACTGAAATGGACAGATCATCTTAGCAAAAGATCAACAAGGAAATAAAGACTTTAAATGACACACTGGACCAAATGGACTTCACAGATATATTCAGAACATTCCATCCCAAAGCAACGGAATACACATTCTTCTCTACTGCCCATGGAAAATTCTCCAGAATAGATCACATCCTAGATCAAAAAGGTCAGGTCTCAACCAGTACCAAAAGATTGGGATTATTCCCTGCATATTTTCAGACCACAGTGCTTTGAAACTAGAACTCAATCACAAGAGGAAAGTCAGAAAGAATGCAAATACATGGAGGCTAAAGAGCATCCTACTAAAGAATGCATGGGCCAACCAGGAAATTAAAGAAGAATTAAAAAAATTTCATGGAAACAAATGAAAATGAAAACACAACTGTTCAGAATCTTTGGGATGCAGCAAAGGCAGTCCTAAGAGGAAAGTATATAGCAATACAAGCCTTTCTCAAGAAACAAGAAAGGTCTCAAATACACAACCTATCCCTACACCTAAAGGAGCTAGAGAAAAAGGGCAAATAAAGCCAACACCCAGCAGGAGAAGAGAAATAATAAAGATCAGAGCAGAAATCAATGAACTAGAAACCAAAGAAACAGCAGAAGAGGTCAATGAATCTAGGAGATGGTTCTTTGAAAGAATTAACAAGATTGATAAACCCCTGGCCAGACTTATCAAAAAGGAATAGAAATGACCCAAATCAACAAAATCATGACTGAAAGAGGAGAGATCACAACCAACACCAAAGAAATACAAACAATTATAAGAACATATTATGAGCAAGTCTATGCCAGCAAATTAGATAACCTGGAAGAAATGGGTGCATTCCTAGAGATGTATCAACAACCAAAATTGAACCAGGAAGAAATAGAAAACCTGAACAGACCTATAACCACTAAGGAAATTGAAGCAGTCATCAAAAATCTCCCAAGAAACAAAAGCCCAGGGCCAGATGGCTTCCGAGGGGAATTCTACCAAACTGTTAAAGAAGAATTAATACCTATACTTCTGAAACTGTTCCAAAAAATTGAAATGGAAGGAAAGCTTCCAAACTCATTTTATGAGGCCAGCATTACCTTGATCCGAAAACCAGACAAAGACCCCATCAAAAAAGAGAATTATAGAACAATATCCTTGATGAACATGGATGTAAAAATTCTCACCAAAATACTAGGCAATAGGTTCCAACAGTACATTAAAAGGATTATTCACCAGGACCAACTGGGATTTATCCCTGGGCTGCAAGGTTGGTTCAATATCTGCAAATCAAGCAATGTGATACAAAACATTAACAAAAGAAAGAACAAGAAACATATGATCCTCTCAATAGATGCAGAAAAAGCACTTGACAAAATACAGCATCCTTTCTTGATCAAAACTCTTCAGAGTATAGGGATAGAGGGTACATACCTCAATATCATAAAAGCCAACTATGAAAAACCTACAGCGAATATCATTCTCAATGGGGAAAAACTGAGAGCTTTCCCCCTAAGATCAGGAACGCGGCAGGGATGTCCACTCTCACCACTGCTATTCAACATAGTAGTAGAAGTCCTAGCCACAGCAATCAGACCACAAAAAGAAATCAAAGGCATCCAAATCGGCAAAGAGGAAGTCAAACTCTCACTCTTTGCAGATGATAGGATACTTTATGTGGTAAACCCAAAAGACTCCACCCCCAAACTGCTAGATCTCATACAGGAATTCAGTAAAGTGGCAGGATATAAAATCAATGCACAGAAATCAGTGTCATTCCTATACACCAACAAGACAGGAGGGAGAGAAATTAAGGAGTCGATCCCATTTACAATGGCACCCAAAACCATAAGATACCTAGGAATAAATCTAACCAAAGAGGCAAAGGATCTGTACTCAGAAAACTATAAAATACTCATGAAAGAAATTGAAGAAGACACAAAGAAATAGAAAAACTTTCCATGCTCATGGGTTGGAAGAACAAATATTGTGAAGATGTCAATGCTACCTAGAGCAATCTACACATCCAATGCAATCCCCATCACAATACCATCCACTTTTTCAAAGAAATGGAACAAATAATCCTAAAATTTGTATGGAACCAGAAGAGACCCCAAATAGCCAGAGGAATGTTGAAAAAGAAAAGCAAAGCTGGTGGCATCACAATTCCGGACTTCCAGCTCTATTACAAAGCTGTCATCATCAAGACACTATGGTACTGGCACAAAAACAGACACATAGATCAATGGAACAGAATCGAGAGCCCAGAAATGGACCCTCAACTCTATGGTCAACTCATCTTTGACAAAGCAGGAAAGAATGTCCAATGGAAAAAAGACAATCTCTTCAACACATGGTGTTGGGAAAATTGGACAGCCACATGCAGAAAAATGAAACTGGACCATTTCCTTACACCACACACCAAAATAGACTCCAAATGGTTGAAAGACCTAAATGTGAGACAGGAGTCCATCAAAATCCTAAAGGAGAACACAGGTAGCAACCTCTTCGACCTCAACCGCAGCAACTTCTTCCTAGAAACATCGCCAAAGGCAAGGGAAGGAAGGGCAAAAATGAACTATTGCGATTTCATCAAGATAAAAAGCTTTTGCACAGCAAAAGAAACAGCAGTCCACAAAACCAAAAGACAACTGACAGAATGGGAGAAAATATTTGCAAATGACATATCAGATAAAGGGCTAGTATCCAAAATCTATAAAGAACTTATCAAACTCAACACCCAAAGAACAAATAATCAAATCAAGAAATGGGCAGAAGACATGAACAGACATTTTTCCAAAGAAGACATCCAAATGGCCAACAGACACATGAAAAAGTGCTCAACATCGCTCGGCATCAGGGAAATCCAAATCAAAACCTCAATGAGATACCACCTCACACCAGTCAGAATGGCTAAAATTAACAAGTCAGGAAACGACAGATTTGGTGTGGATGCGGAGAAAGGGGTACCTTCTTACACTGTTGTTGGGAATGCAAGCTGGTGCAACTACTCTGGAAAACAGTATGGAGGTTCCTCAAAGAGTTGAAAATAGAGCTACCATACGATCCAGCAATTGCACTACTGGGTAGTGCAATTTGTACCACAAAGGTACAAATGTAGTGATCCCAAGGGGTACATGCACGCCGATGTTTATAACAGCAATGTCCACAATAGCCAAACCGTGGAAAAAGCCAAGATGTCCATCGACAGATGAATGGATAAAGAAGATGTGATATATATACACAATGGAATATTATGCAGCCATCAAAAGGAATGAGATCTTGCCATTTGCAACGATGTGGATGGAACTGGAGGGTGTTATGCTGAGTGAAATAAGTCAATCAGAGAAAGACATGTATCATATGACCTCACTGATATGAGGAATTCTTAATCTCAGGAAACAAACTGAGTGTTGCTGGAATGGTGGGGGTGGGAGGGATGGGGTGGCTGGGTGATAGACACTGGGGAGGGTATGTGCTATGGTGAGCGCTGTGAATTGTGCAAGACTGTTGAATCACAGATCTGTACCTCTGAAACAAATAATGCAATATATGTTAAGAGAAAAAAAAGAAGAAGAAGCTAGCAGGAGGGGAAGAATGAAGGGGGTAAATCGGAGGGGGAGACGAACCATGAGAGATGATGGACTCTGAAAAACAAACTGAGGGTTCTAGATGGGAGGCGGGTGGGGGTATTTTAGCCTGGTGATGGGTATTAAAGAGCATACGTTTTGCGTGGTGTACTGGGTGTTATGCACAAACAATGAATCATCGAACACTACATCAAAAACTAATGATGTAATGTATGGTGATTAACATAACAATAAAAAAATTTTAAAAAAAGAACTTATCAAACTCAACACCCAAAGAACAAATAATCCAGTCAAGAAATGGGCAGAAGACATGAACAGACATTTTTCCAAAGAAGACATCCAAATGGCCATCAGACACTTGAAAAAGTGCTCAACATTGCTCGGCATCAGGGAAATCCAAATCAAAACCTCAATGAGATATCCCCTTATACCAGTCAGAATGGCTAAAATTAACAAGTCAGGAAACGACAGATGTTGTCCAAGATGTGGAGAAAGGGGAACCCTCCTACACTGTTGGTGGGGATACAAGCTGGTTCAGCCACTCTGGAAAACAGTGTGGAGGTTCCTCAAAATTTGAAAATAGAACTATGCTATGACCCTGCAATTGCAATACTGGGTATTTACCCCAAAGATACAAATGTAGGGATCCGAAGGGGTACGTGCACGCCGATGTTTATAGCAGCAATGTCAACAATAGCCAAACTATGGAAAGAGCCAAGATGTCCAACGACAGATGGAAGGATAAAGAAGAAGTGGTATATATATATACAATGGAATATTATGCAGCCATCAAAGAAAAAACAAATCAAAGTCTTGCCATTTGCAATGACGTGGATGGAACTAGGGGGTATTATGCTAAGCAAAATAAGTCAATCAGAGAAAGACATGTATCACATGACCTCACTGATGTGAGGAATTCTTAATCTCAGGAAACAAACTTAGGGTTGTTGGAGTGGTGGGGGTTTGGGAAGGATGGGGTGGCTGGGTGATAGACATTGGGGAGGGTATGTGCTATGGTGAGTGCTGTGAATTGTGTAAGAGTGATGAATCACAGACCTGTACCTCTGAAACAAATAGTACATTATATGTTAAAAATAAAAGATAGTAGGAAGGGAAAAATGAAGGGGGGGAATCAGACGGGGAGACGAACCATGAGAGACTATGGACTCTGAGAAACAAACTGAGGGTTCTAGAGGGGGGTTGGGGGGTGTGGTAGCCTGGTGATGGGTATTAAAGAGGGCACGTATTGAGTGGAGCACTGGGTGTTTTATGGAAACAATGAATCATGGAACACTACATCAAAAACTAATGATGTAATGTATGGTAATTAACATAACATAATAAAATTAAAAACAAAGAAACAAAAGAAAAAAAGAATTGCATTCTTTTAGAAATTATAATGAATTAAATAAAATCAGTCTATCATTTGATATAAAAAAACCCATAGGGATGTATCATCTTACCACCTGTCAGAAGGCTATTATCAAGAAGACAAGCTATATCAAGTGTTGGTGAGTATGTGATGAAAACAGAACACTTGTGCACTTTTGGTAAAAATGTAAATTGGTGCAGCTACTATGGAAAACAGTATGACAGTTTCTCAAAAAAGTGAAAATAGACCTACCACATGATCACATGATCCAGCCATTTCAGTTCTAGGTATTTATATGAAGAAAATTAAAGCACTAATTCAAAAAGATCTATACACCCCTATGTTCATTACAGCATTATTCACATTAGCCAAGATATGGAAACAACAAAAGTGTACATTGTGGGTGACTGAGTAAAGAAGATGTGATACACACACACACACACACACACACACACACACACACACACACACACACTGGAATACTACTCAGCTTTAAAAACAAATTAAATCTTGCCATTTGCAACAATGTGGATGGACATCATTGAGGGCATTATGAGAAATGAAATAAGCCAGACAGAGAAGGACAAATTCCATATGATTTCACTTATACATGAAACCTAACAAAACAAGCAAATGAAACAAAACTTATAAACAGAGAGAATACATTGGTAGCTACCAGAGGGGAGGGAGGGTGGACAAATTTGGAGAAGGAGTTCAAGAGGTGCAAAATTCCATTCATAAACTAAATGTGGTGGATATGTAATGTACAGCATGATGAATATAGTTATTAATGTTGTATTGCATATTATATTAATTTATATGGTGATGGGGGAAACTAGACATTGTGGTGATCATTTGATAGTATATACAAATATCAGATCATTATGTTGTATACCTGTAACTAATATAATGTTACATTGTCAATTGTATTTCAATAATAAATAAAAGAACAAATGAGAAAACTTAAATCACATTTGTATTGCGTTATAAAGGATGAATAAATGCATTTCCCCTAATAAAAAAAAATCCATAGCGCATGCTTAGTATGGTAGAAATAAAACTGTTTGAGCTTGTTTTAGTGACGGAAGCTGACTTAGAATGCTGTGTTTTGCAACAACATGGATGAATCTCAAAAATTTTTGTTGGGTAAAGGCAGTCTTATCAAGATAGTGTGCACTGTATGATTCCATTTACATGAAGTTCTGGAAAGGACAAAACTAATCTATGGTCAGAAAAAATCTGAAAGGTAGTTGTTTCTAGAGGATGAGGGTGAAGATTGACAGGGAAAGGGCATGAGGGACATTCTGGGGGATGTAATTTTCCATATATTGATAGGTGTATATTTTTGTCAAAACTATACATTCATTGTATGTAAATTTCACCTTATACTGAACTCGTTAATGATATTTGTGAGAGAGGAAAAACTTTTCCTTTACCCTCTTAGGTTTGTGACTGAGGCCAGCAAATTAAACTGACTAAAGACAGATTAACTGGGGTGAGAAATAAACATTTCATTAACATTTTACACATGAGAAAATAAGTAAAACTCAAAGAAGCAGTTAGACTCAGGGACTTATATACCTTTTTTTAAAAGTTTAGGTTTGAGGGATGATAGATTATAAGAAAGTAATTAGGAACTATTTGGGGGAAACTGATGGAAGTTAAGGGATATTTTGGTAAGGTCTGTTTATGCAAACTAATCTCAGTGCTGACTCTTCATCTCTGGCAACAAACGTTGCTCTTTTCTTCCTGGTATGGGAGAGAGAGAGAGACCCTAGGAAAGGGAAATTTGTGCACTGCTTTTAGGCAGAAAAGGGGAGAGAAGAGAATTCTTCATACATTTCTTTTTTTTTTTTTTAGGATTTTATTTATTTGAGAGAGAGAGAATGAAAGAGAGAGGGCATGAGAGGGGGTTGGGTCAGAGGGAGAAGCAGACTCCCCGCTGAGTGGGGAGCCCGATGTGGGACTTGATCCCGGGACTCCAGGATCATGACCTGAGCCGAAGGCAGTCGCTTAACCAACTGAGCCACCCAGGCGCCCTCTTCATACATTTCTTGATTCTCAATTGACTTCAGCTCAAAATAATCCTTATTCCAAGGTGGCATATTTTGGGGTGACATATCCTGATCTGCTTCAATATGCATGCTAAAACATTTAGAGGGAAGTATACGGATAAGTGAAGTTTACTTTGAAATGCATCAAAAATAAGATGGATTGAGGGATATATGGAGGATTAGATAGTCAAATGGATACATAATTTTTTTAGGTAATGGTTAATGGTGGAAGCTAGGTAGTGGGTATATACGTGTTCATTTGTAAAATTATTTCAACTTTGCCAGATATTTGCAAACTTTCATAACAGTGTCAGAAATCATGTTGTGTCCACTGACAGAGTCTCTACAACCCAGGGAATGGCATCTCACTGGCCCCTCTGGGCCCCTCTGTTAAGACTGCACTGCTGGCGAGACCCACAAGCCCATCCCACGACTTCTCCGAGTCCAGTAGTGTCTCCAGGGATTCTGCATTTTTCTGGAGACTCACATGGTCCTTAGTGGTCTCTGACTTGGACTTCCGGCTTCTGGTGAATTCCCATCTCTACTTCATAACCTGTGGCTTTGTACCTTCACTTCACACCCACAGAGAGCTGGAACTAGCCCCTTGCCCTTCACTTTCCTTGAAAACTCTCTGAGCAGAAACTTTCCTGAAGGTCAGGAGGAACAGAGAAGGTTTGCATCACTAATGTGGAGATGCCGCAGGCTGAGGGAAGGGAAAATGGGAAGGAACTGTCAAAGGCTACGATGTTACAGTTATGGGGGATGAACAAGGTCCTAGAATCCACTGTTAGGCACAGTGCCTCTAATTACAGTAGTTCCCTCTCATCCACTGTCTAGCTTTCCATTTTTATCTGCAATCAGCTGGGTCCAGAAGCAGATGATCCTCTTTCTGGCTTCTTGTCAGAAGGTCAGTTGTAACCTAATGCTGCATCACAACGCCTATGTCATTCCCCTCACTTTCTCTCATCATGTGGGCATCTTATCATTTCCCATCATCACAAGAAGAGGGGTAAGCACTGCACAGTAAGGCATTTTGTATGAGAGAGACCATACCTTTTATTACTGTATATTGTTATAATTGTTCTATTTTATTGTTATTGGTGTGAATCTCTTACTGTGCCTAATTTAAAAATTAAACTTTGTCATAGGTATGTATATCTAGGAAAAAACGTAGTACATAAAAGGTTTGGTACTACCTGTGGTTTCAGGCACCCACTGGGGGTCTTGGAATGTGTCCTGCCCAAATAAGGGGCAACTACTGTATACTCAAAAATTTGCTGGGGCGCCTGGGTGGCTTAGTCAGTGAAGCATCTGAATCTTGATCTCAGCTCAGGTCTTGATCTCAGGGTGGTGAGTTCAAGCCCCATGTTGGGCTCCACGCTGGGTGTGGAGCCTACTTAAAAAAAATTGCTAAGAAGGTAGTTCTTATGTTGAGTGTTATTACCATTAAATAAATAAATACGATGGGAGGAAACTTGTGGAGGTGAAGGGTATGTTCATGACATTGATTGTGGCAGAGGTTTCACGGGTGTATACGTATCTACAAATTCATCAAGTTGTATGCATTAAATATGTACAGCTTTTTACATGTCAATCATACCTCAGTAAGGTGATTTTAAATTAAAAAAATAGAGAAACAAGGGAAATAAATTTTCATAATATATTTTCTTTAACCCAAAGTGTAGGAAATTTCCACAGGTAAACAATATAAAAATTATGAACAAGATACTCCACAATGTTCTAAAAATTCTTCCTACCATCTTAGTAAGTCTTTAAACCAGCATGGATTTTAAAGTTACAGCTCATCTCCATTCCAAGTAGCCACATTTCAAGTGCTCATTGGCACATGACAGTGGCTACCAAATTATAAAGCACAAAGCTAGAAGAATTCTGCTTCTGGCTTTTAGAGAGATAGAGAGAGAAAGTGCACATGTGTTACCTGTGACATGTACTTATAGAATAAGTTGACAGATACTGTCCAGGGAACAAAAGTAATCAGGCTTCCTTTGGATTTTAGGAAGGGTTCCCTTCACAGCTCAGTTCATAGCTTCCTGGGAGGGGTACACGCATATGCACAGAAGCCTCCTAGAGGGGGGGCCAACATTTAAGGTTCAGTATTGTCATCGTGCCTCTGATGGACTCAGATGACTTGGTGTAAGAAATCTGCCCTGCAAGGACACCAGGAGCCCCCAAAGTCCCCTATAGCACAGGATAAAGGAAAGTCTAGAATGTTCCTTGGTTCAACCTCAGGGCCTAGACTGTGAAGAAAAAAGACTCCTGCTCACAGCTCTTGATGATGTTGGAGAGGCTCCCCGTATGAGTTTCCACTGGGGGAAGAGTGTGCGTGTGCGTGCACGTGTGTACTGAAGACGCCACATAGCTATAAAGCTGCAGAGGTGGAGATGACATCCTCGGTGTTACTGACTGATTGCAGCTCTGTGGGCCAGAGGCTTCCTTTAGCAAAGCCTTGAGGAATCACTGACAGGCCAGTAGCAGCAGCCCAGGGCTCGGCCACCAGGGCAAATCCCCCCCACGGACAGAGAAGGCCCCAAGTGCGAGGTAGCTGGGTTCCAGGGACAGGCACTTCTAGGCTTGCTGCTCTGAGTGTGGTCTACAGAGCAGCGCAAGGCCATCCCCTGGGAGCCTGTCAGACATGCTGAGTCTCGGTTTCACTCACACCACCTGCATTTCAGTCAAGTCCTTGGTGTTTCACACGCCCCAAAGCTTAAGAGATTCTGCTTTGGTGCATTTCCCACTTTTCTCTAGAAGACTCTCAACACCAGAGCTGACTTCTGGGTTTCATTTAACACACAGGAGATCAGGGAGAAAAAAGCCTTTCTTAGGTTTGGCAGCCAAAAAGGGTGGGGGCTCAAAGGGGTTAAATTTAATAAGTAAAAGTAATGTGATCTAATGTGTACCCTAAGCCAGTGAAGTGGGACATCTCTGTTACAATACCAACAATCATTGTTCTACACTTGAATCCAAAATATTAAAATAAGAATGCTGAAGATCAAAAATATATGTTAACGTATCTTTATATCATACTTATTACCCATATTATCAGAGACAGCTGGTTGTCTATCATCCCGTGGAGAGCCGTGGCTTGGGTATTCGGGCAGAACTTGAGGTGTGAATGGTGAGCATTGAAGGATGAACACAATAAGAGGGGCGGAGTGACAGAGGGGAAGAGCAGCAATAGATCAAGAGCAAAGGCCCTGGGTCACAGAGGGAACCCTCAGCTTCCTGCGGCCGCCTGCCCAGCAGACTCTGTGTCTGTCCCTTACAGACATCCCAGTGCCTGTACCTCCTGAAAGATGAGCTGTCGGGGGGTAAAGGAAGCATTGGACATTGGTTCACACCAAGGGAGGTAGAAATGCCTCCATTCAGCTCTTCATTCAAAATGTCATGTATTGAAGGCCTACTATGAGCACAGCTCAGGGAGAGGCGTTGGGTGGCGGGTAGGGGCTAGAAAGTGCTGGACTCCCTCTGTCCTGTGAGAGCTTGCAACCAAGTGCTGAGGTCAAACTCCAGGTAAAGCAACACTGGACAGGTGTGAAAGGCCCACATAAGAGATGGAGGTGTGGGTACCACAGGAATGTTTCAGGAGAGATCCATGAGGCACATCATTAGAATTGAGACTCACCTACTATATCCAAGAAGAAAAAGAAATGTAATCATCTTTATTCATATATTCACTGTTTCTTCCTCAGGCATGCAATTACCCATGCAGCAGAAATGCGTGATTATCATTGCTATCAACATCGAGCTCATATTAAATGTCAAGAGCAGATTGATTAAGAAAAAAGATCACAAGGCTGTCAAACTGAGTCTGTCTCAAAAGACAGAAATGAAAGCAATCTCTCCCACTAGATATCTTTCCCGGAGGAGAACAGGGCCTGTAGCCAGCAGTTCGGCTTAGAAGTTTGAGAAATATCCTCTTCTGACCCAGAGGGAACTCTAAAATTGACTTTGTCATTCTAAGCTCAGGTCCCTATCCATGTTTGGGAAGAAAGATTTATCAACAACCCACTACATCGTTGTTGCCACTTAGTCTAAAGTCCTGTCGAAGCTCCACCTTAAATGATTTCAGTGACCAGAAGTCTAGATCCTAAAACCCTCAGGACAGAGATGGTAACCAGAGATGGTTCTCAGGTCAGGGTTCTCTCTTCTAGCCAACATGTCTCTAAGGGTTGGGTCAAGGCTGCACTCTATAGGCACAGGGACAGTTTCATTGTCCCTGACCATGGCTTGGAAGCCCCCATCCTCCCAGTGAGGGACAGTCAGCCCCTCGGTCCTGGGACCAGGGTGGCTCTGCCCAGGCTCTTCCCAGGCTGCTCTGTGCTGCTCTGGGCATGTGTAGAAGCATCTTGTCTGCCCACCCTGCTTCTCACTTCACCTGCCAGCCACATGCCCAGTGGATGTTCTTGTGCTTCTTTCTTCCCAAGGAAATCACATGAGCTCAGGGTGCAGACAGAAGCCACCACTACCTGAATGTGCTGCTATTTCTACAAGACTTGTTTTAAACCCAAGAAGCCAAATACACGTGAAGTGTTCTATTTTACTGAATACAATTATAAAACCCCATGTATACTTTTGATCATGCCACCTAAAACACCCCTCAGTTATCAAAGGGCTGATTGTTCCTCGAGTAGGAACCATTCCTTTGTAAGGGATGGGCCATGGGATTACAAACAAATAAGAGATAAAATTTAAGTCAGGCTGAAATGATGATGACAGAGGAATGGACATCTAAGAAGGTGCATGATAAAGCAAGAATAGGAACACAGTGATGGCAGAACCTAAGTGATGGGCATATGGCTCGAATGACTTTCCTAGGGCTGCCACACAAAGTACCACAAACTAGGTGCCTTTAAAAGAAGAGAAATTTGTTCTCTCACATTTCTGGAGACTAAAAGTCCAAGATGAAGGTGCCAGCAAGGTTCACTGCTTCTGAGGGCTGGGAAAGAAGAATAATTCCAGACCTCTCTCCTTGACTTAGAGACACAGAGTCTTCTCCTGTGTCTTCCCTCTGTGTCCAAACTTCCTCTTCTTATAAGGACACCAGTGAGACTGGATTAGGGCCCATGCTCATGAACTCATTTTAACTTAATTTCCTCTTTAAAGACCCTCTCTCCAAATACAGCCACATTCTGTGGTTACTGAGGGATTGGAGTTCATCATATGATTTTATGGAGACACAATTCAGCCCATAATATGGGTGTTTACTCTAAAATTCTTCCAACTTTGCCATGTATTTCCACTTTTTCATAATAAAATGTCAAAAAATGTTTAAATCGGGCAAATACGTTTCTTGTTTACAACTCTTCTGAGCAGTCTGGCCAAGGAGGAAACCATAATCCCCAAGAGAAGTTTGATGTCCATAGATTCACATGCTGCATGTCAGCCCTTTTCCCTGGGCAGAGATTAGACTGGCTGCAGCATTTCATTTACAACGGCTGCTAAAAATTTCATAACACTTGGCTAAGTGTCTTAGTATCTCTGGATGGTAAACACAGATAATATCGATTGCCATCATAGTCTGGGACCTCAGTGCCTTAATCTATAGTGAAACTCTTCAGTGTGACTCACTCACTCTCCAACCTCCAACAGCATTTACCAACAGTGCAGGGCAGGAGAAGGTTGCATGTGGGAAGACCTGAGGCATAAGGGGCGGGGGTGTGGGGCGGGGCATGAATCTCCTAAGGATCTGCCGGTGGGTTGTCTGTCCTGTATCCCCTCTGCAAAAATAGAAACAAACCCCAAGCTATCCCAAGGAGTAGAGATAAACAGATTTTAGCAAAATCAAATGGATGCAGGTTAAGATCCAATTAGTATCCAGAACAATGTACAAGTAATAAAATTGGCACTTATGAATTTTAAGTTTATGGAAATTCTAAAATTATGGCGGGAGTAGAGAAGCTGGGGCAGGGGAGAGAAAAGAGCAGGCTGCTCAGTGCTCCCACTGACTTTCAACATTGGCACGTCCAATAAGCGCAGTTAGGTCTCCTTCGATCTGTTTCAACTCCTCAATAAAGAGTGATGGAAATGGAAGTGTAGTTATTGCTTTTCTTTTTTTCCATATAGCTCATCCCAGATGCTAATCATAGCAGGCACAGAGTGGACACACTCCACGGTTATTGCAGAAGTCTCAGAGAGTGATGGGGAATGCAGGGAGTCAGAGCTTGACTGCTGCCCTGGTCATCAACTGGCAGTGACCTTGAGAAAGTCGCTTCTTTTTGCTGTAGCTGGATTCTCTGTTAATTGAAGATGACAGTTCTAATCTATGTTCCAGGAATGCTGAGAGGGAGGAAAGGCTCAAAATATCCTGCATGTCACTGTTAATGACATCCCAGGCAATGAGGTTCATGGGCTACACCGGGCGTGGACGACATTTCCAGAAAAAAAAAAAAAAAAGGAGGAAGAGAACTTTTAACACATGGAAGTTTAACATACCACTTAGGGGACTTTTGAGACAAGATGGCATTACCTTAGCTTCACACTCAGCCATTTGATTTGGTTTGGATGAAGTACATTAAAACACACACACAAATGAGCACTCAAGGTCCACAGGTGTGCCGACTTTGAGCTGATCAGGTCCTAGCAGGAAACAGATGTCACACTCAAATTGTGTCATTGAAGAAGTTTAATAAAACGATTATTTGTAAAGACGTGCCATGGTTGTTGAAGATCACAAAGGCTAGAACAGCACCTGGGGGCACCTCTGGGACTGAAGGAGCAAGAAAAGTGGGTGGCTCATAGCAGGGGCCACCAGAGAGAAAGTGTGGCATGGTCCAGGATCACGAACCAGCCAGAGGTAACACTGGTCAGAATAAATGCCCCAACTTCCTCTGTCTCCCGTCCGGCTGATGCCCAATGGCCTAAATCAATAGGAGGGAGAGGGTCAAGACACCCAGTGACCCATCCATGCAGGCCAGCCTCGTGGGCAAGGAAGGAGGGCTCCATAGTCAGCGCCTACCCTGACGTCCACTGTGTGCCTAAACACCCAAGTTCCGCAGTCGGACTGCATACAACTAATCTGGGCTCCTCCACTTATATGAGTTGTGTGAGTTCCACAAAACCTTCTGTAAACTGCCGATGATAATATGACAGAGTGAGCCAAAAATAATTGAACGTTTCTAAAAATTGTTCCTCAGCAACTAGGAGGGAGGAAGGAGTTGAAGCTGCCAGCCTGGGATCCATTCAATCACTTTGCTGAGAGATGCCCTGGTCGAAGCTTCTTGTCGGCTAAACAAACTAAAGGTTTCTGCTCGGAGGGAGGGACTTTATTTAGTGGATGCCATTAGCAGGGTGTCCTGACTAATGAATAACTTTCAGTAAATAAGCCCAGAATCTCTGAAGTCAGGCTTCCTGAAGAGAATGTCACATAAACTCAATCTCTGGGGCATGACACGGGATGTTTTGGCATTGAAACCCTCCCTGCTGTGTGGATTCCCCAGAACTTCACGTGGAACCCATCTATTATTCTTCACCAGACAGTGTGGGTCTGACAAGGGAAGAAAACCCCTGGCAGCTACATGGGATGTTCTAGATTTCTCTTTGCTTCGTCTGAGGCACTGGATTGTCTGTAGCCCAGATATTACTGGTAAAGCTTGGTACAAGGTAAGATCTCTCATTCGGATGAGGCTGATCAGAGCCAGGGACAAGAGGGAAGGAGGTGAAGCGAGGTGCCAGGGAGGGCTGAGGGAGGCACTCACCCATAAGATCGTGCACATGTAGGTGGGCACCTGGAGTGAAGACCTTCTTCAGTTTTACCTCCCGGCACCTGTCCAGTGCCTACCTCGTGCCATCCTAGCCTGTCCTCAAGGTTAGTCTGTTAGTCCTGAAATCGTGTAGGCGCCCCTTGTGTGGCAAGACTCACATCAAGCCCATTGTCTGGTTCCCTGGTGGTTTATGTGTGCTCAGAAGAGGGGCAAGGTCAGCCCTACCTGCAAATTCTCAGGCCCCACCTCAGACCCGCTGACCGATTCGTTATCTGCATTTTAACAGCGTCACAAGATGAGTTGAATGGTTATTAAAGCCCAAGATTGTCTGCTCTGATTCCCTGTGAACTTGTGTGACACAGCACGGGTCATGGTTGAAGTGGCAGCCACGTTTTGGTTCCTTGTCTGAAGGCTGGGCGGGAGGTGAGATACAGTGCAAGGTATATATCCAGTGGCTTTTGACAGTTTTCATATATGAGCTGGTTTCCAAGAAATATGTTTTTCAAAGCACTCAGTCCTTTTTGTATTTCTGTGTACCTAACCCAGAGAGCCATTATGGGTATCTGAGGGAAGACAGGCAGGACTCCTGGAATGGTACCTGGTGCTTGAAAAGCCATCAGTAAGTGTTAGCTCTTACTATCTTATGTGAGTTCTACACAGGAAGAAAGAAAGAAAAAAAAAACCCGAGTTACATATTCCATTGATTTGCGGGAGTAAATTAAGAAAATTTAACTATTAAGTGTTCTTGACCTTAGACTCCAAAATCAAAGCTGCTCATCCTATTTTCAAATTAATGTGCAGATCACTTGAAGAACCATGAGGCTAAGGAACCAAACACAGTTAAGGAAGATGCACTACGAATGGGAACGCCTCATTATTTGTTTACGCTGGATTTGAGGATTATTGATCTACAAAGGGGATCTGGTGTGTGTCAGGGCTCATTTGCCGATCAGTCTGTACCAGAACGAAAATTCACAAGGGGGAGATTTCATGCCAGGTCTTGATTTATAAAAGTTCTTCTAGGCAGTGGAGGAGAGAATATTCTGGCTCTCTCTAGAGAAAAGCCATCTACAACCTACCGAAGGGATAGAATTCTTCAAGTTTGGCCATAGCCAAGCAAAATAGAGCAGCAAGTTCTATTTTAAAATTAAAGTCTACATGTATCTATTCTATTGCGAATTTCTTGCATCTGGTCTTTTACGACTGTGAAGTTAACAGAAGGTTAAAACTGTCATGTCTAATTCATTCATAATTTTGTTCAACAAGTTGAGTCAGGATAGAGAGAATGGTGGTGAGCATAATGTTTTACAATTCTTCACAATCAGACTTTTAACCCAAGTCCCTGGATATATAATTAACAGCTCAGACAAGTTCTGCTGCTGGTGTTTTAGAAGGTTTTCCTCAAAGAGCTCTGAGAATCGGTCAGGGTGACGTTTGTGTTTACCGCCTTGTGATTATAAGAACCACTGTGTCCTCAAACGATGGCAACAGCTTCATAATGTCAATGTCAAAGCTGATAAGCACTCTTTAAACTGTGAATTGCTGGGAGAATGAGCAATACTTCAAATACCAGTTGGTGAACTTTAACCTTGATATTAATTGCATGTGAAAACAAAAACCCTCGATTTTCAGGAAACTGGCTTGAAAAATCACATAGTAGTAGATTCCCATCAATTCCTTTCCCTGCTGGGAGGGATCACAGTGCTGCCCCTGACCAATGACTCCACCTCTGCACAAAAAAGGGGTAACTCGCATAACAAAGGGGCGTTTTAGACAGGAAGGTCTTTACAAGGAGCATGGCTCTGATAGCAAGTGAGATGTGTTCAGTCTTGTGTGTTAATATGATATTAAGAAAAAGATTTTCTAAGAAAGGCACAGGATAGTCCCAGAACCTGAAAACCAGAAGACTGGAGTGACATTGAGGGAAGGTGTGAGACCAAGCCAGTTCCTGGGAAAATTTCACTAGTTTACAACAAACTTTAAAAAGAAAAAAAAAAAGGTTGTGAAATATTCTCACTGGTGTTCAGGTTTGGAGTTCAGTTTTGAACAAATTAATTTGAATTTCTGTGGGACTTCAGGTCAAGCTGTCTCATAGGTAGTTATATATGCCGCTGTGGCATTCAGAGTTTTTAGAAAATTGAGCAGGGTATGCCAGTGAGAGGTGGCAAAACAAGAAACTAAAATAAGATAAAATAAAATAAATAAAATAAAATATAAAATGGTGGAAGCACTGAGGGCTAGGATGGAATGAAGAAATCATTTCAAGCTTCAATCCTCTGCCTAAGACTGTGGGCACCTTCCTAGCACCACAGGAATCCTAACATAAGCTCTACCCGCCCCAAACAAAGGGACATGTGATGCTATCCCTTGCTTAGAAAGGGGAACCTGACTTTCTTGTTCCTTCTTATCGACCATATGCTCATTTGACTCTCATGTCAGTGCCAAGGGTCCGCTGTTACCTCTTCAGTCTGCAGCGAAGGAAGCAAGCTCAGCGCCGTTCAATGCCCTCAACAAGGTTGTGCAGCTGACCAGTGGCAAGTCTGAGGGGTGATTGCGTTTCTTTGATGCCAGGGCCCACATTTCTCCCATGATGCCATCTTGGTTGGGAGTGGGACCCAGGGGATGAACTGTGGAGTTCAGGAACCATAGCAAATGAAATAAGTCACTGAGGTCAAAGAAGGGATTCCATTATTACACAAATCATAACCAGTTTACCGGAAATTTCTCCCTTTGCAAAAAGATAGATGTGACGCATTTTTACTAAATCTTCAGTGTCAAGATGGCATGTATATCTTTTAGCTGAACCAGGAAATAAGTAAATGCTTTGCGTAACACTCACTGCTCACTGATGAGAAAAGAGGCTGGAGGACTGCCATTTTAATTGAAGAAAATAAAATCTTACTTTGCACTAAATCTTGGAAGGCCTTAACTCTGGCACCAGTAATATCAGACCCAAGGTTGGCTTCCTGGTGGCGTAAAATCTCAGTGTCATGCAGGAGAAGACAGATTTTATTTATGAAGAACTCAGAGTCCTCACTTCTTTGGAAGTTAAACCTTAGGATGTGGAGAAATCGCTGGGGGATTACTCTTTTGAACTTCACCAATTAAAGTAGGCACAATTTCGAGAATATGATTTTTTATTTCCAAAAGGGAATATTTATTACTTTGCACAGATAATAAGAAAGGAATCATCCTGAAATAAAGGGACATTTTATTTCTAGTTTTAAAATACTTTCAGTTATTTAAAAAGTTTCCCATTATTTATCTCATCTTCCTTCCCTCTCATCTTTTTTGGTAGGGACTCTAGTTTTCCCTCATTGACAGACTTGGTCTTTGAATTACATTAAATGTACTATAAGGACAGATCTTAGCTCCATGATACCAATTTAATTATTATTTTCCTTTCTGTAAGGGCCAATTCATTTAGTCTCACTTTTTTTCACTAACAAACATGGAAAAAAAGCAGGGAATAAATTCACTTGTCCTCAATTTTTTTCCTATTTTCTTAAGTTTCTTTGCCTTAGATGAGAAGGGAGAAGCAGAGGAATAGGGAGAAGCAGACTCCCCACTGGGCAGGGATCCCAATGAGGGGCTCGATCCCAGGACCCCAGGATCATGACCCGAGCCGAAGGCAGACACTTAACCGACTGAGCCACCCAGGCTCCTCTACTTTACTTTAAAAACCCAGATGTATCTGTCCCATAATACCTTCACCACAGTCCTATGATGGTTGTAGCAGGTGGGGGCAACCTATACCCAGTTGTTGCTCCTCCAGCAGCCCCCCTGTGGTGCCCTCAGGTCTTCTCCCTTCAAAGAGTGTGTGCTTCCTGCATCCAATCCCCTCCAGAGTCTTTGGTGACAACCCCTGCAAAACTTAGGGCTTTGCCTTCCTCAGGTGGACACACCCAACAGAACTCTGCCTACCCACTCCCCATGCAGGGTTTAGGTTCAAGAGTTCGTGGTTTTATATTTGATATCCACACATGTGGTCCTTTCCCTTAGCCCAAGAAATAAAGACTTGTCAAAATGGAAAAAAGAACTGTAATCACTTCTTTTTCTCCAGAATGATACTGAAAATTCTCTCACACATTGCTGCAACCAGTCAGAGAACATGTATCTTCTCACTCAGCGCTTTGTTACAAAATCCTCCATCAGGCACTGGATTTTTATTCTAAATGGTAGCAACTACATTTTGGGGGGGAAAGAAACTGTGACTTTCTTTGTTTCCTGTTCCTCTCAAGTAAATTCTCTCTAAATTCCCATACTTTTTATTTTCATTTATCTATTTTTTTAAATTTTTTTAAACTAAGGCCTCCCTGTTTTCGCTTCATTTTGGATCCTTCATCATTTGTTCTGCCTGTAGACAAAGAGGAAGGCGCCAAGCTTCTGAAGTGGAGCCTGGCCAGGATAGCCTGTAAGATCATTTCTAACTGCTGGAGTCCAAGAACCTCAGCTATGTTTGGTGAATATGGTAGGCAAGACCGGTGGTCCCCCAAAGGTATCCACATCCTCACCCCTGGAACCTGTGATTTTGTCACTTTATATGGCAAAGGGATTTTGCAGACATGATTAAGTTAAGGGCCATGAGGTGGGGAGATTATTCTGGATTATCTGGGTGAACGCAATATGATCATATTTTCTCGTAAGAGGGAGGCAGGAGAGTTGGAGTCGGAGGAGACGTGAGAACAGAACAGAGCCAGAGCTGAGCATGGCTGCTTCTAGAAGCTGCAAAAGGGGAAGGATCCTCCCCCCAGAGCATCCAAAGGATGCTACTGACACCTCCATTTCAGCCCAAGGAGACCCATTTTGGACTTCTGACTCCAGAAATATAAGATTGTAGATTTGTGTTATGTTTTGCCACCAAGTTACAGCAGCCATAGGAACTGAATGCAGCATCTTTCATTTCTTCACTTATCCCCTAAATTCTTTTCATGCTATTATCATTTGCTCTTTCATGTCTGATATTTGTTAATGTTCTTTCTTCCCTGTGTTTTCTGCCTACACGTCAGTGAAAATCTCTAACTTCTGTGCTCAGACGTCATCCCCTAAATAGCCTTGCATGGCCTCCTCTCTTAAGGGACCTTCCTTGGGTCTTTGTCCCCACACCCTCTCCTGCTAGCAATACACACTCTGGAGGCAGCCGCCTGATCTTACACGGGGCTCAGCATCACCTTTGCCTCCTTATTTCAAACACAATTTCTTCTCTCTAGGTCTCCCTTTCCAGACATGTTCTGTCCTATTGAAGTTAAATCAATCATTTTCTTTCCATGTGGATCTAACAGAAGCATATCCCTTACCTTATATCCCATTTTTCATATTAATGCCATTAATGGATCTTGTCTCTCCTTTGCTTTCTTAAAAATTGATCACTTTGGTATTTGTTTTCTTAGTTTTAGGGTGTGTGTGTGTGTGTGTGTGTGTGTGTAATGTAAACCTGTTATCTTTTCTTCTAAAATTAAATCTTTATCTGAATAATTCCAAGTAAGAAACACTCCATCTTCTATGTCTGAACACATTCTCTGCTACCCAAATCTATTTCTCCTGAAGGAGCTCTACCTCAGCTGATCCACTTTTTACCCTTACAGAAATATTAACTGATTCTATCTTCTCTGTTCTTCTTCCAATCAGCCATGGCTTTCATTTAAAATGTTAAGGCATGCACTTATTCTCAGATCATACTTCCAAAAACTTACTTTTCTCCAAGATTCTAATTCCCATGAGATTGAGTATCTGTCCTCCGTTTAGAAAATTTGATCTCCCATAAGAGGGCCAGGGTCTCCCCCTCAAATTCCCTTGTAGTATGAACATAAGTTGAGAACTTTTTTAGGAAAGAAAATGGGCAACAAATTTCAAGGCCCTTAAAATCACAAATCTTCCTTTGACATAAGGATCTATGGAATAAATTTCATAAAATTAAAATTTTATAGAAATTCATGACATAAATTTACTTACTTATGAAATAACTGCAGACACATGCAAATATTTACCCAAACATAATTATGATGGAATCATTTATAGAAAAATGTAGGAGTCCATAGTCTCTCATGGTCCGTCTCCCCCTTCGATTCCCCCCCTTCATTTTCCCTTCCTTCTCCTAATGTCCTCCATGCTGTTCCTTATGTTCCACAAATAAGTGAAACCATCTAATAATTGACTTTCTCTGCTTGACTTATTTCACTTAGCGTAATCTCCTCCAGTCCCATCCGTGTTGATGCAAAAGTTGGGTATTCATCCTTTCTAAAAAAAAAGAAAAGAAAAGAAAAAGGAAATCTGTGGTTTTGACAACTAGTCATCCTGAAATGCTTATAAAATGAGAGTAGGTATAAAAATAAAAAGAACTGTATCTAGAAAAAAAGAAAGAAAAATGTAGGGAACAAAATAGCTACTCAATAATAAGTGTAACCTATAAAATTGAGCATTATAAGTAAGCTTTGAAAAAATAAATTTCTAAAGATTATTTAATGACATAAGAAAGTTCCTATAATACAAATTTAAAACAAAACAAAACAAAGAAGGTACAAGGTTCATATATAATATGGATTCAACTGCAAACACACAAACACATAGAAGACACTGTAAGGAAATATTCTAATACATTAACAGTATTTTTCTCCGCATGAAGATGCTATGGGTGTTTTATTTTATTCTTCATGTTGTCTATATTTTTCAGTTTCTTCAGAATAAACATCTATAACATTAGAATCAGAAAAAAAACCAAATCAACAGTTCTTTAAAAGATGGACAGTAAAGCTAGCAGTTAAGAGTGCAAACTGGAATGAGATTGCTTGGGGTCATCATCCTGACTGTAAGTGACATAGATAAGAACAGTGCTTAGAACAGTACTTACTCCATAGCTGGTCCTAGATGAGAGATGGTCCTCTCTGCAGGCTATGGTAGACAGCCACTAGATTGTCCAGCCAGCTCTTCTGCATACATAGGTGACAGTTATAGGACCTACAGGGACCTCATGTCCAAAGCTGACCAGTCCAGGTGGCAGCAAACATCTGAGCCAAGCGGGCCAATTGGCATTTTTCCCTAGGAATCATGGAAAGGGACCTGAGAAAAAAGTCAGTCAATCTGGAGTCACTGGCCTGTAATACATAAGAGTAGGAAACATTAGATTTTTTTCCCTATTAGCTGTGAATTCACCCCCTGCCTCAATCATGTGATCCAGGTAAGTCATATGTACCCAGTCTGCTTATAAAAGGTCTTAAAGTCTGGAAACATAGATGCCATTATTTTGGTGCAATGTAATATAAATAAACCATTTATTTTCTATTATAAAAGATACATACCATAAAAGCATATATATTACATAAGTATGCGTGAGTTCATGTTTCTACCCTTGGTAACCAATCTGTAGAATGAACTAGAGAAAAGCAGAGACAAGGGACTCACAATAGCATTTGAGTCCCCAGATCCATGTGGTCTAGATGCTCAGCTATCCTTCTTGCCCTAGTGTTACCCTATCCTTCTTGTAAGCTGATCAAGGATTTTGTAACCATAGGAATTCTAAGTAGTGTAAACCTTTCTAAAACCACTGCTTTTAGCATCCATCAGTGGTTCTTGCCTACAGCATTTATTATTGCAATGTTCTAATGGTAATTATTGATTTCCTTCATTCCTATGACATGTATTAACTGGAATTGTTCTTTAATGAAGAGTTGTCTTTCTTCTCTAATTATTCAGTAATTTCTGTAATGTGGACTTATGGATATTTATTTTATTCATTGGATGATAATCCAATGATCTCAGTTTTATTTTTATTTTGTTGTCAAATTTTTCCAGTTTTGCCCACTAGGAGATCAGCTCCTCTGTCCTCTTAACATATTTTCTTCTTCCTTCCTTCCTTCCTTCCTTGCTTTACTTCTTCCTTCCTCTCTTTCTCTATCACTTTCTTTCTTTTTAACAATTCCTTACTTTCTGACACTGAGCTCTAGTCTCTTCTATTGTCCCTGCCCCTGCCTTAGAATCAACCACTTCTCATGATGTAATGTATGGTGCTTAACATAACAAAAAAAAAAAAAAAAAAAGAATCAACCACTTCTCTAAGGGGTCCTGGCTTATTTGATTAGAGAATGGCATTTAGAAACCAAGATCTGGGCATTAGGTGTGTTTGTTGCTTTTGGGGTGTCATTGTTCCAGGCCCTTTCAGCAGTCAGAGCTAGGAAATATATGCATGCACACTAATCCAGGTTACACAGCTTTCTTTTTAATAATAATTTAAAATAAAATAATTTAATTTAGCATGTTGTTTATTTTTAATCTCTTAGCATATATATTAAAAACTGTATGAGTTCAGACTGATGCATCCTGATATCATAAGGTTTATTCTAGCCTTTAATTTGCTTGTTTGTGTTGATCCGTTATTAACAAGCAACAGGAGTCCAATGGAGACTTAGGACCCAGAACCTCAGTGAAGTCCAAGGAGGTCAGCTTACAAAACATGGTGATATCAAGTGTGGTGCTGGGGAATCAGACGTAGCGTGGGTAAAACCACATAAGACCAATTTTGTCCCAGAAAACCCATGCGACTTCTTCGAAAGCCTAGAAAACCAAGGATTGTTCTTTCTTATATCAGGGGAAGGTAAATCAAGACACTCATACTCAAACAGTGAAAACTGAATGGAATCATTCAACATCACAATTCATTGCATGAGTGCAAAACCATTTATTGTCTTGTTCTGAATTTGCTGGAATATAGTAAAGCATAGGAAAAGTATCTATGGAAATAAAAATTGTCATTTAAAATTTCTTTTGCTATGGGTTTCGTTCTTTTACCTTGAAGACTTATCAAAGCTATCCACTTGAGGGTGGTGGTGGGAAAATGTTGTGAAGTAAGGATGACAAATAAGTAGTTAGGAGAATTGCAGGGTCTGAATTTCAGGCTTGGTGTTTCCTTGGCTCACAGTGAGAAACTGAAGTGTGTTTTCTCAGCTTTGCTAATGTGAGGGCTCCGACGAGTGACGAATGTCACCCTCATCTCAGAGGGCCTCTGTCGGCCCAGGTATGTCCAGACTCTAACCTTGGTTAGACCAGAGTTAGAGTCCCTACAGCCTGGTCTTCTAAAAATAGAACACTCGATACACACAAAAAGTAAGGAAAAGAAATCACGGCTGCCCATTCTGGCCCAGACCTTAGATCACTTATGTGGCTTTTTGCTTTAACATTTTAGGAAGAGTCAGGTGTTAAATTTTAACAGGCAGTTTCTAGGGAATTGCTTTCCTGGCAGCAGAGGAACCGGCACAGAGGGAAGCTCCCAGAACTGCCTGGGGTAGACTTTAGGGCCTATGGGATAGACTGCCCCCTCTTTATCACACTAGGTGTTGGCTGTCTCCAAAAATAATTGTTCTTGTGACATTTTTGCCAACCACAGGGTTAGAAAAAGCCCTTCCACTGTGTTTATCCTTCATTCAGGCTTCTATAGTTTTTATAATTTGGGGATGCTCATGGCTTAAAAACATTAATACCCATTAATTCCACTTTTAGAAATTTATCCTAGGTGTATATATTAAGAAATGCACACACAAATATGCAGATTGTTATGTTCATTACATCTTTGTGTATATTATCACAAAATGTTAACAAACTAAATGTGGGTAAGTAAGTGATGGTCATTCATCAATAAAATGGAATATAATGCAATTATTTT
This sequence comes from Eumetopias jubatus, assembly GCF_037043125.1. NCBI lineage: Eukaryota > Metazoa > Chordata > Mammalia > Carnivora > Otariidae > Eumetopias > Eumetopias jubatus. Next base: position 85,433,992 of record NW_028274815.1, on the reverse strand, counting down.
AAAATGTTTTCAGGGGCGCCTAGGTAGCTCAGATGGTTTGGCATCTGCCTTCGGCTCAGGTCATGATCCCGGGGTCCTGGGATCAAGTCCTGTATCGGGGTCCCTGCTGGGCGGGGAACCTGCTTCTCCTTCTCCCTCTGCCTGCCGCTCCCCTTGCTTGTACTCTCTCTCTCTCTCACTAATAAAAAATAAAACATCTTTAAAAAAATGTTTTCAAAGTCCATTTGATGATATTTTCATCACTCCAGTAAGATCTCTTTTACCTCTGTGACAAAGAGACCTTACGGGAGTCATGGAAATGTTCTAAAACTGATTTATGGTGACCGTTGCACAACTTGGTAAATTTACTAAAAATCATTGAATAGTACACTTGAAATGGGTGAATTATATGATGTGTAAAATGTGTCTCAATAAAGTGAAAAAAAATTGCCAATTCTCAGGAACCTGGAGCATCCCACTGTCATCCATTGGTCAGAGCGTGGCATTATGGAGATGATGAATAAACAGAGGGTAGATCTGAGTTCCCTTGGCAGCTGTCAAAATGGGTCCCTCAGCCCTTTGTATGATCATTCTTCAAGTTCCTCAGGAGAATATGTATCCTTGAAGTAGTTATCCTTAGTACCTGGAATGATTCCCATATTAGCATATTGGCTCCTGGACCCGTTGAGCCTGTTATGGTAATGAAACCACATTCTGCACCTGCCAATGGGAAGCAGCAGATGCTTTCAGTGATCTGGGGAAACAGCTATGCCAGAGGGTGGGAGACAAATGCCACCAACATACCCAGTGTGGCCCGGGTCAAGCACTAGAGTCTCAGGTTCTGGGCATGCTGGGATGTGCCTCCCATGTGAAGGGCAAGAACTGCCAAACCTTGCCTCCCTACCACCATGAAGCAGACACACCAGAACTTTGAAAGCAACATATTCCATAATTTTTGAGTGGCCCGCTCTGATTCATTTACTGTCCTCCCAAATTACTTCCGTTTTTGAGAGGTGCCCAGAGGAAAAGACAAGTTTTCAAGTGATCAGCTGCAGTACAAGCAGCTGGGTCAATCAACATCTGCAAACTGAGGGCAAAGCATCTTCAGCAGATTGGGCGGCTGTGTGAAGCCCAAGGCGAGTGGGAATTCCAGTGGAGAATGAGAGGCTTGGAGTCCTTGGCACTAGTAATTACTTTCCTTCTGAGGAACAGTTCTTGGTTTATTATGAGGCCCTGTGGAAATGGAGTGCCTGATTGTCATCATCAGGTGCACTAAACACTTGGCTGCCAAACCAATTCCCGTGCTCAAACTCTTACTCCTGTATCTGTACCATTACCAAGACTGAAAAGCTACATTGTCAAATTCCCAGCCACTTTTACCACTGGAGGTGGGGGTGTGGGTGGCCTCTGGCACTGTTCTAGCTGATGAGACCAAAGCAGAAATCTCTGGAGGCATTTTGTGAAGATTGTCTTCTCCCGATACAAGGGGATGCTGAACTGGCACTCCCCCTTCTCTACTTCTTCCTGCCTGGAATGTGGGTGTCTCAGTGAAGACCTTCTGCACTTCATTCTGGATGAATTGAAGTTTCCTTCTGTTCTGGTTTCCTTCTGAAACCAGAAGGAAAAAGCCAAAAAAACTGCAGAAGCACTGGTCTTAACTCATAGTCACCAAACTAAGCCAGGGTCTGCCTCCCCCTGAACTTCTTTCTCCACAGACAAAGTCCTATGGGCTTAAGTCTCCATCTGTTGGACTCTGTTATTTGCATTCTGAGACATTCCTGACTGATACACTAGGGAGCTATGTGGCCTGAGCTTTCTATGATTACCTGAGAATATCTGATGCACCTCATGTAAGTTTTACACCTCATCATCTAGCAAACCTGGACGACCCACTTCCAGAGTGCCTGGTCCTACCATCTTGTTACCTGTTCTTTAACCTTGACTTTCATCTCCAGAGGGAATTTTCTGATGAACAACTGATTAGAAGGAAATAGATGGCTCTGGATGGAATCATGGCACCAGCCAAGCACTGCAGCACCATTCAATGGTGGCTCTCAACAGCAGTGGAGGAGGGACATCCCCTCAGGGAAGAGAACTTTAGGCTGCATACTTCCTGAATGAGAAGTGGCCAGTGATAGGGATGGACTGGTTCATCACTGATTAGTGCATTGGCCAAATAGCCAAGGATTTAGAAGAAGCACAGTAGAACTAGAGACAGAAAGCTTGGAAAAGAGAATGTGGATTGTCTTTACAGAAAAGTTCAAGAGTGTCAGAATACCCATACTCTATGTGGTTTTGCTCACCACTGGATGAGATGTCTTACTCAATGGCTTTTGGTCAGTATCCTTCTCTAGCCACCCCATCACTTGCTCAATGAGACCCTAGCAAGTGACTGAAGTGGCAGGAAGGGAGGTTATGCACAGATTCAAAGACAGTTTCACCAGGCAAAGTACCCAAGTAGCTGGCATTATTAACCAAACTGAGATTCTAATAGTTATCACACCTTGGGGAACAGCCAGCTTCCCAGTGGCAAACTGACTACTCAGAACACCTTCCATCATGGAACACAGCCATTTCCCTGCACTGGAATTATTACTTATTTTGTGTTTCAGTTTGCTTTCATGATTCTTTTAGCATCACCATCCTTGGACTTTATAAATATCTTACACATTGTCATGTTGATTCATCTTATATTGGTTCTGACAAATAAATTAATTTTATAAATAAAAGACAGTAAAGCAACGCATTGATGTTTGTGTGACTCATTGGTCTTTTCAGGTGTATTATCATCCAGATATAGATACTATATAGATTGGTAAAATACGTATTAAAGACTAGTTTTGACCCCAGGTGGGAGAAAATACTTCGCAAGTCTGCGATGCTACCCCGTGAGTACAATACTTGCTCTCTAAACCAGTTTTTAGTATGTGCTGCTTTCTCGCCATTGGCCAAAATACATAGATTTCAGGTAAGAATAAGGGTGGCACATCTCATGATTAGACCTAATGTCTGAAGGGTGGCAGAAAAGGCCACTCAAAAATGCCACTTTGGCATAAGGATTATTTTAAGCTAAAGGCACTTGAAAAACAGCAGGTGCAAGAATGTTCAGATCGGTTTCCTTCCTGAAAGCAGGAGATGCGCTCCCGTGTGAATGATGTTCTCCCTATGCCAGGAGGAAAGAAACATCCTCATCACTAGATGGGGAGTCCAGGCCCAGAGAAATCTATTCAAACACACTTTGTTAAAATATCTCTTATCTTCCTTTAGGCTCCCCATATATTTTGTTACTTTTCCACAGTTGCTTCTCTTTGTTCAATACAGTATAGAGACGCTTAGGCCCGGCACCCCTTTGGGGCTTCGTTTTCCTATGGAAGCTCCCATGGACGTATAAAAATCGGTGTGCTTTTCTCCTGTTAATCTGCCTTATGTCAATTTAATTTTCAAGCCCAGCTGGAGACCCTAAGAAGGTAGAGGTAAGGTTTTTTTCTCCCCTAAAGTCCCAGTGAAATATTTGTGTTTCTGGTCACTGCAATGTCGTGCTCCTCTCGCTTACTAAGAGAGCAGTGCTTCTGGCAGGGAACACAGCAAAGTCTCTGAGTTCAGGGCCACTTGTGTATCTCATGCCATTTGGCAGAAACGGGAAAGACAGCAGGGGAGGAGGAGTTGTAGTGCTGGCGGGGGGAAATATGGGGATGCTGTTACATGATGGGAAGAAGAAGGGGGTTGAATGGAACCCAGATGATCCCCCAGGTCCTCATGCTACCATACCTTATGCTCCACCTGCATGCAGGCCAGTTCACCAAGGGTGGAGGATCCTCGGTGATGAAAATTAATTTATCTCAATGAGTGAACAATAGCTGAGGTACTGGCTGAAGACAGAGGGAACGTGGAATGGGTTGTAGAGAATGTAATCTCTCCTTATCTTTCCTTCCCTGCTGGGTCATGCTTATGTTCATACTTTTTTTAAATGATCTCCTTTTCCTTTCCTATCCTTTTCCCCCACATTGTAAATAAGGTGTCCTGGTGACATTAATGTTGAAACTAAGACCTTAAGTTGTAAAATATTCAGAAGATATTGCAGTGGACATAGAAGACTGTCTATCGCCCAAGAAACTTGGAGGTGGTTGAAGTAAATGATGATAATTTAGATTGTATCCCATTGGGAAGTGTCGTATTTTAGTTACATAAGGAATGACTATATTATTTTAGACAGAACAACTTACTTCACAAGTGTAAAGAGAGAAGAAAGGTATATATGGTTGTTGAACAGTCAAAGGTATGGGCTGTGGTAAATATTTCACATTTTTGTGTGTGTGTGAAGGGAGTGCTACCTTGATTCAAAGATTCTTCCATTGTTGAAAGAATGCTTCATAATGAGTCTTTGTGGAAGACAGAGCCTTCCCTCCTGTCTCCTTCCAGACAGAAGCTGGAAATACCAGAAGCTTCTTCTTATCACTGGCTGCCTGCAAGCTGGAGCATGGGCACATGGCCTATGCTTGACCAATTGCCCATTCTCACCCCAGACTCTGAACCTGCATTTGTGGCACAAGGTCTCTGAGATCATTAAGTTATGAGCCCCAACAGCATCCTAGCCAGACTGTCCTTGGAAGTGAGCTTGGTTCTTTCTGGTTGCCCAGCCTCTGCTTCTCTAAAGACTGATTCTTCAACCTTCTTGTCATTGCTTTAAGCCACTCACCATCCTTCCTCTTCTCCTTACCTTACCTAACCTGGTTTTCCATCACTTGCACCCAAGAATCCCTGCTAATATACCATGAAACTTGTCTTTATACAGAGCATGCCTCAAAAATGTTATACAGAGCATGCCTCAAAAATGACACACTTTTTCTAGCAACAATTATTTTTAACAACTATTTGAAATAGTTTCATAACATCGTTTGGCCTTATGATTAAATGAATATTTGATTTTTTTTTCTCAAACACAACCAAATGAGTCCTGACTTAAGAATATTAGAAAATTATGGGGCACTTGGTTGGCTCAGTCAGTTAAACATCCTCATCGTGATTTCAGCTCAGGTCATGATTTCAGGGTTGGGAGATCAAGCCCTGTGTTGGGCTCCATGCTGGGCATGGAACCTGCTTAAGATTATCTCTCCCTCTCTCTTATTCTCTTTCTCTCTCCCTCCCTAAATAAAAAACAAAGTTAGAAAATTGGCAAAAAAAAGAGTTTTTTTTCACAATCTGTGTGCTATGCATGTAATACTACAAACATTTATTAATCATTGCATAGATCCAAGAGCAGAAGTGTTGAATAGAACACAGCGGCTATTTTTCAAGAGTCCACACTTCAGAATAGTTAAAGTACTATGTGTACATGCAAGGTTTAAGGACAGTTCAGAAGAAAAAGTTATCAACACCACACTGGGACCGCAGGGAACCTCTGCAGAAAGATGAAAAGCATGCTGAACTGTATCTGGAAAAATAAATAAAGGCATTTCTTCAAACCGAGGGGACAGCATAAGCACAGGATTAAGGATATTTCCCATACTGCATCAGGGAGCTAGAAAATGTTTGAAGCAGCTGGAGCACAGGTTAGGAGAAAGGCAATAAAGGAAAATAAAACCAGAGTATTGGGCAAAATCTAATTCATGGATAGCACTACATATTATGTGAATCATTAACATTTTTCCTAAAGGTAAAAGGACTGTACTGGTGTGCTAGGGCTGACATAGCAAAGTCCTACAAACTGGTTGGCTTAAACAACAGAAATTTATTTCCTCACAGTTCTGGAAGCTGGAAGTCCAAGATCAGGGTGTCAGCAGGTTTGGTTCCTCTTGAGGTCTCTATCCTTGGCTTGTAGATGGCCTCCTTCCTGCTGTGTCCTCACGTGGTCTTCCTTCCATGCATGTCTGTGTCCTCATCTTTTATAAAAACACCAGTCATACTGGCTTAGAGCTCACCCCAATGGTCTCACCTTACCTTGCTGCCTCATTAAAGGTCCTACCCCAACCAAATACAGTCACATTCTGAAATACTGGGGAAGAGGTCTTCAACATATGAATTAAGGGGGCAGGGGTGAAAATGGTGTAGACTGCATCATTGAAAGAAGGGAGAAGTGAAGGAAGGGAGGGAGAATATATACTGAAAACTAATTTTAAAATGTTTTAAACAGTCTCAGTGATGCTGTATTTTGTGATCAGTAAATTCTTGCTGAATTTCTCTTAATTTTCACTTCTATGCATATATAAAATCTAGAATTATCAAAGAGCTCCTTGAGGTCTATAAATTCTAATAATTTACATTCCTCAGAGTACATACCATAGTATTCTGAGAGTTGTATATTGTTCATATATATCTTGATTACTAAAATAAGGCTTATTGACTTAAATTGCATAGCTATTAAAATCATTTAAAATATTATGTGAATATATAGCAAATTACACTTGTGATGGCATGACAAGATTTATTTCAAAACATTTTGAAAACTATAAATAGTTACATCAAAAGAAAATATAGCACCAGTCTGTTTGACTCACAGTGGCCCTCCAATGACATCAAACTATAATTATAGCCCAGCAACTCAAAAGATGCTTTTTTGAAATTTTCATATGGAAAGAAGAAACTTGAGAAATCATTTACAAAGACATCACAATTTAACCAAATGTCATAATTTAAACTGAGCAGAGATAATAAAACTGATTCTGAAGCTCAAGAGAAAATAAAAGGAAATCTGTGTTTGGGAGGAACCAACACACACACACACACACACACACACACACACACACATTTGTACACAAACACACATGTATGTATAGTTTATCTTATACCATTTCTTATTTTACAACATTCCAGAAATTTCAGCTGTCAATCTACCCTAAAATTTTGCAGCAAATTTTATGTTTTCAATACTAACTTTAATAAAGTTTCTAAATGCCCATTTAAATTAATTTCTCACTTGTAAAATTTTTTCTAATGAGCATTTTTAAAACATATATACTTTATGAGACAATATTTTATGCTTCTTTTGTAATGTTTTGAGAGTTGATTTTCCCCTATAACTTATGTCGGCAGTAATATTATGAAGCTTATTACATGTGCTTGACATATTGACAGTGTTATTGAACACTGGCTGACAGATGATTTGTCATCAGTGTGGTCCTGTATTTATAAAGATTATTTATTTATTTATTTATTTATTTATTTATTTATTTATTTATGTGAGAGAGAGAATGAGACAGAGAGAGAGCATGAGAGGGGAGAGGGTCAGAGGGAGAAGCACACTCCCTGCTGAGCAGGGAGCCCGATGTGGGACTTGATCCCGGACTCCAGGATCATGACCTGAGCCGAAGGCAGTCGCTTAACCAACTGAGCCACCCAGGCGCCCCTGGTCCTGTATTTATAGAAATATGAAATTAAAAACTCAACGCATTCAATAATTCACACCTTGAAAAAATGAGTTCCAGAGGCAAAATTCCAAGTCTTCTGTAAGGGTACCTAGGCATTGGGGAGTCCCAGTCCCCTCAGAGAAATGAAGGAAACTATGTTCTTGTCCTCATTCCTCTTGTCTTAAACCATTTCCTTTCAAAGACTTTCTTTTTATTTTTCTTTGTAAGTTTTAATTTAAATTCCAGTATAGTTATCATACAGTGTAATAGTAGTTGCAGCGGTATAATATAGTGGTTCAACGCTTTCATACATCACCCAGTGCTCATCATGACAACTGCACTCCTTAATCCCCATCACTTATTTTCTCCATCCCCTCATCAACGTCCCCTCTGATAACCATCTGTTTGTTTTCTATAGTTAAGAGACAGTTTCTCACTTTGCCGCTCTGTTTCTTTTCTTTTTTTTAATTTGCTCATTTGTTTTGTTTCTTAAAGTCCACATATGAGTGAAATTATATAGGATTGGTCTTCCTCTGACTAACTTATTTTGCTTAGAAAAGTACTTTCTAGCTCTGTCTATGTTGTTGTAAATGGCAAGATTTCATTCTTTTTTTGTGGCTGAGTAATCATTCCTCAGTGGAGGATTTCTTGACACATAACTACTAAAGCAAGAAATGGGGAATGTGGCAAATTCTCTGCTTGCTGTCAAAGCTTCCATCCAAAAGTGGCACACTTCATATTTGATTGTACAAAGCAAGTTACCTGGCAATACTTAACTTTTAGGAGGAAGAAAAGTTTAATCCTTCCATGTTCCTTAAGGGGGAAAATGGAAAATTATTATAAACATGACCTTAGATTTGCCAATGAATTCTTGGCATGAGCAACAAAAGAAAAAGTAGCTAAATCTGACTGTATCAAAATTCAAAACTTTTGTACATCAAAGGACATTATCAAGGAAGTAAAAAAAGGCAGCAAACTTTACAATGAGAGAAAATATTTGCAAATATCTGATAAGGGTCTTGTGTTCAAAATAGATAAAGAATATGTGCAATTCAGCAACAAAAAAGACAAACAGCCCTATTAGAAAACAGTGAAAGAATTTGAATAGATATCTCTCCAAAGATATGCAAATGCCCGACAAGCTCATGAAAAGATGCTCATATCATTAGCCATTAAGAAAACGCAAATCAAAATCACAATGAAATACCACTTTACTGAGTACTAGGATAACTATAATAGAAAGAGAAAAGAAAGAAAAGGGAAGAAAGAAAGAAAGAAAGAAAGAAGAAAGAAAGAAAGAAAGAAAGAAAGAAAGAAAGAAAGAAAGAAAGAAAGAAAGAAAGAAAGAAAGAAAGAAAGAAAGAAAGAAAAAGAAAGAAAGAAAGAAAAGAAAAGAAAGAAAGATATGGAGGGAGGGAGGAGAAAGGAAGGAAAGAAGAAGGGAGTAAAAAATGTGAGGGACGGGTCGGGGGAGGGATGGAGGAAATAACAAATATGGGTAAGGATATGGAGAAACTGAACTGGAGCCCTCATGCATTGCTGGCGGGAATATAAAACGGTGCAGCTACAGTGAAACAGCCTGGCAATTCTCCAAAAACTTAGTCATAGAATTACCCAGGAAATCCACTCCTAGGTATATACCCCACAAAAATGAAAAAAAAAAAATATGCAATACTTGTACACAAATGTTCACAGCAGCTCTCTTCACAGTAGCTAAAAGATGAAAACCCCAAATGGATTAACAGATGAATGGACAAACAAAATGTGTTCCAACTGCTTAATGGGGTTTTCCTTTGGGGTGGTGAAAACGTTTGGGAACCTGACATAGGTGATGCTTTCACGATATTGTGAAATGTACTAAATGCCACAGAATTATACATTTTCAGTGGTTCATTTTATGTGAATTTCACCTCAATTTTTAACAAACTAAAAAAGGATTGAAAATTAGTTAGAAGCTATGCAAGAATATCCCCTAATTTTATCCCTCTCAACCACTGGAACTGTGGTAAAAGTTTTTGAGTTGCAAGGTGAATTGACAGCGAGAAGTTTTGAGTGGCCCAAGGGAGGGTGTCATGCAGGAATCTGTCATTTGTCCTGTATGTGCTTAAAAGGATGAAACCGTCATCCAACGACTGTAGAACCTTAAAAGGACCTTCCAGATCCAATATCCTAGACTCTGATGATATGTGATGATGATGGTCTTTTCTCTGGGATGAGGATTAATTATCTGATTTGCTTACATAATCAAGAAATTCCTCACTTGTAAAGCTTATATTAAAGGGGCAATATTATTAAAATCTCTATGTCTCCACATGCTCATAGCAAAAGACCAATGTGTCATTGTAGATTCTGAAAAATTCCTTATTTGAGCCTCAAGTTTTAGGGTTTTGCCTCTTAAACCCTGTATTTCTTACCAACAATATTTAATACCTCATACACAAAATGGGCTGACCATAAAATCAATCATTCAATGACACTAATCCAGCATTTAGACCTGAGTAAAAGTGATGTCCCTCATTGTTTAGATACATGTTAAATTTCCTGTTGAGTCCCCAGAATGAAGGGATGATGAAACCAGAGTGTCCATGGAAGGAAGCATTTAATCATATTCCAGGAGCTGCTGCCAAGGGCTGGGGGCGGGGGATGGCTTCCAAGCAGACCGCATAATGTTGTGGCATCATTTTGGATAAACACTGCAAATATCTAAAGTGTAATCTCTTCTGGATGATGGCACTTTACAGGGAAATTGTAATGAGTGTGAAGAATTCATAGGCATCTGCCACACACAATTTAACTAAAAAATTTGCCAGTCCTGTCTTTTAAAGTGGCGTTTTTAACACTTGCATAGACCAACAACATAAAAGACAGAACAATCTAGCATCTATTCAAAAAGACAGCCAGTTCTTCTAATAAAGGCACAGCAAGACATAGAGATCCCATGGAGTTAATATGAGACAGGGCTACTCGAGACTCCCTGGGGTCATTAAGACAAATTAAGTCACTAAATGACATAGAAGAGCGGTTGGATTCCTTAGTCAAGAAAGAAATAAAAATTATTAACTTGATACAGGTTTCCTTACATATAACATCACAGAATATTACTCTTTTTTTCCTTCCTCTATTTTTTTCTCCAACTTGGGGAGTGCCACACTTAGGTCTAATTTCAAAACAATAGATGATGCAGATCAAGCCTTTAATACCTAGTCATCAGGAAGAAGAGTAGAAGAGAGAAAGATCTGTACTAATAAATTTACAAAGTCTCCCACAAGCTGCTCTCCAAGGATCCAAATTCCTATGGACACCAGGCTCCAAGCCCCCGCAGAATTCAACAAAATGAGTGTAAAAAGGAAGGTTCGGATAAGTAAGAAGGGCGATTTCTAATACGAAAAAAAAATCGTGTGTGTATGTGTATGTGGAGAATAATAGCTTTCAAAGGGAATTTACCGGTAAGAGTAATGTGTTCTCAAAAGCTGAGGTAAGCAGAACTACTTCTTGTTGCCTAAAGTGAAAGTCAGCTGACATCATCATCTTTATCCCTTCCGTAAATGAGGGTATTCTTAGAAACCACATTTCTATATTTTACTGAGTAAAATTTGAGGTGCCTCTGAACCCACTAAGAAGTTATGGTCACACAATTGGAACCCTCTGGAGATCCAGAAGGAAAAACAATATTAGAAGAAGATTCTTGTCCTTTGTGTGGGCTTACTTACCTAGAATGAAATTTTTTCAGGTGGATTCGAAGAACATCTAGATCATCTCTCTTCACTGCCTGTTTCTCTGAACCTCCTGAGCTGATGATTCCGTGATAACAAGCAGGGGACAGAGGTGGAGGAGGGGAGATAAGCAAGACCCTTTTCAATTCTGAGTGGGCACCGTGGTCTGCACTACTCCGTCATTTCTCCAAAAAGTGATGAAATAAGGGCCAGTTATAAGAATGAGTCCTTTCCTCAGAACATTGTAGATTTTCATTAGCTCTCTCTCTGTTAATTTAGAGCATTCACTAAAATTCCAGACTGCCTGGGCAAATGGCAGGAGTGTGGTGATACTGTGCCTTCAGAAGGAAACTTGCACTGGGGGCAGTCAGTCCAGAGCCACCAACTGGAAGGTCAAAGAGCGTTGGAAAGGTCCCCTTTTCTGAAGCTCCACCTATGTCCTAGCCTTGTCTGTAAACCATCCCTCTTCTGCTCCACCCGAAACTCCTTACCCTGTATAAACTCAGTACTGGAGGCTGATGGAATGTCACCTGCTAGTGAGTGGGGATGGGGTTGAAATGACATAGGGGAATCATCCAGGGGTCATTCAGAAAAATAGAAATCACTCTAGATATTTTGAACAGAGGAATTTCATTCTGTGACTCAGCCACCCGATGGTCAAAGAGCTGAGAACATAAAGAGGGGGCGGTAAGGCAAACTAGAGGTTTGTCCCTCCTCGGGCTGGAGGGACAAAGACATGACCTGGTGTTGGTGGATCCAGGATCTTGGGCCACTCCCCAGAAGCTGGAACTGCAGGCAGCCAGCCTGGTGGGACCCGAGTCCACATACAGAGGGCCTTTCCAGAGGGAACCCGGGTCCACTAAAGAGGTTCTGTCACTACCAAAACAGGGGGCCCAGCTGAGGCCCTGGCCCCTAAGATCCCATCATGCTCCTCTGCTGGCCAGCCCTGGCTGTGAAGGCACCGTTGAGGGGATTTAGAGATGGTGCTTCTGATCCGGCATTACCCAATGGTTTAGCCATTTTTGCTGTTTGGGATCACTGATAACACCACTGTTAACTAGATCTCATTCTGAAAAAGTCTGCATGTTGAAGAGTCCTGAACTACTTAAGATCTCCCTGCCTCATATCAAAGTAGCGGGACTATTCTAATTAACTGGTTCTTTCAGAGAAATGAGCAACTTGTGGTCTTTTTGATGTTCTTCCAAGCATAAATTATCCACTCAACCCATCTCTCACATCTGAGTCAAACGTACTTGGGGAAAAGGAAATAGAAACAGACAAAACCTCAGATCCCAAACCACCCACCAAATACTTGGAAAGTGGAGAGGGAAGAAGAATTTGTTTGTAGGGACCATGGTTTGAAGAATTCATGCAATTTCCTCCTTTTCTCCGTTTTCTGAAGCCTTTTTTTAACTTCCTAGTTCAATAAGGAAAGGCTGAATACACAGCTGCTTCATCTCTAGCTCTTATAAATTGGAAATGGATTTTTAGTAATGCAGCAAAATTCTGTACCACAAAAATCGATAAACCCCACGGACTGTGGTAGAGGGATCTGACCTATTTAAGGTAAGCACTAAAAGATTAATAAAATATAATGGCAAGTCCTTCAATTTAGTGTGCTTCTCTGGCTTGCCCTCTTTCTACCTGCTTGTGGGCAGACCTCCCGTCCATACCTCCAGCCAGGCGGCTCTGTATGCATGCATGCTGAGCTCCATTCCTGTGGCTTATACTCATAGTCACTCAGCCTGATGCCACCCCCACTCTATTCATCTGTAAAGCACTGCCCCAGCCTATGCATCCCTCCCTCCTCAAAGCCCCTCCATCCCAGTCCTAGCCTTTCATGCTCTCGGTGCACTGAGAGCAAATCTTTCTCACCTCCTCCACCCCGGAGCACTCCTTGAGAATGTAGGTAACACCGGAACTCCAGTGCAGAGCACGGGGAACAATCTTGAGTTAGTTATTTTAGTTCAATTGCAATGAGCTGAAACAAGCATAGAGCCCCCTTCCCACCTCCACGTTTTGGTTCATTTTCTTGCTATCTACAATGCCCTTCTGTCGTTCTCCTCTCCAGCTGTTCAAATTTTAATCACTCTAAGAACAAGCTCAATTCCCACCTCCTCCATGAAGCCTTCTAGAACTGTCCTTTATTGCTTCTCTTCCCCTCTAAAATCCTATGTCTCTCTTTATGCTAACCACAGTTTGACTCAGAAAAGTTCTCTGCTTTGCCTACTTGTGTGCTTCTTGTGTCTTTGTCTTTTCCCTCCAACTGTATTATACGGTCCTTGAATAGAAATCAGTATTACTGAGTAACTGAGTGTGCTTTTCATGGGTGAGTGGTCTTTTTCTATCCATTGATTATCCCTGCTTCCCTAGGACCAGCCACTGCTGGACCCCTGGCACACAACCCACTCTCCCTGGTCACCCTACGTGGGCTGTCCATGCTTTAGCTATGGTACACCAAAACTTAGCCACCAGCTCTTCTAGCCTCTGCTGCTTTCCTGACTAATAATGTTTCTGTTCCCTAGTTTGCAGAGCGGGGAGCAGGGGTGATTAGGAGGAATTTTTCTCAACATTCCTAGTTCTAGTGCTAGGTGCCAAATGTCCCCGGGCTAGGTTGACAAAGACAGCGAAATTCGTAAATCAGATTGCAAGAAAGATCATACACATCATTAAGACCAATCATTATTGGGGCAACTGGGGGGCTCAGTCAGTTCAGCATTCCACTCTTGGTTTCAGCTCAGGGTCATGAGATCAAGCCCTGGGTTGGGCTCCAATGCTCAGCAAGGAGTCTGCTTGAGAGTCTCCCTCCCTCCCTCTGCCCCTCCCCCTGCTCACACTGTGTGCTATAAATAAATAAATGATAAATAAATACAATCTTAAAAAAACACAAAGTTATTTTGTAGTAGGAGGAACTGAGATTCTCTCCAAGGAATTAACCTCTATGAAAAGTTTCCTAACCTAGAGTCTAGGAACATGCAAGGCAGTGGGGTACAGTGCAGGAGTCTGTGAACTTGGGTGGCATAGGAATTTTCCCATTGCTGCCATTACAAATTCCCATGGACTTTGTGGCTTCGAACAAAGTCATTTTGTGCTCCGTTCTGCATGGAGCACTGGGTGTTATATGTAAACAATGAATCATGGAACACTACATCAAAAACTAATGATGTAATGTATGGTGATTAACATAACATAATAATAAAAAAAAAATCATTTTGTCCTCCTACAGCTCCAGTGATCAGAAGTCTGAAATCAAGGTGTAGGCGGAGCTGTGTTCCTTCTGGAGATTCTGCCGGAGTCATTTCATTGCCTTTTCCCAGTGGTTAGAGATTGCTGGCCTCCTCGGTTCCTGGTTGTATCTCCCCCCACCCCCCGCCCGCTTCTGTCGTCACATCACCTTCTCTGACTCTGCCTTCTGTTCCTCTTGTGAGGACCCTTGTGTTACAGGGCTCCGGGATAACCTCCCCTCCTCAAGATCTTGAACATCACGTCAACCAACTTCCTTTTACCATGTAAGGCAATGGGGTGTGGAAATTAGGACCTGGACATCTTTGGAGGGCTGTTATTCTGCTGATGCAGGTGGGGCGGAAATTACATTTTTATTTTCATGAATCATAACTGAAGTCTGCTATTTCCTCTGATTGTGAATGTAGGCAACAAACCACGGTAGTTCTAGCAATACTATTGTCACTATTCATTCATTTATATGTCAAGATCACTGTAATTATTAAACTTGCCACTGAATCTTGTTGTGATAATAAAGAACCACATACTGTGACATACTTTTTTAAGTGTGACAACTGGATTCCCAGCTTCTTTTGTATTTTAGGTTAGGTTTCGAGAGAAAAGCCCCTGAGATGAGATGTATGGGTCAGTGGTTTATAAAGGATGTGCTCCCAGGAGGGCCTGGCAAGGCAGTGGGGAAGCTGCACAGGGAAGGGGAAAAAGACAAGCAAAGTCTGACTTCAGGTGAGGTCTCAGCCTTGGCTGCTCCCGGTGGGAGCTCTGGAGAGAACATCAGAGTCAGAGTATGTCCCAACTAGAGGCGAATGGAACTAGGTTTCAAACTGAGACCATGCAGTTATTAGCTAAGGGAGCTCAGAGGATAGAAACAGTCAAACACTCTCGGCTTTCTGTCTGTGGGCAAGGAATCCCCACTGGCCAAGGGCAGTCGTCTGAAGAATCTCAAAGTTTGTGTCAAGGAGCAGAGCATACAAAGTCTGGGAGATAGGCACACAAAAATGGTATAGGATCCTAAGTGGATCTTGGCAGAGCACCAACTGTATTTATTATATTTGGTGACTCTACATAATTTATTTTATGTATTTAAAAAAATTCTGATAAGGGTTCTGTCATCCTCACCAGACTGCTAAAAAAGTCAGGTACCAAAAACAAACAAACAAAAAGCATGGTACAACAAAAGTTAAGATCTTCTGTTCTATCACCTAATGTCATAAGTGGTTTCTGAAATGACTGGGAGTTTCCAGCCCCAAAATGCAGACATAGAGGTTATATTCGAGCATTGAAAAACAATGCCCACAGAACCCTCCAACCATTAGCACCCCTCCCCACATAAGCCAGCATATGTATTTCATATGATCACACTGTGTTTGTACGTACCACATCCATGTTAAGCAATGATAAGAATTCAACTTGTGAATATTATATTGCTTCTCATAAAAGAGAAAAAGATGTCATAACGATGGATCTTCCTCATTTAAGAAATGCCTTTTAAAGGTGGAATCTCTCAAGGTTATTTTAAAATTTAATGTGCCACTGAGATTATAATGGAAAAGGCAAATGCTGCTTGGCTTATTGTATTAGGCACACACAACCCCCTTCTAGCATGCTCAATTAGAAGAAGCTTTGTGACTATAAAAAAGAGTTTAAGGAAGTACAACAGAAGCATCAGCCAAGGAACTGGCAGGACGGATGATGGCTTTTATTTAAAGGTAATCACAGAGGGGCACCTGAGTGGCTCAGTCGGTTAAGCATCTGCCTGCGGCTCAGGTCACGATCCCAGGGTCCTGGGATCAAGCCCCACATTGAGCTCTCTGCTCAGTGGGGAGCCTGCTTCTCCCACTCTCCCTGTCAAATAAATACATAAAATCTTTTAAAAAAAGATAATCTTGGAATTATTTTATCTATCTATTTATAAATATAGACATAGATAAACCATTACCTTAAAGTATATTTATCTTTGGAAATTATTTCTTCTGGGTTAAAATACTCTTGACATTTCATTTAAATTGTAAATTGAAGGCAAACATTTAAAAAAGCAAAATTGTTTATTTTTCTGAATGAAAATGAGAAAAGTTTATATTTCTGAAAATAATGATAGTACTCCTCGGCTCAAGCGAAATGATAAATTTTGTAAGGAGAAAATGAATTTGCAGGATCAGGCTTACAAGAGTGTTCTGATTTGGGAGTTTTATAAGAGGAAAAAAATGATATGTACAGACACCAGTCCCACAGAGATGAGAGTAGGAAACATCATTGTCTACTTGGGTTGGCTTTATGTTTCATCCCGTCCATTTTCCACACAATGAAGAGTTAAGAACAAAGTGTGCAGTGTATGAAAGAAGGCCTCCTTCATAGTCATCTGACTGATGAAAAAATGAAAAGAAGTCTATACATACTGATATAAGACTTTGGGGAAAACTTACTTTTAGGAAATATCAGTAAGTGGCTAACCCTTTCTATACCTAGGATTACAAAAAACATATCACAAATGTAAGAATCACATGATTATTGTACAAATACGAGATTTTAGCTTTCTTTTGCCCTGGATTTGAAACTTGTTAAAATGATTAGCATCACATTAGCTGAGGACAGAAAAATGTTATACAGACAGGACTATACTGCAAAGAGCTACAATCTATTTGCTGAGTTGTGGGAAGTCTTCCAAATTTTGGAGCAGGTTCTTCAAATCTCAGAAAACCTGGCTAAAAGGATCCCTACTTTCCCTTTCTACAGATTCCTTCCCATCAATGCTCACTGTTAGGAACTGTGAAAGTTCAAGGTTTGACCCACCTTGCAAGCAAACAAATAGCTCAACACAATCTTATGGCTGATGGAAGAAGACATAAAACTCCTGGATCAGAGACAAGTGATTTATTATTCACAGCACAGCAAGTAGCATAAGCAGCAGTCTATTGACCTCTGTCCCCTGAGCCCTGATCTCACAGAACAATGTGAAGAGAGTCGGGTAATATCTGCATTTGTAATGGGATGCATGGCAGGAACCCTGAGCTGAGGGAATCCAGATTTTTTATAATAGGCACAAAGCCTGTCTGAGCTTCATCCCAGAGGGAGACATTATCTTGCTTACTTGACAATGAACAAACCTGTTCTTTGCTCAGAGGAAAACACTGTCTCTCTCTTGCAAGGATCTTCACCACACAAACATTCTTGAAAAGACAGTTCTGAGCACAAGCAGTCAACGCTTTCACAAGATACAGAAATGTGAGAGACCCATGAAGAATTGTCTCCCAATGCTTCCTTAAATCTTTCTCATGACTAGAAAAGAAAACACTCCATTGGTCCCTTTTCTCCTTCAGCTGCTACACCCTCACTATCTTTTCCTCCACAGCAATGTATCTCAAAGAATTTCCACTTGTTCACGATTCAGTCACGTGTCATTTTGACTTTCACGGTGACTCCTGATCCAAGGGACCCTCTGCCATTCTCATTCAGCCTATCTCTGCTCTCAGCAATGCTAACACTCATGACGTCTCCTTCCTTCTTGAAGCTCTCTCTTGCCTTGGCTTTCCTGAAATCACATGGCTGCCCTTCTTCTTGCATCTCTTTGTGTACCTTCCTTGTCCATTTACTAACTCCTCCTATCCTCCATTTACTAATTCCTCCTCTCTTCCTCCATTCCTCCTCTTCTCCTCCAATGCTAGGACTTCTCTTGGGACTCTACACTCTATCCCTGGGGGTCTTATCCATTACCTCATCATCACCATTGTCTGGATGGTGTTTCTTCCTACATCTTCAACTCTAAACTAAATCCCTCTTTTGAGTTGAACATATTCAATTGCCTTCCTGGCTTTGCCACTGTGCAACTTGAACTGATCAAAAACTGAACCCAAGAGCTTTCTTCTCCAGATATTTTCTGCCTCCAGGGAGCTTCTTCTTGGTTAACAAAATCACCCCCTTCACTGTCCAGATTAGGAAAAAGGCATCCCTCCTGTAAGATATTTTATTGCCATCTACTGGAAAATTTTCATAATATATTAATTTTGTTAGGACGAGACACTGTCTCTACCAGCTGGAAAACTGTTATAAAAATAAGAACCCATGCTCTCAGTGGTATAAACGGCACCCCTTTGAAGCAACACCATCATCCATTCACAACGCACAACCTCTAAAGCAACCCCCGTCACCCTGATGAACTGAAATATAGATGATTTCTCTGTTGGGAAATACTGCAACATTGTATCCAGGCATTGGTTCTGAATGTTTACTTGGAGGAATGAAATAATTAACCCCACTATCAGATATCCTCATGTTACAAAAAGAATTAGAAGAATATAAGAAAAACAGGGCATTATCAAAATCATGCCCTTGAAAGCTTCCGGAAGAGAAAAGGGAAAGCAGCTGACATTCTCCTCACTGTGAAATTCATGGGGCAGAAAATGAGAGGTCTCTGACAAGCAGGTTTTCATTTTCTCTCCTTTCCCTGACTGACTCTTTAAAATGTAAATCTTGACACTGCAAACACAAAGCTGATTCTTAAAAATAAAATAAAAGGAGAGAGGGCCTGTAATTTTCCAGCTTGAAAGAGCAGTAAACAAATTGCCACGATGATGCAGCTGTACAAATGCTGCTTAAGAAGACAACTTCAGAGAGCGAACAGCAATGCGCCAAATGATTATTAACCCTAGAGGCTTCTAGATCGCCTGATAAATCATAGCTCAAATCATAGTGCTTTCCTGCCACCCCTAGCTGTATGTACTTGAGTCTTTAAGAAATATTAAAATGTAACTCTTATCATCCTTTTCTATCTTCTGCATCTGTGTCTCAAATACCGTGGGATTTATTTTAAGAAATATGGACTTTATCAATTAAGCGATGCCATCTTCGGAAATTTTTGTCAATTCAAGTTTGTCACTACCCCACAAATGATATTCATACCCGGTTCCTTTAAAATTTTAAGGCATTATTGGGGTGCCTGGGAGGCTGTCGGTTAAGCGTCTGCCTTTGGCTCAGGTTGTGATCTCAGAGTCCTGGGATCAAACCCCTCATCGGGCTCCCTGCTCAGTGGAGAGCCTGCTTCTCCCTCTCCCTCTGCTGTCCCCCTTGCTTGTGCTATCTCACTCTCTGTCTGTGAAATAAATAAATAAAATCCTTTTAAAAAGTGATAAAATTTTAATGCATCATTGATTACTGTCTATGGTAACTTTAGGTATGCAATAGTATTTTATGAACACATATGATACCATTTAAATGATGTCAGTATTATGTATTATGGAATGCTTTGAGATACTTTGCTGTGGAGGAGCATTTCTTATATATCAGACAGTATACGTTGCAGCTCATCTGCAGAAATTTGCTGACTTACCCTTAGTTTTTTCAACTGCCGCCTTCAAGCTGCCCCTTTGCAAATACAGAAAATTATTTGAGGCAGTCTAAAATTATTCACCATGGCCATATGCTGACATGTCCATTCTGACACTGACCAAGGCTGCCTACCTCAAGATGAAGAAATAGCAGCTCAGTCAAAATAGGGGAGGGCCCTACAATTAAAATTTCAACAGTATATCTGCAAAGAGTTTATGAAATAAAAGGGGAGAAATAAGCGAGGAAGAGCCTGCGACCACCATCTTGCGGTAAGTTAGTGATAAGTTAGCCTCTGGTGGTAGTTCTTCACTATACACAGAGAACTAGTGGAAAAACTATCAAAAACTTCTGATAAGGACCCACAGTACCCGACTTCAAGACTTATGTAAAGCCACAATAATCAAGAGGGTT
The DNA here is from genome assembly GCF_037043125.1 of Eumetopias jubatus. Classification (NCBI taxonomy): domain Eukaryota; kingdom Metazoa; phylum Chordata; class Mammalia; order Carnivora; family Otariidae; genus Eumetopias; species Eumetopias jubatus. The sequence goes on along the minus strand of NW_028274815.1, from coordinate 85,413,984 downwards.
TGGTGGTAGTGAAAAAGGCAAATAAATCAACAGACCACAGTAGGGAGCCCAGAAATAGGCCCACTGATGAGTCATAGTCAACTGGTTTTTGACCGGGGAGCACAGGCAGTAGGCTGGAGAGAGGATTGTCTCTTCATCAAATGGCACTAGAACACCTGGCCATCCACAGACCAAAAAGAAAAAAAAAGTTATAAATTAACTCAAAGTAGATCAGAGATGGGAATAAAAATGCAAAATTACACAACTTCTAGAAAATGATATCGGAGAAAATCTAAGTGACCTTGGGTTTGGCAATGACTTCTTAGTTGCAACATTGAAAGCATGATCCAAGACAGAAAAAAACAGATAAAATGGATTTTGTTCAAATTAAAAATATACTCCATTTTCTGCAAGAAACAGGAGCAACTGCATTCTTTGAAAGTTTACTTAGTCATTGGCATTGCCTGCAAAATCTACCAAAAACAAAAACAAAAACCCAAAAATGAAAACTGCTCATGCTGACTGCCTCCTGCTTGCTGCTGGCCGATGCCACCAGCCATGTACTCATGGGGGCAGTTTCCAGAAACTTATAGGCGACTCAGTATATCCCTACAAGGATAATCTGTTTTTTTCACTCTTTTCTAGTTCCTTTGAAAAGGCTCCAATATGGTCTTCTGGCTCCCTGAAGCCAGAGGTCCTGGTGAGAGTCCCCCTTCCTCACCAGCATGTGCCCATGGGATCTGAGCTGGATGTCCTCCGTTTCTCTCTGCCCCAGCTCCCCTGCCCAACCTCCTCCACTGGGAAGTGTGGCCCATGCAGCTGAATGGATGGCAGTAATGGGCTCCCTGGTCTTCCAGCTCCAGTGGTTCTGCCATTTGGAGGTGCTGACAGAAGTCAGAAGAAAGGAGAGTGAGCTTGATGTATCCCTCTACTGAAGGCCACAGCATCTGTCAGATGGCCCTTTCCATAGACCTATCCTCCCAGGTTCTAGAAAACCCTCCCCTTGTTTTCCGACTATTGATAGCTTTGAGGAACCATACTATTCCTCACTGATTTCTTTTTAATTGCATAAAATACACATAACATAAAATTTACCATCTTGACCCTTTATGAATGTACAGTTCAGCCACATTACATACATTCATATTGTTGTGTAACCACCACCACCATCCATCCCCAGACGCCCTTCATCCCACAAAACTGAAATTCTGCACTTACTAAACAGCTCTACATTCTGCTCTGTTTCTGTTTTCTCCTGGGACCCTGACTGACACAGAAACCACACCAGCCAAGTCAGCCTGCCTACCTGTCCTACTAAGGAAAAGAAATAAAAAGAGAGGGTTTATAAGGTACAAGGAAATCTCAATTCAGAAACACTTCAAATGAATGACTTATCCAAATCAACAAGATGAAATGTAATATAAATAAAAGTAAAGCCCTTGTTTTCTGTTATAAAATTAATTACACACCAACAACTCAATAACATTTCACTCGAAAAAAAGAAGAAAAGCTTTGGGAATTGCTGTAGAGCAGTGGGTCTTGGCTAGGGTGGCTCTGCCTCCGAAGAGACATCTGGCAATATCCGGAGACATTTTTGCTTGTCACAAGCAGGTTCTACTGGCATGTAGTGGGTAGAGACTGAGGATGGTGTTAAGCAGTCTGAAATGCACAGGTCAGTCCCCCACAGTAAAGAATTATTTGGTCTCAAATGTGTATAGTGCCAGGGTTGAGAAGCCTTGCCCTAAAATATGAAATAAATTCATAACTAAGAAGGCAGAAGCTTTCAAGCTGATGGTGAGAACCAACTTTCTCCTTTTATAGATGCTCAGCAAGGGGGCAGATTCCATCATAAAACTACACCGGAAAGCAATGCAGAAGAAGCAAGGGCCTGCTGTCATGGACGGTATAAGGCTGGGAAGAAATACGGGGGCTGGAGTTGAAGGATCTAAAATCTAATCTGAAAGCAGATCGACCAGTTACTCAAAAGAGCCCTTGGGTCAAAGATCAGTAATTATTTGCAAAGCCTTAAGACTATACAGATTTTTCCAACATCTTATGATACATATTTAAATAAATACTTAAATACCTACTGCCTGGATTCTACATTCAAATACTTTTTAAGAAGGAGATTTTTGTTTTGTTTTGTTTTTTTAACTTTTTCCTGCTGAAAAAGTGAAATGTCAATGACTAGGTAGACTTTCAAATGATGCAGTTTGCTCATGTTCTTTCAAGGAAATGGAGTATGACCATTATTCTTGACATGGGAATTTGAATCAGATGATACATTTGACATAATTGTGCTTACAAAACTCAGTTCATGGATTTTTTTAAATGGCATGTTTTTGAGGGCCTGTATTGGCTCCTCATTCTTTGAAAATTCATCAGAGTTGAGTATATCAAATACAGAGTTAGTCCTATAAATACACATCCAAAACACAGCTCCTTATCAAAAAGGAAACCCAAGATCAGCAAATTCTGATTCCATGCTTACCCCTCCCCAACCCCCATCATGGGCCAGCCAAGTTCTGATAATAACTAAAGTTATGGTCACAATCGGTAGCATTATTGTCCTTGTTCTTTAGCACTTCCATAACATCTTGTGTTTTCAAAGAGCAATACAATCAGCATTTCTCCTAGTCATTCAAGAGAATAATCTAGTTGCATTGCATCTTTTCTCTGGAAAGTAGAACTGTAACGATTGCTAATTCCAGATCCTAACGGATATTCAGAAAACACTTTTAGGTCTTTCCTCCAAAAGAAAGCAATCTTAAGAAAAATGTACTTTGCAATTAAAGGTTTATAAAAGGAAGAACAGTGTACATACTCTAGGCTATTAGGAGGTTTTGCAGAGATAAATTTAAATGTAGCCCCATCTTGTAGGATGCATTTGGATTGGTTCCACACATGTATATTTTAGAATGCAGCTCTTACGTGGGGCTTTTCCTCTCCTTCTTTTTAGATCCAAATCCCCATTTTCAGGAATATTGAAAATTCATGTCTGAAAAGAGATTCGTATTAGCAAACTCTTCCTCCTCCTTCCTATGCCCTTTGCCCCCACCCCACAATTATGTTAAGCAGCCACTTACAGCGCTGGCTTTAAAAACACTGACAAACGTGAGTAGATTCCATAAACAAGAATGTCAGATTCAAGGGGCAAACTCAATGGGGTTGATGGCTCAAGGTCAGGTTCAATTTACTGAATGTTGCAAAGGTCAACACTTCAAAAACCTGGTATCTCAGGGGAACTTCCCCAGGAAAGTATGATTGAAGAGTCCCCCCTTTAAGAAGCAGCAGCCCAGCATTACAGTAACCAGAGCTGTTGGAGGCAAGTAAACAAAAGGGCAGAACAATTTCCTCACCTTCCCGAACTCCGGCTCCACAGATCAAATCAGAACACTTCCAGAGAAGCGCCTGGACTCAAGTATATCATTTTATGTGCACCAACTACTATAATCTGAAAGCAATTTCATAAAAACATGTGAAAGCTTATTGACAAGTTAATTGTATCCTACAGTAAAAAAAAAAAAACTCAATCTTGGAATGCACAACAATAGTAACTAAAAGCAAATTATCCATTCTACCTATGGTTAGGAAAAGGGGTGAAGCCAGGCTGATGCAGCTTCTGTTGGCATGTGCTTACAGAAGGCTGCAAGTAAAAGGACAGGAAAGAACTTCCTCATGGCTGGATGGGAATCTGCTGCTTCTCGGGCAGCCTCCCATTGTAACTGATGGATGGTTTGAGTGGAAATAAACAGGAGATACATTGGCCCATCATTAATAATTTGTACGCTCAAAATAATTTGCTTAGAGAACAATTCACCCCTTCTTTAGCATCTTACCTCTTCCACAAACTTTTTTTTAAAGATTTTATTTATTTACTTATTAGAGAGAGCAGGAGAGGGGCAGAGGGAGAGAGAAAGAAAGAGAATCTCCAGCAGGCTGCGCTGAGCTGAGAGCCCAACACCAGCCTTGATCCCATGACCCTGAGATCATGACCTGAGCCAAAATCAAGAGCTGGACTCTCAACCAACTAAGCCTCCTAGGCACCTCACATCTTGCCTAGACTTTTAAGGATCCATATACCTTATAGATATTTCAGAAGCTATTTTATGCCCCCTTTCCAATGATGTACACCTTCTCCAATTTAATGTAGATATACATAGGTAGGCTTAAAGATTGAGTGGATTTTAACATGTATTAAATATCTGCAAATGCACATTTGTGTGCATAACATATAGGGAACTACAAATATTCTCTGCAGTGAACTGAATTTGAATTAACTGGGCTTCTTCGGAATGCATTGTTTCTAATTCTTACATTAACGTTGACTATTTCTGGTACTCAGGTTTGTAACATATTTTTGAGAAAAAGTCAACACGGATGACATTTAACTGGGATGTTTGTCTATTGACATTTACAATTTTATATTAGATAAGAGAAAATACTATGTGGAAATTACATAATGGAATTTGGTAATGTAATCAGTCCAAGAACTGTATGTATCAAATTGAACCTCCTAATGTGAATTATCATATTTTCAATTTCAACTCTAATGTCTACTTAATCTTACTCCATAAGTTATGTGAAAAATCAGTATACAGAGACAATGACTTACAAGCAGCCAGTAACATGAAACAACAAGCAATGATCTCCATGTTGAGTCAACCTGGGGTTTCATTGTGTTTTGACTTCTCCAGTATCTCTGCTTTACAGAGAAAATGTATGTGTTTGTTTAAATAAAATACAGATTATAAATATTTGCCAACTACTAAGATCCCATCTTGATCATATACAAATTTGACAATGTAAATTTCAGTTCTAAATGGATGGCAAACACAAGCTATTGTCTAATATGTAATTCATCCTATAGAAGATCCAGTCACTCAGAGAGTCTTTGATGTCTACTCTAGGCATGCCTGGGATTAGTGGGAATCATCCCGTGGCCATCAGGCTACTAGCAACCAGAGTAAAATGGCAAAGATGTCATATATGGGATGTTGGTGTAAGGCTTAGCTGGTTAAAACAGATCTACACCAACTGATGACAAACACAGTATTGAAATGTCAAGCCACGAATCTTCATCAAGTGAAAAGCCTTAAGAAATATGCAATACGTTTATAGGATTTTGTCTCTTGCCTTGATTTGTGACATGGAGCTTCCATTGCTCCTGCCACTGTTGCTTTTAATTAATTTTTTAAGATTTCCTACAGGGTGAGTCTCTCAGCAGGGGTTCCTTTACCTACTCTCAATAGCTTATATTCTTCATAGTCAAGTCCCTTTTCAAATTGCTTTTCCATATTATGATGTTCCTTGGCATTTGCAAAAGGTGGCATCAGGTCCCCCTTGCAGGGTAGGGGCCAAGAGCGACCCACTCAGGGTGGCCGGTCACAAGCGCAGAAGCTATCAGGACCCATGTGGAAAGGAGAAGTGTTGTCTCAGACAGCTAGAGGTAGAAAAACAGGAGACCATGTACTGAGCCTGAAAAGCAGAGTTGCAAAGTTGCTGCTGCTCGTCACATCCTAAGTGCTCCAAAGGAAAGTCTGAAAGTCTAAAAGGGAGAAAGTTCCCCCAAAAAGCACAAAGGAAGAAGGATGAGAACAGGAGGGTTGGTGGTTCTCAGCCAGAAAGTGCTGATGTTTCTCTGCTGTGTGATGCCTGCTGTGGAATGTCCTGCTGAGCAGCGGTTTACAGAGCCGTGTCCATCGTTCCAGGCCCCACAATAAGGAAGGCTCTGTGCCACAAGCTGCCCTTGTAAAATGGTTCCAAATAGCCATCAGTTGGTGTAATTGAACAGCATGCTGGAGGTGTTGGCTTTGTGTCCTGTGCCAGCCATCCTCTGGCCAGGGCACCGCAGCCTGTCCAGCTGTCCCTCCTTGACCTTCTCAGCAAACATGTCCATGGACTCAGTCCGACTGGATCCTAGAGGGTTACTCTTTATTTCCAGTATGTACAACGTGGTGCCAACAACCTGAAAAATAACTCAGGAGTTGCCCAAAGTTGTTGTCATGCAAGTAGGAGCTGGTGAACACCAGACAAAAAAAATAGGGGGCTATTGATAGCCACCAGGTCCTTGTCCCATTCTTTCTGTCCGTAGAGATCTGGGTTCTGTGGTGCCAGGGCAAATACAAGCTTCCATACAAAGTGTTACTCAAGTGCAATGCTGACTTCCTTTGGGCCAAGTTCACATGGTGAGCTAAGGGGGACATCTTGTTGGGCTGCATGTCATCAACAAAAATATATGCTGAGGGGCACCTGGGTGGCTCAGTCATTAAGCGTCTGCCTTCGCCTCAGGTCATGATCCCAGGGTCCTGGGATGGAGCCCCGCATCGGGCTCCCTGCTCAGTAGGAAGTCTGCTTCTCCCTCTCCCACTCCCCCTGCTTGTGTTCTCTCTCTCGCGCTGTCTCTCTCTGTCAAATAAATAAATAAAATCTTAAATATATATATATATATATACTGACCTCCACAGTGATGTTGGGTACATCCTTCCCTAAGTCTGGGTGGAGGTGATCCCATTTGCCAATGTGACTGTCCCACATGCCTCTCAGCCATGTATGGGATTCTCTTCTCTTTGTTGTCACTAACTCTCTGAGAATGTCTCCTTATTTGTGTTTCCTCTACCGTTGGAAAGTTAGAACTCTGCGCCCCACTTGCTGAATTAGTCATATATGCTCATCATCACGGGCTGGGGAGACAGCAGGAGGGACAGGCCCTGAGGGAACTGCTCATAGGGAGAGACATCGTCCTAAGGCCCAAGCACACCACCACGGCGCACAGTGAGACTGTCAGCCTACCCCTGGCTTCTCAATCTCTGTAACCCCAGTGCCCAGCCTGGTGCCCAGCTCATGAAACGTGCTCAATAAATTTAGACTGAAGGAAGGAATGAGTCAGCTCTCCTTCCAAGGAGTCTTTTAATCTTCTCTTATCTCTTGATGCATCATTTTTTCTATTTATAAAATAGGAGGATATCACCCAGAAATTTCAAAAGGCAGAGAAAATGTTCATGATGTTTCTAGACCATCACGTGAGATGATGTAACACATGTACAGAGCACATTTGGACTTCAGACCTTGACCTGTTTCACCCAATAATCTCTTCCTTTCTCTCCTGCTGAGTGTTACCCCAATTACTGGCCAATTTGGAAAGAGTTGTACATTTCCATGTGCAATTTTCCTTTGTTGCAAACACCATGCAGAATCATATTCTTCCCCAAGCAATGAAAGCCTACAAATAAAAACTGAGCCCAACTTTTATTTAAAGTTGTTTCAGTGGATTCCAAATCAACTTGCTGAGTTAGGAGGAGGAGAAAACAAATACTTCTACCCTGCCATTTTATGGGTACCCATTTCCAGAGGGAAGATCCATTTGTATCCATTTGACAACTGAAGCCGGCTATATTTCAAAACTGTTGTTGAGAATATCGGAAAGTAAAAATTCAGATGTAATCATTACATCAAAAGTAGCTGGGTAGAGAATCTAGAATGAGTTCTCAGACAGAAAGAAATCCAACAAATTTATTTGTTACACATGAAAGCAAATACAAAGCAAATATTCCTAGGAAAAGGCATTTATTTCTATTATGCATGAAAACAGAATTTTGTTGAAGGAACAGAGGAATGGAGAATGAGGAATTGCAGCAAAATATCTATTCCACAAAAATCAATTCCTCATTAAAATAATAATGGTGTCCCTTGAGTATGACTGAACGTCTGATTTAATAAGAATAAACTGATGTGAGATGTGAGTTAACTGTAAATTCAGTGTGGATTGTTTTGGGGAGAGCTCATGTCAGAGAAGAAAGACCCATGTGTGCTGCAACTTGAAAGACTAAAGATCACAGCTTCTTTCAGAAAGAGGCTGAGGAGGAAGGTTGGCATGCCCTCCACCAGCTTAAAAAGGTGTCCGCAGACAGGACGAGAGGGAAGAAAATGAAGCAGGCTCCTCTTTAAAAATGTCTCAAATACTAACTGAAATGGTTAACACATTCTCTAAAGCCTGAGAGGCCTGGGTATGTGATGTGGAATATCCATTACTATTTGTTTAATGCTCAGTTTAATAGATTAATATATTTAACACCATCAAATTTGAAAAACCAGTGTTTCTTCAGAATTTAAACATTGATGACAAATTTGATTAATCGTATGTCTAAGAACATTCTAAATGATCATACCCCATTTAGCAAGGCACATTCTCATTCATTCAAACTCCTGAAGCAACAGAAAAAATACACACAAATGTAATGTCTACAAAACATATTTCTTCAGTTATACTCAAAACTATTCCAACCTGTCAACACTATGGATTTACTTCATTTCTTTATTACTTCTGTTACTATTTTTATATGTTCCTAGGGTTATTGATATACTTATTTTGCTATTTTCCCAGTGGTTAAGCAATAATATTTTGATTCCTCCCTGATACTGCCGCCATCTTACCAGATCCTAGGGACAAGGAATCCTTCTCACGCCAGATGCCATTCAGGAAGCTGAGACTCCCAGGCACCAAACACGATTGCTTCTTCCAAGGGGATACAGCTGAGGCTTGGGACAATTCAACCTGAACTTGCTTCTTTAGAGTAGGACTTGTTGCTATTGTAGTGGGAATATTTAACATGAGATCTACTCTCTTAACGATTTTTTTAAGTATACAATATGGTATTGTTACCTGTAGGCACAATACTGTACAAACACGCTCTAGAACCTGTTCACCTCGTGTAACTGAACCTGTGTACCCACTGAGTAGTGGGGAAGTGAGGGGCTGTTAGTCAATAAGACCCTTTCCATTCTAGCTCTTCTGCATAAGTTTTAGGGTTTTTGCCAACACTCCTTTCAGTTCCTCCTGTGGTGGGTTGAACAGTGGCCCCAAAAAAGATGTGTCCCAGGGCACCTGAGTGGCTCAGTCAGTTAAGCATACCACTCTTGATTTCGGCTCAAGTCATGATCTCAGGGTCATGATCTCAGGGTCTCCTCATGATCGGGAGATCGAGCCCAGTGTCCGACTCTGTGCTCAGCATGGAGTCTGTTTGAGATTCTCTCTATCTCTGTGCCCGCCCCCCAAAATAAAATCTTTAAAAAAATGATCTGTGCTCAGCCTAACTTCTAGAACCTGTTAGTGTGAACTTACTTGAATAAAGTCTATGCAGATGTGATTAAGTTAAGGATCCTGAGATGAACAGATCATCCTGGATTACTCAGATGGGCCCTAAATGCAGTGACAAGCATTCTTGTAAGAAACAGTCCAGGAGAGCAGACAAAAGGAAGAGGGGGTAATGTGATCACAGACAGAGACTGGAATGATGCAGCCACAGAACTGCTGGAGCCACCAGAAGCCGACTTTGGAATCTTCCCTAGAGCCCTCAGTGGGTACATGGCCCTGCGAACCCCTGGTTTTCAGGCCCTGGCCTAGGGAACTGTAGGGAACCAATGTCTGCTATTTCACTTCGAGTTGATGGCAGATTTGTTACACCTGCCACAAGAAGCTAAAGTGCTTCAAAACATATCACTTGGCCAGTGTTACAAAGTCTAGAAATCCAGTTTTTCGAATGTATTGCTATCTATAGTCTACAAATTATTAAAAACTTAACTATTTCTCCTCTGTATTATATTATAATGAGTAGAGCCACAGAGGGGTTTCATTTCCTGGTGGGAGAATTGAGTCTGCATAACTTGTTCACCTCCTGAGGACCTTGACGTGATTCATCATTTGGGACCATTGGGCCCTGCTTCTGTTTGCAGGCAGTCACGTTGGTTAATCCTCTTGTGTGCGGTAACAGTGCCTACTTTTTCTCAGATGTCTTGGCTTGTCTATAGTTCTGTGTGCTTATCCTTTCTCACAACTATAGATAAAAGCAAGTACATATCCATTCTTTGGAAGTACACTTAGAAGTAATAAAAGAAAAGAAAACGCACATTTTAACGTCACCTACTGATTAAAATCCATACAATAATTCAAATCACTTCATTATATCGTCCTATTTTTGTGTTACAACTACCTGCCTGTGTTATTTTTACTAACTTTTCAGAGTATGATTAGGAATCTATTGTTTTTAGGGACAAAACTGGTTCCCATTCACCATAGGTTCAAGGCCAATGGCGGTCCCTTCAAATTGCTTCTTTGGTGCTTCTGGCATCGCCCCTTGTTTGGGGGCCACTGAAATTTTCCAAATGCATCCTGATTTTTCCCTGATGCAGACATAGAATTAGCTACCCTGCAAGAATTTGTAGTTTCTTTTGTGGAGAACAGACCAGAAACTAAACTCTGGGTGTTGGAGAGTGGGTAGTGGGAAAGTGCTCCTGTTATTCGGGGATTGTGTTAATAAAGACAGAAGCGTGTGTCTTGCTGAAGTTTTATATGTGCACTGATGTTTCTGCAAGTCTGTCCTCCATCTGTCCCCTGTGTTCATCCTCTGCCTGTTCTGCCCCTGGAGGCTGGGCTCTAGAGTGGTCATCCCTAGGACTCCCTTACCCTTGGCTTCCAGCCCGATCTGGTGAATGGGACAGACCAGCAGGAGGTCTGCAGATGGGGAGGGAAGGAGATCAGAGTCTGCCTTTCCTCACTTCCCCCCTGCTATAGGGCAACTATTCCAGCAGAGCTGTACACTTAGGTGATCCCTCTTCCATGAAGGAAGTGAGACCTTGTCCTCCTCTGGCCCTTCAGGCCTTGGGGTGGTAGTGCATTCCTGCTGGTAAGAATCTCTCCTTATTCTTTGCTGATCCCCTATATGTTGCCAACAAATCTCCCCACCCCACTCCAACCCCTCTCTAGTTAAACCTTTGGAATGGATTTTTGTTTTCCTGTTGACATGATGAATAAGACTATAGCTTAACAGATTATATTCTCATATACCCTAATTTTCTTACTTTACATGTTTTCATCGACTGCTAAAATTTATTCCTACCTTGACAGAAACCATGTTTTCATTCTTTGTTCCAAGGTGAGACATAACATTTCTTAGAAGAAATGCTGCTTTTGAATTAGCCAGGCACACACACGAACAAATGGGGCAAATTGGTGACATACCAAATTGACCCCAAATAAAGCAGTTTCTCTAGGACTAGTTGGACCCCAAGGTTGGTTAGTTGGTACAACCTAAAAGGCAGTTCTCTGTAGTTTTATTATGTATAATAAAAAAAGTTTTATTATATACAGTAAAACTCAGATCTCCTTTCAGTCCCTGTTCTGGTTGCCCTTCAGGTGGTGCAACGAACCAGTGACCTAGAGACAGCAGAGATATCTAAACTGTGGGGACATTGAGAACTAATTTCTCTTCCTAATGAGATGGAGAGCTGGATCTTTTAAAATAAATTTCACTTTTTAGAATAGTTACAGATTGCAAAATTTGTGAATTCCCATAGGTTACCCCAAACCCAGTTCCTCTTATTATTAACATCTTACATTAATATGGTACATTTCTTACAATTAATGAATTCTTTTTTTTAATTTTTTATTATTATGTTAATCACCATATATTACATCATTAGTTTTTGATGTAGTGTTCCATGATTCATTGTTTGTGCATAACACCCAGTGCTCCACGCAGAATATGCCCTCTTTAATACCCAGCACCAGGCTAACCCATCCCCCACCCACTCCCCTCTAGAACCCTCAGTGTGTTTTTCAGAGTCCGTCGTCTCTCATGGTTTGTCTCCCCCTCTGACTTACCCCCTTCATTCTTCCCCTCCTGCTATCTTCTTCTTTTTCTTTTTTCTTAACATATGTTGCATTATTTGTTTCAGAAGTACAGATCTGTGATTCAAAAGTCTTGCACAATTCACAGAGCTCACCATAGCACCAACCCTACCCAATGTCTATCACCCAGCCACCCCATCCCTCTTACCCCCCACCACTCCAGCAACACTCAGGTTGTTTCCTGAGATTAAGAATTCCTCATAACAGTGAGGTCATATGATACATGCCTTTCTCTGATTGACTTATTTCACTCAGCATAACACCCTCCAGTTCCATCCACGTCGTTGCAAATGGCAAGATCTCATTCCTTTTGATGACTGCATAATATTCCATTGTGTATATATACCACTTCTTCTTTGTCCATTCATCTGTCGATGGACATCTTGGCTCTTTACACAGTTTGGCTATTGTGGACATTGCTGCTATAAACATTGGGGTGCACGTACCCCTTCAGATCCCTACATTTGTATCCTTGTGGTAAATATGCAGCAGTGCAATTGCTGGATTGAATGGTAGCTCTATTTTCAACTGTTTGAGGAACCTCCATACTGTTTTCCAGAGGGGTTGCACCAGCTTGCATTCCCACCAACAGTGTAGGAGGGTTCCCCTTTCTCCGCATCCCCGCCAACATCTGTCGTTCCCTGACATGTTAATTTTAGCCATTCTGACTGGTGTGAGGTGGTATCTCATTGAGGTTTTGATTTGGATTTCCCTGATGCCGAGCGATGTTGAGCACTTTTTCATGTGTCTGTTGGCCATTTGGATGTCTTCTTTGGAAAAATGTCTGTTCATATCTTCTGCCCATTTCTGGATTGGATTATTTGTTCTTTGGGTGTTGAGTTTGGTAAGTTCTTTATAGATTTTGGATACTAGCCCTTTATCTGATAGGTCATTTGCAAATATTTTCTCCCATTCTGTCGGTTGTCTTTTGGTTTTGTAGACTGTTTCTTTTGCTGTGCAAAAGCTTTTTATCTTGATGAAATCGCAATAGTTCATTTTTGCCCTTCCTTCCCTTGCCTTTGGCGATGTTTCTAGGAAGAAGTTGCTGTGGCTGAGGTCGAAGAGGTTGCTACCTGTGTTCTCCTTTAGGATTTGGATGGACTCCTGTCTCATGTTTAGGTCTTTCAACCATTTGGAGTCTATTTTTGTGTGTGGTGTAAGGAAATGGTCCAGTTTCATTCTTCTGCATGTGGCTGTCCAATTTTCCCAACACCATTTGTTGAAGAGACTGTCTTATTTCCATTGGACATTCTTTCCTGCTTTGTCAAAGATGAGTTGACCATTGAGTTGAGGGTCCATTTCTGGGCTCTCTATTCTGTTCCATTGATCTAAGTGTCTGTTTTTGTGCCAGTACCATAGTGTCTTGATGATGACAGCTTTGTAATAGAGCTGGAAGTCCGGAATTGTGATGCCACCAGCTTTGCTTTTCTTTTTCAAAATTCCTCTGGCTATTCGGGGTCTCTTCTGGTTCCATACAAATTTTAGGATTATTTGTTCCAGTTCTTTGAAAAAAGTGGATGGTATTGTGATGGGGATTGCATTGAATGTGTAGATTGCTCTAGGTAGCATTGACATCTTCACAATGTTTGTTCTTCCAATCCATGAGCATGGAAAGTTTTTCTATTTCTTTGTGCCTTCTTCAATTTCTTTCATGAGTATTTTATAGTTATCTGAGTACAGATCCTTTGCCTCCTTGGTTAGATTTATTTCTAGGTATCTTATGGTTTTGGGTGCAATTGTAAATGGAATCGACTCCTTCATTTCTCTCTCTTCTGTCTTGTTGTTGGTGTATAGGAATGCCACTGATTTCTGTGCATTGATATTATATCCTGCTACTTTACTGAATTCCTGTAGGAGTTCTAGCAGTTTTGGGGTGCAGTCTTTTAGGTTTTCCACATACAGTATCATATCATCTGCCAAGAGTGAGAGTTTGACTTCTTCTTTGCCGATTTGGATGCCTTTGATTTCTTTTTGTTGTCTGATTGCTGTGGCTAGGACTTCTACTACTATGTTGAATAGCAGTGGTGATAGTGGACATCCCTGCCGCGTTCCCGACCTAAGGGGAAATCTCTCAGCTTTTCCCCATTGAGAATGATATTCGCTGTAGGTTTTTCATAGATGGCTTTTATGATATTGAGGTATGTACCCTCTATCCCTATACTCTGAAGAGTTTTGATCAAGAAAGGATGCTGTACTTTGTCAAAAGCTTTCTCTGCATCTATTGAGAGGATCATATGGTTCTTGTTCTTTCTTTTGTTAAAGTATTGTATCACGTTGATTGATTTGCAGATGTTGAACCATCCTTGCAGCCCAGGGATAAAGCCCACTTGGTCGTGGTGAATAATCCTTTTAATGTACTGTTGGATCCTATTGGCTAGTATTTTGGTGAGAATTTTTGCATCCATGTTCATCAAGGATATTGGTCTGTAATTCTCCTTTATGATGGGGTCTTTGTCTGGTTTTGGGATCAAGATAATGCTGGCCTCATAAAATGAGTTTGGAAGTTTTCCTTCCATTTCTATTTTTTGGAACAGTTTCAGAAGTATAGGTATTAATTCTTCTTTAAATGTTTGATAGAATTCCCCTGGGAAGCCATCTGGCCCTGGGCTTTTGTTTGTTGGGAGATTTTTGATGACTGCTTCAATTTCCTTAGTGGCTATAGGTCTGTTCAGGTTTTCTATTTCTTCCTGGTTCAATTTTGGTAGTTGATACATCTCTGGGAATGCACCCTTTTCTTCCAGGTTATCTAATTTGCTGGCATAGAGTTGCCCATAATATGTTCTTATAATTGTTTGTATTTCTTTGGTGTTGGTTGTGATCTCTCCTCTTTCATTCATGATTTTGTTGATTTGGGTCATTGCTCTTTTCTTTTTGATAAGTCTGGCTAGGGGTTTATCAATCTTGTTACTTCTTTCAAAGAACCAGCTTCAAGTTTCGTTGATCTGTTCTACTGTTCTTTTGGTTTCTATTTCATTGGTTTCAGCTCTGATCTTTATTATTTTTCTTCTCCTGCTGGGTTTAGGCTTTATTTGCTGTTCTTTCTCTGGCTCCTTTAGGTGTAGGGTTAGGTTGTGTATTTGAGACCTTTCTTGTTTCTTGAGAAAGGCTTGTATTGCTATATACTTTCCTCTCAGGACTGCCTTTGCTGTATCGCAAAGATTTTGGACAGTTGTGTTTTCATTTTCATGGGTTTCCATGAAATTTTTAAATTCTTCTTTAATTTCCTGGTTGACCCATTCATTCTTTAGTAGGATGCTCTTTAGCCTCCATGTATTTGAGTTCTTTCCGACTTTCCTCTTGTGATTGAGTTCTAGTTTCAAAGCATTGTGGTCTGAAAATATGCAGGGAATGATCCCAATCTTTTGGTACCAGTTGAGACCTGATTTGTGACCTAGGATGTGATCAATTCTGGAGAATGTTCCATGGGCACTAGAGAAGAATGTGTATTCCGTTGCTTTGGATGGAATGTTCTGAATATGTCTGTGAAGTCCATTTGGTCCAGTGTGTCATTTAAAGTCTTTATTTCCTTGTTGATCTTTTGCTAAGATGATCTGTCCGTTTCAGTCAGGGGGGTGTTAAAGTCCCCCCCCATTATTGTATTGTTGTATTGTTGTCAATGTGTCTCTTTGCTTTTGTTATTAATTGCCTTATATAATTGGCTGCTCCCATGTTAGGGGCATAGATATTTACAATTGTTAGATCTTCTTGTTGGATAGACCCTTTAAGTAGAATATAGTGTCCTTCCTCATCTCTTATTAGAGTCTTTGTTTTAAAATCTAATTTGTCTGATATAAGGATTGCCACCCCAGCTTTCTTTTGGTGTCCATTAGCATGGTAAATGGTTTTCCACTCCCTCACTTTCAATGTGGGGGTGTCTTTGGGTCTAAAATGAGTCTCTTGCAGACAGCATATGGATGGGTCTTGTTTTTTAATCCAATCTGATAGCCTGTGTCTTTTGATTGGGGCATTGAGCCCATTTACATTCAGGGTAACTATTGAAAGATAGGAATTTAGTGCCATTGTATTGCCTGTAAGGTGACTGTTACTGCATCTTATCTGTGTTCCTTTCTGATCTATGCTGCTTTTAGGCTCTCTCTTTGCTTAGAGGACCCCTTTCAATATTTCTTGTAGGGCTGGTTTTGTGTTTGCAAATTCCTTTAGTTTTTGTTTGTCCTGGAAACTTTTTATCTCTCCTTCTATTTTCAATGATAGCCTAGCTGGATATAGTATTCTTGGCTGCATATTTTTATCGTTTAGTGCTCTGAAGATATCTTGCCAGTCCTTTCTGACCTGCCAGGTCTCTGTGGATAGGTCTGTTGCCAATCCAATGTTTCTACCATTATAGGTTACATATCTCTTCTCCCGAGCTGCTTTCAGGATTTTCTCTTTGTCTCTGAGACTCGTAAGTTTTACTATTAAATGTCGGGGTGTTGAGCTATTATTATTTATTTTGAGAGGGGTTCTCTGTGCCTCCTGGATTTTGGTGGCTGTTTCCTTCCCCACATTAGGGCAGTTCTCTGCTATTATTTGTTCCAATATACCTTCTGCCCCTCTCTCTCTCTTCTTCTTCTGGGATCCCAATTATTCTAATGTTGTTTCATCTTATCGTATCACTTATCTCTCGAATTCTGCCCTCGTGATCCTGTAAGTGTTTATCTCTCTTTTTCTCAGCCTCTTTATTTTCCATCATTTGGTCTTCTATATCGCTGATTCTCTCTTCTGCCTCATTTATCCTAGCAGTTAATGCCCCCATTTTTGATTGCACCTCATCAATAGCCTTTTTGATTTCAACTTGGTTAGATTTTAGTTCTTTTATTTCTCCAGAAAGGGTTTCTCTAATAACTTCCACACTTTTTTCAAGCACAGCTAGTATCTTTAAAGTCATGATTCTGAACTCTAGGTCCGACATCGTACTTATGTCCGTATTGAGTAGGTCCCTGGCTGACGGTACTACCTCTTGTTCTTTTTGCTGAGGTGATTTTTTTCATCTTGTCATTTTGTCCAGAGGAGAATAGATGAATGAGAGAACAAAATGCTAACAGGTTAACAATGCCCCCAGCAAATATACTCTATACAAATCAGAAAAGACCTGAAACCAGGGGAAAAGAAAGGGAAAGAAAGAAAAAAGAAAGAGGAAAAAAAAAAGAAAAAAAAGATATAACAAAAACAGAACAATACAAAAAAGCAGAATATGATCAAATATGATCAGGCTAGTGCATAGATCAGTGCCACACACTAGATTTTGGGTGTATTTTGGTCTGTTAGAGGAAAGTGCCTCCTAAAATTTTAAAGGAAGAAAGATATATATGTACAAAATAGGGGTTGTTACAATGAACGGATCGAAGATGAATGTAAAGATGAAAATTATAAAAGATTTAATAAAAGGAATTGATAAGTTGTTTGAAAAAAGAAAGAAGATTTAAAAAAAAGAAAAAGAAAAAAGGGAGAGAATGTGATCAGGCAGGAGACTAGAACAAAGCCATACACTAGTGATTTAGGTTATATTTTGATCTGTTAGAAGAAACTGTATCTCAAAATTTTAAAGAGAGCACAACTTATATATATATGCCAAAAATAAGAGTAACTACTATGAAGGGATAAAATATGACTCTAAAAATGAAAAATAAAAAATGTTTTTTTTAAAAAGGGATTGGTAAGATGTTGGTTGAAAAAGGGAAAAAGAAAAATTAAAAAAAAAACAGTTAAAAAAATAACTTTGATGAACTAATGAATCATGGTAAAAAAAAAAGCCATAAATTCTATGTGCAGTATTCCCCTAGCGCTGGAGTTCTCCCATTCTCCTTTATCTGTAAACTTGGTCTTGGCTTGCTGGCTGTTCGTGCTGATCTTCTGGGGGAGGGGCCTGTTGCCGTGGTTTCCAAATGTCTTTGCCGGAGGCAGAATTGCCCTGCCCTTGTCGGTCCGGGCTAATCAAGCTGCTCGGGTTTGCTCTCAGGAGCTTTTGTTCCCTGCAAGCTCTTGGTACAGGTTTGGAGGACCAGGGCGAAAATGGTGGCCTCCCAATCTCCGCCCGGAGGAGCTGAGAACTCGGGGCCCCGCTCCTCAGTGCGCCCCCAGAGAAAAGCAGTCACTCCTGTCTCCCTGGTCTCCGGCCGCACTCCGTGCTCACCCGGCCTGTGATCGAGCATTTCTATCTCTGGCACTCGACCCCGTGTGGAGTCTCCAAACCCAGCAGATCCCTGTGGTGTGCTCCCGCGCCGCTCCTTCCGGGGGAGGAAGGGGAGTCTCCCTGGCTCTGCCGCTTGTTGGGTCCCTGCTGGAGGAACAGTGGCCCGACTGGGCCACGGATCAGTTTATGGCAACCCCGAGCTGACAGCCCGCGCCTCGGCTCCGTCTCTGCAGCCGGCTTCCCCGCTCCAATCCCTGGGAGCTCTGCCGCACTCAGGCATCCCTGGTCTTTCTGTGACCCCGAGGGTCCTGAGACCACACTGTCCCGGGAGGATTCCACCCCCCGCTTAGCCACTGCAGCGACGTCCCTCAGTGGAGCCGACTTCTAAAATGTCCGATTTTGTGCTCCACGACTCTATCACTTGCCGGAAGCGGCCGAAGGAGGCCCCCTCCCCCGCCGTCTATCCTCCCGAATGTCGCCTCGGATTCACTTCTCCGCACGTCCTACCTTCCAGTAAGTGGTCGCTTCTCTGTTCAGGGAGTTGTTGCTACTCTCCTCTTCGATCTCCTGTTGAGTTCGTAGGTGTTCAGAATGGTTTGATCCCTATTCAGCTGAATTCCTGAGACCAGACGAAATCTAGGTCTCCTACTCCTCCGCCATCTTGCTCCTACAATTAATGAATTCTGACACATTATTATTAACTGAAGTTCACAATTTATCCAGATTTCCTTAATTTTATTTAATATCCTTTCTGTGTTTCAGGACTCCCTCCAGATGTTACATGTGCCATCCTGTCTCCTTGGGTTTCTCTAGACTGTGACAGCTCCTCAGAATCTCCTTGTTTTGATGATTGACAGTTTTAAGAAGTACTAGCGAGGTATTTTGTACATTGGGATTTGTCTGATTTTGTGTGTGTGTGTGTGTGTGTGTGTGTGTGTGTGTGATCAACCTGGTGTTATGGGTTTCAGGGGGAGATGCCACAGGGGTAAAATATCCTTTTAATCATATTCTATCATGATTAAGTCCACATGACTTACAACAGTTGATACTGATCTTGACCATCTGACTGAGGTGTATTGGTCAGAGAGAAAGCACCATGTGCAGCCTGCACTATGGTGGTGGGGGTGGGGGGCAGTTATGCTCCACCCCCTTGAGGGGAAAGTAGCTACACAAATTATCTAGAATTTTTCTGCATGAGAGATTTGCTCTTCTCCCCAGATTACTTATTTATTCAATCAATATAAGAGCATAGATACTTATACTTTGGTATATAATCTAACACCACTTTATTTTGTTGCTCCCTTTGCTCCAGCTTTGGCCATTGTGCAATCTTTCAGTTGGCTCCTCTGTCCCCTCTGCATACATCCACAATTTGGGATTTTTGTAAATTTTTTAGCACTTCCTTACTTTTTGGCACTGCAAAAGGCTCCAGGCTCATCTTCCATAGTTCCTGATCCAGTCCTAGAACCAGCCATTTCTCCAAGGTGGGAGGCTGGATTTTATAAAATCACATTTAGTATGGATAAACTTGAATTCCTCTACTTGTGTTCCAAAAACGTATTGCCCAAATACAAGGGTGTGGAAGAAAGACATTGAAGACTCAGGGAAACAGCCATGTAATGGGATCTAAGCTGCTCCTTGAAAACTTGTAACTGGACCCTTGAATTTTCTAAGACAGTTGGTTTAAAGTCTCTGCCTAGTAACTTCAATGTATGTGTTTCCTCAGGGATAATTTCTGTTATTCTTTTTTTTTCCTGCAAATGAGTCATACTGTCTTGTCTCTTCACATGTCTCATAAGTATTTTTGGTGTTGAAAACTGAACATTTTGTATATGATAATGGGGTAACTCTGGATACCAGACTCTCCCCAGAGTTTGTTGTTGTTTTGCTACAGGTTGCTGTGGTAACCTTTCTAAACTTTTTTTTGTAAAAACTATTGTTTGTCATGTGTCTCTGAAGTCTTTCTTCATGTAGTTTAGTAATCAGTTAGTGGTTTACAGTGATTTCCTTAAATACCTGGCGTAAAAACAGACAAGGAAGAAAGGAAGAGCAGGGCAGGTAAGGAGAGGGGAGGAGTGGGGTGAAGGGAGGGAGGAGGGGGAGAGGAGAACAGTAGAAGGGAGGAGAATGGGAGGGAAGAGCAGAGTGGAGCGGAGAAGAGAGGACCTTGAGGACAAGATCTGCTCTCCAATGCCTGGAATCCCAAGCCCACACTGAGAATGTGGGTTGCCATCTTGAAGGCCAGTGCCAAGCTGTGGAGGGGGTGTCAAGCAACAGGAAGTTAAAATGTCCCAAAACTCTCTTGTCCTTTGGTTGCCTTTTTCTTGATTAAACACTTGCTTGGCTGCTGTAAAGCTTTAGCTATCTTCCAGAGTTCTAACCGCTGTTTCTGACAGATTTTTCCAGTTTTTCCCATGTTTGCGGGAAGGAATGAGCCTCAGATTTCCTTATTTTACCATTTCCATTGATGTCAGTCCTTCATTTGAGGCCTGAATTTTGCAGGCAATCATTCAAGAGAGCAAAGTTTTTACTTTATCTTTGGTCTTGAAGCAAGCTTGAAGCAAATCATGTGAATAGAAATAATCTTCTGCCAAAATTAATAGGTGCACTCAGATGAGGATGTGGCCAAATCTGAAAATATTACTTAAAAATATTCTATCTTCTGGTTTGAATAGCATCGACTCAATGAGTTAAGGATAAGTTTGTGTTAGTCATCAAGACCTGAGCACCAGAATGTTCTGTGATGCCTAGTGTCCATCAATAACTGGCATTTATTAAGTACTTCATATGTGCCCAGATCCTCAATAAATGTTTTATGTTGTTTATTCCACTTATTCCTTTTGAGATGGTCACTGATTATGTTACAATGAATAAACTTAGACTTAGGTCAAAATCTTACATACAGTCACACAGTGAGGACATAATAAAGTCAAGATTCAACTCAGACATTCTGACTCCACAACCATTCACAGGAATTAAGAAGTCTGTAAGAATTAAAAACTCCTTTCTCATATACAAAGCTTGATGAAGACAGACCTGTGAAGGACAGGGCCTGCATCTAATGGATGGTACAGGAAGTGTGAGAAAGACAGCTGTGATCAGAGGCCTGGAGATAGGGCACTCAGCCTGTCTCCCTTCCTTCCCTTCTGCTAACACCTGGAGATCCAGCCCAACTTCACCAGCTTTCCAAAACCACAGTCAAACCATCCCACCCCATTCCTCGCACCATCTAAATCTCCATCCCAGCATGAAAGAGACGGAACCACAGAGAAAAAAATCAGAGGAATCAGGACGTTATCCGCCTATCTCCAATACATAAGGTAGACCAGAAAAGACAGTTTTCATACCCATCCACCCATTAAGAGTTTCTGACAGTTCCTTAAATATGTTGAAAATTAATATTTGTATTATTTATATTTTGTATGTATAATTCCATTTCTGGGGACCTATCCTAAGTGACAGGTATAAACTAAGATTTATGTATAGGGGTGCTCATCAGAACAATACTCATAGTAGCAAATAATTGCATACACCTTAAATATGCAACACCCCAGGGAATGCTAAATAAAGTGTGTGTGTGTGTGTGTGTGTGTGTGTAACATGTAGGCTCCATGAGGGCAGGGATTGTTTCATTTCCTGTTGTTCCCCAATGTTGACCACAACACCTGCCACACAGAAGTAGTTCCTTAAATATTTGTTGAATAGATGAATGAAAATAATGGAATACTTTGCCATTCATAAAAACAAATTTTAAAAGATATCGATAATTGCTCTGAATATAATTTTAAACAAATAAATAGCAAAATACAAAATTGTAAGTGTAATTACAATTCTAATTAAAGAAATCAGTTGGATAGAAAAGAAGGCTAGCAGAAAATTAAATACTAACACTGGCTATTTCTAATTGACAAAATTATGAATGATCTTCATTTTCTTCTTTACTGTTTAGAATTTGCAGATTTTAAAAACAGAGCAAATTATTTTTAAAAAGGAAAAAAAAAATCCAAAAACACTGGGTTTAATGACCTGCCATCAACGTCTACATTTTCTTCCCAGATGAGGTGATTCTAGAGCATATTAAAAGATCACTTAGCAAGCAGACTCTTAATTACTGTTGACTTTTTAAGCCTTACTACTCACCCATGATTACCTGTAGAAAGAGAAAGAAAATAGAGGTGACAGATTTCATATAGGTTTCTTCAGATTTTTTTTTGCAGATTTATGGCTTTGAAACTGTGTAAGTATTTTATATTATTTATTAAACAAGCTTAAATACACTTCAAAAGCACTCCCTGAAAATCAAAAGCAAATGAAACAAATGTGTGGCTCTACCTGGCAGCATAACCACTCAGAGGGGAACTCTGCTGGAGCTTTAAGACACAAAATTTTAACCATACAGTCTTAGTAGGATATTCCTGAAGGACAAAAAGAAAAGCCTAAAACCATTTTCATGGTGGTGGTAGTGTCAGCGCTGTTGTTATGTTTTGTAGGCTAAATCAAATACACATTTAGGTTGGTCCTATACACTGAGATTTTCAACATGGTTGAAGGGAGACAAGATTAATGAGGGTAAGTCAAAACCCTGTCATCCAGATTTCAGATTGGAAATATCAGTGTGAATTCATGATTTCTCTCATCTTTTAAAAAAAAAAATGCAGTCAGCTGGGCATCTGACTCATGGTTTCCTCTCAGGTAGTGATCTCAGGGTCATGAGATCGAGCCCCACATCAGGCTCCATGGGAAGCACAGAGTCTGCTTAGGACTCCCTCACCCTCTGCCCCTTCCCCTACCGCCTCTCTCCATCTCTCTCCCTCAAATAAGTAAATAAATCTTTCCAAAAAACACATATAGTATTTCCTAGTTCTGTGCACTGAAAAGGCTTGGAAACAAAGACCGACCTGGTAGCATGATATGTCCAATTGTGGCCTGCAAATACCATTTCTTGCTAAAGAAAGTAGGGTTCTTTGAGAAATGGCTGATTCCAATGGACAAGATAAATCTGAAACATCTGGTCATACCAGAAGGCAAGGAAGCTGTCAAGCATACTAGGGCGTTATCAAAAAGACTCAGGAAGCAGCTTAAAGAGGTATCCACTGGCCAAAAATGGAATAATTTGAACATCCACACATATATATTGCAATGGATTGAAACACATTAAATATGATTAAAGCTAGTTTATAATACTTGTAAAAAGGGAAAAACCTCAACTCATTAGTTAACCTCAAATATATGTTTGAGAACCAACTGATTATTTTAAAACTGCTTTTTTAAGAGCAAGAAGAGAGAGTCAAAAATTTCGGGGCTTTCCTATAAAATCTGTGCGTTAGAATAATCCAATAGCTAACAAGGGAAAGTTTCTTCAATTATCCTGGCTTTAAATAAATAAAGTATGATAGAATTAGAACATCATATTTTTCAATACTAACAAATTAATAAACCTAAGTGAAGATTATCAATGGCTGATAAACATCACCAAATATGCCACTATGAAATGGTCCAGTCAAAAAACAAAACAAAACAAAAGCCAGCATGAATCTAATCAAACCCCTAGATCTATTTGCCAATTTACAGGAGCTATGGGAAATTTAAAATTTCATGGGGTTGAGATAAACGGAATCCACACTGTGAGAAACCCTACAAACCATCCAGTGTCTTCAACAGAAAAATTGATGTAGGGAAGAACAAGAAAGACTCAAGCATTCAATATGTGAACCTTATTTGGATCTCAGTTTAAACAAAATTTAAATATCTGATTAGGGAAATGTGCAAGCAGACGGAATATATGATGACATTAAGCAATCATTGCTAATTGTGAGAGAATGGTCTTAGGGTTAGGAAGCTAGGGTACTTTTTTTATAGAGTTGAAAAGTCCAAAACAAAAGTTTTTAAAATTCTGACCGTTGCCCCAAATGTTTTGCCTAAGGTCACACAGATACTTTATGACGCTCAGGTTGAAACACTGCAAATTAAGACACAAATAGACATGAGTCACTTTAAACAGATGAAAATTACTCTGCATTTGCAAACTTATTTTTTTTAAAAAAGGCAGTTTCTTGAGGTTTTCAGTAGTCAGAACTCATAATTTTCAGTCCCCATTGCCATGAAATTATTCCCTAAGTGTCCCTAATTTGCTTTGATATCTGGGAATGAAAGTTGGAATGAATATAAATGTTCATCTTTTATTCAAGTGCTTTCATCTTGGGCATCAAGACTATCAGGTCACTCTACTGAGCAACTTTGAACTCAGATGTCTAGAGGAATGGCAGAGAATTTTAAATTTTTTTCTTAGCTTTTCCAGTTAGCCTGAATTGACCAGAAATCCCTCTGGGTATGTTGGAAATAACTCAGTACAATATTTCACTATAAAAGACTTTTTAATGGCATCCATTGTACTTAAATTCTAACAACCCGAGAACCAAAATTGAATCAGCATGGAGGTCTTCCAATTCCCTCAGCGGTTTTGATGCAGAAGACACATGAGGTACACTGGCCCCAAAAGTGACACACTGATGCTAGGCAGCTTTCCCCCTCCAATATTCCTTAAATCAATAATTTTCCCTTTGGGTTGTGAAATATTTTACATCATTGATTGGTAGTTTCACAGTCCACAGAAATTGTTAATTCAGCAGGAAAAAATAGAAATAATTGTGGGAACTATGTCAAAGTTTAACTATATGACATGCAGGTAGATTTTCTTAGCTACTTCTTAAAATTATAGGGACATTACTGTCTTCTAGAGGTTTCACTAGGTCTTTACTATGAGAGATTTAGAAACCAACATCAGAGTCTCACTGTCTAACATTTATATTTGCTGGATACAGTGAGAGTCAGATTATATGCACATTATATTTGGGTTTTACTCTCCAGCAGCCTTAGCTAATTGCCTCTGCTGTTTTCATAAAGCCTTTCCATTCGTGTCATGGGTGGATATTTAGAACAAGTGTGACACTCTCCAAACAGTCTCCCCTTCTCCTCTGAAACCCAACTGTCAATATCTCCCCATGGCATCTTGGAGAAGCTCCTCAGGTCTCCTTTCCATTTGTCTTCTAGAACCAGCTCACCTGCTTGTTGAGCTCTGTGGTAGGAGCTTCACTTGGGGCACAGTTGTGCCCCTCTGTTCAGTTCCATCTTGGCTGGCAGTTCTGGACTAGAGTTCAGTTCTCACTTTTACAACTGGGAGGTTCTCACCTTTGTTCTCCTCACACCAGATCCCTTGTCTCCATGTCTTGGAGCAAGGGGGAGTCTTTGCAACCCTGTCCTGTCCAGCCTCCCAGAAACCTGACTCTAGCCAGGACAACACCCTATGATACTAGGGGGAATCACGTAAACAGCATGTCTTTAAGAATGATGACTCAAGCGGCACCTGGGTGGCTCAGTCGGTTAGGTGTCTGCCTTTGGCTCAGGTTATGATCCCAGGGTCCTGGGATTGAGCTCCCCTGCATTGGGCTCCCTGGTCCGAGAGAAGCCTACTTCTCCCTCACCCTCTGCCTGCCACTCCCCCTGCTTGTGCGCTCTCTCTCTCTCTTTCTCTCTCTCTCTCTCTGTCAAATAAATAAATAAATTCTAAAAAAAAAAAAGAATGTTGACTCAACAAAGAAGCTTACTTCTGATGGGAAGGTCTACAATTCACCTGCTCTCATTCAATTCTTATATTCATTTCCTTATTAAAAGCAACTCAGACCTCAGATATGAATATACACTCATCCTCCCTCTTCAGAGAAAAGAATGAACAACAATAGAAAAATCTTGAAATAAATGAAAAGGAAGTGCCTTCTTTTTTTAAACGTCTGATGTCTTGACATGGCACCTCATGCCAAAATGATTCTTGAGTGACTTTCTTCTCGGCAAAAAGCCTTTATCCTAATATTCTGAAATTCATCATAATGCATCTAAGCCTAGGGCTTTTTCATTCTATCTGACACATGGTAGGTTCTTATGATTTGAAGAGTAGGGCTACTTTCAACTATGTAAACATTTTTGTATTAAGTTTTTGGAAATAATGTTTCCTTTCTTTTTGCTGTTCTTTTTCTAGAAATCCTATGAGATGCTTGATCTTCAGTACTGATCCTCTATGTCTTATCTGTCTTCTCAAATTTTGTACCTCCTTGTCTTTTGGACTGGGATATTTTTCTAAATTTACCTTCCAGACTTCTACTAAGTTTGGTTGTTTGGACCATCATATTTTTAAGTTCTAAAAGCGCTTTCCTGTTCATCCCTTCTATACATCCAGTTCTTATTGAATTGATGTAATGTCTTTTGGAATTTTCCTCACTTACAAATAATTTTTTAAAGTCTTATTGGTTCTCTGCTTTTCTCTTTCTGTTTGCTTTTCTCTCATTTTACAGAGATGTTGCATATGCCAGTGATCTATGATTGTCTGAAGAAGGCTTAGTGAGAGGTCCCGGGGGTAAGCAAAGTTACTGACCAGCAGGCTTTGCTCAGATGATCAGGCCCTAGGCTAGGACCACAAGCTCCCAGGTGCAAAATTTTTAATGTCTTACTTTAGAAAGCTAGTCTGCAAAGAAGCTGCACTAGCTTTCCTTTTTTAAGAAAAAAAGATCATCTGGCTCTTTCATTTTTCCTTTGCTTTGTTGGGAAGATGGATGCCTAACTGTTGGACATACAGCCTAAGGTGGTGGTGTAGGGACTCAGGTTGGGAGACATTCTCTGAGACCTCCCATTAATCTCTTTGTTTCAGGTTCAGCCCTCCATCTGCCTCCAGTAGGGTGGACTTCTCTGGGCAAATGCAAGGTTGTTGATTTCCCCCCTTTTCATGTTGTGGCACAGTTAGGAGGTACATACATGTTGCTACTACACATGCCAGCTTTAATCATTTTCAAATGTCTTCAAAAAGTTTACATTATGATATGGTTTTAAACAAAAATATTTTGGATACACAGGATGGCATGACAACATAGCAGGATGTATATATTTGATATTAGTAAGGCAAAGACCCAACCTAAAGAAGTGTGTACATTTCCAGTTAGTTTGGAAAGCAACTTCCAAATGTTTGATGGGCCCTGTGGAAGGACAATTTCCAAATTGATGAAGGTGGGACACATTTTGTGGCTGTGACACATGCATGAGGATTGCAAAGGACACATTCAACAGTGCACCTGAACTCACAAGAATTGGTGAAATCCCTCAATGTGGACAAAAGAGATTTCAAAGGGAAAAGAGCAGGTTGAAGACCAATGGACTAGACAAGACTATTGTTAATTATTGAGTTATGTAGGCAGTGTGATATTCTATTTATGATGTTATGATACTCACTTTAAAATATTGTTTCCTCAATGCAGAGGATCATAGGGGAAGGGAGGGAAAACTGAATTGAAAGAAATCAGAGAGGGAGACAAACAATGAGAAACTCTTAACTCGAGGAAACAAACTGAGGGTTGCTGGAGGGAAGGTGGGTGGGGGATGGGGTAACTGGGTGATGGGCAATAAGGAGGGCACGTGATATGATGACCACTGGGTGTTATATGCAACGGGATGAATTATTGAATTCTATATCTGAAACTAATGATGTACTACATGTTGGCTTATTGAATGTAAATTTAAAAAAAGAAAGAAAAAATAAAATGTTTCCTTTTCTGGTTTCCCTTCATCTTCCTGAACTATAATAGGTAAAGTGCTCAAGTTCTACCCTTGACCGCTTCTCTTTTGCCATTTACCCTATGCCCTAGGGGATCTCACCCAGAATCATTGCTTTTAACATGATCATTCCTAAATGCTATTGTTTTCATACCCAGCTCACTTCCTGACTTATGGGGGCAAGGAGGCCACAGATGGCCAGCCAGCTCCTGTGCCTGGAGGTGGGGCATCATGGCATCATCCCCTCTCCAGAACCCCCCATGGGATCAGGCTGAGGCTAGATCAGCTAACCCACATCTTTATCTGGCTTTTTCCTTTGTCCTGTCTTGCTTCTCTCACTTTCTCAAATATCTCCCCTGAGAGTTTTCCTTGAATAAATCACTGGTGCCAGAACCTCCTCTTCAGGCTCTGCTCCTAAGCAACCTGACTTAAGATACCACCTATACATCCAGACCTCAAATTTATATCTCCTGCCTGGACCTCTTTCTGGCATCTTTATCAGCATGTCCAGTTGGAAGCATCACACTGTGAATGTCTATGGTGGCTCTTGTTTGCTCTTGTTTTACCAAAACTGCTCCTCCTGGGGTTTTCCCCATCTCCCTGCGTGGAAGCCCACTGTGTCATGTGCTTGGTCTAAAAGCCTTGGAATCGTCTTTGATTCCCACCTCCTCTCACACATCATGTCCTACCATCAGCAAATCCTGCAACCTCGTCATCAGTGGACCATCCACTCAATGGATGGTGCACCTCTCACCATGGCCACCACTGCCATCTGATCCAGACCATCATCATCTCTTGCCTGGATCACTGGAGTGGCCTCCTAACTTTCCCCCCTGCTTCTACCCTTGATCCTTTTCATTTTATTCTCAATAGAGCAGTCAGAGCAAGCCTGTTAAAATACATCTGATCGTGGCACCCTTCTGCTCAGAACCCCCAAAGGCATCCAACTTTGGGAGAAGTTATCTGCCAAGGGCCCTAAGGACCCTGCCTGTCCTTGCTTGCTGTGCAAGCTGCAGGTATTCTCCCTCATCTGACAGAAAACAGTGTCTTTAGCCAGCCACACAGACCACTACATAGGTCAAGGAGATCATGCATGACAATCGAGAAAGGCCCCCTTTCCATGAGGAGAGAGACTGTCATGTCTGCTGTTCCCTATAATGTTTGCAGCTTGTCCAGAAAGTGCTGGACTCTTGACTCTGGCTCTTCTCCTGTAACACAACCCACTGCAGGTGCAGATACTCATGATGGGCCCTTGTGTCTCCTCTGTGGGACTCATGGGGTACAGAGAATGGGACACAAACCAATATGAAGTCCTGGCTACTGCTTGGCCATGTTTGTCTGTGGCCCAAGGGTCTCATGTCTGCTGCCTTCATCCATGAAAAAACGGGCACACTTGTTAGCTTACAAAAAGGGCAGCATTCCAGACCTGCACAGTTCTTGACATTCATCGCATTCTGTAAAAAAACTATGACCTACCAAGCACCCCCCACCCCGGCCTGCCCACTCTGATCCCAACTCCCAGGCCCCTCCCCCTGCCCACACTGAGCCAGTCCCAGGACCTCCTCCTGTCCCTTGGCACATGCATAACACTCTCCTGCCTCAGGACCTTCGCAGCTTCGTTCCTAAGTGTAACCCCTTCTCCCAACTGTCCACATGGCAGGCTACCTCGCCTCCTCTCAGCTTTCCTAAAGTATCACCTCCCTTGAGGCCTGCCCACCCATCCATCTCAGGTTTATGAGACACCTCAGCTTCTGCTTCTCTCTCCCCAATCCTTCTTCATCACAACTCCATATTCTCCTGCTATTTTCTCGCTATACCACCCAAGGACAGTGTGCCGGCATTCAAATGGAGGTGCTTATCTATTCAATTTGTAGAGAGTCTACCATGTGCCCAGTTCTGAGCTGGGCAAATGAAGACCATGATGAAATATCCTACACATCCATTAGGACTGCTAAAATTAAAAATAGTGAAAATACCAAATGTTGGTGATGATGTGGAGAAACTGGATGTCTCATACCTTGCTTGTGAGAATGTGAAGTGGTTCAGCGACAGTGGGAAATAGTTAGCCAGCTTCTTTAAAAACCAAACATTTCTTTACCATACAACTCAGCACTCACTTTCCTTGACAGTCATGCTGGAGAATTGAAAACATATGCCCCCCACAAAACCCTGCAAGAATGTTCATGGCAGCTTTATTGTTAGTAGTCAAAAACTGGAAACAGCTAGAATGTCCTGTGATAAGTGAATGTTTAAGCACTGTAGTATTCATTTCATGCACCTCAACCATAAAAAGAAATTTTTGATATGTACAACAACTTAAATGGATCTCAAGGATAATATGCTGAGTGAAAAAGCCGATACCAAAGGTTGCAAACTTTGGTTCCATTTTCATTACATTCTTGAAATCAAAATTATAGAGATGGAGAACAGATTCGTGTTTGACAAGGTTAGGAATGATGAGGCTGGGGGCCATGTAGGGACCACAAAGGGGTAACACGATAGAGTTTTGTGGTGATGGAATAGTTCTGTGTCTTAATTATGATAATTACATGAAACTATATATGCCATAAAATGAGGTAGAGCTGTCTATACACATTGTACGAATGTCAATTTTCTGGTTTTAATACTGTACTATCAGTATTTGGTATTTTGTTGTAGAAGATGTTACCACTAGGGGAATTTGGGTGAAAGGTACATAGGACATCTCTGTACTATCTTTGAAACTTCCTGTGAATCTATGGTTATTTAAAACTAAAGTTTTCAAAAAGTAAAACAGTCAAATAAATAATGAGAATGCAAAGTATGCATATTAAATACTCCCTGAGGGCGCCTGGGTGGCTCAGTTGGTTAAGCGACTGCCTTCGGCTCAGGTCATGATCCTGGAGTCCCGGGATCGAGTCCCACATTGGGCTCCCTGCTTAGCAGGGAGTCTGCTTCTCCCTCTGAACCTCTTCCCTCTCATGCTCTCTATCTCTCATTCTCTCTCTCTCAAATAAATAAATAAATAAATCTTTAAAATAAATAAATAAATAAATAAATAAATAAATACTCCCTGATATGGAGTGTGGGGAAGAATAACATGGTGTCTTCAGGCACTGCTTTGCCTGCATGTCGGCTTTGCTGGAGTCTAAAAACATGTGCGGAACAGCTGAGTTTATTATTACACAATAATTGAGTTTTACTTTCTTTTTTTCATACTTATACATTAATAAAAATAACCTCTGGCAAAATAATTAATGGGTTGAATTTACTCACATTAAGGGAACCCATTAAATGTTCTCAGTAATCAACTGTCAAATACATATATATATATACACACACACAATAATTTTGCTTGCAATGCAAGCCACCACTATTTGTCTGACAATTGAATTTTAATTTTGCACTTCAACCTTTTAAGAGCATGGCCATTTAGAAATTTTGTTTATTAAATTACAAAGTAGAAAAACAGATCTAAAATATGTCATACAATTGATTTTATGATTAGTTATTAAAGGGAATTTATTTACTAGAACAAAGTTCTCATTAACCCAGTAGAGCAAAGAGTGGTGGACTTCAATGTGTTAAATACATTTTATGCAATTTTTCTAATTTCTTTCAAGGTAGTAAATAGTTGTTGAGGATTACCAACATACAAGACACTCTCATAGGCCCTTTCTGGGTTAGTTCTTAGAAAGCTTTTCTAAGTAGGAAAAAAAAGAAAAAAGAAAAAAAGCTTTTCTAAGTAGGATTTAAACAAGTGCAAATTAATAGAACTTTCTGTGGTGATATAAATGTTTTTTATCCATATTATCCAATATATTAGCTACATGAGGCTAGTGCATGCTTAAATACTTTGACTAAGATACTGGATTTTAAATTTTATTTAATTTTAATAATCTAAATTTAAATTTAAAAAGTTATTTGTGGTTAATGGCTACCGTACTGGACAGTGTAGCTCAAGATATTATCAAAGAGATTTGGGATATTCATTCGTGAATTTGGGGATACCTTTCCTCCATGAGTCCATACAGAAGAAATTGACAGGACCATTAGTGTTCTTAAGTATAAATGGAAAGAATCTAAGTCAGACACCTTCCAGCTGCCATGCCCCTGAACTCCCTCCCTGCTGACAGAGGCAGCCTCCTTCAGCAGTGGTAGGACATGTCAGATCCAAACTGGCCCAGCCTCCCTTGCAGTAGGGACAGTTCTGGCCAATGGCATATGAAAGAGTCTCACAGTTGATTTCTGAGAAACTATCGTCCTCCCTGATCAAGAAAGAAAGAAAGAAAAAGAAAGAAAGAAAGAAAGAAGAAAGAAAGAAAGAAAGAAAGAAAGAAAGAAAGAAAGAAAGAAAGAAAGAAAGAAAGAAAGAAAGAAAGAAAGAAAGAAAGAAAGAAAGAAAGAAAGAAAGAAAGAAAGAAAGAAAGAAAGAAAGAAAGAAAGAAAGAAAGAAAGAAAGAAAAAGAAAACCAAACCGATATGAAGAGAAAACGTTTTTCCTCTTTTTGATGCTGGGAGCCATGCAGTCTTTTTGTTGCTGGTAACTGTCCCATGACCATGAGCTAATAGGGAAAAGAAAGAAGCTTACCCTGGCATCACTGAGCCCCTGAATTCAACCTTGGGTCCACCAACTTATGGATTCCTCACTTTGTGAGAAAAACAAATTTCTATTATTTAAGCCATGTTTTATCCATATTCTGTTGTTTGCAATCCTCAGTTTCCAAACTGAGTGAGATCCCTAAAACTCCTAATGGTAGGCAAGGTTGTACAATTTCACAGTGCTGTGAGAAAATGGGAAGTGGAGCAGAGAGGATCAGAGGAGGACAGAGGTAATATGGGAGATGCTTTAAAGAGAGACCAACAGCCTTGCAGCTATTCCAGAGGTGAGCTTTGGGACGGGACCCTGGCACAGCTCTACGCTGGGGTGGGAGACTAGGATGCCAATGAGGATCTCAAAGCAGAACCAGCAGAAAGAGGGTGAAAGAGATAAAGGACTGGGGATATAAGCAACGGTCAGATCACAGGGGATCTGGAGGGACATAGTGAGGATTTTAGGCTTGTTTCTTTTTTTATTTTTTTTATTTTATTATGTTATGTTAATCACCATCCATTACATCATTAGTTTTTGATGTAGTGTCCCATGACTCATTGTTTGCGTATAATACCCAGTGCCCCATTCAGTATGTGCCCTCCTTAATAGTTGAGGCTTGTTTTTAAAGGCCACAGGACACCACTGTAAGTTTAAATAAAAGGCACGGCTGCATTGTCATGTTTGAGAGGACATTCAGGCTGCAGGAAGAGAGTGGTTTAGAATGGGGTAATCCTAAAAGTTAACAGATCAGAGAGAGCATCCTATCAGGAGGCCATGATGTCAATATGACTTAGTGCTCTCAATGCCAACATGGGTCACTTCAAATTAGAGTAGTTTGGTCAGGCAGGTCAGTGTCAACATACATGACACGCAGGGAAGTTGCCAAGTTAATTCTAGCAGTTACTATCAAGTAGCAAAAGACACTGTATCCTCCCTCAAACCAGGAGACTCTGAAGAGCAAGACGAGAGAACTTGCCAAGTATCCAGATTTATTAAGGCAATGGTTAAAATGGTGTGGTGTCAGCTTAGAGACAGAAAATTAGATCAACAGCACACAACAGGTACCAGAAATAAGCTCACCATATCTTGACATGAGATAGACTACAGGTGGCTTTATAGATCACTGGCAAAAGAAAGCACGCTTCCATAAAGTGTGCTGGTGTAACTGGTAGGACATGTGAAAAAGTAGGCAGTCGGATCCAAATCTGACAGCAATTAATTACCAGAACCAGGTCTGTGGGGACCAAGGATTAAATGCATAAAACAGAAGTGTGAAACTTATAGAACAGGAGAGAGCATAATGTTTTTAGAATAATGTAAGAATTATTTAAACAAAGCTCAAAAGGATGGATAAATCTCTCTTCAAATTAAAAACTGCTCTTGTTGAGAGGACATTATAAAAGTGAGAAAAGTAAGCTCTTGCTGACACACATAACTAGAGAAAAATTAGTATCCAACAGTTATAAAGAACTCCTAAAAATCAATAACGAAAGAAGAAGAAATCCAATAGAAAAATGGACAAAATATATCAACAGGCCCTTCACCAAAAAGGATCCATCAGTGGTGAAAAACATGAAAAATGCTTAACCTTATTAATAGTCTGGAAATAGAAATTAAAGTCAAATGACACAATTTTACTTCTAGCGGGATTGGCAAGGACACTGAGCATTGAAACTCTCATACTGTGCTGATGCCAAAAGTAAAGCATTATATTGTAAAGCCGTTTTTCTCCTGGTTCTATCCCGAGGGACCCCTGCATGGCTGCCAAAGGTTTCCCATACAGGTATGTTCATAGCAAAATTAATTGTAATAGCAAAAAACTGCAAATAGTGTAAATGTCCCTAGACAGGAGAATAAAATTGTGGTGTAGTCATGAAATGGAATTCTGTTCAGAAGAATTTATTTCTGTGACAGTAAAACAAGAGCAGCCATAAACATTGTTAGAGGCACCTCCAAACATAAAGTTGAGTACAAAATGCAAGATACAAAGGTAAATACACAGAATCACATCACTTCTATAGAGTCGAAGTACCCTCAAAATGTAATGATATGTTGGTTAGCGATGCATACGTCTCAGGTAAAACTAAGGAAAATCAAAGATATGATAAACCCAATATTCAAAATGGTGGTTGCCATTGTGGAGGAGTTCTGTGGTTGAAGGGGGACATCCGAGGGGCATCCGAAGCTTTAGAAACATAGAATCTATTTCTCACACTGGGTAGTGGGCAAGGATATAGGTGTTAGTTTTCAGTTTTTTAAAAAAAACTCTATATAATTCCATATGGATATGCAAGAAATCATTCATAGCAAAAACAAAATTAACAATAAAAGACTCCAGGGTTTTGTCCTGAGGGACTAGATGGTGTTGACATTGACAATAGCATGCTGACCACCGAATCCTATGGATGCGACGGGGGTAGACAATGTGGGGGTTTCCTTAAAGACAAATCTTTCAGTCATAGGGACAGTCACTGACAGGCTACACACCAAAAACCTTGTTTTATTTGGGTCTTGGATATTCTCTGACCACATTTCTCTTTTTTTTTTAAGATTTTATTTATTTATTTATTTATTTATTTGACAGAGAGAGAGAGAAACAGCGAGAGCAGGAACACAAGCAGGGGGAGTGGGAGAGGGAGAAGCAGGCTTCCGGCTGAGCAGGGAGCCCGATGCGGGGCTCGATCCCAGGACCCTGTACCATGACCTGAGCTTCCGAAGGCAGTCGCTTAACAACTGAGCCACCCAGGCACCTCTGACTCCACATTTCTTACCATTACTGGATTTTCTAGGGAAATGGTGGTTTAGTGGCCAACACTCTGAGCAGCATTCTTACTCTTTTCAATTTCAAGATGAACTGTGTGTCTCTTGGATACAGGCTTGGTAGTTTGAATGTAACATTATGAATGTGAAAACAGTCGACAGAGCAATGTCCACACATAAGAAATAGGCAGAAAATGCTATGCTTTGTCAGGTGCAGACTTTGGAAACAAAGGTAACATACATAGGTGAAAGCTTTTGTATTAAAAACATAATATTGGTTGTGGTTGGTTTTTATTTATTTATTTTGAGAGCGAAAGAGTGAGTGAGCAGGGGGAGGAGTAGAGGGAGAGGGACAAGCAGAGTCCACACTGAGTGCAGAGTGTGATGTGGGGCTGGGTCTCACCACCCTGAGATCATGACCTGAGCTGAAATCAAGAGTCAGATGTTTAACCACCCAGGTGCCCCCATAATGTTGGTTGTTTTACATGAGCAAGGAAATCTACTGAACCAGATACTCTTTCTGAATCCTTTTATTTGTATCTGTAACTGTTTTATCAAGTGAATTGAACTTTGGAAGAGGCAAGGCAGAAAGTACATTTCTTTTTTAAGCAGCACTGTGTTTCTTTATCCTACGTCAAATCTCACATCCCTGGACGTGACATTATCTCGGTAGATCCCTTAGCTTTTCTGGTCATTCTCAATTATTACAAGTAGTCTGATTTTTCAGGTGTTAAAAAATCCAAACCAATTCAATATTAAAACTTCATTTCTTGCTCAGTCCATAGCTTACCCCCTGCCTAAGCACAGTCCTGTTTCAGGCAGAGAAGCCTTCAGTGAGGTGGGGGATTTTGTCACTCTCCTGTCGTGCTTCTTGCATGATGCTGCCTGTGAAGCCTTTAAGGCTGAGGAATTTGAAAGGAGGGAGAGGATTGGCCCCAACGGAGTGGGACATTTGTCACACGGCATTGGTGTCTTCTAGATGTGGCCAATGTCCAAATACTGATTTTTTTCTTTTGTGGGGCACTTCAGTGGGTTCTTCAGAGACTCCCACCCCCCACCCCACCTCCTGGCATCACTCCTGGGAATCATTCCTGCATTCCCTCTCTGGAGGCAATACCTCTCTGGTTCATTCCTCATCCCTTAGTCCATCAGTCCACACCCCTCCTGGACTGTAGCATTTAAACAACCCAAGCCTGACACCTCCCTGGGGGTCCCATCTAGCCCACAGAAACATGCCCATTTGCTCTGCCATCACTGGATGAGAAGCTTCCTCCCATGGCGCCATCTTTCTGCCATGGCAGCCACTCGGCAGAGCCTTTGCCTCAGTAGACTTCTAAGTTTTGGGAGGTTGGGGGATGTGAGTCAAGAATGAGTCACATCACCCCCCAACTTCTAACAGATATATATAAAACCCTCTTAATGATTTTTTAAAGAAGCCCTCATTAGGTTTAAGTGCAGAGGAAAGCACCTCATGTCATATTGACAATTCTCTCACAGAAATCTTCCCTCTATAATCAAAGTTTATGAGCTCCCTCCATGTACCCCATAGGAGAGGAACACTTGGAGCATGTTGGAGGTTATTCCTTAGCATCATCTCTGTTTATATATGTACATGATCTGGTATCTCTCTTTAGAATGTGTAAGCAGTTAACACCCTTTGATCTCAGCCTCTGGGCCTTGATCCCCACTGAGCCAAGAGGGGAAGTTTGTTACCATGCCATTACATGTATGGTAATTAGATTAATAATAATAACAACTAATATTTATCGGGTTTTTAGCCATAGGCAGGAAGTGAATTATGTGGCCATGGGTTTTCTTTGGCCAATAAGGTGTTGGCAGATACAACACAAGCAGAGGGTAAAGGCATTTTTCAATTTCCACTTGCCTTTGGGGGCTGGAGCCATTGCCATGAGAAGTACATGCCTTAGCTAACCCACTAAGCCCAAGAAAAGGACAAGACACGCGTAGAGTCTGATTACACTATCACAGCCAAGCCAGCTGACCTGTAGCCACACAAACAAGCCTCAGAGCACAGCCACCAGCTGACCTGTAGCCACACAAACAAGCCTTGGTTAGATTAGCATCAATAAAGTGTGTACAATCCTAGAGAAGTTGAAAGAAAATTTGCCCTGCAACCTTCCCCAAATGCCAGCTTTGGATACAAATGCCGCATGATCGATCTATCAGTCTCATGCCTGGACTGTGAAATTTTTATAATGTTGCTTGGAGATATGTACAAGAATATTCAGAGTAGTAGGACTTATAATGGCCAAAAGCTGGAAATAAGACCAGTGTCTATCCACAAAAGAACCAGTAAGTTGCAGTAAAGGCGTACAATGGAACACTATATAGTAATAAAGTTTAGTGAGCATGCAATACATGGATAAACCTTGCAAATAAAACTGTTTAAAGGGAACAAGATACAAAAGATACAATCATGAATCTGCTTATATAAAGCTCCCCAAAAAGGCAAAATAAATTACTTCATTAAGATTTATATGTAGCTGATACATTTATAAAGAAAAGCAAGGAAAAATTGCCACAAAATTCAAGATGGTTGTCCCTCTACGAAGGCAGGTGGGTATGCTGACCAAAAAACGACATGGCGGAAGATGGGTAGATTTGGGGGGTGGGACTGAAGATATCTTATTTCACCATGATCTGAATGCAGGCACTTTTCCCCTATCCCCCCACACCCCACACACAAAAGAGGCAGTAAACCTCTAGGCCTCTAACGCACTCCACAATTTCACAGTTTTAAACCAAAAAATGTATTAAACATTTAATATGTTGCACAGAAATGTGGGGACAATTTAACAGATAAAGAATAAATCTTTCACCATTGGCATAACTTGATGGGTATAATTCAACAGCTGTTCACCTCTCCCCAGCCACATAGATAACCCCAACACAAACAACAGCTCATTCATCTTGTATGGGATGAATGTTCTTCCACAAAAGCTTTAGCACAATTAGAGCCACTTTAAACAAGAAGGAAAGTCAAATACAGAAGAAATTAGGAGAATTCCTATGTTACCAGAAAGAAGATTCTGTTTAGAGCCAACTAAATTATTGTTTTCTTTCAAGTGTCTGTCTCACAAATGTCAAAATAAGAATGCTTAGGGAAAGGAATATAAAAAGAAACCAGTAGTAGTATTTGATAAATAAAACCATTTTAAGAACAAGATGTGGGGCGCCTGGGTGGCTCAGCCGTTAAGCGTCTGCCCTTTGGCTCAGGTCATGGTCCCAGAGTCGTGGGATCAAGCCCCGCATGGAGCTCCCTGCTCGGCGGGAAGCTGCTCCTCCCTCTCTCACTCCCCCTGCTTGTGTTCCCTCTCTCGCTGTGTCTCTCTCTGTCAAATAAGTAAAATCTTAAAAAAAAAAAAAAAAGAACAAGATGTCACAGGGTTTCTTTATCCACTATCCACAAGGGCACTAGTTTGTGCCCTTAAATAAACTTGCAATTAGTGGGTAAATAAGTCCTGGAGATCTCATGCACAGCATAGTAATTATAGGCAAATATACTGTATTATAGACTTCAAAGTTGCTAAGAGACTGGATCTTAATTGTTCTCACCACAACAAAGAAATAATAATTATGTGAGGTGATAAAGGTGTTAGCTAATGCTACAATGCTAATCACATTGCAATATATAAAGGTATCAAATAAACACATTGTACAATTTAAGCCTACACAAGTTATATGTCAAAATTATGTCTCAATTAGAAAATAAAAGCTAAATTGCAAGGGAACAAGCTACAAAACAAGGGACTCCATTTTATATCAAAATCTTGGAAGCTACTAAATTCTAACTCCTCATCCACCCATGAGATTAAAAAATACATATATACAGTATAACATGGCAATGAATAGTCACATAGTTAACACATCAGAAGGATGGAAGGAATATAACAATAGGGCTTGTCAAACATCAATAAATTTTTTACCATTTTAGCAAAGCTGAGAGGAAATTTACCTCACAGTCTTCCCCAAATGTCAGCTGAAAATAGAAAATTATGTTATTTGATTCAGTGATTTTCACTTTTATCAAATCCTTGAGCTCTTGTGGATAATTACAATACCGTGAAGCATTGCTATTTATTTCTGTTTTGGAAGAATGAGATGTAAGATAAGTAGTCCCAACACTTATTACCTAAGCTGATTGGCAGACTTATTCAAACCCCAGTCTCTTATATGCAGTAGAATGGTGAAGATAATATAAATTCAACATTCCAGTCTCATAACAAAGCATTTGCTTTCTCCCATCTTTTAAATCCATTTCCATGCAGAATCACATATACATATGGCTTGTCTTCATTATTAAGCCAATATAGTCACCATAAAAGTTTGCTAATCATCCAGAAATTAATCCATTTCATTACTTTGCTGGAGGGTCAAATCAACCATATGTTTGGTCCTAAAAGATCAAACATAAAAGAAGTGGAATCTCCAAGCACCTTGGTATTGGTAATTATTTGTGTGGGCTCTGGCAGGAAATGTCTCAAATACAATTATAAAAGCCTATGGTTTCATAAGACTTTACAGAGCGCATAAAAATCGACAATTACAAGTCCCAATGGTCTTAGACTGATTTAATAAGATTTAATGACTCCACAAGTTGTGCATTCCAAAATAGAAATGGTAATGTGGCTCCCATGGTCTACTGAATAGACTAGTAGGCTCTGAGTTCAAACACCTTATTCTGTGGGAGTTACTGCAGTCTTGCTTCTGGCAAATTCTACTACTTTGTAAGTACATGAATATTGCTTCCAGAAATCTCCTCAATATCTTATACACCTCATACGTTATATTTCAAGCCACTTCATGGCTTTTCTATTCTTTTGGTGTTTCTTGTTTCACGATTCTCAGAACAATTTTCTTCCACATGGTCACTCACCCAACAAGAAATGACCACATCGACCTAGAGATGAGCTTCTTTCTCAGTCTGACAATCAGAGTTTCGGCCCTCTCACACACTGAAAATGCCCCGTTACTTCCTTTCAAAGCAAGAAAATCCCCACGAAAAGGATTGTTCGAGTTTCACCAGGAACCAAATGAGAGGAGAGGAGTGTCAGCAGAGACAAATTTCTGGTATGCCCAAGAATTTAAAACATCGTTGTGAGGGGCAATTAGATTCATGGCACTCTCAACCTACAGTCCACTTCAGTCTGTGCTTTAATGAGTCTTTAGCCCCCAAATTTAACCACTTAATTAGCTTCTTTAGGCTAGCTCAGGAACCCAGCACCCTTTTACGACATTGTTGTTATGGAAAAATACATTCTGATCTCTGAACAAGAGACTTACAAACCATATTTGGAATGTGCCAATTTGTATATGCATTTGGGACTGCTTATTTCATTATTATTTCATATTATTGTAGTTCTAAATTCTTTATTGTGCCATAAAGATATGTTCCTCCCCACTCATAGAATAGGCAGTCAAAAAATTGGATATGCTAGAAAGGCACACAGTTACATACTAGAAAGATACACAGTTATTGTTATTAATAATAAGTTATTGATTATAATAAATTATTAATAATACATTACTAACAATACCAATAAGAATGTATTAGCAATAAGTCATACAAGGAATGAAGGTAAAGCATTAGATTAAGAGCTGAATTAGAGAGTGATAAGGCATATCAATTTCCTCTGAAGAGTGACATGGATAAAACCAAAAGATTAACGTATTAGATGGAACACATAAAGGGAGAGCAGCAATAACATGAAACCCAGGGTCATGATTCACTTTTTGGCCACTGCAAGAGCTTCAGAAATACCCAACTCACATATTTAGTTTAATTCCACTTGCAATGTCATCTCTCCCTCAAAATCTGAGTTCTGTGATCTAGGGATAATTAGGAATTTGGTCTGAGAGAAGCCGGGTTGGAGTTCCACTTTGTCTCTGCCTCTCTCCTCTCCCTACATTTTCTTTGAGACCCTCTACAATAAAAGAGCCTAAGAGTTTCTTTATTCCAGCTCAAAAACTAGGAAGTATTTTCGGTTTGTTTTTTTTGTACTGGTGAGAGTATGGGGAAAAAAAAAACCTAGCATAAAATGAATGAGAAACACTGAAAGTTGTAATCATAAGGTAAACACTAACCAACCACCAATTGAAGATCTAAAATCTACACACTTATTCATTCATTCATTCATTCATTCATGTAATAAGCATATTTAAGTGCTTGATGTTTGTTCACTACATTTATCCTTAAGCTCATTAAAAGTGAAAAGAAAAAACAAAGCATTCAATCCATCTAAAAGAATCGAATCCTAACAAAGTCAAAACAATATATATTTTAAGCCATACAACCACTGAGGGAGTAGAAGGAGCTATAGACAGAGCCAACTGTGGAGGAGGTGGGTGTTAGTGAGTTAGAGCATTGGGATGGAAGAGAGAGCCTGCCACAGGAGAAGGACCAGATGGGGATGCGGCCACGTGATGGGGAGAGGAGCCATGCCCAGGGGCCCTGTGCTTGCCGAAGGGGACAGGTCAAGGCTCCACATAACACAGTCGCATTTCACATGGGTTTGATCGTGTGGAGGGTCTGGTGGTAGGACATTATCATCCCCCTTCTAGCAGAGAGAAGGATGATTTGCATGGATGTCTCAAGCACAGACCTCTTTACCCCCTCCTTTAAAAAAAAAAAAAAAGGCTTTCTAAATTAAAATGCAATCTGTGTTTCTGAAAATAAAGCAACTCAGAGAATACATAGGAAATTCTCCCATTTTCAAACCACCAAAAAATACCTATTGGACATTTCTCTGTATCACACACTGTTCTAGGATCCTGACAAGAGAGGCACATTCCAGTATAGAAGACAGAAAATAAGCAGTGAAACAGGAGTGTTTCAGATAGGAATAAGT
The DNA here is from genome assembly GCF_037043125.1 of Eumetopias jubatus. Lineage (NCBI taxonomy): Eukaryota > Metazoa > Chordata > Mammalia > Carnivora > Otariidae > Eumetopias > Eumetopias jubatus. The sequence continues at coordinate 85,372,393 of NW_028274815.1, read as the reverse complement.
GCTCTGAAGAATATGAAACAGTACAAGACACAAGGGCAGGGATGGTGATCTACTGGCTGGTGATTTCAATGGGTCAGGGTGCCACTGAACATGTGACCCTGGAGGTGAGAGGTGACAGCTGGCTGATAAGAAACAAGCCTAGGAAAGTATGTGTCCCCAGGCAGAGTAAGAAGTCCCCAAGGCACATAGAAATTCCACCTACTAGGTAAGCAGAAATTAATGTTAGTGCGTGCAGTGGGCTCATAGAGAAGCGCCTTGCTACCCATGGACTCCAATTGCCAGTGCTATGGAATGCCATCTCAACAGGGGAATGTCATGATAGCATTCTCATTTTAAACAATTATTCTGTCTGGAGTTTAATGATGGAAGTATGGTGCTCAGCAGAAAAGGAAACAGTTTTCATCTAATTAGTCCCTGCCTGCATTAGTCAAAGAGAGACAGACAGTGGTGGCTCAGAGCTAGAGCGGCACTAGTGGATTTTGAGAGTAGAGAAAAATGGCTGGATTTTGAGGTCTCTGAGGTTATGTTGAGGGGAACTGCCAAGAAGAGAGGGGAGGGACACAGGGATGCAAACAGGATTTATGAGGACTCTTGGTTTTCTACTGAACGTTTAGAAGGTTTATGGGGACAGCTGTTGAAGGATAGAAAATGCCAGAAGGTAGAGTGTGTGTCTGCGTGTGTAGGTGAGGGGAATAGTGACTAAAGGACCTTGTTTTGGACATGTTAGATCTGAAATATTGACAACACATCCAAGAGAGGTCCAATAGGCACTTGCTCTCTAGGGGGGAAATAAACAAGTAGGGGAATTTGGGACAGAATACCCAAGAAAACTCTAATACATAGAACAAATGCAGAATTAGGGATATAGAGTAAGAAGAAACATAGGATTTCCTGAAAAGCACTGGTTTGGATTTCCTGAAAATGTGAGAATCCAGAAAAGTAAACTCAGCTCTCAAAGCCATTTTTTTCCTCTGAGAGTGTTTGCTAACCCTTGGCTCAACTAGTAAAGAGCTGCAAGACTGAGCCAAGGGGAATGAGGTCAAAGCACAAACATGCCCAGTGGCAATTTGAATTAACAGTCAGCCCTATATTGCCCAGGGACCACTAATGCTAACTCTCAAAATATGAAAATAAATGAGGCAGCTCTTGAAATCACAGTTCTTACCACCTGGGTGATCCAGATAACATCAAACTTTAAACTTAGAATAAGGTCATCCATAAACTGATAGCATCCCCCAGTGCCTGATAGAAAAATATGTGAATCCTCCTTGGAAGAGTGTGTTTTCATCTTGGGCCATACGTTATTCCTACAAATAATATTTAAAATGTAATAATCAACTACTGCACCCCTATTAAAATGGCTAGAGTCCAGAACCCTGACAACACCAAATGCTGACAAGAATGTAGAACAACAGAAACTCTCGTTAATTGCTGGTGGGAATACAAAGTGGAATAGCCACACTGGAAGATAGTTTGACAGTTTCTTACAAAACTAAATATACTCTTAACCATACCATCCATCCTTCACATTTACCTAAAGGTGTTAAAAATGTATGTTCACACAAAAAATTCTGCACACAGATGTTCATAGAAGCTTTATTCATAATTGCCAAAACTTGGAAGCAGCCAAGATGTCCTTTAGTAGATGAATGGATAAACTGGTATATCCAGAAAATGGAATATCATTCAGTGCTAAGAAAAAAAAAAAAAGAAGGAGAAGAAGAAGAAGAACTATCAGACCATGAAAAGGTGTGGAGGAAGTTTAAATGCATATTGTGAAGTGAAAGAAGCCAATCTGAGAAGGTTACATTCTATATGACTCCAACCATATGACATTCTGGAAAAGGCTTGACTATGGAGATAGTCAGGTGTAGGGTTGGGTTGGGAGAAATAAATAGGCAGAACACAGACAATTTTTAGGGCAGTGAAAATACTCTGTATGATACCATGATGATGGACATCTTGCTATACATTTGTGCAAACCCATGGAATGTACGACACCAAGAGTGAACTCTAAAGTACACTACGGACTTTGGGTGATTACAATGTGTCAAATAGATTCATCCTTAGGGAAAAAGGTACCATTTTGGTGAGCGATATTGATAATGAAGAGGCTATGCTATACATGTATAGGGTAAGGGTATATGTGAGAAATCTCTGTACTTTCCTCTCAACTTTATCATCAACCTAAAACTAAAAAAAAAATATGTCTTAAAAAAAATACAGTAACCAGCACACAGAGATAACCTGGTATACACACACACACACACACACACACACACACACACACACACACGTAAAACACAATAACAAAGAAAGAGCAAAGAAAAAGAAGCCTGTAAAGACCAGATATTGAAATTATTAGATATAACTTTTTCAAAAAACTACAATTACTAGGTAAGAAAATTAAATCAAGCTAAAAGATATCTACAAAGGACAGAAAACTATAACAAATGATATAAGAAATCTGAAAAAAACAGAATATCTGTAACTAAAAAATACAAAAACCATAAATATGGTCACAAAGTATGGCTATGACAGCAGAATAGTTACAGATGAAGAAAGAATTAATGAATTGGTAAATAGGTCATAAAAATATCAAATATGCAATACACAGAGACAAAAGAGATAAGAAAATCAAGAGAGCAAAAAAAGGCAGAAAATAATTTTTAAGTGTGAATCAAAAAAAAAAAAAAAAGGAGATAGTAGAATACAGGCAATGTTTAAAGAAATGGTACCTGAATGTTTTCGGAATGGAAAAAGGAATCAATCAATTTGCTCTGTTGGTTTTTTTCCTCACTTCTTGAACCGGCTGCTTAGCTAATTGATATTTAATATCTTTTATTCTTCTAATATGTTGCTGTAACTCATTCTGAGAATTGGTTTAACTATGGTCCATGTTTTTAAAAATTATGGTGTTTTTCTCATTTTCTTAATTTCTATCATGACATTTTTTATAACTCACGGATTATTTTGAAATATGTTTTATCTAAATATTTTCATAAGCATTTGAGGATTTTTTTGAGCTCAGGCTAATTATTTTTTTAATTTTATTGCATTGTAGTCTGAGAAGATGGTTGTATAGTATCAATTCTTAAGAATTTGTTGAAACTTTCTTCAATGAAATTATGATATATTTTTTTAAAAGTCCTGTATATACTTGAAATAAATTATATTCTTTGTCAAGAGCAAAACTCTATATAAAATCATAAGATCAAAGTTTGTCAATTTTGTTTTTCAAATTTTTATGATTTTTTTTTTTTTTAAGTTTGAGCCATCATTCTCCGGAAGGCATATGTTAAGCCTCCCACTATCATTGTGGCTTTGCCAATTTCTTCTATTTTTCTGTATGTTATTTCTTTAAATATTTGGCAATTATATTTCATCTGCATACAGCCATTATTGTTATGACTTCCTGTGGGAATTTTTGCCTCTATTTCATAAGAAATTTTTCCTTTTCTTTGTTTTTCTGTTTTTGTCTTATATTCTCTTTTGGTTGTCACTAATATTTCTACATCATCTTATTTTAGTATTTACCTAACACATATATATTTTTTTACGATTTTATTTATTTACTTGAGGGGCGGGGAGGGTCAGAGAGAGAAGCAGACTCCCTGCCAAGCAGGGAGCCCAATGCCAGACCCGATCTTGGGACACCAGGATCATGACCGGAGCCGAAGGCAGTCGCCTAACTGACCGAGCCACTTAGGCACCCCTACCTGTCATATATTCTATATTTCATTGGTTTTCAATATTTTTGTGTCCTTATATTGTAAATGTGCCTCTTGTAAACACCAAATAGCTAGATATTAACCCAATCTCTTTATGTCTGTCATTTAATTTGTGTTTAGCCCATTCGTTGTATGATTTTGATATATCTGAACTTATTTGTACAATCTTATTTTGTGGGGTTTTGATATATATTTTTATTTAGTTATCTTTTCTTCTTTTCTATTTCCACAAGGTTGATCAAACCATACATATTTCCTATCTTTCCCTCTACTGGTTTAGAGATCATGCATTTTATTTTTGTCATTTGTACATTTACTCTTGTTTTTCACATACATACTTAAAATTATATTTTCCAAATAAGTATAAATAAATCAATATCTCTATCTTCTCAAACAACTGAGAAAGGTTAGCAGTAATCTAACTTCCCTCTAAATTTCCCACATTCTTAATCCCCAACTCACATGATTAGTATTCTAGTATTTATTTCTACATGGCTTATAAATTCACACACACTCAGGTTTTTTCACTCGTCCTCATTACGAGTATTTTACTCTTCAGTGACTATGTACTTAAATATATCACCACGTCCTGCACATTTGTTTTTGCTTACTATTACTTCCGGCATCCGACTCCTTCTTTATAAATTCATTTTTCTTGTTTAAGTACCTTATTTGTATATTTTATATATCTTGCCATAAAAGTCTTTAAATAATAACATTTACAAATCTATCCACTTGTTTCCCTTCACCCTTAAATATTCATTCATCTAGGCAGCATTCTAAGTTCACAACATTATTCCTCAGGACCTTAAATATTTTGCTCCATTGTCTTCTGTCTTCTTTTATTTCTGACAAAAACACTGCCATCTTTAGAGTGTTATTTATTTATCAGCACTCTGATTTCTCCCTGGTGGGTTTTAGAATTTTCTCTTGATGTTTTTCAGTTTCTTTACAACATTTGTGTGTGTGTATAGAATTTACTTATTCTATTCTAACATTTCAATCTGATGGGTTTTTTTTTTCACTTCTGGAAAATTCTCAGCATTATCTTTTTGGACATTGCCTCTGCCACTGTCTCCATCACCTGCTGGGACTCCATCACAGGTATATTGGGACTGTTCATTTCATCTTCCTTACCTCTTAACTTTTCTATTTTTCAAATCTTTACTTCTCTATGCTGATTTCTGAAAGATTTACCTGATCTATCTGCCCCTTTACTGATTCTCCCTACAGTTTTGTCTAATGTATCATTAAACCCTCTAGTAATTTTTTTAATTCCCATTTTTGGGTTATTTTTTACATCTGTATGTTCCACTTCATAACTTCTTATCCTTATGTCATATTCTGCTTTATCCCTTTTGGCTTTTAAACATAGTTGTTTAAGTTGTACTCATAGTCTTCTCTTACCACTTCTTTATACACACACTTACCAATTTGGAGTCAGAGTGGGGCTGATAACTGCAGATCAATGTTCATGGAACCCATTCTATCCAACATTGTATCATTCTTCTGTATGATCTCATTTCACATCATAGTTCTCCATGAGTATTCTTTCTCTGGGTCTTGGAGATTTCTCTGTGTAGTTCTCTATTTGTGCAAATCCTATTGTGGGTCCTGGTGCTAAATCTCTGGGGAGTGTAACTCTGTGAGTTCAACAACCAACTGTTCCACAAGCCTGCAGTTCTGGTTGTAGATAATTCCACATACAGCCAATGACCAAGAGTAGTCAGTTTGCTCTTTACTCTGACTTTAGCCTAGTGGGTAGATAGTCTTGTCCCTATTCAAGGACAGATAATAACTCTCCCAGGTCCTGGTTTCAACCTAGGAGCTCAGGTTTTTCCCTGCTTCATGTGAACCCACAAATTTTTTCCCCAAACCATACAGTTAGTCGTCAAAAGCTCTGTATGAGGGGCCGTTATCCAGGGGCTAGCTCAGTTCAGCTTCTCCTCCCTTCTAGGGTCTCCCCACTTTGATTCTTGAACCTTCAAAAATATTTTAAAATATTTCATCCACAATATCTTTGTGTTTGGAATAAAATAAGGAGATCTGTTATGCTCAACCCATCAATTTGACTGGAAGTCAAGAGCTATTTTAAAAGAAATATTCCATTTTGTGTTAAATCTTGAAGTGTCTCTGCATGTCCCAGCTTCATACTGAATACAGACATATCTGTGAGTGAAGTTAAGTGACAGTGTACTCAGGCATCTGTCTGTTTCCACCAATTTATATGGGAGTCAAGGAGCCTCCTGGATAAAGAGTTCCTACCTTGTTCAACAGTGGTATTCAGAGCCTTAAAAAGCACCAGGAGCAAAGAGTGATGGGTACATGATTAGCTAAATTGTAGTGTGGATTTCAGGGACCCCCAACTGGCCCAGCAACTTTGTGGCAGGTACAGTACTGGGAAGCAACACGATGTATAAATTAAAATCCCTTGGGTCAAGCAACCATGCAGCAAAGCTCCTCTTTAAGGGTGAACTTCAGAGGAGGAGATGATATTTCCCTGTAAGTAAAACAAGGCAAGCTCTAACAATTGCCTTCGACAGTAGAAATAACAGGGCATCATGATGGGAATGTTCCTGTGTCACAGATAGCGACTCCTACAAAGCAAGAGATACATTGCCTGGCACTTGGCATGTATTAGGTTGTAAAAAGACAGTTTCTGGCAAAGTGAAGAGGTAAAGGGTATTGGGCTGAGCGGCAGTGGACAAGTAACTTGTAACAGAGACAGGGTGAAGTTGTCAAAATGGCCTTTAGGGGGATAGAGAGCAGGTAGAATGGAGCTAAACGACAGTGGGGACAGGGACCACACCTTGGACAGTCTAGGAGCCCAAGGAGATGCTCCCTCACTGCGCGCACATTGTCGAAGGAGCCTTGTAAAAGAGCTGAAGGCCAATGCTGTGTCAATGGGACCTTGTTAACAAGGCAAATTTAATTCTAGATCACAAGGTGCCTTCATTGTACCAGAGACAAGAAGAGGTTTTTTTATCACTTATGTGATGGGGAATTTCAGTAAAATAAAGGAAACACTGCCAGATACTTAAAGGAAATAGTGCCCAACAGAGGTTGAAATAAGATCAACACAAAGAGAGCGGGCCAGAGAATTAGGTCTTTTCACATGATGCTATTTCACTGTCTCAGCAAGTGAGGAAGGCACTGTGCCCTTTTGTAGAAACAAGGGAACTGAAGCTTGAAGTTGAGTTACTCACCTAAGGCAACAGGTTCAGAAGGAACCAGAATCTGAATTCATATCCACCTCATTCCAGAGCCAAAACACCTTCGCCTACATTTTCCTGGGTCAATTCCCCGAAGCAGTACATATATTACACTCACATCTACATTTTCTCATTCATTGTGATCGGTTTTAGCTTCTGAAAAACCAGAGTGGGGAGCATACATGAACATTTTGCGATCACTTCCGTCTTACATTTTTTCAATGTGGATGGAAATGTGCAACAAGATCAGCATTTCCTAGGCAGCAAGGTGTCTTTTAGGGGATATACTTATGTTGTAGCCCTCATTATACTGTGTTGTAATTAGCTTCTTTACTGTGTACTGCCTATCCTTTCTCCAAGACCCACCTCCCATGACTCCTTCGAGGAAGAGAAGTGCGTCTTATTTAGCTTGCATCCCTAACACCTTGCAACTACCTCCCATAGAGCATGAACTTGAAATATTTTATGAATGAATGAATGATCAGGGCAATGGTTTGTGTAATGCAATAATTAGTAAAGGGGATTTTTTAGGGTGTCTAGCTTCTACCGTAGTTATAACTTAAAGTCAGGGAGTTACTGGATTCCTTTGCTTATCACATGATTTTTCAAATGCTCTTGTATATATGCATCTGAAGACGTTAGCAGTCAATCTGTCATTTCACCCTTGGCTGATAATTTTCAATGTGGAAGGAAATTTTTAAGTCAGATAGCCAATCTAGTCCTTTTACCATTGATAAAATTTTGACTTAAAACTTTCCTGAGGGTTTAAATGACCTGCTCAGACTTCCCTGGATGGATAACAAGAGTTAAGGTGGGAACACAGACCTCACAGTTCCCAGCATGGAGTTCATTTGCTCTCACAGGCTGTCTTCCAATTCCGAACCACTGGTATCCTTCATTCCCCACAGAAAACTCATCTGTCCCTTCCAGAGAGTACAAGTGTTGGTTAGATTCAATTAAATTTCCTAGGCACCCACACAGCAGGAAAAACAAGTTATGTTAACCTGCATTTAAATTGCTAAAATAAGGTCAGGACCATTTGCAATGTGAACACACACACACACACACACACACACACACACACACACACCAATATTAAGCTACTGAAGGCTTGACAGTATGGAAATGTTCCATGAACTGAAGCCTCATTTTGGAGTAACCAAGGATTTTTTTTCTTTGCTTATTCCTGGAGGCAGTAACAACAGGGCCAAACACAGAGAGCGTCCATCTACTTGGCAGACCCCAGAGAGCTCTGAATTCTGGGGACAGAGTTCTCAGCACAGAACCCCCAGAAGAACTGGCCCTCAGACCCATTCACCACTCAGGGTGTCACAGAAGTTTGACAACTACCAGTCCCCTTCCCAGTCCCGCAGCTGCCCCCCGCCCTGGCCCCAGTCCTGTGGGCTCAGAGTCCCCTGCACAACAGGACAAGAAGCGTGCCCTGCAGAATGTGCCAGTCTCTGCATTCAGTCCTCATTCCCTCCTGGGTGCAGTGTCAGACCTGGTGAGACCAAGTCTGTGCTAACGACGGTCATGAAGAATTGGCCCTTGGGAATCATGAAACAGCCATAAATCCACTTATGACAGGTGACAGCTGGAGAAAGTACTGCATTCGCATGCACACTTCTGGATTATTCTAGAACTTCTCCCTCGGCATAATTTCATTATAACTTCACTTTTCACACAATATTTTAAATTAAATTTTAGCAAGTTTCCATTAAACTCTAATAATGGCATAATATATTTCCATTAACTCTTATTTTATCTGCATTCATGGTTGCAACTCATTTAATTTGTGTTGTTAAGAATGTATAACTAGTAATATCTGCTTTGCCCTTTAGGGTTAAGATTTCATAACATTCAAATCAGCAATAATATTGCTTCCCTGGGCTCAACACCCATGCCAAGATTATTTCCCACAGTGAAAAGCATGCTAATCAGAAACAGGGAACAATTTTCCTTTCTGCCACCCAAGCATTCCTGAAGAGAATGACATTTCATTGAAGGACTGGAACATTATTTCAATAGAAACAATTTTGATTGTCGGGCAGATTCAGTTAAGCAATAGTCATTCTCTGCATTGGGATCAGAGAAGCAGCGTGGAAGAGGTGAGCAGATCTTGGGGAAGTTGCCTGGGTGGGCACTGTGGGGAGAAGAGTCATAGAAACTGGATCCTTGCCTTGTGTGAGAACCCAAGTCCCTCCAGTAAGGAGAGAAGAACAAATCTCTACCTTTCTGAAAAACAGTGACAAAGACAAAAAGTTCAGGGAAGCACTTTATGGATTTCCAAACCAAGGTCAGGGTCAATTCAAACAGTGAATCAGATTGCTGAATAACTAATAATAATAATGTGTAGAAACGCCCTCTGACTCACTGACATTTTGACGGAATTAACACTTAGGGAGAGCGCTCTGAGAAAAGTCTGCGGGGTGTATGCTAATGGAGCATCTAATTACTTCACCTGCCCACCAGCAAGCACCCCTTCATCTCCTCCACCAAGAAGAGGTGGGAGAAGGAGAAAGCAGGAAAACCAGGGCCGTGCTGACACAAAGATGTGATGCTCACAGAAGGGATGTTGATGAAATACAGCATCTCAACAGGCACGGAAATTGAGTTCAAGGAACAAAGCAGACACACCATTAGCACTTACGAGGCAGAATGCTTGCAAAAACCAGAGGTGAAGAAGAAAGTGAGAAGAGGGAAAATGAGTGTTTGTATATACGGACACATTCACTTGAGATTGCACTTTTGTAAAACAGACATTAATTTTAAAATCGAACCTGTATTTGAGTGTAGATATAAGCATATATCGGTAAGTGAACATAGGTCCTTGGAGAAGAGAAAGGATACAAAGCGGGTTGCCACCACAGTTCCCAGGGACTGGAGGGGTGAGGGAAACTTGCACACATGCACAGTTGCCCCACATGCGCATACACACAAACACACATGCTCACACACACACTACTGTAAATAAAGTAGCTTGCATAATACGGATTATAGATGTGCACATAGATGCATAAAGCAAAGCATGAAGAAATGACCATGAACCGCTGTTAATGCTGGTGATCTCAGAGGGTAGAATTTCAGATGATTTCATTTTCTTGCCTACATAGTCCCTGTGTTCTTTGAACATCTAATCATGCACAAACAATACAGGAATAATCACCCATTATTTATGTTATCGGAAAAAAAACAGTAAAGTATTTTTGTTGTGAGAAGGTCTTACCCTGGATTTGCCATGATTTCAAAGCATTGAGGAAAGAGGAGCCAATGTGACATTGAGCCAGGCCATTCTTTCTACTAACCATCCTCCCTCAGAATGCAAATCATTTCTCCCCATCTCCCTCCCCAGAGAAGTAACCAATTTTCTCAATATCAAAGCTCATCTATGATCATGAAATTCCTTACATTCTGAAGCAAAATTTTATATCTGAGTAAATATAATTGCACGTGACAGCTTCTCTCACTGAGCAAAACATGGGAATCATTTCAAAAAGTTTCTTTTCTCCTGCTCCTTCCTCTGCCCCTCTCCTCCCCCTCCAAGTCTTCTCCTCCTTTTAATTTCTTCACTGGTATTATTAACCCTGGCAGTGCTGTTCTGAGCAGCAGAAATATATTAAGATGTCCAGATTTTGTTATAAATGCAATCTATATTTGGATGGTACCGCTAACATTTTAAAAGCTTCTCTTTCTCTCATGACAGCTCCTTTGCTGGGTTTATCTGGGTATCGGCTCCTTGGGGACCATTATGGGTTAAGTTGTGTTCCTCAAAATTTGTATGTTGCAGTCCTCCCTCAGTACCTCAGAATGTGACTGTGTTTTGAGATGGGGCCTTTAAAAGAGGTGATCAAGTTAAAATAAGACATTAAGTTTGGCCCTAATTCAATCTGACAGGGGTTTTTATAGGAAGAGGGAATTTGGATACACTGAGAGACACCAGGGATGTGTGAACACAGAGCAGAGATGTCTTGAGGACCCATTGAGAAGGCAAACATCTGCAAGACAATGGGAGAGGGCTCAGGAGAAACCAAACCTGCTGACACCTTGATCTTGGACTTCCAGCCACCAGGACTGTGACAAAAGAAATGTCTGTCGCTTAAGCCCCCCAGCCTGGGGTACTTTGCTATGGCAGAGGAAGCTGACCGATGCAGGTACGGTGTTGTGCCTCAGCCCCAACTGGGAGTGGTCCTGCTTCGCTTTCCCTCTGCACTCCACAGAAGGTCACAACCAATCTCATGGGCTCCACCTCCCAAATCTTTCTCACAGCTTAATCCAAGCACCATACCCCACTCCCCACATGACCACTGCCCCCCGAACACCTACCGCTGATCATCACAGAAAAGTTCTAGGTCACAAGACAGACAACACTCTGCAACACTCCAGCAGCCTCTAATTTCAGTTAAGAGAAAGCCCAAGCTTCTTCACATGGCTTGAAGGTCCTGTGTGATCTGGTCCCCTGTGAGCGTGCACTCCCGTCCCCCTAACAACTACTCTCAGCCTAATAACGACTCTCAGCCCTACCCGCACTGTTCTCCTGGCCAGAACACTAAGCTGGTCACCTTCAGAGCTTTACACAGGCTGTCGTCCCTGCCTGCCCACCCCCCTCCCCACCATCCCCTCCAGCTTAGCTCCCTCCTCTCCTTTGGATCTCAAGAAAGACCCCTGACCACCCAATCTAAAGGGGTTGCCTGTTCCACCAGTTACCCGGTTACTCTTACTCCGTGCCTTGTTTTATTTTCTTCAAGTGCTGGTTTCTGTTTGCAAGGTGCTCTTTATCTACCTGTCCATTTGTCTGTTTTCTGCCTCCTGCCACTAAAATGCAAGCTTCCTGAGGGCTCTGGCCTTGGTGATCGAAGGCAGTGCAACAACCCCACACTCATTGTTAGGTGAGTGCAGTCGTGTGTTTGCACAGCACCTGGAACCTGGTAGGTGCTCGGTGCTGTTCAGAGTACATAGATAATAAAACCATGTCTTGACTATGTGAAAAAAAATATGTCGCTAGTGAAGATGAATCAGAGTATACTAACTGAACGTTTTCTTAAAGGGATCATTTATCTTTGAATTCCATTGTTGTTTAATCTAAATTCTGAATTACTGATCAGACACAATCAGTTTGGATTACTCTCATGAGCACCATTGCAGGAAGGTTGTTTTTTTTTTTTTCTTAAGACACTGTCAGAAATATTGCCAGCTTCCTCTTTTAATAAAGCTACTTTAGGTATTATCTCAAAAGCTTCTCAAAAATACCATGCTGGGAATTAGGTTTATAAAATTCTTTTTGTTAGCAAATAATATAAGGAAATTATTTTTAGGTACATGGGGAAAAAATAGAGTATTTAATGTACATACAACATGGACACTGTAAGAAGCTCTTTACCGACACCCAGAGAATACAGGTTACTCTATGGTCAGATTAAAAGAAATTTGGTCTCAGGGGCGCCTGGGTGGCTCAGTCGTTAAGTGTCTGCCTTCGGCTCAGGTCGTGATCCCAGGGTCCTGGGATCGAGCCCCGCATCGGGCTCCCCGCTCTGCGGGAGGCCTGCTTCTCCCTCTCCCACTCCCCCTGCTTGTGTTCCCTCTCTTGCTGTGTCTCTCTCTGTCAAATAAATAAAATCTTAAAAAGAAAAAAAAGAAATTTGGTCTCTGCCTCCTTGTTGCAAAGGATGCCATGTCCTAGTTTGTTACAGAGATCTTAGTGAAGCTTCTGAGCAAGCTACTTTATTTCCAGTAAAAAGATACAGAATCATCTTGTATTGCCCTTTGACCTCCCTCTTCATCCCACCTGGGGGCGTGGCATAATCGTCTCGCAACCCTGCATTGGAAAGCCGAGTACAAAGAACCAAGCAGGGAAATAGAACAGTTTCCTTGTTGGCCACTTTGTGGGGCTCCATGCACCTGCCTCCAGACTGCAAAGGAGAAAAAGTAGCTGCCTATTTGATTAAGCCTCTGTAGTAACCGTTCTGTGACAACAGCTGAGAATAACCCCAATCGATACCAAACAATGTCCACAAAAATGAATATGTCTGCTTATTTACCCCCCAAGTATTTACCCAGTGCCTGTTTTGTGTTGGACACTGTGCCAGGAGTTAGGTAAACCACAGTGACCAGGGTCGACACAGCCCCCACCCTCCAGAATTCATGGTGGGAGTTAGAGAACCAAGCGATTAACCAAAGAATACAGAAAGATACCCTCCTGGTGTATGACTTTTTGTATGTTTCTTTCTCTCTCACACTTCCTGACTATTTACTTCATCAGTCAGAAAGCACTGCATTATAAAAAGGAATGCAAAGAGCAAGGTGTGGTCAGTATTCTGTTTTTAAATTTCCAAATGTGAATCTTAATCATAAACTAGAGAGTATGATGATCCAAATTATCAAAAATGATCAAAGAGTAAATCCCTGGGAAGAGCAGAGACTATGTGCCATAAAAAGTAATGTAAACAGAGCAGAGGGAAAAGCAAGAGCTCCCCCTTCCCAGGAAGACCAGATGAGGGCTGCATGGGGGAGGTGGTGAGAGAGGAGGTGTTGGGAGCAATGTGGGGAGATGTTAGGGGCTAAGATGAGGGGGCAGACAGGATCTAGGGGGAGCAGAGGGAGACCCACACTGAGCAGTGAGATGACCTCCACCTTCCAGGGAGCAGAAGGAAATCAAGTCTGCCGATCAGCCCTTCATTTGCCTGAGTTCTTCCCTCAGAGGTAGACTCCTGTGTTCTTTCCATCACTGCAGGAGGTGAGGGGGCTGCTAGCAACAACTGTCAGCACATCCCCTGTGGGTCACCCAGCAGGACCCCAGACATGCTTCCTGGTTTCCTGAGTCCCACCAGAAGGCCCCAGAAGCAGAGTCGCCATGTGTGGCTGCGTGGTTTGTGCACAGAACAACTCCAGGTGGCATCATTCACAGAGACTTCATTGTGTGTGCATGATGCCTCCTGTATGTGTGCGGCACAGTGGCCCTGTTCGAGAGGACAGCCCCATATTGATAGCCCAGGACACTCAGTGTCTTTCCTAAAAAAATAAAATAAAATAAAAAGTAGAGTGTGGGGCCTGGATTATCAAAAACAGACTGGTATAAAAAGAGGAGAAAACCCTAAATATTAGAACTAGGATGAGACCACATTACAATGGTGGAGAAATCCATTCTTGTGCTATTCCTTTAACTAACACCTCTGAGATAACAAGGTCATCAATCCTTTGGCCTCTCTACGCCACTGTCCCTTCCATGGACATTTGCCAGGTTTTTGCCAACTGCCTGCCTCTCCCAACCTGCTAAGATCCCATATTCCACCATGCGCTCCAGCAGCCTGGCCTAGCAGGGGATCCAGAAAATCTTAACCAAAGACTACTGGATTCCTGGTGATATCATGGAGGTCCCGCATTGGTACACCATGGGGAAGATGCCCACTGGAATGGTGATTTGGGAAATTCACATTTCTGCATCAGAAATGTGTAAGAGTTCCATAAGAGGATTTGTTGATTGAACCCGAGGATACCCTGGTTCCCACCCTCCATAAGAGAGAGGTCATCTGGGGAAGGGTACCTGCTCTGCTGTGTCGAGGAAGAGTCACAGGAAGCCTGCCTGCCATGGTCTGAGGATCCTTCCAGGCTCTCCCTTGCTAGTACTTGTGTGTTTCTCCAACATTGAATTTCCTGCCTTAGTTCCCATCTTGGTTTATTCTTTTTATCTAAACCCATAGATTTTTGGTTTTAGACCCATTGCTCCAACTCAGACCTCACCCCACCTTCGGGATATCACTTTAAGAATTTTCACATTGGTTCCGTACATCAACCCAGTTAAGAAGCCTGTCTACAGCTCAGGATAGTACAGGCAAGGCTTCTCCTTCGTGTCACTGGGGACTGGGGAGAGACACTGGATATCACCTGGATAATGGGAATAAGAACAGTATAATTATTTTCATGCCATCCATTTTCCATTCTCCCAACCAGAGTGATTTTTTTAAAAAAAGAAAAACTGATTATCTCATGCTTCTGATTAATTAATGCTTCTTACTACTCTTATGATAAAGATCTAAACTCCTGACCTGGGCTTCCTCCTTCTGCCTTCCCCACTCTACCTTCCAGCAACTCCCCCATCCCTCCCCCGATGGTGCCGGCCTTCTTGACCTCCTTGACCTGCTCAGTGACCTCCACCCGACACCGCTCTACCTTCCCCTCCTGGAGACCAGGCTCCTCTCCTGCACGGCACCCAGCCCGCTGCAATTTTACACTGATTCAGGTCATGATTTGATTCACAGTTGTCTTTGTCCTAGGACTGTTGGTTTTCTGAAGTCAGTGAGTGTATCGTTACTCCCCAGCCTATCCCCAGAGCCTGCTCCCCAGTACCTCTTCAACTGAACATTGGTTTAAAAAAACACTTCTCTCTTGTTTCATATGCTAATAAGACACGAATTATTTCTAACAGACTCATTCAGAATGACAGTTTGCATTATGCTAGAGCCATCATGTAGCACTAGTAGTATACAATGGTTAGTTTGCATAATTTTCTTAAAAAGATCATTGAAGTTTTCTACAATAGCCTTCCAAAATCCCTAAAAAGCTAGGAGCTTTCATTTCTTGTGGACACAACGATAAACAAGGAGCAAAGAGTATGAACATTGTGTATCATTTCCTTACAGAGTATTCTATGTGGTTCCCTGAGACCCAGATATCCTGTTATCACCTCACAGTATTAACCCAGACCAGAGGGGACTGAGCCCCAGCATCAGAATTTCTTTCTGAGCCAGGATTTCTCCAACTACAGCACTATTGACATTTGGGCCTGGATAATCACCTGTTTCTGTGCATTGTGTATTTTCTCTTATAATATCAGTGAAAGGACTCACCTCTTTCATAGATGCTGGTTCTAGGACAATCGATATAGAGGAATATATATAAATTCATATGGATATATGACATAATAATCTCAACATCTAGCAAATCTAACAAAAATCTAAATTCGTATATACATGAAACAAATCTTCATTATTTCAAATATTGTGGTGACTAGTGTCTAGCACAGTCGATTCTGACATCACTTCAGTCTTTACTTGTCCAATTAGACAAAGTAAATGAAATTATTTATGCTTATCTAGACTTTACATCTACAAAGTAAGCAAGTCTGGAAAATCAAATCAAAGCCAAATTTCAATATTCATACTCATCTTTATGTCTCTGGGGAAGTTCTGACATTTAAGCCAGAGCAGTTTTTAAAAGTACTTATTACAGGATTAAGTCACTTGCAGAGTTTGTTGCCTGGTATATTGGGGGTTTTTATTTGTTTTTGCTTTTCATTTGTGGGGGAGAGGTGCATGTGATTTTAAAAGGGACAGTGACTTTGAATGTGAAATGACTTGTGAATGTGCTATTATAGCAAATATGACCATTGTTAAAGTTTGAGTTGGCTTTGATATCTAAGTTTTACTTAGACTTTGGCCAGTAATTTGGGTCAGGTGACTTTAGGGTCGTTTTTGGTCAACCTTTGGAAAGAAAAGGAAAACAACATTAGCTACTTTGTTCTATGCACTGTACTTTATTATTATTGTTTCTAATCATTATTTTTGAGTCGTCACAACAATTCTAAGAGATGGGAGCCCTCCCCCCCCCATTTAACTGAGGAGAAAGTCAAAATCCTGAAAGATTGGTGCCCTACCTATGAAATTAGGATGGCCGGGCAGAGTCCATGGCCCATGCATGAATTTCTTTTAAAGATTTATTTATTAATTTGAGAGAGAGAGTTCAGGGCAGTGGAGTAGAGGTGGGGAGAGAGAGAGAGAGAAAGTCCAGTAGACTCCATGCTGAGCAGGAAACTGACACCAGGTTCGATCCCATGACCCTGAGATCACAACCTGATCCAAAGCCAAGAGTCCAGCACTTAACTGACTGCACCACCCAGGAGCTCCCCATGCATGATTTTAAACTGCTTCCCAGAGGCACTCTGAAACTGTGGCTGGGTGTGTGTTTATCAGTAACTGAGGATTTGCAACATAAGTAACTGAGCAAATAAGACTAGTACCCCATTATCCATCTTCCCTCCCCACCCACCCCCCCGACTTGCCCAATGTCAGTATAACAGTACTTGTAGAAAACCAGTCTCAGATCATTAAACATACTAATAACTTTCCCCCTAAATTGATAGTTTCTAGAAACAGTATCTGTGAGAGAGGTGAGTCCATACTCTTCACTGTCATGCCGGAGAAAATTCTGGGTCTAATGTAGTCTTTCTTTCTGGTTTCACTCTCACTGTGGAAAGCAATGCCCTGGGTGATTTTCCTTATTTGCAAAGAGTTATCTTTCAGATAGATTAATGCCTTTCCTTTCCAAAAATTATATGATGATGATGACCTAAAATGGTCTTTGCGGGGCGCCTGAGTGGCTCAGTCGTTAAGTGTCTGCCTTCGGCTCAGGTCATGGTCCCAGGGTCCTGGGATGGAGCCCCGCATCGGGCTCCCTGCTCCGCGGGAAGCCTGCTCCTCCCTCTCCCACTCCCCCTGCTTGTGTTCCCTCTCTCGCTGTCTCCCTCTCTGTCAAATAAATAAATAAAAATCTTTAAAAAATAAAAAATAAAAAAATAAAACGGTCTTTGCTTTCTAAAATAGGTTTGTGGTTCTCTCTCTCTCTCTCCTTCCCTCTCTCTGAAAACAGATACATTGAAAAAAGATTAAAACTGGGTTTGGCACTCTTCTCCATAGAGAGTATGGAATCTGTCAATTCTCTAACTACTTTCAGGATAAAGTCTAAATTCCCTTTTCAGGGAAAGTTCAAATTCCTTTTATACCATAGGATAGATTTTATTTAATTTTACTTGACTTAGCTGCTGGGATTGTTATCTTAAAGAACAACAACAGCAAAAATTTGTAATGCCTCTGAGCTTAAGAATGAAGGGTTCTTATCACATTTTAAGCAATGAGGAAGTATGATTTCAAGAGCTAAAATGGAAAATGTAGTTATTTTTAAGTAGTATCTCACCAATAGTGTGGAAAAAGAAACGTGATTTTAAAAACACAACATCGCCACCTAGTGCTCTGCATGAAAATTATGAAAAAATTAGGAAGAGGGAAAGTGGAAGAATTTACCTTAAATCCTGTCTGAGGTGGGCAGTCTAATAAATATATGTATGCATAAATGAACAGGATGACATGTACCACAATGTCCGTTATAGCAATAAGTCATGGGTAGGATTCAAGAAACCAGTGAGTTGTTCCACACTCTAAGTGGCATTTTTATAGATAACTTGTTCGTAAATTTTTAAAAATTTCATTTGTCTTTCCACTTAGAATTCTTGCCCATGTTCCTTCCACAAAGAGTCCATGCTGCCTGGGTCCACACAGTAGAATATGGAAAAGTAATTTGGGGTAGTTAAAAGAGTCCTTACCGAACATCTTATCCAGGGGCACCTGGGTGGCTCAGTCGGTTGGGAGTCGGCCTTCGGCTGGGGTGATGGTCTCGGGGTCCTGGGATCGAGCCCCACATCAGGCTTCCTGCTCTGCGGGAAGCCTGCTTCTCCCTCTCACACTCTCCCCTGCTTGTGTTCCCTCTCTCGCTGTGTCTCTCTGTCAAATAAATAAATAATTAAAAAAAAAAAAAAAGAACATCTCATCCAGTCTATACATTTTATAGATGAGGACACCCCACTCCGGGGAGATGAAGTAGCAGCCAGATGCACACAGCCAGTAATGGCGGATTTGGGGCATTAATCCTATTGTGGGAGTGTGCATCTGTTTACCTTTCATGTGCTCCCCTACGTTTTAATTTTAGCATGGCTTGCCAGTGTCACGTACTGAGTCAGCTCTAAGTTCCCTCACTTGACTTTTCTCATGCTTCACATGAACACCCACAGAATCACAGGGTACAGGATCCAAATGGGGCACAAATGACAGAAACCACAGGGTGAAGCCCAATAGAGAGTGGTGGGGACTGCGTTTAACTGGCATGACCTATCAAAGCATTTGTCCTGGGGTTTGGCACTTCCTCTTTAAACACTTCAGAAGAGGGGCGCCTGGGTGGCTCAGTCAGTTAAGCGTCTGCCTTCGGCTCAGGTCATGATCCCAGGGTCCTGGGACCGAGTCCCGCATCGGGCTCCCTGCTCAGCAGGGACCCTGCCTCTCCCTTGCCTGCTCTGTCTGCTGCTCCCTCTGCTTGTGCTCTCTCTCCCTCTGACAAATAAATAAAATAATGTTTTAAAAAAAATTAAAAAAAACACTTCAGAAAAGGTAATATGATGTTATGTGTGTTAGCTCAAGTTAACTAACCATTCAAACATCAGAACTACAGTCCTGGGGTGACCCACAGTTCTGGGGTGACAGCCTGACCTACCTGCATTCTAGAAGCAGCTGCCATAAGTGCTCCTGTCTCACATTTCAACCAATGCTTTAATCTTCTCTAGTGATCATTCTGAATGTCAGGAAGAAGTTTGGATTGGAGAAAATAGTGGCCTGTTGAAACTGGATAGACGTTAGAGATGGGCCCTCATTGGTAAAGATAGAGTTATTCAAGATATGTGAATTAGCTAAAATATTGTAGACACTGTTCATTTTTGAGTAAACAGGATGCAAGTACCCAGAGAGGTCTGTATCCTTTGTCCTTAAGATAACATCAAAGACTTTACCCCCAAGTGGCCCTGTGTTTGATCATCAGTCACCCAATGCCAGCTATAAGGCGAAAGAATCCTGCCCTGCAATATTTCATGCCAATCTTGGATAAACCCTTGATGGCAAGTGATGGCCTGAGCCCCAGAAAGGATAAGCCCAGGGTTTTCATGAAACTTATAGGAAAAGTTTGTCACTTGTTTTGGGCCTGCCTTTTAATGAATGGTTGTTCAGTCCATGTCGGTATGTGTGGCTGAATTTTTTCTGAGGCTTGCTCTCTTGTTAACACTTGGTAGTGAAACAAGTAAGAACGTTTGGGAGAAGCTATCCCTCCTCACCCATGTCAACTTCTTCAGTGACTACTTCTACCAAGAAGAGCTTAAGAGCTTTCAAAAACCCAATTAGCTTAGGTCTTTTCCCAAAAGAATTCAAAATTCTATTTATTAAAATCACTGTGCCACTCAAGCAAGTCTCATTCATGAGCCACACAGGCTCCCAGGTTGGCCTTCATTCTTCCTATACCCACCTTACTCTCTCACGCTAGGCTCTCATTCCTCCTCCATGCACATCCATACAAATGCTCACACTGGCCTCCTCATGCCCTATAAGTGTGGATGCTACCTAAGCACATGAAAGACCAACTACATAATTTGTGGGGTTTGGTGAAAAATGAAAATGGGGGACCCCTTGTTTAAAAGTCATTAAGAATGTCGATATGTCAAAAAGCACATTAACGAAGCATGGGGCCCTTCAGATCATGGGGTCCTATGTAACCATAAGGGTTACATGAGGCCAGCCCTGACCACCCTCCATCTCCACCCTAAACCTAGCAATTCCAGAAAACAACTTCATACTTACCCATTCATTTATTCAACAAACGTTTTTGAGGTCCAGGCTTTCTGGTACCCTAGGGACACACAGATGAAAAGATACAACCTCAGGGAGACCTCATTCCACCTTCTCCATGAACCCCATTGGCCACACCCAAGTCTCTCCTTTGGACCCCCACAGCATTACCAACAGTGAGACATTTGGGCATTTTATTATGTTATGACTATAGATCTCCACTCAAGTCTAGTTTCCTTAACTGGATCATAAGCTTCTTGAGGCCAACAAGTATGTAATACTATTTTTGTGTGCCTTCTGTAGCTAGATGTTTGGTGAATGCTTAACGAATAATCCCCCAAAGGTCAGGTAGGAACCAATAATACACATTTCCAGATCAAAGTTAGAATTTAACATTTTTCTCACTCGAATGATAGTATCTACTTTCATCACATGGTTTCTATTTTGCCGAATGACCAAATTCATTTTCCTAGATAAGCAGGCTCTCAATAACTATATATTATGCACCAACTATGTGCCAGGTATGGACTCGGTACCGAGAATACAGTAATAACCAGACAAACAGGGCCACTGCCTTCACCGAGCTCCCAGTGTAGCTTTACACTAGAGTCAGAACTTTGACCAATAACTCTTTGAAGACATGAGCTTTTTCATAGGTTTAAATGTCAATATACCTTTTTTTAGTTCCAAATTAATATAATTCATAATACATGTTAAGGGAAACAATGGGTTCATTGTCAGATTTTTGCCTTTACTTCCTCCAGTTTCCTTTCTATAACACCAATATCATTCTTTTTCAAGATTTACTGACTCTTTGGTACCGACATCCAAGTCATTTCTGGAATAATAAAGGGGACGAAATGCATGCATACATGAACAACACATAAAAAGGCAGAGGGTTTGGGGTGCCTGCGTGCCTCAGTTGATTACGTGTCCGACTCTTGATTTCAGCTCAGGTCATGATCTCAGAGTGGTGAGATCAAGCCCTGAGTCAGACTCCATGCTGGGCGGGGAGCCTGCTTAATATTCTCTCTCTCTCCCTCCCCTTTGCCTTTTCCCCCACTATGCCTTCACCCCAAAAAAAAAGAATTGTAGAGGGTTCATTTGCAAGGGCTACCATAACATAGTACCACAAGCTGCATGGTTTAAACAAGAGAAATGTATTGTTTCACAATAAATTCTTATTCTGGAGGCTGAAAGTCTGAGATCAACATGTCGGCAGGATTAGTTCCTTCTGAGGATGGTGAGGATCTGAGAATCTGTTCCTACCTCTCCCCCACCATCTGGTGCTCTGCTGGAAATCATGGGTGTCACTTGACTTATAGATTCGACACTCCAGTCTCTGTCGTCCTGCTCACGTGAAGTTCCCCTGTGTGTGTGTATGTGTGTCCAAATTTCCCCTTTTTATAGTGATTCTGGTCATATTGGATTAGGAGCCCACCCTACTCTAGTATGACTTCATCTTAACTTAACTAATTACATCTGCAATGACCCTATTTCCAGAAAAGGTCATATTCTGAGTGATGGGGGTTTAAGACTTCAACACAGGAACTTGCAGAGAACTCAACCCATTACATGTAATGAGATAGAAATACAAGGAGCAGCCACCAAGGGTGGAGGGAGATAGATGATCATGAGATAGGAGAATTCTTTGCAGTTAAGGCATCATCTCTGCTTTAAGATCTAAGTCACCTCTATGCAGTGCTGATTCCACACGAGAATCACAGAAAGCAAAGGCTAAGGCGGAAGAGGGAGAAGAATTAGTTTAGAAACAAGAGCGAAAGAGACACTTCTATCAACAGAAGAGGTTGAAGTTCTGATCAGAAAGGCACTGCAGTGAGATTCTGTTTGGGTAGCAATGACATATATTCATGCACACAGATAACTTGTTTAATAAATGGTATGTAATAACCTCTGTGGAAACCCTCGGGCAGTTTAAAGGAGAAACACCCAAGCCACGTGAAACCAAATGACGAATGTAGTCACGATCCTGTCCCAGGTAAAGGGCTCTCCATGGCAAAGTGGGCATCCTTAGGCCTACCCTGTTCTGCTTGGACACATCTATACATTTCTTAGTTTTATTGTTTTTATTCAGTCACCAAGAAAATAATGCTGCAGCTGCAGTACCTCACCAAATACCATATTTGTTCATAAAAACCCATACATACAGTTCCAGAGATATTTTCCCACGTCCTTGTAGGTGCAAGGGATAAAATGCACCTTCACCTTCTCTCCACAGTGTTCCCTTCAAGAATCAGGGGAATGCTCACCTTTTAACTAGCTGCTGACAAATCATCAGAGGGCTTGCTGTCATCCCAGGATGAGCGGCACTAGGCAAGGGCAAGGAAAATCTTATTTTCTCAAGAAGGGTAGAATAATGCTGGGAGGAGGTGGCGTTATAGGACATTTCCACTATATCTTCCATGAGGCTTTCCCAGAATTCCATCTTAAATATAAGTAAAAGGTATTTTGTTTGACCAAAACCAGGGTCAAGCTCAGGATGAACCGACCTCAGATCTCACCTCTTTCTCCATGCCTCCTCTCTCTTCCCTTTCTTTACCTCACCGCCCTCTCGGGGGCTCGCCCTGTCTGTCCCACTCACCTGGACTCACCTGGGACTTGTTCATCTTCTTGTGTTGCTGTGTTTTCAGGTGTGCATGATTTGTATCCACAACTGGCTACTCAGTCACCTCACATCAGCCCATCCCGCACGCTGTGGGATCAACTTTCCCGAAACATGGCTTCCTTTTTTCAGAAATATCAACTCTTCCTGCTTGAACATGGGAGCAAGTAGCAACATTGCCCTGCAGAATTGGTGTCATTGGTAATGACAGCACTGGAAGACATTAGTCCTTCCCAGAGCCAGGTACCCCACCACACTGCTCACACAGCAACTCTGTGGCCCAACTATTGTTGTTACCAGGACCACTTTACAGATCAAGAGTACTGGGACTCTGAGAGGTGAAGTGGCCTGTCTCAGGTCATGCAGAGAGGAAGTGTTGGAGACATGAGTCATACTCTAACAGACTGACTCCAAACTTTACAACTTTATAGACTTGACTGCTACCCCAGATAAATTGGTGATGGAAGATGATGATAGATGGATAGATAGATAGATAGAGAGAGAGAGAGAAGATAAAGAGACAGACAGGTACACACACACACACACACACACACACACACACACCTAAACCTCAGAACTATTTTAACTATCTCAAGTATAGGAACATACCTTGTAATGGTAAAAAGTCCACCAAATATAAGCTTGTATGAAACCAAACACATCTGTTTGACCACAAAGTCCAATTTCTAACTATTACAACTTCTACTCTCTCTCCAGGATTTGGTCCTAATCAACTATACCAGCCTCATTCCCCACCATTCCCCGCGTCCAGTCAATTCCTTAGCCACCGAATGTGTTCTCCCTCCCCACCTGCTTGTCTTCCTTCTCCCACCTCTGTGACCCAGATGAAGCTCCTCTTGCCCAGCACAGGCATCCACAACCACCCCCACTCTGGTAATCCTTTCCTTAAGGACACTTATGTCTTAAAACTCATCTTTTTAGTTCATTTCTTCACGGGCTCTGCAAACAAACTTGATGTGTTTTCTAAGGACATAAATAATGAAAAAAAAATCTCTTTGCCCTCAGCAACTTCAAGTCTAAAGAGAGAAAAGTCTACCAAAAACCACAGTAAACTTGGGTCGTGTTGTATATAAACGAATTTACAACCACCCTTTCATGTTGGGGACTGGTTGTCCTCACTCACACACTGCTTCACCTTTAACCTCCCCAAGAACTCAGCTTCTCCTCCGGGGCTCCCTCTCCTTGGCCTTCCTTCCCTGGTCCTGCTGACCTATAGGCAAGAGGGTGACCTTGGCCCCAACTGTGAAGGAATCCTGAAGGCTTAGGGCAGCAGCAGGAGGCTTTTGCCCTCCTTCTTTCCTGTAAGCAGGGTTACTGGACATAGTTTCCCAGCCAGCTGTTTGGGGATTCTTAATTTGTTTTTTTTTTTTTTTAATTGCTCAGGGTTCCAAAGGGAAACAAGGGGGAAACCCACACTGTGCCCCTAGTTACAAAGCGCATAGACATTGGAGCAGTCTGAAGGACAACAGGCACGCAGAATGGTCCCTGATGCCCAGGTACAAACCCACCCCACGCCATTGCCTGTGATGTCTTGGGCCTGCCCCAGCCCATACTGAGGCACCCCCAGAGGCCCAGCCTGAGTCGGGGTTTCAGCTGGTCATGAGCAATCCCCACAAAGCAGAGGCAGGAGCATTCCAGCACATGCCAAAGGTCCTTCGTGCTGGGGTGTCCAGGAGTCCTGGATAGGCCTATGAACCCAGACCATGTGCAGCTCTCCAAACAAGGACCATAGTGTGTGACAAAAATCCAGGCTTGGCGAAGAGGCTGGTAGCTGTGCATGGGAAGACTGCAGTAGCAGATCTGATTGGAAAGAGGAAGCCAGTTGAGACAGAAGCCCTCACAAGCACGCTCACCTTGGCATATGAACTTGAGCATATGTTTTGTTTTAAAAGCCATAATCCAAATGAATACCATCCATAACCACACTGAAGGGGGGAGAGGAAGACTGACCTAGGTGACCGTGGAAAGCAGCATCTTGCCTGGATACTGTAGGAATTAAGACAAAAAGAACCATACATAAATGCTGTAATCTAATCAGCAAATGTGTTTCTCACTGGAGTATGGGTAGTGAATCTGAAACTAATCCATGCGCATACTAAAATTGAGCAAACGAGGAATATTTTGAAGCTAATGAGAACCAGGTTCCTCATGGTTAGAGAAAACAGTTACAACTAAGGAAAGGGAGAAAGCCCAAGAGAGCCCCATGTTGGTGGATGGAAATCTGAACTATCAATATAAAGTCATGGCTTTTATATATATATATGTATATATATATATATAATATATATATATATATACAGGGAAATGATAGATGCAGATGTGTGTATAAGCATGGGTTAGCACATGCACAAATTTTTCCCACTGTCTCCTGGGAGGTCTAGAAGCAGTGACACCCGGAAATGATAAACACGCTTAGTGCTCTGATGTTGTTTCTTACCATCTTTCACCAATTAAACAAACACACACGCACACACACATGCACACACACACACACAGCACTCTTTGTGAAGTAGTTAACTCCAGGACAAGAGCAAGGAAAATACAAGATGAGCCTGGAGCATCCTGTGGTGCCAGAAAATCAAGAAATGCTCAAAAAAGATGGAGGCTTGTAGAAAGACCATAGGAGCCAACCTGAAGAAGATCCTAATGACAAGGCTGGAACCATTTGAGGAACAAAATAGAAAGTGAAGGTATTAGGTTATTACACATAGGCATAGAATAAATATCCGAGTTCTCACTGATAAGAATTTTTAAAATTGATATAATTAATAACTACATGGAGGAAACGGGCGAGCCCTCCCTTACAGGAAACACTAATTGATAAATGTAGAAGGAAACAGATCATCCCCATTATGTAAACCCTACAATAATATTTGTTCCAGGATCCAGTGATGGGTGCTGAAATTAGTGAGAAAGAGCTTCAGGAGAAACAGGATTTGCACAGTTTCTATGTATCTTCCCCAAAATATTTACTAACTACAAAAGGAATGGTAATAACCTTACAATGGAGAAACCTCAGCAGAAACCACCTTCACCAAGTAATCAAGGTCAACATCACCAGTAATTAGACCACGTTGACACCTGGAACCCCCTGATATGATACACTAAAAAGGCCACAGCTTCATTCTCTGGTATTCTTAACAAAAGTGTATAACCTCAGGCCATTCAGGAAAAATCATCAGACAAACCCAAACTGAGTGATATCCAGCAAAATAACTGAGCAAAACTCTTCAAACACACCAAGGTCATGAAAAACAAGGGTCAACCTAGAAGTTACAGTTTACAGGAGAATAAGGAGAAATAAGAAACACATAGTCTTCATTTCCTTAAAAGTATTCTACTAATGTTAATTTCCTGGTGTTAGTAATTGTTCCATAGTTATATAAAATGTTAACATTAGGGGAAGCTGGGTGAGGAATATATGGAAACTCTTTGTATTAGTTAGACTTTTCTGGGAGTTTAAAGTTGGTTCAAAATGACAAGTTCTTGTTTTTGTTTTTGTTTTTTAAGAATTTTACTTTCTTTCTCCAGATAGGAAGGATACAAGTTAGAAATTTTACCAAAGTTTAACAGTAATCCTTCAAAATGCCCTTCAAAATGGGCACAGGCCTCTAGACAGTCCTCAGGTTACACAAAAGCCTTGTGAGACTGATTTGACCAGAACTGTTAATTGCTCTTTCTCAGGAAAGCACAGGATCAATCTTTTTCAAGAAGCCTTGCATTCCAGCTCCATAGTTGAAGATCTCCTGTTACGGAACAGACTGAACCAAGCACATCAATCAGGCTGCATCAATCTATTTACTGCCCTGTGGCTCACAGGCTCCCAACCAACTCCTTCCCACTCTTGGTCCACTAGAAGTCTGCTTTCTGCCCACAATAAGTCTGAGATGAAAACACAAACATGAGTTCCCATTAGCTAGATGCCCAAGGGAGTGGAGGGACAAAGGAAAAATACCAAGTTTTTTTAAAAGTAAGTCCAAACGCTGTTGAGTGGATAGCTGGAAAGAATTAACCTGTGTCCATTCAAGGGTCATTCTTGCCTTTTTCATTTTAAGATCTAGCTTGAACACTTGTCTTTGAACCATGTAGTCTTAAAGAAAATAAGTTTCCAGTGCACAGTCAGGGTCCTGAATTAAGAGTTTGCTGAAATATCTACACTCTTGCAATTTCCTCCTTGGCTCTCACACCACTACCATCCACCATTTACTCAATTTACCATATGCTCTGTTATCTTTTATTTCTGGAAAGTGCGTTCTGTGCTCCCCGTTTTATTGGGTCTTCTAATTTTACAATAGGTTGAAGGGATAAATCCCATTTTATGGCTTGCCTAGCAGGGTACTGATGTTTTCTTTTCTGCTGCCTAATTCCAAACAAATAACCACAAAACAGCAATTTCCTTTCTATCAGCTGAAACAGTGCAAAGGTAATTGTTTACTAGAATATCAGAGATGAAAGCAGTTAAGGGGTATGAGCTGTCACGAATCAGACGCTCACTTACAGAACGGAGAACATTCATACCTGCAGTGTTTACTGCAGGAAGCTGACTTCTCCAAGCTGCTCTCTGGATGGAAGTCACCTTAGCCTGACATTTCTGACAGAATTCCATGATACACCTGGGGGGCATGGGGATAATGACAAGTCATAGGACAAAGGGAAGAGAAATGTAAGATTTGAGAACACTGCTATCTAGACAACCAGCTCACATATAGCTTTAATTTTACAAAGTACTTCCCCCACTTATTATCTCATTTGATTGAGCAAAACTTTGTGATTTGTCCAAGTTCTTATCCCTATTGCACAAGTGAGAAAACAGAGACACCTTGAGAAAACTTAGAGAGTGTTTAAGGGGTCTACTCAAAACAAAAAGCAAGTTAATATGGAGCCAGAACCAACATTAATTCTGGCACAGAGTCTTAAATTATTCTAACACTATTCCTATTGTTTTCTTTCTTAAAGAAGCTGTCTCCATCTGTCGTATGATAAGATCAAGTTGCCCAAGATACTGCCACTCTTTCTAGAGACAGCCAAACTGACTGCCTGGCCTCCCTCCAGCTCAGTAGTTATATCCTCTCAGACCAAGGTGAATGGCTGGCCAAGTACATGCCCATAGATGCCACAAAGTCCAGACCAGAGTTGAATGCAAACAACTCGGAGACTTGGCAAAGGAGATGCAGACTGGCTTCCCAAGAGATAGTGACTAGCATTGCTCTCACATACAAAGATAATCCCCAAACCACATCATTTTTATCAGTCAAATGTATGCAGTCCCCGTGAAATGAAAGGCCCTGCACCCACAACACCCCTCCCTGTACTTGGATTTTGTCTTTGGGTGAGCACAAAAGGGTCCTTTGGATGGAGGTCATAAAACCCATGAAATTTTATGGAACCCATCAAAGTTACAGCGGCACTTAGAGCTACCAGGGAAAGCAGGGTGAGTAAGGTGTTGGCTGTGGACCTTACTTGAGAAATGAGAGACAAACATCCTGATATCAAAAGAGCAAGAGCTTTGAATTCAATGAACTTAACTTGCAACCACATACCAGAGGACTGTCCTGGGCTCAGCTCTGTCTCCTCCAGGGCTCCAACTTCCAAGATTGGTGCTAAAGTTTAAAGGAGATGATTTACTAAAACAAAACAAAACAAAACAAAACATTAGTCTAAACCATTAGCATATGCTTCTTCTTACTAGAGCTTGTTTCCCCAAATCATATATTTGGCAAATGTTTAAGTAGATGCCAATGCCAATGCACAGGTGCATGGGAGAACTCCTAAACACACACAAAAAAGTTTTTTGTGCTTCCTATTACAGAGTGTAAAATGGTGTTTCTCAACCACAACTCTTATAGGCAAGCCACAGGCGAAAGCAATGATTGTCTTACACATATGGCCCTTACTGTTGTCAAGGCTCATTGTAAACTTCTTTCAATTTGAAAGCACAAATGAAAACAGGTGTGCAGGAAGGAGAACTACGTGCTTTTTATGGGTCCTTAAAAGTGCTGTGCTGTTAGTTCCTTTAGCAATTGTCTCTGTTTCATTTCTTCCCTACAGATTGGGCAATCTTGATGGCTCACAATGAATATGCTGCTTGTTTTCAATGTGAATACTGACATTTGATTGAATGTTTGTTTATCTTGAGATAATCAGCTAATGATTTTGCTTTGAAAATGTGTGTACCAATAATTATATACATCACAGAAAAAGAAACACAAGTATGTTGGAATTTTTTTCATTTTAATAACTACTAAACAAGAGCAAGATGAGAAATATTCTTTCTCCTTGCTGCAGTGATATGCAAGCCCGTATATTTGAGGACAAATAGGATGCTATATAGTTTCAGAACTTTGAATCAGAATATATCCCATGAAATTAACAAATGTTTTTAGGTAATATTCATTGATGGGACGTGAAATGCAACAAACCAGCTTGTGTCTTGCTATCAGAACTGTAATTTTGCAGAACCTTTCAGGAGAGCAATTTGGCAGTATAACTCAGGACCCTTAAAACTGCTTTTACTTTGCAGCTAGTAATTTCTATTTTAGGAAATATTCCAGAGAAATACTCTTTAATGTAGAGAAAGTCTCCACACAATGCGGCTTATCACAACATTCTTTATAATAGGGGAATATTATAAATGACTAAGCAGATATGAGAGTGATACCACCAAAATGGCAAAATAGGAGTTCCCTACTGTCTTCCCCCCAAAGAACACCAATTTTAACAATCACCCACAGATGAAAGGATATTTATGGAAGTCCAGGAGTTCAGCAGAGAAGTTCCAGCACACTATTGGAACAAAAAAATATCCAAGATTGGACACATCAAAGAGGGTTAGAGGAAGAGTGCCATTTTACCCACGTCCCTTTTCCCCAAGGTGGCTCAGCTCCATGCCAAGACAGATATTCTCAGTCCAGCTCTCTCCCACGGGGGAAGTTAGGGCATATGAGTGAGCACCTGGGTTCCACAGCTTTGCAAAACACTGCCAAAGAAGCCCATTTCTTTCTTGCCCCATGCAGAATACTGATGTGTGTTGCATGCCTTGAGGTGGGGATAGGCTGGGAGAACGGCAGCCAGAGCTCTTGCAGGGCATCTAAGACATGTAGATCCTACTAACCACTTTGCAGATTCAGAAAGCCTGCTTTTGAGCCACTAGGGACATCTTGCCTGTGGATCCCCTAACTTGCCCACAGGCCCCCCCAACATTCCATATGCCTCACCCATACGAACGCCCACCCTCTTGCTCACTCCCTGTGTATACTCCTGAGGGAGGCAGTGCAAGTTTTTGCAGACAATTAGTAAGCAGGCACAGAAAGTCCGCCAGACCCTGCAGGACTAGGAGAAAATACATAGACTTGAGCATTTAGCAATGCCATGGAGAAATCACCCAGTCTGGCTTTACAAGATCTAGAAAAAGCATATAATCTTAAGAGGGAACTAGAAATGTGGAGCAAGCATATACAACAAAAATACCTGAGAAAGCCTCAGAATCCCAAGCAGGGCTGACAGAAAGTATTTCTTTCCTGAAGGTAGTCAGGAAAGAATGAAGGAGGTGACTGCTTCTTCAAATGCAAAGACAGCAATGTAAGACTTCAAGAAATATGACAAATCAAGGAAACATGACACCACCAAAGAAACATAATAATTTTCCAGAAATCAACCCCAATGACACAAAAATCTGCAATTTGCCTGATGAAGAATTCAAAATAGTTGTTTTAGGGAAGTTCAGTGAGCTACAAGAAAACACAGAAAGACAATTCAATGAAATCAGAGGAACAATATATGAACAAAATCGGAAGTTTAACAGAGGCTAGAAATCATGAAAAAAAGAAGCAAACAGAAAATCTGGAGCTAAAAAACACAATGAATGAAAAAGAAAAATGCAATAGAGAGCATCAGTATTAGGCTTGATCAAGCATAAGAAAGAATTTGTGAATTCAAAGACAGGTTATTTGAAATTATCCAGATAGAAGCAAACAAAGAAAAAAGAATGAACAAGAGGGAAAAAAGTCTGCATGAATATGGATACCACACTATATGGGATATCATTAAGAGAAACAATCTATACATTATTGGAGTCCCAGAAAGAGAAGAGAGGTATAAAAAGAAAGAAAGCTGATTTAAAGGAATCATGGCTGAGAACTCCCCAAATCTGGGAAGAGTTGGGACATCTAATTTTATGAAACTTACAGGTTTCCAAAATTTTCAATTCAAAGAGTTCTACTCCAAGGCACATAATAAAACTATCCAAAATCTAAAACAAAGGGAAAATTTTAAAAGCAGCAAAAGAAAATTAATCCTTATCTATAAGGAAACTCTCATAAGGCTATAAACAGATTTCTAAGCAAAACCTTTGCAGGCCAGAAGAGAGTTGAATATTATATCTGAAGTGCTGAAAGGGAAAAGGGATAACCAAGAATACTTTGCTCAGCAAAATTGTACTTCAGAAATAAAGAAAAGATAAAGGCTTAAAAAAAAAAAGCTAAGGGATTTCATCACCCCTAGACCTGCTTTACAGGAAATGCTGAAAGGAGGTTTTCAAGCTGAAATAAAAGACATTAATAAGTAACATGGAAATATATGAAAACATAAAACACAGTGGTATAGGTAAGTAGTTAAATTCAGAAGACTACATTACTGTAAGATGGTGATGTATTAACCATTTAACTCCAGTATAAAGGTTAAAGAACAAAAGTATTAAAAGTAACTATACCTAAAATAATTTGTTAATGCATACACAATATAAAAAGATGTAAACTGTGGCATCTAGAACAGAAATGAGCGGGGATAAAAGGGTATAGTTTTTGTATGCAATCAAAGTTAAGCTTTTATCAGCTTAAAATAGACTATGATATCTCTAAGATGTTTTATATAAGCCTCATGGTAACCACAAAACAAAAACCTACAGTAGATACACAAAAGATAAAAAGAAGCATACTGGGGCGCCTGAGTGGCTCAGTCGGTTAAGCGTCTGCCTTCAGCTCAGGTCATGATCCCAGGGTCCTGGGATCGAGCCCCACATTGGGCTCCTTACTTGGTGGGGATCCTGCTTCTCTCTCTCCCTCTGCCTGCTGCTCCCCCTGCTTGTGCTCACTCACTTGCTCTCTCTCTGTCAAATAAATAAATAAAATCTTTAAAAAAAAAAAAAGCATAGCACTATAGAAAATCGTAAGTCCACAAAGAATGACAGCAAAAGAAAAAAGGAAGTGCAAAAAGTCAGAAAATAATTAATAAGGTAGCATTAATAAGTCTTAACCTATCAATTACCTTAAACATAAATGGGCTAAATTCTGCAATTGAAAGGCATAGACTGGCTGAATGGATGGAAAGAAAAAAAATAGACCCAGCTATGTACTAATAACAAGAGACTCACCTTACCTTTAAGGACATAGGGACAAAGTGAAGAGTTGGAAAAAGATATTCTGTCCAAATAGAAACCACAAGAGAGCAGGAGTAGCTTTATTTATATCAGAAAAAAATTGACTTCAAGTCAGAAACTGCAACATGTGACAAAGAAAGTCATTATACAATTATAAAGGAGTCAATTCATCAAAAAGGTATAAAATTTGTAAATATATATGCACCCAACATGGTAGCCCCTAAATATATTAAGCAAATGCTAACAGATCTGAAGGGAAAAGAAGACAATAATACAATACTAGTAGGATACTTCAATACCCCACTTTCAACAATGAATAGATCATCCAGACAGAAAATTAATAACCTAAATAAAAGTATAGACCAAGTGGACTTAACAAACATGTATAGAATATTCCATCCCAAAGCAACAGAATATACATTCTTCTAAAGTACACACAAAACATTCTCCGGGTAAATCATATATTAGGTCCCAAAACAAGTCTTAGCAAATTTAAGAAAAGTGAAATCATCCCACGTATATTTCCTGATGACAACAGTATGAAACTAGAAATTAATAACAATTGGTATATAATAGTATATTAGTTTCAGGTGTACAACATAATAATTTGATATATACATACACTACAAAGTGATCACCACAGTAAGTCTAGTTACCATCTGTCACCATACAATTGACTCTCTTCACCTTTATCCCCTACCCCCTAACTCCTCCTTCTCTGATACCACCAATCTGTCCTCTGCATCTATGAGTTTTGTTTTGTTTGTTCATTTGTTTTGTTTTTTAGATTTTACATATAAGTGAAATCAAATGGACTTGCCTTTCTCTAATTTCACTTAGCATAATATCCTCAAGGACCATCTTGTAGTTGCCAGTGGCAAGATTTCCTTCTTTTTATGGCTGAGTGGTATTTCATTGTGTATATATACCACCTCTTCTTTATCCATTCATCCATTTGTGTACACTTGGGTTGTTTCTGTATTTCAGCTATTGTAAATAATGCTGCAATGAACATGGGGATAAATACATCTTTCTGAATTAATGTTTTCATTTTCTTTAGATAAGTACTCAGAAGTGGAATATGAAAGATCTATTTTTAATTTTTTTAGGGAACTGACATACTGTTTTCCATGGTGGCTGCACCAATTTACATTCCCACCAGTAGTATAAAAGTGTCCCCTTTTCTCCAGAACTTCTTCAATGTTTGTGATTCCTTGTCTTTTTGATACTAGCTATTCTGACAAGTACGAGACAGCTCATTGTGGTTTTGATTTGCATTTCCCTGATGATTAGTGATGTTGAACATCTTTTCATGTGCTAGTTTGCCCTTTGTATGTCTTCTTTGGGAAAATGTCTATTCAGAGCCTCTGCCGATTTTTAATCAGATTATTTGGTTTTTTGTTATTGAGTTGTATAAGTTCTTTATATATTCTGAAGCTTTTAAAAAAATTTTATGTATTTATTTGAGAGAGGAGAGAGAGGAAGACCACAGAGGGAGAGGGAGAAGGAGAAGCAGACTTCCTGCTGAGCAGAGAGCCCGACATGGAGCTCGATCCCAGGACCCTGGGTTCATGACCTGAGCTGAAGGCAGATGCTTAACCAACTGAGCCACCCAGTTGCCCCTTTGTATATTTTGGATAATTAGCCCCTTATTGGATATATGATTTGCAAATATCTTCTCCAACTCAGAAGGTGGCCTCTTTTTTTTAGGTTTTATTTATTTATTTGACAGAGAGAGAATGAGAGCATAAGCAGGGGGAGCAGGAGAGGGAGACGCAGGCTCCCCACTGAGCAGGGAACCTGATGTGGGACTTGGGGCTCGATCCCAGGACCCTGAGATCATGACCTGAGCCTAAGGCAGACACTTAACCAACTGAGTAACCCAGGTGCCCTGAAGGTGGTCTTTTTATTCTGTTGATGGTTTCCTCCACTGTATAGAAGCTTTTTAGTTTGATGTAGTTTCATTTGTTTACTTTTGCTTTTGTTGCCACTGCCTTTGGAGAAAATCCAAAAAATATATTGCCAAGAGTGATGTCAAGCTTACCACCTATGTTTTCTTCTAGAAGAAAAAGGAACTCTTAAAACTCAACAATAAGAAAACAAGCAACTCAATTTAAAAAGTGGGCAAAGGACCTTAATAGACACCTCACCAAAGAAGATATACAGATAGAAAATAAGCTTATGAAAAGAAACTCTACATTAAAGGAAATTATAATAATAATGAGATACCACTATTCACTTATTAGAATGACTAAAATCCAAAACACTGGCAACATCAAATGCTGATGAGATGTGGAGCAACAGAAACTCTTATTTTTTGCTGGTGGGAATGTAAAATGGTAGAACTTAGAACTTAGAATTTGGTAGTTTCTTACAAAGTTAAACATAGTCTTCATCATATGATCCAGTACCACACTCCTTAGTATTTACTCAACTGAGTTGAAAACTTAAGTCCACACGAAGACCTCCACATGAATGTTTATAGTAGCTTTATTCATAATTCATCTTGGAAGAAACAAGATGCCCTTCAAGAGTGAATGTGAATTTTGAAAAAAAATCAGTTGAAAAAAAATAGTGAATGGATAAACAAATCATGATCCATACAAATGGAATTTTATTTAGCAATAAAAAGAAATGAGCCATCAAGTCATAAAAAGCTTTGGAGGAAATTTAAATCTCTGTTGCAGAGTGAAAGAAGCCTATCTGAAAAAGTTACATACTATATGATTCCAGTATGGACATTCTGGAAAAGATAAAATTACAGAAACAGTTGAAAGATTAGTGTGTGCCAGGGATTGAGGGTGGGGGAGGAGATTGATACATAACATAATGCATTCATCAAAACCTATAGAATGTGCAACACAAAGAGTGAATGAGCCCTAATGTGAACTATAGACCTTAATTGATAACGTATCAATATTGGCTCATCCATTTAAACAAATTTACCACATCAATACATGATGTTAATAATAGGGGAAGCCATGGGGGTGGAGAGGGAGTATATGGAGAATCTCTGAACTTTCTGCTCAGTTGTCTGTAAACCTAAAACTTCTCTAAAAAATAGTCTATTAATTTTTAGAAAAAAGATTAACATGACAAAGTCACATCTGAAAAGGAATCAAATGGCCAAATATAAGTATTTTTTATTCCATTGGAAGAGGCCCAAGGAGATAATGCCATTTCTCCACATGATCACCAGGTAGCTACTGCCCCAGGCAGCCTCCATCCCTTAGGGGACAGCCCTACTACAAAACCCTAGGTGAGCTGCATCTCTATGCCTCACTTCCCTCCACCATAAGCCCCAGAAGCTGTGTGGAATTTTCAGGTCCCGGTTCATTATGAGATAGAGACTGGGGAGTCAGACAGTGCAAAGACAATAACCAGTGCATGCAAAATGTGGGATCTTCAGAAGAGATCTTCAAATGGGCCCTCCTGGCAATCCTACTAGATTCTTCTAATCAACTTGTTCTACTATCCTTCACAATGTTACATGGTTGCCCCACTTTCTTCAAAGGAGGAGAATAGCCCATCTTCTCCCATCCTAATGCCTCTCGTTTCTACAGATGATGAATCTTTTCGTTTTACAGAGAAAATAGAAGCCATTAAGTAGAAGAGGTCCATCTTCCTAATTCCTCATATACAAATCCAGCTGTGTCTCCCACTTCCTAGCTTCTTCCCTTGTGTTAATAGCAGGGATGCTGTCCTTCCTCCTACGTAGGGCCAGTAACTCCCCTGGTCATTTATTGCATCACTACCCGGCTTTTCAGGGTCTTTATGTATCTACATAATGAGTATGTGTGATTATATGTAGTAACAGTCTATGCACACTCGGCCTCTTCATCTCAATCATAAGCATCCTACCGGCATTAAACTAACCATCTCCTACTTCTATAAGCTCCTTTCCACTCTTTACTAAATGTCTGCTATTTTTTTAAAAGCACTCCAATGTAACCTTCAATCTACCACTACCATGACCCTTTGGCCTTTCATAAACATCTTCAAGAGTTGTTTAGAGGGTCCAGAGTAAGCAAAAAATTCATGTTTGACCCACCCCCTCTGGTAACAGCGATGTTCAATGAAACATAGAGAGAAAACCCAAATGAAATAGCTTATCTCAAATAGCAAAAACAAACATAACAAACCATAAAGGAAGACATATGTAAGTCTGAGTATTCAAATTAAAAATATCTGTTCAAAGAAATAAACCAAACAAACTGAAGGATAAGGCACAAATTGAAAGAATATATTTGTAATGCACATTCCTGACAAAATTAGGCTCCACAGTACATGAGGAAATCCTACAAATTAATAAGGAAACATATCTCCAGATAATAATGGGCAAAAGGATGAAGTCATTCAGAAGAGGAAGCCAAATTGCCAATAAATAGTATAAAGATGTTGAATCTCATGAGTAAACGGGGAAGATAAATTAAACCATAACGAAACACATTTTACACCCATCTGAAATGCAAATTTAGAAAGCCTGATGATGGGGATGTTAAAGAGATGGAAATTCATATGCTATTGGTGATACTCTGGAGAGCCACTGACACCATCTGGCAAAGCATCAGGCATGTGACCTTATACCCCAGCATCCCCACTTCTAAGAATAACCTGATACATGCATATAAGAAAGAGTACTCCAGAAAGTTCAGTGGAATTCTCTTTGTAGTAAGAAACACTCATAAACAACTTAAATGTCCATCAATAGAAGTTGCCAAATTAGGGCATATTTCTAAAATAAATGAACTTCAGCTATATCTCCTGTGAATAAATGGATGAATTTCTAAAGCATAATATTGGATTTTTCAAAAAGCAAGTTGCAGGAAAGTATGTAGCATATAATATCATTTATATACAAATTAAAGACTTACAATATTTTGTATCATTTACATATACATTTAAATGTATTTATAGGATTATATATGCAAAGAAATGAAAGACACCAAATTAATGATAATGCTTACCTCTGGAGGATAGGGAGAGGGATTGGGAAAGAGTATACCAGGGGACTCAACTACATCTTTAATTTGTTTTAATCAAAAGTAAATATGACCTCATGTTAAGATCCAATAAAACTGGTGGCAGGTACACGTATCCTCATTTTATTACTTTCTAAACTCTTCTTCTACAAATTTTATATTTAAAAAAATGTAATAGTCATCCATACTCTTTATATTCACCTCTTTGCCTGGCTGCCATCCTCACTGCACTCCAAATTGACTTCCAGAACCATCATCACCCCACCAAAACTAACAAAGCCAATGACTTCTTTATGTAAATTTCAACACATGTATTTTTGGTCTTCCTTGACCTACCAGCCATGGTCTCTTGGCTTAGATGACACACTCTCTGGTTTTCTCTCTACCTCTCTGGTCATTCTTTCTTTCCCTCATTGGATTTCTCATCCTCTTCTGCTGCTGCTGAAAGTTAGCTTTCAGAGGGGGACTTCTGGCATGTCCATAAACTCTGCAGATCCACTCCCAGTAAAAATGGTGAAAATTCTTTTCTTTAAAGAATCATTTAATATCTACGGAAATGGTCCAAAGGGCAGATAGTAAGTGAAGAAACAAATGAAGAAAATCTATGAAAATTTGATAAGAACAACATGAGTCTGTGGTAGTTGAACTCAGAGCCCTCCTCTTGGTTCCCAACTCAATACAATAGAAAGCCTACTGGTGCAGCCAGGAACACAGAGCTCTCTTTCTCTCCAGCAGTCAGTCAGAGGGCTTTCCCTGCAAGAGGAGCAGGGTGTCAGCATTTCTCATTCTGTCCCCAACTACCTGTTGATGAGGCTAAATTCTAGGCAAGTGGTGCCAAGAAATGAGGGCTCCCTACTTCTGCTCAATCTCCACTCATAAGACAGAGGCTCTACCTTGAATGGCATCACTGAGAATCCTGGGGCCTCAGTGGTCCTTTTCTGTCTCATAAAGCATTATTTGCATACCAGGAGACACAACCCAAAAATATCTGAGTCTACTGCTCCCTACTTCACCAAGCACTCATCCCCTAAAGTGGTAATGTCATCCAAAGAGAACTACACCATTGCTCCTATCCCCAGCTCCAAAGTTGTGGCTCACACATTTTACCTGGGAGGAGAAGTAGGCAGTAAACAGAGAGCTCCTAATCTCTTCCCAAAGAAATTGATTTCATTTAGAACAGAGTATGGACAGGTTCAAGCTTAAGGGCATTCTCATAAACAGTGAAAGTCATGATGAAGGCAATTGAGCTAGTCTGTCCAAGAGAACCTGGGAAAGAGAGAGATGGGAGCCCACCTGGGGTCAGAGAAAATATCAGTCACTGACCTCAGAAATTATTCCTTTAAAGGAGCTTAAATTTAATGGTTAATCTCTGGAACAATAAACACCCAGGGGCACTGATGAAAACAACTGTCCAGCAATTAGTGGGGTTTACCATCTAAGTGTGGTCATGGAAGGAGACAATTAAAGACAGCCCTGCCAAAACCAGTGTCATCCCAGGGTAACTGGGCACACCCAAGGCTGTGTACCTCCTGAGGAGCAACATCAGAGGCTTAACACTGGTGGGAGAAGGGGGATAAACTTCACTAAAATAATCTAGCTTGTTACTAAACAAATAAACAAACAATAACAAGCCCAGGGATGGGGGATGGGAAGCCAGTATCTGGAGCTGCTAGAATATATTATCTAAAACGTCTAGTTTCAAGACAAACAAACCAAAAAACCAGGAAAATGTGACATTAGGGGAAAAGCAGGCAATAGAAACTACCTGTGGGAGAAAGCAGATACTTGAATTTAAATAACAAAGACTTCAAAGTGGCCATTATCATTATATTCAAAGAACTGCAAGAAACTATGAATTAAAGAAGTAAAGGAGGTTATGATGACAATTCACATTTGGTACAGTATTCAATAAAGTGATAGAAATTATGAAAATGAACCAAATGGAAATTTTGGTGTTGAAATAGCAAGTTTACTAGAGGGGCACAAACAACAAATATGGGCTGGCAAAAGAAAGAATTAGTGAATTTCAAGATTGATAGAGACAATGCACTCTCAGGGGAAAAGGGAGAAAAGAATGAACAAAAACAGCCTCAGAGAATTGTGAGATACTACTAAGAACACCAACATATGCATAATGGGAGTAACAGAATGAGAGGAGAGAGACAGAGGAGGAGAAAAACTATTTGAAGAAATAATGGCTGAAAACTCCCCAAGTTTATTAAAAGTTAGCCTTCCTCAGAGCTCACGTCTGGGCTCTCTCCACTGCTCACTGTGTACTCTCCCAGGCAACTTGATTTATGTCTGTGATAGTAATGACTTCACTATTTTGTCTGAATTCAGACCTCTCTAAACTCCAGACCTCTATATCCAACTCTATTTCCCATCTCCTCTCATGGGTCTGAAAGGGGTGTTTCCAAGGTGACCTCAAATTTACTGTTTGCTCTCCATTTCCCAGCCCCCCTCTGGCCTATGCCACAGTGAACTTTCACCTGGATCACTGCACTGCCTTTCTTACCATGCACACATTCATACCTACATGCTCATCCCACCTGTTCACTACCTGCAGCCAGAGCGATATTTTCTGAACACAGTTTGATTGCATCCAGCCTCTCACCCAGGAGAATATAACTGCCTCTAATTAACATAAAAGTCCTTGACTTGGGGCACCTGGGTGGCTCAGTCAGTTAAGCAGCTGCCTTCAGCTCAGATCATGATCCCAGGGTCCTGGGATCAAGCCCCGCATCAGGCTCCCTGCTCGGCGGGAAGCCTGCTTCTCCCTCTCCCAGTCACCCTGCTTGTGCTCCCTCTCTCGCTCTCTCTCTCTCTCTCTCTCTGTCAATTAAATAAATGAATAAAATCTTAAAAAAAAAAAAAGTCCTTGACTTGGTCTACAAGGCCTGTGTGGTCTGGCCCCCTCTCTAGTCCTACCCTGTGCCATGCTAACCGTGAATGAACGGTATGCTAGTGAGCCACACTGGCCTTGCCTCAAGCCTAAGTGTGTTTCCTCCACCACAGGGTCTCTGCATACACTGCTGCTTCTGCTGGAACGCTCCTTCACCTCTCTTCATCTAGTAACCCCCGCTCTTCCTGTAACAGATCAAGCATGGATTCTTCAGAGCAGCCTTCCCTGATTCTCAAACTAGGTAAATGCCAGAATGCATTCTCAAAGCACAGTGTGTTTCTTATTCACAGCCCTAAACAGAGTTGCAATTTTAATTTTATTTGTGTGATTAATTGATTGATGTCCATCTCCAGTGGTATTCCAGAGTTCCATGATCGCAGGTCCATGTCTGCTGTGTTCCTCACTGTATGTCTTGGGTCCAGCACACTGCTTGGCAAGGATGCTTTGGATGGAATCAATTTATTGAAGATCTACTCTGAGCCATTTATAATAGAAATCAAACCACCATCTTAATTTTGCATTGGTTAGAACAAAATAGAAACTATATAATTAGATTTGAAATGGCATCTTTAGGGGCGCCTGGGTGGCTCAGTCAATTGAGCCTCTGACTGTTGACTTTGGCTCAGGTCATATCTCAGGGTCCTGGAACTGAGCCCCTCATTGGGCTCTGTGCTCAGTGGGGACTCTGCTAGAGGATTTCTTTCCCTCTCCCTTGGCCCCTTCCCCCCACTTGTGCATACTCTCTCTCTCAAACAGATCTTTAAAATAAAATGGCATCTTTATATCAGTAATTATTATTGTGTGTGATCATCCTCATAATTAAAATACATTGGAAGGCTGTGACTAAAGCTTATTTGTGAAAGGCTTATAATATTGAAATAATTTTAGGTAGCTC
Organism: Eumetopias jubatus; assembly: GCF_037043125.1. Taxonomy (NCBI): domain Eukaryota; kingdom Metazoa; phylum Chordata; class Mammalia; order Carnivora; family Otariidae; genus Eumetopias; species Eumetopias jubatus. Next base: position 85,331,227 of record NW_028274815.1, on the reverse strand, counting down.
TGTTCCCCACAGAAGCCGACCAAAGGCATTAAGTTTAATGAATACTGCTTAGGAATGAATGTATATGAGCCTACTCAATAGAAGAAAAATAAGGGTCTTTACCACAGGATCATTTACTTTTATAATGAGATTATTTATTGGAAGAAGAAACTTAAGGTTTTAGTTTAACCTAAACAATAAGTGGATGATCTAAACATTTTATTCAGCTTGCTTTCTATTTCAGGCTGAAGGAGATTGATATATAGGGAGAAAGAATTAAATGTCCCACACAAGTTCCACTGCTTTAAAATATTGCTCTCCTAGCAGCTCATTTAGAAGTTGATGATAGCATGAAATCATAGATCTTTTAGGCAATGAACACTTTCTGTAACTATGTTTGGGCCGCCCCCCCACCCAGCCCTCCTCCAGCCTTAGTGATAAGATTGACACTGAGTTAAGATGAAATGTATCAGTCAGTTTTCACCAGGTTTTACTGCAGAAACAAACAACCCCAAACTTGTAGTGTCTTATAACAAAGCTTTACCCATCGAGTACAAATCAGCAGTACTCTGCTTCTGCTCTGAATGTCTTCTTTACCCCCACATGTACAATGAAGGAGCCACAAGACCTGTAACATATCTCACTGCAGAGGGAAGAGACACACCGTATTCTTCAAGTATCTGCACAGATGTGGTGGAGGTCCTGTCTGCTCACAAGACTCAGCTAAGGCTCCACCTGATGCTAATACAAGGAAAGTGTACTTGCCCCCCAGGAGGTGTGGAAGCCACCCAGTGATGGGGAGAGATGCACTCCATACAGAAAGCAGTAGCCAGTACAGTTTCACTGGAACACAGCTACCCCCGTCCCTTTACTTAACGTCTGTGGCTGATCTCAATGCAGTGTGGCAACAGAGAAGCTGAGACCACAAAGCCTAGCCCTTTACAAAAAAGAATTGCCAACCCTGGTCTGAAACTTAAATGAAGCCAGAGCATGGTGATAACAGAAGGCAGGTAGGTTCTGGTTAGGTTTTCTTTGTTTGTTTTAAAATTCTCTATAGACTATGAACTTCAGCCCCCCTTCTCTGTACCCTCTTTTTACTGACTAAATCTGGGATGGACATTCCTGCCATTCTGCCCCTGGTATGCCACGTTGATCATCATTAAATTTGGGGGGGGAGGGTTTTCCTCTTATTTTTAAGTTTTCATTTTAATGCCAGTATAGTTAACATATAGTGTTATATTAGTTTCAGATGTACAAAATAGTGATTCAACACTTCCATACATCGCCCAGGGCTCATCATGACAAGTGCCCTCCTTAATCCCCATCACCTAATTCACTCTATCCTCATTCATCTCCCTTTGGTAACCAGCACTTTCTTCTCTATAGTTAAGAGTCTGTTTCTTGACTTGTCTAAATTTGGGGCTTTTATGAGGTACAAATACTCTTATGTGTTACATATTATTTAAAGAAAATTCTTCTTTGTGTCAAAAAAACTCTTAAAAGTACATAATTTTATAATCCAGACAAAGCCATTTTATTGCATTTTTAGATTTTCTTTCTGAACTGCAAAATATATATGTGATTTGGCTTTCTGTAAAGCACACTTACTTTGATATAGATGTTGCTAAGTAAGAATTTGAGGAAAATGTGTATTCCTCTTACTGCTGCAGAATGACTGAGATTAGCAAGCAATCCACTTAAGAACTAAATGCTTTCCTGATGGATGTCAGGCTACATTTAAATCAAACCATGAAATGGTTAGCAACTGCTGTCGTGTCCCTAAGTAATTTGTTTCTTAGGTTTCTCCCCTTCATGTGTCCATTGACAATGATATTACAATGAATCTGACTCTATAAGCCTCTTCTCTCACTTCAGCTTTTTCTGGTTCGCCTGGACCTCCCCCCACACTCCCCAGACCCTCACATAATCTTGCTCTTGCTATGGAGACAAGATTGTCCTGGCTTTCTAGGGAGACAGAGAGCAAAAAGCCAATAGAGTACTTTTTATATCATCATAGGCACAGAAATGAAGCCATCAATACTTGATTTTTTTTAATGAACCCAACGTTTAAATCTTTACCACTTTGTTACAGTATGACCTTATAACCCCAAATCAGCATATGAAACCATTTTGATTAAAGTTTTTGAGTACATGTCCTTGTATAACACAAATTAAAGTGAAATCATCTTAGTTAAAGCAATCACTTGTTTTTAAGGCAATAGCTATATTGCAAACAATATTAGACACAGAATAATCTTCCATACATAGAATGGTCATATTTTTTTTCTTTCTCTCACAGTAGTTGAAAATATTCATAAATAAAAATCTTTAAAAAAAAAAGATTATGGGAACCTTATGTCAATAAATTTGACAAAGTCTTGAAGGATTACCAAATCTCACACAAAAAGAAAGAAATAACCTGAATAATCCTGTATCTCTTAATGAAATTGAGTTTGTGGTTCAAGTTCAATTGAACTTCCCACAGAGAAACTTCCTGGTCCAGTTGGCTTCATTCACTATGTACCAAATTTTTAAGGAAGAAATAAGACCAATTTTACATAAAGTTTTTAGAAGCTATTAAAAGATGGGACATTTCCCATCATTTTATGAGGCCAGAATTATTCGGATGCCAAAATATACGAAGATATTACTAAGGGGAAAAAAGAAGAAAAAACCTAGACTAATCGCCCTCATGAACACAGACACAAAAATCCTCAGCAAAATTTCAGTAAGTCAAATCTACCAACAGATAAACTATCATATTTTATCACCAACTGGGTTTCTTCCATGGACTGTAAGCTTAATACTCAAAAATTAATTTACAAATTAACAACTAAAAAATAAAAATTATATGTTAAACTTATGCATGCATAAAAAGCATTTGACAAAATTCAACATCTATTCATGATAAAAAGTCAGAAAGCTATTATTAAGAAGGGAGCTGCTTCAATCTTTATTAAAGATAACTTCAGAGAGGGGGTGGAGCAAGATGGCGGAGGAGTAGGAGACCTGGATTTCATCTGGTCTCAGAAATTCAGCTGAATAGGGATCAAACCATTCTGAACACCTACGAACTCAACAGGAGATCGAAGAAGAGAGTAGCAACAACTCTCTGAACAGAGAAGCGACCACTTACTAGAAGGTATGACGTGCGGAGAAGTGAATCCGAGGCGATATTCGGGAGGATAGACGGCGGGGGAGGGGGCCTCAGTAGGCCGCTTCTGGCAAAGTGATAGAGCCACGGAGCACAAAATCGGACCTTTTAGAAGTCGGCTGCGCTGAGGGATGTCACTCCAGTGGCTAAGCGGGGGGTGGAATCCTCCCGGGACAGTGTGGTCTCAGGACCCTCCGGGTCACAGAAAGACCGGGGGTGCCTGAGTGCGGCAGAGCTCCCAGGTATCGGAGCAGGGAAGCCGGCTGCAGAGACGGAGCCGAGGCGCAGGCTCTCAGCTCGGAGTTGCCATAAACTGTGATCCGCGGCCCAGTCGGGCCACTGCTCCTCCAGCAGGGACCCAAAAAGCGGCAGAGCCAGGGAGACTCCCCTTCATCCCCCGGGAGGAGCGGCGCGGGAGCGCACCGCAGGGATCTGCTGGGTTTGGAGACTCCACACGGGGTCAGGTGCCAGAGAGAGAAATGCTCGGTCACAGGCCGGGTGAGCACAGAGTGCTGCCGGAGACCAGGGAGACGGGAGTCATTGACTGCTTTTCTCCAGGGGGGCACTGAGGAGCGGGGCCCCGAGGTCTCAGCTCCTCTGGGCAGAGAGTGGGAGGCCACCATTTTCACCCTGGTCCTCCAAAGCTGTGCCGAGAGCTTGCAGGGAACAAAAGCTCCCGAGAGCAAACCTGAGCAGCTTGCTTAGCCCGGACCGACAAGGGTAGGGCAATTCCGCCTCCGGCAAAGACATTTGGGAACCACGGCAACAGGCCCCTCCCCCAGAAGATCAGCACGAACAGCCAGCAAGACAAGACCAAGTTTACCGATCAAGGAGAACGGCAGAACTCCAGCGCTAGGGGAATACTGCACATAGAATTCATGGCTTTTTTACCATGATTCATTAGTTTTTCAAAGTTAATTTTTTTAACTGTTTTTTGGGGATTTTTTTTTGAATTTTTCTTTTTCCCTTTTTCAACCAACATCTTATCAATCCCTTTTTTAAAAAAACATTTTTTATTTTTCATTTTTAGAGTCATATTTTATCCCTTCATAGTAGTTACCCTTATTTTTGGCATATATATATAAGTTCTTCTCTCTTTAAAATTTTGATATACAGTTTCTTCTAACAGATCAAAATATACCTTAAATCACTAGTGTATGGCTTTGTTCTACTCTCCTGCCTGATCAGAGTCTCTCCCATTTTTTTTTCTTTTTTCATTTTTTTAAATCTTCTTCTTTCTTCTTTCAAACAACTTCTTATCAATTCCGTTTATAAAACCTTTTATAAGTTTCATCTTTACAGTCATCTTCCATCCCTTCATTGTATAAACCCTTATTTTGTACATATATAAGTCTTTCTTCCTTTAAAATTTTAGGAGGCACTTTCTTCTAACAGACCAAAATACACCCAAAATCTAGTGTGTGGCACTGATCTATGCACTAGCCTGATCATATTTGATCATAATCTGTTTTTTTTTCTTTTGTTCTGTTTTTGTTTGTTTTTATCTTTTTCTTTTTCTTTTTCTTTTTTTTCTCTTTCATTTTTCGTTCTTTCCCTTTCTTTTCCCCTGGTTTCGGGTCTTTTCTGATTTGTATAGAGTATATTTGCTGGGGACGTTGTTAACCTGTTAGCATTTTGTTCTCTCATTTATCTGTTCTTCTCTGGACAAAATGACAAGACGAAAAAAATCACCTCAGCAAAAAGAACAAGAGGTAGTACCGCCTGCCAGGGACCTACTCAATACTGACATTAGTACGATGTCAGACCTAGAGTTCAGAATCATGACTTTAAACATACTAGCTGGGCTTGAAAAAAGCGTGGAAGTTATTAGAGAAACCCTTTCTGGAGAAATAAAAGAACTGAAATCTAACCAAGTTGAAATCAAAAAGGATATTAATGAGGTGCAATCAAAAATGGGGGCACTAACTGCTAGGATAAATGAGGCAGAAGAGAGAATCAGCGATATAGAAGACCAAATGATGGAAAATAAAGAACCTGAGAAAAAGAGAGATAAACAACTACAGGATCACGAGGGCAGAATTCGAGAGATAAGCAATACAATAAGACAAAACAACATTAGAATAATTGGGATCCCAGAACAAGAAGAAAGAGAGAGAGGGGCAGAAGGAATATTGGAGCAAATAATAGCAGAGAACTTCCCTAATGTGGGGAAGGAAACAGCCATCAAAATCCAGGAGGCACAGAGAACTCCTCTCAAAAATCAAGAAAAATAGGTCAACACCCTGACATCTAATAGTAAAACTTACGAGTCTCAGAGACAAAGAGAAAATCCTGAAAGCAGCTCAGGAGAAGAGATATGTAACCTACAATGGTAGAAACATTAGATTAGCAACAGACCTATCCACAGAGACCTGGCAGGGCAGAAAGGACTGGCATGATATCTTTAGAGCACTAAACAAGAAAAATATGCAGCCAAGAATACTATATCCAGCTAGGCTGTCATGGAAAATAGAAGGAGGTAAAAAGCTTCCAGGACAAACAAAAACTAAAGGAATTTGCAAACACAAAACCAGCACTAAAAGAAATATTGAAAGGGGTCCTCTAAGCAAAGAGAGAGCCTAAAAGCAGCATAGATCAGAAAGGAACACAGACAATACACAGTCACAGTCACCTTAGAGGCAATACAATGGCACTAAATTCATATCTTTCAATAGTTACCCTGAATGTAAATGGGCTCAATGCCCCAATCAGAAGACACAGGCTATCAGATTGGATTAAAAAACAAGACCCATCCATATGCTGTCTGCAAGAGACTCATTTTAGACCCAAAGACACCCCCACATTGAAAGTGAGGGGGTGGAAAACCATTTACCATGCTAATGGACACCAAAGAAAGCTGGGGTGGCAATTCTTATATCAGACAAATTAGATTTTAAAACAAAGACTGTAATAAGAGATGAGGAAGGACCCTATATCTTACTTAAAGGGTGGAGCCAACAAGATCTAACAATTGTAAATATCTATGCCCCTAACATGGGAGCAACCACTTTTATAAGGCAATTAATAACAAAAGCAAAGAAACACATTGACAACAATACAACAATAGTGGGGGACTTTAACACCCCCTTGACTGAAATGGACAGATCATTTAAGCAAAAGATCAACAAGGAAATAAAGACTTTAAATGACACACTGGACCAAGTGGACTTCACAGACATATTCAGAACATTCCATCCCAAAGCAACGGAATAAACATTCTTCTCTAGTGCCTATGGAACATTCTCCAGAATTGATCACATCCTAGGTCACAAATCAGGTCTCAACCGATACCAAAAGATTGGGATTATTCCTTGCATATTTTCAGACCAAAGTGCTTTGAAACTAGAACTCAATCACAAGAGGAAAGTCGGAAAGAACTCAAATACATGGAGGCTAAAGAGCATCCTACTAAAGAATGAATGGGTCAACCAGGAAATTAAAGAAGAATTTAAAAAATTCATGGAAACCAATGAAAATGAAAACACAACTGTTCAAAATCTTTGGGATGCAGCAAAGGCAGTCCTGAGAGGAAAGTATATAGCAATACAAGCCTTTCTCAAGAAACAAGAAAGGTCTCAAATACACAACCTAACCCTACACCTAAAGGAGCTGGAGAAAGAACAGCAAATAAAGTCTAAACCCAGCAGGAGAAGAGAAATAATAAAGATCAGAGCAGAAATCAATGAATTAGAAACCAAAACAACAGTAGAACAGATCAACGAAACTTGGAGCTGGTTCTTTGAAAGAAGTAACAAGATTGATAAACCCCTGGCCAGATTTATCAAAAAAAAAAAGAGAAATGACCCAAATCAACAAAATCATGAATGAAAGAGGAGAGATCACAACCAACACCAAAGAAATACAAACAATTATAAGAACACATTATGAGCAACTCTATGCCAGCAAATTAGATAACCTGGAAGAAAAGGGTGCATTCCTAGAGATGTATCAACTACCAAAACTGAACCAGGAAGAAATAGAAAACCTGAACAGACCTATAACCACTAAGGAAATTGAAGCAGTCCTAAAAAATCTCCCAACAAACAAAAGCCCAGGGCCAGGTGGCTTCCCAGGGGAATTCTATCAAACATTTCAAGAAGAATTAATACCTATTCTCCTGAAACTGTTCCAAAAAATAGAAATGGAAGGAAAACTTCCAAACTCATTTTATGAGGCCAGCATTACCTTGACCCCAAAACCAGACAAAGACCCCATCAAAAAGGAGAATTACAGACCAATATCCTTGATGAACATGGATGCAAAAATTCTCACCAAAATACTAGCCAATAGGATCCAACAGTACATTAAAAGGATCATTCACCGTGATCAAGTGGGATTTATCCCTAGGTTGCAAGGTTGGTTCAACAACCGCAAATCAATCAACGTGATATAATACATTAACAAAAGAAAGAACAAGAGTCCTATGATCCTCTCAATAGATGCAGAAAAAGCATTTGACAAGTACAGCATCCTTTCTTGATCAAAACTCTTCAGAGTATAGGGATAGAGGGTACATACCTCAATATCATAGAAGCCATCTATGAAAAACCTACAGCGAATATCATTCTCAATGGGGAAAAGCTTTTCCCCTAAGGTCAGGAACACGGCAGGGATGTCCACTCTCACCACTGCTATTCAACATAGTAGTAGAAGTCCTAGCCACAGCAATCAGACAACAAGAAGAAATCAAACGCATCCAAATTGGCAAAGAAGAAGTCAAACTCTCACTCTTTTCAGATGATATGATACTGTCTGTGGAAAACCCAAAAGACTCCACCCCAAAACTGCTAGAACTCCTACGGGAATTCAGTAAAGTAGCAGGATATAATATCAATGCACAGAAATCAGTGGCATTCCTATACACCAACAACAAGACAGAAGAGAGACAAATGAAGGAGTCGATCCCATTTACAATTGCACCCAAAACCATAAGAGACCTAGGAATAAATTTAACCAAAGAGGCAAAGGATCTGTACTCAGAAAACTATAAAATACTCATGAAAGAAATTGAAGAAGACACAAAGAAATGGAAAAACTTTCCATGCTCATGGATTAGAAGAACAAACACTGTGAAGATGTCAATGCTACCTAGAGCAATCTACACATTCAATGCAATCCCCATCACAATACCATCCACTTTTTTCAAAGAACTGGAACAAATAATCCTAAAATTTGTATGGAACCAGAAGAGACCCCAAATAGCCAGAGGAATATTGAAAAAGAAAAGCAAAGCTGGCAGCATCACAATTCCAGACTTCCAGCTCTATTACAAATCTGTCATCATCAAGACAGTATGGTACTGGCACAAAAACAGACACATAGATCAATGGAACAGAATCGAGAGCCCAGAAATGGACCCTCAACTCTATGGTCAACTCATCTTTGACAAAGCAGGAAAGAATGTCCAATGGAAATAAGACAGTCTCTTCAACACATGGTGTTGGGAAAATTGGACAGCCACATGCAGAAGAGTGAAACTGGACCATTTCCTTACACCACACACAAAAATAGACTCCAAGTGTTTGAAAGATCTAAACGTGAGACAGGAGTCCATCAAAATCCTAAAGGAGAACACAGGTAGCAACCTCTTCGACCTCAGCCACAGCAACTTCTTCCTAGAAACATCACCAAAAGCAAGGGAAGCAAGGGCAAAAATGAACTATTGGGATTTCATCAAGATAAAAAACTTTTGCACAGCAAAAGAAACAGTCCACAAAACCAAAAGACAACCGACAGAATGGGAGAAAATATTTGCAAATGATATATCAGATAAAGGGCTAGTATCCAAAATCTATAAAGAACTTACCAAACTCAACATCCAAAGAACAAATAATCCAATCCAGAAAAGGGGGAGAAGACATGAACAGACATTTTTCCAAAGAAGACATCCAAATGGCCAACAGACACATGAAAAAGTGCTCAACATCGCTCGGCATCAGGGACATCCAAATCAAAACTTCAATGAGATACCACCTCACACCAGTCAGAATGGCTAAAATTAACAAGTTAGGAAAGGACAGATGTTGGCAGGGATGTGGAGAAGGGGGAACCCTCCTACACTGTTGGTGGGAATGCAAGCTGGTGCAACTACTCTGGAAAACAGTATGGAGGTTCCTCAAAGAGTTGAAAATAGAGCTACCATACTATCCAGCAATTGCACTACTGGGTATTTACCCCAAAGATACAAATGTAGGGTTCTGAAGGGGTACGTGCACCCCAATGTTTATAGCAGCAATGTCCACAATAGCCAAACTGTGGAAAGAGCCAAGATGTCCATCAACAGATGAATGGATAAAGAAGAACTGGTATATATACACAATGGAATATTATGCAGCCATAAAGAGGAATGAGATCTTGCCATTTGCAATGATGTGAATGGAACTGGAGGGTGTTATGCTGAGTGAAATAAGTCAATCAGAGAAAGACATGTATCATATGACCTCGCTGATATGAGGAATTTTTAACCTCGGGAAACAAACTGAGCGTTGCTGGAGTGGTGGGGGGTGGGAGGGATGGGGTGGCTGGGTGAGAGACATTGGGGAGGGTATGTGCTATGGTGAGTGCTGTGAATTGTGCAAGACTGTTGAATCACAGATCTGTACCTCTGAAACAAATAATGCAATATATGTTAAGAAAAAAAAAAAGAAGAAGATAGCAGGAGGGGAAGAATGAAGGGGAGTAAGTCGGAGGGGGAGACGAACCATGAGAGACAATGGACTCTGAAAAACAAACTGAGGTTTCTAGAGGGGAGGGGGCTGCTGGGATTGGTTAGCCTGGTGTTGGGTATTAAAGAGGGCACGTTCTGCGTGGAGCACTGGGTGTTATGCACAAACAATGGATCATGGAACACTACATCAAAAACTAATGATGTATGGTGATTAACCTAACAATAAAAAAATTAAAAAAAAGAAAAAATATTCATATAAATGTAAAAAATAAAAGATAACTTCAAAAACCCTACAACAGACATCAAACTTACTGTTCATGAATTAATGCTTTCCCTGTAAGATTGGGAATAATGTAAGGATGTTTATTTTCCCCCTTTTGTGAAATGTTGTACCAGAAACCCTAAATAATGCAATAAGCAGAGAGAGAGAGAAGAGCAGACAGGCAAGCGGCACATAGATTGGAAAGGAAAAACTAAAACTCGATTTGCAGATGGCATGATTGCTTTTGTAGGATGTTCTAAAGAATATACAAAAAAATCCAGCAGCTCTAATAAGTAAGTTTAAACAGATCCTTAGAGTACAAGGCCAATACACAAAAAACAATTATATTTCAGTGTACCAGCACTAAACAGTTGGAAGTTGAAGTTTAAAAATGAAAAAATATACAATAGCATAAAAAATACTTAGGATAAATTTAACAAAATATGTATAAGGCATTTATGCTGAAAAGTACAAAAATATCACTGAAAGATTTAAAAAGACCTAAACAATTGGAGAAAGATGGTATATTCATGGACCAGGAGACTCAATATTAAGATGTCAGTTTTCTCCAGGGTGATCTATAGCTTTAATGCAATTCCAATCTATACCAACAAGCTGTTATGTGGAAATTGACAAATTGCCCACAAAATGTGTGTAGAAATACTAAAGGATTGGGATATCCAAAGCATTCTTTAAAAAAAATAAATTTGAGATGTTTGGTATTAAAAACTAAATATGTCTCAGTCTTCCAGAAACAGACCTTCAAGGGGATCCAACAGCACATGTAATTACATACATACATTCGCTTACAAACATATGTTACAGGTACCTACATCAAATATGTGTCTGTAGACACATAAAGATTTATATTGCATATACACTTTTATTAGATGCATATATAACATAAATACCTGTGTGCATGCATACATGTCACAAATATGCATGTTTATGTCACATACATGCACGCATGTGCATTTACATTACATGCTGCATAGTTACATGCCTACATATGTGCACACTTATATTGTACATACATACATTTTGCATATACAAAATGTATGTGAAACGCTCTAAAACATTCTAAAAATGTTCTAAAATGTACCTAAAATATAGGTTCATGCCTACATATGGGCATCACATTACATACGTATGCACATACCTGTGTTTCACATACAAACTTACACGCATGCACGCATGCATATATACACATTTACATTACATGCATGCATATATACAGACACGTACACACATAATCCAGCACCCTGTCCCTTGTCTCATTCCCACAGAGCCCTCACATCTCGGTCTACCAATAATTGCCTTAAGGCAGTGGCTCGTGTGCTATATTAAATTACATTCTCCAGGGTATTTAAGTTTAACTCAAAACCCAAAAGGCACACTTAGAAGTCCAGAACAAGAAATATGTCCTGGTGAAATTACAAGTAAATGCTCTTGTTTTAGGGTAGAGCATCATATTCTTCCTTTGTCATCCTCAGTGTAAACCCGACCTGCTCCTAAGCCCAGCCAAGTTGAAAAACAAGGAAGGAAATTAAGTGTGTCAGATCCTTTAAAACTCCAGTGGACAAACTGTCAGCTTATGAACTCTCATTCTCCTTCTTAAAGTTTAATTTACTAGTCTTAAAAACCTTCAGTTATAGAAAAGGAGAAATTTCACAGGTACCTGCAGTTTTAAGGCATGCTCGAACTATTTCTAGACATGTTTAAAGAAGAAATCAGGTCGTAAAATAGAAGCATTTAAACCAATACACTGCCAGTTCTTTTTCCTCAGCTCAAAGCTAGGCTTGAGAGAACTCAGCAGAAGGGCTGAGGCTAGAAGAACCCACTTCACAAAAAAGTAAATCGTTCTTCTACTGAAATATTAATGGTTTTGCTTTGTAGCAAGGGTTTGAAGAGGTCATCAGGAAAATTTGGAATAAGTATGTTTCTGATCATTACTGCATGCATCTGATCACTTGCCATCAGGAGCATTGTTTTCTAAAGGACCCTTTAGTTCATGGTCGTACCTTGTATTGGGCTCTGTGATTGTGTAAGATCCATCATTACTTCCAGGTATTACACATGCAATCATAATTATTTTAATGGATCATTTACTTCTCAAACTTTACAATAAATGCATTATTGTACTGAGCTGATTTGGCCAAGATCACAATCATGCCTCTTCTTTAATAGCCAAGACTTTATACTTGCTACCAGTCACTAAGAATAATTTTATCTTTGAGCAAAGACAAAACTACTGGGGCACCTGGGTGGCTCAGCCAGTTGAGCAACTGGCTCTTGATTTCAGCTCAGGTCCTGCTCAGGGTCCCGGGATGGAGCCCAGAGTCCAGGCTTCCTGCACTGCAGGGAGCCTGCTTCTCCCTCTCCCTCTGCCCTGCCCCCAACCCCGCTCGTGCTCTCTCTGTCTCTCAAGTAAATAAATAAAATTTTTTTTCAAAAAGATAAAACTACTATTAAAGAGTCCCTCTTATAAATGTCACCTCAGATTCTTTGTATGCTAAGTATTATAGTGTCTTGTCCCATGTAAACATTCAGTCAATGTCTATTCATGATGATCATTGTAGAAATCATTAGGATGATCACAGATATTTGGTTCTCTCTTTTCAGACATATGGTAGGATCGTACCTCTGGCTCCACTGAACAAATAAATGGTCACATTACTTGTTTTTGGTCAAAATGTGAGCAGGATTGACATCAGTTACTTCCAGGAGGAGGTAGGAGCTGGCATTCTCTTTTTCTTCCACACTGGTGGGTAGCAGTTTTCCAGAGAGCAGCTGCTCCAACAACCTGGGACCCAGAGTGTGCATCATAATAGTGCAGCACAAAGCCCAATTGACCCACAAGGGACCGAGTTAAGCAGGAAATAGATGTTTGTTATTATAAACTACTAAGGTTCAGAACTTGTTAGTGGCTGCAGCATAACCTAGCTTATTTAAATGATACAATTATTATCAGATGCACCCAGGTGAACAATGTGCATTTGTCTGTATTAAATTAATCCATTCTACTCTACAAATATTTATCAAGCATGTACTGTGCACTAGGTATTAACTATACAATGGTCATAAGGGCTGTGCACCAGGCATTTTACAGGCATTCATTGACTTGATTTCTAATGTATCCCCCAAAGTAAATACTACTGGCATCTTCCCAACTCTTCGTATTATCCAGAGAGAATAGGTACCTCACTGAGACCATACCCTCTGTTCCAAATTCACAACAATGTGGATAAATTATAGGAAAAGTTCATCAAAAGAGTACAGTTGCATTGGAAAGCTAAGGAAACAATCCATGGACCAAATGAGAAGAGAAATGCAAAGAAGCAAGAGAAGCAAAACCCGTGGGCCTCCTGGCTCCAGGGTCAGAAGAGGCTTGGCTTCTGCAAGGGAACAAGCACCAAATGTTTTCTTGGGCAGAGGGCAATCAGGAGCCGTCTCGTGAATAGAGACTGAAAAATCTAGCTGACCACCTACTAACTGGGGCTGGCAAGATGCAAATTCCAGATGAAGGGAAATCAAGTCAAGCTGCCTCTAATTTTTCTATAATATTCCCAGTATCCCAATGAAATGGGAGTCCTAGGAATCCATAAGATTTGCTTCTGGACTGAAGGTGTGAGAGACTGAATGGAGGCAATGGAAAAACTAGAAAATTATCATATAAGAAAAACTGAGGGAGAAAAAAACACAACAGAACAACACAAAAATATGAAAATCTCCAACTCAAAAGGAGCCATCATCCAAAAACCCAAAATGCTTAAAGAAATATAATACTAGGAAAGAGGGTCAATTTTTTTTTAATTGGATTGTGGATTCACTGGGTGAAAATAACGGTATTGAGCACTGAGTTCAATGATGTTCAATAGTGCTAAAAATGAGAAAGTTGCCTCCATTAATAAAAGAAATCATTAAAGAAAGACATGAAAAACAAAATAAATATAAAAAATAAACAGTTATAAATCTGTAAAATAAAAAAGACCTAATCAGTAAAATAAAGTTAATAGTTGGGATCAACTTTATACCAAACAGTGGGGGAAAAGCCAGCTAACTGGAACAGGGTACTTCATTCAGAAGGCACCATGTAGAGATGAAGAGAAAAACAGTAGGAAACAGCAGTTAGGAGACATGGAGGACACGGAGAGAGGGTCCAGGGCATGTCTAGTAGACATCTCAGAACTAATGCTGGGAGAGCCTCTAGTGAGGGTGTGATTTGGCCAGCCTCTAGCTGCCATTTCTGGCCACCGAGCCCAGCCACCATCCCACAAATCGCATACTGTCCAAAGGGGGTAGATTTCCCTGAGGGCAGTTTGTGGGTTTCCCAGTAGCAGGAATGGGAGAAAAATGGAGGGGAGGCAATGAGTGATTACTCCACTCTAACCTTGGAAAGTATCGACTTCCTGGCCAATTTCACAAGCTCCCAAAGGCAATCTCAGCAGGTCAGTCAACTGCTTTCGGAGACAACATCACTCCTATCAAATGTAACATAAATGGTGAGAAAACATCAGGCCAGCAGAAGTCTGGAGCAGAGTAAACAAGAGGAACAAACTTAGAAGCAGCTCTGAAGGCCCAGCTCCACAGATACTGCTCCTTACTTTAAAGAACAGTCTGCAAAGCTAAGGTTTCATCAGGATAAATGGTACGGAAGGGTACAAGTAAAACCACCCAAATTGGAAAAGGAGCCCATTTTAGATTCTCACTGAGCAGGGTAATGTTTACAATAAGGATCAATAACTGAACAAGCAACAGACAACCCTCTATGATGCCATCAAAGATTTAGAAGGTGAGTGGAGAGCCCAGCATGGCAATTGAAGGTGTTATGTGAAATCTGTAAAAAATAGTAAAGATTACTTGAATGTTTAAAACATTTTTCTTCAAGAATGCTTCTCTAGAAGGATGCACTACTAAGGAAAGGTTCATGGTCTTAAAATCTATTCTAACATGAAAAATGCTGTAGGTTGGGTTCAAATTTAGCTCTTTTAGAGACCAAAGGGGTGGAAATGGGGAGGAAAATCATTACAAGCCCCACTTTAATATTAGATTTCAGGAAACTGAATACAAATTTCTGCAAGGTGAAATTTGTGAGCGTGCGGCTCTTTGCCTGCAGGCACACCCCAGTCTGGGCACAGCTTTGGATGTTTGAAATTTTAGTGAGAAATTATAGTTAGAAATATACAGAAAATATAGTCCTAGCAAGGGTGTCAGAAAACAGAGTTAAGGTATAGCAGACAGGCCATAAGGAAAATCCTACAAAGGAGTGAGTGAGTTGCCGGATTTGCATGTCATCGTCCCTGAAAACGTGGCTGGCTGCTAGACTTCCTACGTATGGGTGAGACCAGATGGGCCAGGACAAAAAGCAGCAGAATTGAGTGGAAATTTCTGCGGCCCACCACGCAGACACAATAGATGTAACATCCAGAGAGGAGCTGATACAACATTAAAACTGATTTGTAAGTGATGAGTTCTGAGTCCTTCACCATCTTTGTTGTTTTTTTAAAAGATTTTATTTATTTATTTGAGAAAGAGAAAGAGCATGAGCTGGATGGGGGAAGGGCAGAGGCAGAGGGAGAGGGAGAAGCAGACTCCCCGCTGAGCCCAACTCAGGACTCCATCCCAGGACCCTGAGATCATGACCTGAGATGAAAGCAGATGCTTAACCGACTGAGCCACCCAGCTCCCCCACCATCTTTGTTTTTAAGCACAATTAATTTTGGTTGTAGGATTATACGATTTAATGTGGGTAATGGCCATGCTTAACAACTGGCTTCCAAAATTCCTGAAAATGTTAACAGTTGGTTCCTGTGAGCCTCTTCAAGATGGCTCCAGGTGTCACTGGTCACCCCATTCTTGGATAGGGCAGGTTGGTACTTGGTTAGCTTACCTGTCTCCCAGAATTAGCTCCCATGTGCGGTACCAGATTCGGTTGGCTGCTAGAGAAATCTGTGCAAGAATTGGAACATGAAGCTAAGTATCATCAGCACAGCCATCACCCTCAGGTCGTGTGGAGCCCCAAGCACCACAGCAGCTCGTGCACGTGGTCACTGGTCTGCTAGCTCGCCTCACACGGATGACGTGGCAGCCGGTCTCCAGCTCCCCCCAGCCATTGCCAGATACTCTCCTGATTCCTGGGCCAGGCAGCTGTACACTTCCCTGGGGAAGCTGCTGGTCACCTGCATCTTCCAAGGTAGATTCTGTGAGAGACAGACCACGTCCCAGTCTGTCCCTGTGGGTTCCCATTTGTTTCCATTGGCAAGGCTTGTACAATGAGAGATTCTGGAAGGAAGCAGAGATGTGGCAAGTGAGACAGTGCTGGGGAGATAGCAGTCCTCCTGACTGTGTGTATGTAAGATCCAGAACTCTGAGGGTGGATGGCACCCAAGAATCCTGTCTTTTTACTATGAAAAATATCTCAAATCTACCTAAATACCTCTTTTGGCCTTTCTCATCTTCTGTCTTGTCTCTGCTCTGTAGCCAGAGATGTCCTGGTTACATTCAGCCAGATGATGCCACTCCTCTCCTGAGGCCCCATGACTCCCATCTCTCTCAGTCTGAAAGGCAAAGTCCTCACCAAAGAATCTCCAAGACCTGCACAGCATAGCTCCTAGCTGCTTCTGTGACCTCATCTCCTACAACATCCTTCCCCATACACACTCTGCACTAGCCCCACTGACATCCTGCTGCTTTCAGAGCTCAAGAGGAACATGCCTGTCTCAGGGTTTTTGCACATGCTCTTCCTTCTGCCTGGAATTCTCTCTCCCCAGAATCCTGTATGGCTCACTCCTTCATTAATATTGTTTTGCATGCATACCTAGACAAACATATACATATATGGCCCTGACCAGTTTAATGAACTCTATTAGTCTTAAGTCTTAATTATTAGTCTACCCAGTTAATTCTCTCAGGGTTTTCGTACATAGATGTCTATACAAGAATATCAAATCATTCCTTCCCTGAGGCAATGAGCCCCAGACCAACCTAGCTGCTTTGTAAATGGTGGGAACGTTCAAGATGAACCGGAGATAGAGAAATCAGGTTCAGGGGCGCCTGGGTGGCTCAGTCAGTTGGGCATCTGTCTTTGGCTCAGGCCATGATCCCAGGGTCCTGGGATTGAGCCCCACATCGGGCTTCCTGCTCAGTGGGGAGACTATGTCTCCCTCTCCTCTGCCTGCAGCTCCCCCTGCTTGTGCTCTTTAGCTCTCTCTGTCAAATAAATAAATAAAATATTTAAAAATAAAATAAAATAAAATGTGATTAAGCCACAACAGAGAAGGGGTCATACCAGAGCCAATGTGTTGGTCAGATTATTGACTGTGCTAATTAGTTTTCAGCAAAATAACTTAACAAAATGGAAAGATGGCTTTAAAAGTGTCCTGCATATTCACTAGAGATTGAGCACAGTACTAATAATGCAAGCCCAGGTGAACCTCAACAAAAGGCAAAACCAACACTCTGCTCCTAACAGCAGTTGTCCATCAGCCACCTTGCAGGGTAGAAGCAATGACAGTATGGTTCTATTTCCACTATTGGGGGCAAATGGCTCCCTGAGGGACGTGACACAGGAACTGACAATATTAGGAAGCCATCACCATTGGAAAGATATTCAACCACTTTATTTCATCTTCAGCTCCTTATTTAGCACTTGCATATAATTTATAAGTAAATAAATAAGAATAGATTGGTGGGTCCACAGTCCAAAGAGTTCAGAGATGACTGTTGCAGAACAACGTATGGTCAACTTTGGGGCATATGAACCCTTTTCAGAATCTAATGAAGGCTGTAGGCACACTCCCTAGAAAACTGTATCAAACTATATATAAATTATAAATTTATATAAATATATGTAAATCATGCTAACAATCAAAGGGTTGACCAACTCCAGGAGGCTCATCCATATAACTTTTAAGGGTCCATGTACTCCAAAGTGAGAATCCTTGCTCTTGATAGAAATGTTTGTCTTCAACTGGAGTTGAAGTACAGTGAATACTGAAATGAGCAGAACAAAGAAAATGTCAAGTAAGACCTAGTGAAAGGTTTTTTGAGACTGCAACTCACACTGGTTGCACACACCCCGACCGGGCAGCAGGGGGCAGCAGAGCACAAGAAAAGCGGGACCACAGCGCCCAACAGGCCGGTCTAGGACTGCGGATTTGCCGGTAAAGAACAGATGAGTAGCTATTGTTTTGCCAAACCCAGTACTCGTGGTCTGGCTAGATTAGTGTGGTCATTAGAAAAATGGGACAAAAGACCTTGAGCTATTGAAGGTCATCTGAAAAAAGAGCAAACACATACTATCTAAATCTAAGCAGTTAAAATAAAAATGCTACTATAGTACAACACTGTGTTAAAGCATTCTAAACAAAGTAGAATGTTTTTCAAACCATATACTCTAAGCCACACCCTCACCGTACACCCACTCAATACCTGTCCCCACCCTTCCCTTACTCACTACCTACCTACCCCCCAACAACCTACCTATTCCCCACTGTAAACCCACTCACTAGCTATACCCTGACCTATATGACTCATTAATTCCCTGCTCCCTACCTACCCACACCCACGCCCATACCCACTCCCTACCTACATGTTCTTCCAAATAATACAGATCTAAAGTCATCATCAAAAGAATTGGCATAATTGTAATAATCTGCTTTTCTCTGCAGAAGTACTGGATGTCTATTTATTTAAATCTTTTATGACTCTCATCTTGGACCTTTGTGGCTTCTGGTAGTTCATTTTTTTGTTTTTTATATGTGTTGTTATTGCAAATGAAATGTTTCCATTACATATTCAAAATTATTATTACAGTGTATAGAAAAACACTTGAGATACGTATATATGTTTTAATGTGGGCCATTGTTCTGAACTCTCTCTTCCAAGTTTGCTAAATGATTCTCTTGAGTCTTCTTTCAAATGTTTTCAGAGATACAAAGTTGTTTCATTTTAACTAGGGCAAGAAGAGTGAAGTTTAACAGTGTTGAATAGAGCAGGGAACAAAATGCACACTTTGTGGGTCCCCCCGCCCATTCCCACAGCTTTCTGGCCATCACCTTCCCTCCAGCTCCCTTCCAAGCCCTCCAGTCTCTCTGGGCCAATCTTTGTCAAACACGTCCAGTGTCATTTTCTGCCAGTCAGGACCTGGGGTCGCCATATTCATTGACCCTTCTCTTTTAAAATGTATCCTCTGGGGGCACCTGGGTGGCTCAGTTGGTTAAGCGACTGCCTTCGGCTCAGGTCATGATCCTGGAGTCCCGGGATCGAGTCCCGCATCGGGCTCCCTGCTCAGCGGGGAGTCTGCTTCTCCCTCTGACCCTCTTCCCTCTCGTGCTATCTCTCATTCTCTCTCTCTCAAATAAATAAAATCTAAAAAAAAAAAAAATGTATCCTCTGGCTAGTGTTAAAACTACTCTGTAATAGATTTCAAGTATGGTTGCTTTTTTGCAGGACTGAGTTTCACTCCAACCTACGCCAATCAAGTGTTCTTCCAGATGGTGTTTGGCTGGGGGGGCTCAGGACACAGTGGAGGTGGTGAAAGGTGAAGGGCATGGTCTCTTCTCCTCTCAGAATGTGCCATGTCTGGATGTGACCCCTACAACTGAGGCCGCTGTCTGGGGACCAGGAAAGGAAGGAGCCTGAGCTAAAGCCATCAGAGTGGACAGCAGGGCCACCCAGAGTCACAAGGAAGGGTGCAGGAGCCCTGAGGTACCCGCCAAAGCCAGCGATCATCCCTGTCCTTGTCATGGGACAAGACCAAGTGTCTTCTAGTTTAACCAGCTGCATCTGCTTCTTGACATTGAAAGCATCCCGTGACTCTCTGGATGATGATAAATCAGGTATATCATAAGAAATCTTACTTCAGCAAAATTTTTTAATCATGGTAGACGTCCAGGGCAGGCCACACCAAAATGTACCAAAATGGCATATTGATTATTTTGAATAAAAGCTACTTGGGGAACAACCAGTGGAAGACCCTCCCCAGAACTTCCTCTGCTCCCCTGAAAGCAGGAAACAAATCTCCTGTATGAAAAATCCTCTGCCCATACTAAGGAAATAAAAAGACACCCTCATCACCAGAGATCAGGACTTCCAAGTAGAGAAAGCTGGAGAAAAAAACCTTATTTTTCTCTAATCTACTACCTCAGCCCAAATTCTGCCTAGAATTCCCTACTAATTAAAGCTTCCAAACCCCTGTTTTGTTTTGTTTTGTTTTATCCTGTCAATTCCTCACAAGTTTTTTGTCTCCGTCTAACATGTATAAAAACTGCCTGCCTTGATCATTCCCTCAGGTCTCAATTTCATTATTGGGCCTCCGTTCACATGTAATAAAACTGTTTTTTCAGGGCACCTGGGTGACTCAGGCAAACTCTTGATTTCGGCTCAGGTCATGCTCTCATGGCTGGGATGGAGCCCCAAGTTGGACGCCGCGCTCAGCGGAGTCTGCTTGAGGATTCTCCCTCTCCCTCTGCCCCCCCTCTGTCACATGCGTGTGCTCTCTCTCTCTCTCTCTCTACCTCTCTAAAATAAATAGGTAAGTCTCAAAAAAATGGATTTTTTTCTCCCATTTATCTATCTCATATCAATTTAATTCCTAAACCAACCAGATTCTTGAGGGGAAAGAAAGAAATTTCTCCCTCCACTACATCATTAACTAGGTGCTGGGTAATCTGCTTACCCCTTTATGAAGATTGACAAAGACGACCAAAGCCAAAAGCCATAAGGGAAAATACCGATAAATGTAACCACATAATGAAGTCAAGTGGTAACTGAAGAAAATAGATTTCTAAAAATCTACTAAAAGCTTAATTTCCTTACATTTTAAAAAAACTTTATTAAATCAATAGCAAAACGCAAACAACGTACTAGAAATAAAATGAGCAGAGGACATGATAGGATATAACCCTAAGTAGATAAAGAAGTGAATGAATAACTGACTTTAAATTTGGCTTCTAAGCAGTTTCAACCCCACAGTTTAAAATTCATGAACTATTCCAAGAGGTCATTTTCACCTACCCAACTCAAAATCAAAGGATGTTGGATGATATGTAGTGTCTTCAGAGATAATAGGGAACAGACCCTCCCAGACGCTGTGAGACCTAGAGAGGCACTATCTGTTTGGAATTCAGTTTGCCAAAATACACAAGCATTTTAAATGCACACCACCACCGACACAGCAATTATACTTAAAAAAAAAAAATTTAGGGGCGCTTGGGTGGCTCAGTCATTAAGCATCTGCCTTCGGCTCAGGTCATGATCCCAGGGTCCTGGGATCGAGCCCCGCATCGGGCTCCCTGCTCCGCAGGAAGCCTGCTTCTCCCTCTCCCACTCCCCCTGCTTGTGTTCCCTCTCTTGCTGTGTCTCTGTCAAATAAATAAATACAATCTTAAAAAAAAAAGTTTAAAAAAATTTACCTCGCAGGTAAACTCATCCCTTTCTAATAATTTACTGAGTCTCCTTAGGTCACAGTTTATTTGATGTCAGAATATATATTCTCTACTTGCAGGTGGAGGAACTTTGGGCATGGTGAATGGCACACACACAGGACCCGTGTGGGTAAGTATGGGAATAAATATCATTCAGCCAGGGGGCTAAGGACAGAGGTCTTCTCCTCCATTTAACTTTTTCCTCCAGTTCCAACCAGATGCAAGATTATGAGACAAATAATGAGTAAGAACAAAAATCTTTTCTAAAGTAAAAGAAGACAGGGCGCCTGGGTGGCTCAGTTGGTGAAGCGACTGCCTTCGGCTCAGGCCATGATCCTGGAGTCCCGGGATCGAGTCCCGCATCAGGCTCCCTGCTCAACAGGGAGTCTGCTTCTCCCTCTGGCCCTCTTCCCTCTCGTGCTCTCTATCTCTCATTCTCTCTCTCAAATAAATAAATAAAATCTTTTAAAATAAAAGAAGACATAAAAACTCAAATCTGGCCCACGGTGTCCGACCACTTTACCATAAGTCGTGTCTAGAGGGCAGTGTCTCACTCATTTTCTCTGGCTGGGACAAAAGCCCATGAAAACTCCAGATTAAAACTGAGGCCGGTTAGGCAACCCGAAGGACCTCTCCAGTGCAGAAATGTGTTCAAACCCAGTGACGGTTTAGGGAATTCGCTTCACTTGAAGAAATGCCCAGGACGCAGATCTGACATCCATCTGGTCCACTGACCCACTGTGTATAAACCAAGGTAGCAAAGTGTGTTTTTAAGGTGGGAGAGGGAGCTTTGGTCTGTTTGGTCGTGAGGTTGGTACTGACCAAATGGGCCAGAAATATGCCAGTTATTTACTGAGTGCTACTAACGATTGACTGCAGATCGGCACTGCCTGGCCCAAACAGAGATTGCAGCACCAAGCATGAGCCAAAACATAGGGTAGTGTCCAAGAGGGCACCGTGGAACAAGGCCTGGACATAAGCCTGAGCCTCCGAGGGTGGCCTCCATCCTCTGTGCTCCTTTGCAGGCATTGAGGGTCACCGGTGCCCCACAGGGGAGGCAGGGAACCCCGCCCCAGGGAACTCCACTATAGAGGCCAACCCTCCCTGTGCCTGCAGAGCCCAGCCCTCACCGACTCTTTCTCTGCACCTCACTGGACAGCATTAAAAAGACATTTAAATAGGATCACCTGGGTGGCTCAGTCGGTTAAGCATCGGCCTTAGGCTCAGGTCATGATCCCAGGGTCCTGGAATGGAGCCCCGCATCAGGCTCCCTGCTCAGCTGGGAGCCTGCTTCTCCCTCTCCCTCTACCTGAAGCTCCCCCTGCTTGTGCTTGCGCGCTGTAAAAAAAAAAAAAAAAAAAAAAAAAAAAAAAGACACTTAAATAGTAAACAGGATAGAAAGCAATGGTACGAGATAAAGATAGGAAGGCCAAAAGTCAGGCGATGCAAATAGAAAGAGATAAATGGATCCTCACAGAAGCAATTTAGACTAGAGACTTGAAAAGCACAGGGTTATCTGGAACACATTAGATTTATTGTGAATCATAACATCTATGGAACGAAATGAAAAGGTTAAAGAAGCTCTCTCTTGCCTTTCCTCTGCATCTCTCTCATACAGATGCTCCACACAAAGTACAGGAAAGGAGTGCTGGATAAAATCACTGCACAAATGCAGGGGGGGTGTGGGGGAGGGTTGATAGACAGGAGTGTCTACAAAAGAAATGCCGCCATTCCCCTCTTGCCAGCAAATATGGGCTTGTGTTTCTCATCTCCTTAGGGAACAGGGAGGAACAGAGGGTGCGCTCTGGTGCTGGCTACAGGCCAGGGGACAGGACCACGCTGCTCTGCAGGAGGTGACTGAAGAAACGCCACCAGGACTCCAGACCCCGCACACGTGAAAGAACGTGACAGATGGAAGTGGATTGCTTCTAAGCAGCTTTTCCTGAAGGTTGTGAAAATGAAGCATCTACAAAGGAAAAGGACATGTTTAACAGGCTCAAGGATTTGGGTTTAAGCGGCAATAAAGATGCAAAACAGATAAGCAATTACCCCAGCAGTTGTTTCTCCATAAATCAGCGCAGAGATCTGAAGGGCCTTGGTGATAAAAACAACGTCTGAACTGCTCCCCATGGAAATCAGATGAATATCCAAAACATTTCCTCCCTGGAGAGAAGATTTGACAGGATTTGGGACAGGTTTAGCCACAAACTCAGAACTCAGTGGGGACCCTTTGTTCCATGTGGCTTCTCTTCCTTCCCTCCCATCACCTGTGCCAAGAGATCCCACAGGAGTATGGGGGATGCTCACTCAGCTTTCTTCCTGGACTCTAAGTGAGGATTACTCAGGAAGCTGTAATCCACAAGAGAAGCAGGGATGGGGAAGCTGGTGTTGGGGGTGAGGGTTGGGGGTGGGATGGGGGCAAGCCCCTTAGGATGATATGGAGCAACAGGACATAGCATCGGCAGAAAAGACCACATAGCCCACAAATTTGAGTTAAAGGGCTCCTAGCAAAACTGCAGTTATTTGGGGGGAAACTGGGCACTCAGATTAAAAGTACTATTTAGGTTTAAATATAACCTGTATGGGGTTGCCTGGGTGGCTCAATTGGTTAAGCATCTGCCTTCAGCTCAGGTCATTCCTGGGATCAAGTCCGGCATGGGGCTCCCTGCTCAGCGGGGAGCCTCTTTCTCCCTCTGCCCGCCACTCCCCCTGCTCGTGCTCGCTCTCTCTGTGAAATAAATAAATAAAATCTTAAACAAACAAACAAATAAATAAATAAAACCTGTATGGAAGTAATTAAACTTAATATCACAGAAACCATATTTTCAGGGAAAAAATATACACATCGTTGGACAAAGAGTTTTTTCTGCTTTATGAATTTATATGTGAAAATCTTTAAACAAGTCTTACAATGAAGTCCATCTGAAGGAAGCCTACACAGCAAGTGTGTTGAGTGGCTCCCTCTGTGGGCATCCTCCGAGGTGCTCTGGGACATGATGTAGAGCATGCCTCAGAGTCGTCCCCCCTTAGAGGCAAGAAAACAGGCATTTTACTCTCCTGGTCCTGTTAGCTGTCGGCTGATGACTGCTCCTGGTGTCAACTCCTCGGCACTTCTGGCAGATTCTGAGCAAGCAGGCATGCCAGAGAAAGCCCTTGGTGGGGGACCTCAGGTGCTTGCCGCCAGGAAGCTTCCAGAATGTACCTGAAGGGCCACTCCCGAGGGGCTCCGAGCACCACAGCATCCACTATGCACCTGAACAAGAAATCCCCTGCATGCCATAATCCTGCCAGGTGTGCACGGACAAGATGATTGTAGCGATGGCCAGTGCCACTGTGGGCTGGCTGGGTCGTGGTGGTAAAACCCATTTATTGGCTTGGCTGCATTCAGAGCTGCTCTCTCCTTTAGAACAGAGTTGTTCTGTTTCAGTGAAAACTGGTTGGATTTATTTACGTAATGGCCACTTTGCTCTTTTGTCAGAAAGCATCTCTAGCAACAATTTTGCCCTGGGTCACCACGGTTAGCAAGCCCCAAGATGAAAAGTGTGAAAGTCTCTTCTGCCGGCCAGCTCTGAGGCTGGCCAACAGTCTTCATCCTCTGCGTGCCGGCAAGAGACGCCCCACGGGCTGTGCCAACAAGGGGCAGCTTCTCTCTCATTCCGCACGCGGTCGGGTGTTTTTACAAATTCAAGCTAGCTAGTACTCCTGTACGTTATGTTTATGTGTGTAATAAAAATATATATTGACCACTTAGTTTGCGGTTTGGACAGACACTTTCACATTCCTTATTTAGTCTGAATTCAAACCTGCCCCTTCACTTGTTTCCCTGTCAAGCCAAACGCTATTTAAATGTCTACATTTGCAAATGGTGTGTGTAATCTGATGAATTTTCGTCTCCTGGTCCAATTTGAGTCAGTTTCAGCCGCCTTTGAAAGTGGAAGACACATTTCTCTGACTGTTTGCCTTCAGAGAGTCTGATAATAGATGATCGCTAAACAGAGTTTACAACATAATCAGCTCCAGATGAAAAATATCAATCTCATTTTTGTGTTCCACAACAGCTGCTGCCTCAAAAATGTATCCACTTTGCTATATTTATTGTCATGTCATTCATGCTATTTGCCATAAATCTTCAGCCAATTATACCAGTTTCTCATGCATCGCCCATCAAAAAAGTGCTGCACTATTTCAGCTTCTCAACTGATAGATACTTTCATACAGAAATTAGAGAGCTTCCAACAGTGTGTCTGATATATAACTTCTGTCTCTTCCTCATTCCAAGTGACACAGACATCTAAGAAAGTGACAGGGCTTGATGGGCAGTGGGTTTTTATGTGAATAATGTTTTCCAATTTGAGTCTCAAATTTAAGAATCTTACTTTTAAAGTAGTTGCTAGCTAATTGGTAAGGCAGCATGACAAAGACATACATCTCCATAAATGAGATATTTTAGGAATAAGAATATGAGCTTATTGATTTTTTGAGAAATATTTTAAAATATTTACCAAGCATCACAGATGCTGAATACTAAGGAAACAAAGATGAAGTCACAGCTTTTGCTGTCCAAGAGGGAAGATGTTCCAGAAAGGGGGGGTGGGGGTGGGGGATGGTACAGGCAGGGGCAGCTACGAATGAAAGCAATTACACTGAGGAGTTTGAGCACTTCCATCCTGCTGAGGCAGGAAGAGACTCAGGAGTGGGGGAGATGAGGCTAAGCAGGTGGGCAGGCAACAAGGGAAACCAAATGTCATGGAAACATCTCTGAAAGGTATCCTCTGGGTGCTGAGCACCCAGGGGTACAACTGGAGGCCAGATGCTGGATAGAAAGACCATCACAAAGCTCCAAGGAGAAGTGGGAAGAAGGAGGGAGATATGGGAAGTCCTTATGAAGCAGAATGAGTAGGACTGAAAAACATGGAGGTTTGTCGATTTGGAAAGAATCGAATCCAGGATAACTCTCAGGCTCCGGGCTCGAGCAAGATGGTCAATGTTGAGGTGCTCTATGCAAATGGAGGAGAGAGGAAAGGTAACTGGTTTGAAGAGAAGACAATGTTTAGCCAACTGACACCTTGAATGTCAAGTGCCTGAGGGGCTTGTGAGTGACTACACACCCTGGAATTCAGGAGCCAACATCGAGGCAGGAAGTGAAGATTTGGTAGCCATGTGCACATGAGCAGAATATGAGGTCATAAGTGTGCATAAAATTGTTCAGTTTCTGTCAGATGAGGGGGAAAAAGAGCTGAAGAGGGAGCCCATCATCACAGGCACCCACAAATGAGAGGAAGAAGGAAGCATCAAACATTCACAAGGATTAGTGTGGCTAACACGACGCCCCGCCACCCGGCCTCACCAATCATCCCTAAATGGCCGATTTGTGTCCTTCACACCCCAGTCCACCTGCTCCACCCCGGCTTCTTCTGCAACACACCAAGACATCATGGCAGCTCATCCCTAAACAGTTGAGGGTGCAGCTCCAAAAGAGGAGGTTTGGAGAACTTATAGGCCTGACTTCTCCAGCACCTCTGGACCTGCCACATCAGAGGCTCCTCAGCCTCACCCCCACCCCCCCTCACCCCCCCAAGTTTGGGCCGGCCTCTGCTCAGCCCCCACCCTCCCCGGGAAGAGCCCCCACTCCTCTCCTCAGGGCCCTGCTCCCCGCGCAGGTGCCTTCTCTCTGCTTCCTCTGGAGGAAGCACTGGGGCTTATTTGGTTCTGGGCTGCAGGTGCTTTGATCCTAATGGTGTTTGCGTGGCTTGGGGGGATTCCTTGCCCCTAGTTCTCTCAGAGATGTTGTCTGCCTGACTTGGCTGTGCTATCCTAGGTCCTCCTCCTTCGCTTTTATGGTCCATCTGGGAGATTCAAAACCTACCATCTTCCTGGAGTTCTCTTTAGAAAGGGAGACCGAAGTGGGAGCCACTGAGGGGATGAAGACAAAGCCTCTAACAGGGTTGTTTTTCTTTGTATCTGAGATATTGTGGTTGTTAAACCTCTAGGACCACTCCCCCACAAGCCTACAAATTTCTGGAAGGAGGCCATCATATTTGATTCATCTTTCTATCCCCTGGGCCCCACCATGTAGAAGAGACACAATCCATCTTGTTGCATTGAATTAAAGTAATATTTCTGGCTAGAAACTGTGATTCTACCTTTTTTTTTTCCTACTAGGGCTGGATAACCACTAAGAAATAAAAGATGTATGCAGTTCATATATAACTGAAGACCCAACTACACTTCCCTTTCCTGAAGGAACAGCTAGAGAATAATAAACCAAGGAGACCTGAGTTCAAATAAGTAAAGAATTAGCATTTCAGAGCCACTAATTGATAAACCTCACTGACAGTTGCTTTCTCTTTTAGAAAGTTAATTGCTGTGAATTTTTCAAAATAGCATTTTTAAAAAGTCAATGCAAAAACTGGGACGGTTATCATCATTCCTTTTCTTTAATTTGTCCTTTGTGGCTGTCTTAGTCCTTTTGGGTTGTTACAGCAGAATAACAGACTGGGTGGCAAATACACAAAGACATTTGTTGCTCCCGTTCCAGAGGCTGGAAGTTCAAGGTCAGGGTACCAGCAGGGTCAGGTGAGGGCCCCCCACCAGCTCACAGACTTCTCCCTGTGTCCTCACATGGTGGAAACCCCTGCACAGCTGTCTGGGATCTCTTTCTAAGGGCATTAAGCCCGTTCTTAAGGATTCCACCCTCATGACGTAAGCACCTCCAAATACCATCACCTTTGGAGGTTAGGATTTCAGCATATGAATGTGCAGGGAAGGACACAAACATTCAGAGCACACTAGCAGTCCCCAAACGTGCTTTGCCCGGATCATCTTACTTGGAGCTTACACCATCTGTGTGAAGTTAGTGAGCAGGTCCTATGAATTTCATTAAGGCCAACAGTTAAATAGCTCTCCAGAGAGTGAGCCTAGATTAAATCCCAATCTTACAGAAACAGCAGACTGTTCCAGCTGGAGATTTTAAGGGTGAGCAGAAGCTGCATCTCTGGCTCATTTCAGGTCCCATCCCAGGTCCCATTAGGGAACAAGCAGGCTCTTACCCTCAGTCCAGGAATGCTGGAAGGGAGCTATACGTTGTGTTTGCCCACGCGGATGTCACTCATTTTACTTGGAGAAGCTAGCACCTGCCATTTGTAGAGAAAATTTGCAATGAAAATAATTTCCTTTATTCTCTTCTCTAAAAGTGCCAGACACCCTCATTTTCCATGCCAGTTGTAAAACTGGGATCTCATTTGCCGAGAAGGACAGTGATGGCTGTTTGGTAGACAGTATTTGTCATCTATGTCCTCTTAAAAAGTGATTCTCAAACTTGAAAGAGCTGAGGCTCCTGCTAAAATGCAGATACTGCTTCAGGAGATCTGGGGAGAGCTCCAGAGTCTCCTGGTCTCACAGACTCCCAGGTGATGTCAATCCTGCATGCACACTTACAGCCTCAAGCCTCCCACCAGCTGCTCACACACTGACCCATCAGAATCACCTGGAGGCCCGGTTGAAACTCAGCTTGGTAGGCCTCACCTGAGAGGTTCTGATCCAGTAGGTCAGGGGCCTGAGAATTTGCATCTGTAGAAAGCTCCCAGGGGAGGCTGATGCTGCTGATCCTAGGGACACATTGAGAACCACTGATGTATTTGTTGATAAAGCTTAAGGGTTATTTGCATACTCATTTTACGTCCTGTAGGTAGAAAGTTCTTAAACACCTACATGATCAATTTCAAATTCAACCGCCGTAAAATTGAAAACATTTGTGTGTTTATTTCATGCCCACCCCTATGGTTGTAGATTGAGGTAGTGGATTTTGGAGGGAAATATTCATTTTCTTAGAGTTGTCAATTAATAAATAATTACTTTTATCAGCTACAGTAACACGCTATACTCATTAGTCTTCAAATCGTTTCACTGAGTTGTAGCAAGTTAGAGAGTCGACCTCACAACCCTTACCCAGAAGGTGCACTGCAAAGTACTTTTTACTCCAAGACGTGGGTGCAGTTTTGCCGCACAAGCAGCAGGGGGCAGCAACGCCGCCTGTACTTTACACCTGCTCTGAACACTAAAACTAAAGAGAAACATGGAGCTGTGGCTTTTGGCTTTGTTACCGGAGCAAAACTGAATGGTCTGCATAAGGATATAATAGTTATAATTAATGTATTGCGATTTACCAGATCACAACAGTTCCAGAGCTTGAATGTCTTAATTCCAAAAGAGAACAATGATGGTAAAAATATTTTAGTAAAGTGTAAAATATAAAAATATGAATGTAAGATACATAAGAAATAGATGAGCCTTAAATGCTTACTTAATATAAATATGTCCTGCGAATCTACTTGAAAATATCAATGAACCATATATTTATCATTTCGTGCAGAAATATCTGCTGTGAACAGTGCCTTCCCCTTCTTGCCTGAACTGAACCGAATCTGGTTGTCCCTCTGAGGAGCTCTGCTCCGAGAAGTCACTTGTCCTCTGCCCACTCAAGGAGGGGCTGCTCTTCTTCTCACACTTGTCCTACCTCCGGGCCTCCAGGGAAGCAATGGTCCTATTTGCTCCTCGCTGTCACTTCCAAATCCTCGTGCCCCTTTCTGTGCCACCACACACCCCCCCCGCCCACCAAGAAGAAGCTTTGCCGCCCATGCCATAGACTCTAGCACCTGACCCGTGTGGCTAGAAGTACCCATTGAGGTCGCCCTGCCTCATTCCTTAAAGATTTTAGCTCCTGGCTCCTGGTCTGTCCCCAGCACTTCTCCTACATTCGAAATGTCTCCACATCTGCTGGATGATCCCTCCAGTACCCTGGCCACTCAGTCACCTCCTTCTCAGCTCCAGGATGCTGTTGCCCATGCAACATCACTCACATCACATCACAGGCCTCGTCATGATCAGACCTGTGCACCCTCATCACCTCAATTCTGGCAGCCCGCTCCCCACCACGCACCTCGTATTTCCCAGCCATGCATCCGCACGCTGGTGATTCTCTGATCCCCTTGGGACCCACAACCGCCACGGCCAGATCTGCCCTCAGTCCCTCCCCTCCTTCTCTTCTTCCTGCTTCCCTCCCCACCCAGCTTGGACCCCAGAGCCCACCATTGTAACCATTCCCCTCCCCACACCCCCAGTACTTCTGCCGGTCCTCCCACAGTCTTCCTGTCTCCCCAAACTTACAGCCCTTCTGCCCCCAACCTCAATTTCATCAGATAACCTCATTTTCTTTCCTTTTTTATTGAAATATAGTTGACATACAAGGTTATACTAGTTTCGGGTGTACAGATCCTGACTTGACAAGTCTGTGCATTACTCCGTGCTCCCCACTGTAAATACAGCCACCATCTGTCACCATACAACGTTATTACAATATTGATTGTATTCCCTGAGCTGTATCTTTCATCTCTGACTTGAGTACTTTGTAACTGGAAGTCAGTACCTCTGAATCCCCTTTCTCTATTTTGCCCATCCCCCACGCCCCCCCCTTTGACAACTACCAGTTTGTTCCCTGTATTTAAGAGTCTGTTTTTTGTTTGTTGGTTTGGTTTGGTTTTGAGATTCCACCTGTAAGTGAAATCATACAGTATTTGTCTTTCTCTGTGTGACTTATTTCACTTAGTGTAATACTCTCTAGGTTTATCTGTGTTGTTACAAATGACAAGATCTCATTCTTTCTTATGGCTTCTTTATATACCCTTGTATAGATATAATCACATCTTCCTTGTCCATTCATCTATCAATGGATACTTAGGTTGCTTCCATATCTTGGCTACTGTGCATAATGCTGCAATGGACATAGGGCTACATATATCTTTTCGAATTAGTGTTTCCATATTCTCAGGGAAATACCCAGTAGTGAAATTACTGACAAAAGATCAATCAAAAGAGGATGTCTGCATCCACCTACCTACCACTGTCTGCCCAAATTCGGCCTTCCCTACTGTTACTGTGCATGAACTGCCGTTCTCCTAACCAAGGCCAAATCCTTCACCTGGACACAAACTCCATCTTTTTCCACCATCTCAAGGACAGGATTTCAGCAATTCTCCTCCCACTGTCTTCTGCATTGTTGGTTTTCTCCTCTTCTGCATCACTCCCATCAGGAAACAAACAAGTACTTATTTCTCTCATCCTGTAAAAGAGACAGAGAAGGAGGGATAGAGAGAAGGAAGGAAGGAAGGAAGGAAGGAAGGAAGGAAGGAAGGAAGGAAGGAAGGAAGGAAGGAAGGGAGGGAGGAGGAAGGGAGGGAGGGAGGGAGGGAGAAGCCTTTGTTAACTTCTCCCTCTAACCTCTGCTCCATTTCCTAGGTCCTATTTAAAGACAAACTTCTCAAGGAGTTCCCCCTACTGTCACCTCTGCCCCTTTCCCCTCCCATTTTCTCTGGAATCCACTGCACAACACTGGCTTCAGTCAAGGTCACCTTCACACTCCTGGGTCTCAGCCCTTATTTTCTGTGCCTCCTGCAACCTGGGGCATGGTTGATTGCTTCCTCCTTCTCGGAATGCCTTCTTTTTGGAAACCATATCCTTTTTAATTCTCCTTGTATATCAATGAGAGCTCTTTCTCCATCTGTTTCACCAGTTCATCCTCAACTCCCTGAGTGTGCCCAGGCCCTAGAGTGCGGTCATTGGTCGGCTGCTCTTTCCTATTCATACTTTCTCCCAAGTGATATCTTCAGTCTTGTGGCTCTACTATTGATGGTGATGGACATCCTTAATGAAGGTCTTTATCCTGGACCCCTCCTTCCTGACATGTATCTCCAACCTCCCACACAATGTCTTCTTCTGGAAATCATCTCAAAAGAACTTCAAATTTTACATAGGCAAAACCCTGCTTCTTCTAGAATCTTCTCCATCCTGGTGGGTAGACAACAGTATCCTTGGACCTTGGGTCCACATCATTAGCAAATTCTATCTTCTCTGTCTCAAAATATACCCAGAATTCAACTACTTCTCCCAACCCTTAGCATCACCTCTCCCTAGCCACTTTGCCTTACTTTATCATAACTGCCTCATACCTGGTTCTTCCTGTTCACTTCCTTCCCCCCCATAGACTGTTCTCAAAATAGCAACAAATGTGATCTTTTAAACACCTAAGTTGCATCATGTTCCTTGACTCAAACTTCCAACAGCTGTTCATCTCGCTTTAGAGCTAAAGTCAGAGTTCTCACAGTGACCCGTCTCGCACCATCTCTGCCATCTTGCCCACTGCCCCCCTTCCCGCTGCTGTCCCCTGTGCATGCCTCCTGGTAACACCGGCCTCTGCTGCACTTCAGTCACACTGAACATATTCTCTTCTGCTGGTCCCAACACCTCAAATGCCTTACTCAGTGCAGGCTGCTATAACCAAATGCCACAGACTGGGGAGCTGAAATGACAGGCATTCACTTCCCAAGGTCTGGAGGCTGGAGGTCCAAGCTCAGGAGCTGACAGATCCAGTGTTTGGTGAGAGCCTGCTCCCCGACTTATAGACACTCACCGTCTCACTGTGGCCTCCCAAAAAGAGGGCTCTAGTCTCTTCCTCTTCTTCTAAGGACATGAAGCCCAGCATTGGGGGCTCCACCCTTCTGACCTCACTAACCCTAACGACCTCCCACAGGCCCTACCTCCAAGCCCCATCTCCTTAGAGGTAGGGGTAGGCCTTCCATATGAACGCTGGGGGGACACAAACATGGGGTCCATAACATCCCAGACAGCCCTCTGTGGACTTACCCACTGCCTTCTCGGCTCTTTTCTAATATCTCCTTATCAGGTGCCTTCTGAAAATGGTCAATTCATAAAGCCTTAAATTTTTCATGACCAATACAATGACTGCTGCCTATTTATCAACTTGAGCATAAAAATGAGAATTTGAAAACATACTATCTGAAAGGTTTTTTTTTTTTTTAAGATTTTATTTATTTATTTGACAGAAAGGCAGAGAGAACACAAGTAGGCAGAGCGGCCAGCAGAGGGAGAAGGAGAAGCAGGCTCCCCGCTGAGCAGGGAGCCGGATGTGGGGCTGGATCCCAGGACCCCGGGATCATGACCTGAGCCAAAGGCAGCTGCCTAACCAATTGAGCCACCCAGGCACCCCTGGAAGTTTTGATCACTGGGAAATCATTGCTGGTCCATGGGCAGGGGGTGGGAGAGCCAGGTAACAGCAAGGCTTGTTGCTAGAAGTTCTGCAGAACCTAAAGGAGGCAAAGCTCCCACAGCTCTCTTGAAAAGATCCACCAGTGTCCTCCATGTGTTTATGCTGTGATTTCCTTTTCACATTTCTCAGACCCTGAACATCTGAGCTGGGTCCTCCTCTTAGGACTTGAACCTTGCTCCAGGAAATGTGTGATATACTCAGCAGCATCCAATAGCCTCAGACAGAGCTAGTTTGTACATATTTGTTTTCACCAAGGTGGTCCTGTGCTTGTGGTGTAGATGGGTAGATTGGGCCCCTGCCGGTCTCTGACAGTCATGGGCAGATCACATACTCAACAAGCATCAGAAACTACATAAAATGGTCCTTTTCAGGAGAGGACCATGTTTAAAGTTATTCGGGATGAATTATTTATTTGGATGTTTCTCACATTTAAATTCCCAGATAAATGATCTCCGACTGTAGTAATATAATGGTATCAGTGGCGGCCACATATATTAACCACTGTGACAAGACTTTACATGAATAATCTAACTCCTGATTCCACAGTATTGCAGAGAAGTCAAATCCAATAAAGTGGAAAATTCCGACATTCAACATCCTCCTCTTTCTCATAATTTGGTAATCGATCCTGAAGATCAAATAAATCTAATTTATGGCTTAAGCATTTCCGAGTATGTGTTGAAAAGAGAAGAAGAGTTGAGTAGGGATTTGGTAACACATGGGAGAAAAGTGGAGAAAAGTTCTTTAAAATAATGGCCAATCGTGGACCTGGCAGCATCCCTTCTGATTGGTCCATGGCCATGCCATGGAGCTACTGATAGTCTGAATGTACATCCCGGGGCTTGACTCTCAACGGTGTTCAGCCCTGTGTTGTCCTCCAGGAGGGCCTACCCTCTACAATCCCCACCCACTACCTCAGAAACCACATCTCCAACCCTGAACACCCCTCTCCCCATGAGTACATGTCCCCCAGGGTCTGAGTCATTCTGTCTGAAATAATACACCTGAGCTACAAAAGGAGGGAGAATGACCTTTGTTGACTGCAGTCCTTTGAGGTGGGTACAGACACACCCAGTTGAAGCCCTGTGAGATCCCAACCATACTGAGTTGTAGGTCTGAGACTTCATGACTTTATTCTTCCAGCTATGGGGGAATGGCTGCTACCTTCACATACACACACACACACATGCACACACACATGCACAGGTACATGCACACACACATAACATGCACTTCCCAATGGCAAGTGTCCATTTCTCAGAGTGAGCACAATCGAAGGAGCACCGTCTAATAGCACCATATTATCTGAGGCCACCTGGATCACAGTGGAATTAATACTTCCCAAGATCTCACATTGTTTTGTGAATCACAGGTGGTTATCTTTCTTTTCGCTTGGTGCATTTTCATATACACTGCCAGGGTGTATAAATAAGAAAAGGAATCATAGCTGAGTATAAATTTCTAAACAGCCAATCCATAGCCAAACAAAGACTCAGCAGAAGCTTCCAAATCCTTATTTGTGGGGCCCAATTAAATTACTGGACAAGGTAACTCCGCACTCCACCCCCAGTCTGTGGTTAGGATGAAGGCTGATAACTTTCTTCTTCCAGTTGAAATAATATCCACTAAATATGGAGAAGGGAGTATTCAGTCTACCCCAAGGAGACAATATCCCCTTCGCAAGGGACAGTGCATGTGAGGGTGCCCCATTTCAGAAACTGCCATGGCCAAAAAGGGCCCAGGAGAAAAGGCCATCCCTGAGATGGATCAGCAACCAGAAACAATGATGCCACAGCTCACGTTGACAGGGGTGATACAGTCAAGCAAGGAAAACACACTGTCACATTGGTCCAGTGGCATCTGTTCAGGGGCCAGGCAGTGATCAGCAGTGAGGAGTGAGAGAAGAATTGGAGGCCCGTGGATAGGAAATCCTGAGCTGCTAGCGCTGGGCAGGTAAAGCAGGGAGCCCTGAGTGGTCTGCTCATGGTGACAGGCCTTTGCTACTGGTTGGAGTGTAGGTGAGGCCATGAGCCCTTGGAAGGAGTTGAGCAGTGTGCATCCCCAGGCTGTTGGGCTGCTTCTCTAGCAGAAACAAGAAATCCAGCACATTCCAGATGGTAGAAAATAAGACTGTCACTGACTCCAGACTCATTATCTCCCTCTTCCACAATGGGAAACACATTTCCAGATTGCTCCAACAGTTGCCCAGCATAACACTGAGAAGCCCAGTGAGAGTCTCCTTCCCTTATTAGACTAATCACTGTGGTCGGGGTGATGACAGATCTTACTAGCTTGGCTGGTCCTTGTGTCCACACAAGGGCAGGGAGAGGAGAGCCCCCAAAGCACCTACACAGAGCAGGATTGCTAAGGAACAGAGGAGAGGCAATTCTCCAGAGAAAAAGATGTGGGGATGAGGGAAAAATAAATAAAAAATGTCCAGTATAATGTAATTGATAGGTTTTCATGTACAAGAGTGATTTGATTTGAAATATTCATTTCTAGGAGTCATTACTCGTCCAGATTGGAGAGATTTTTATTTAATCTAAGGAAAAACTTTTTTCACAAAAAAAAAAAAACCCACAAAAAACAGAACTGTTTAAAAAGAGAAGACAAAAATGAAATGCTCTGCTTCATAAAGTGGAGAACCGAGGGGGAATTCTGGCTTTGGATGGGAGGGTGAGTCAGATGATGTGCAAAGTCAAGTTCACACAGACATCAAAATCCTAGGATTCTAGGATTCTGTTGTGTTGTTCAAAGAGACAAAGAAAGCATATACTCGGAAATATAAACATGGAGGCCCCAGTGAGCAAGATTCGGCTGTTAAAAATGTTCTTTTCCTTTCTTTTCTTTTTCCAGAATAAGATTGAATACTCACCACATGGAGCCTGACCTGAGCTGAAGGCAGACGCTTAACTGACTGAGCCACCCAGGCGCCCCTGCTTTCTAGAATTTTAAAATCATTCCTTTATATGATGTTCCATGATTAAAGTAAATAACAAAAATCTTTGACCCAATCTTCCAGGAAAAACAATTCTGTTCAACATAGTTACCAGACTAATACCAATTTCCTGATTTCTTTTCCAGGAAAATCTGTTGTGGTGACTTTGTCTATACTTTCTGAACTAGTATTAGACTTATTCTCACATTGGGATTTTACTGCCCCCCTGTGTCATACTGCACCCCTGTGTCATACCGTACCCCTGTGTCATACTGCACCCCTGTGTCATACCGTACCCCTGTGTCATACTGCACCCCTGTGTCATACTGGACCCCTGTGTCATACTGCACCCTATGTCATACCACACCCCTGTGTCATACTGCACCCCTATGTCATACTGCACCCTTGTGTCATACTGCACCTTATGTAATACCGCACCCCTGTGTCATATTGCACCCCTGTCTCATACCGTACCCGTGTCATACTGCACCCCTGTGTCGTACTGCACCCTGTGTCGCACTGCACCACTGTGTCATACTACACCCTATGTCATACCATACCCCTGTGTCATACTGCACCCCCATATCTACTGCACCCTATGTCATACCACAACCCTGTCATAATGCACCCTATGTCATACCACACCCCTGTGTCATACTGAACCCCCATATCATACTGCACCCCTATGTCATACCATACCCAGTGTCATACTGCACCCGCATATCATACTGTACCCCTATATCATACTGCACCCCTGTGTCATACTGCACCCCTGTGTCATACTGTACCCTATGTCATACCACACCCGTGTCATACTGCACCCCCGTATCATACTGTACCCCTATATCATACTGTAACCCGTGTCATACTACACCCCTATATCATATTGCACTCCTGTGTCATACTGCAACCCTGTTTCGTACTGCACCCCATATCATATTGCACCCTATGTCATAGTGCACCCTATATCATACTGCACCCCCATATCATACTGCACCCCTATGTCATACTGCAACCATATGTCATACCGTACCCGTGTCATACTGTACCCTATACCGCACCCCTGTGTCATACCACACCCCTGTGTCATACTGCCCCCTATATCATACTGCACCCCTGTGTCATACTGCCCCCCTATATCATACTGCACCCTATGTCATACCGTACCCATGTCATACTGCACCCCTATATCATATTGCAACCCTGTGTCATACTGCACCCCTGTGTCATACTGCACCCCTATATTATACTGCACCCTATGTCATACCGTACCCCTGTGTCGTACTGCATCCCTGTGTCATACTGCACCCCTATATTATACTGCCACCTATGTCATACTGCACCCCTATGTCATACCGTACCCCTGTGTCATACCATACCCCTGTGTCATACTGCCCCCTATGTCATAACATACCCCTGTGTAATACTCACCCTATGTCATATCGTACCCCTGTGTCCTACTGCCCCCCATATCATACTGCACCCTATATCATACTGCACCCTATGTCATACCGCACCTGTGTCATACTGCACCCTATGTCATATTGTACCCCTATGTCATACTGCACCCCCATATCATACTGTACCCCTGTATCATACTGCACCCTATGTCATACCGCACCCCTGTGTCATACTGCACCCTTGTGTCATACTGCCCCCTATATTATACTGCACCCCCATGTCATACCACACCCCTGTGTCCTATAGCACCCCTGTGTCATACTGCACCCTATGTCATATTGTACCCCTATGTCATACTGCACCCCCATGTCATACCACACCCCTGTGTCATACTGTACCCCCAGATAGTACGATACCCCTATATCATCCTGCACCCCTGCCTCCAAGTTAGGAGCTGATTTTTCCCCTTTTCTGTGGCATTCCCCACCTCCTGCTAGTTGAACACTATTGCCTCAATTAAATGTCTTCACCATGGGAATGGCTGACCTTTCACAAAGTATTTATTAAACGAACAAGCAGGCTTTTGTCCCCAAAGGCTAACTGGAAATAGCTGAACTTTAAATTTTCTTTATTGAGAATTTCAAAGATTCCTCTTTCAAAAACTACTTACACAATGTTTCTTACCTTCCTCTGAATTTGTTACAGCACAGACTTTAAAGTTCAGTAATTAAGAGAATGGAAGTAAACTCTATCTAGTGTTGTCTCTTTAAATCATTCATATTAAAGGGTGAAGAGCTTATTTTTCAAAAAGGAAAAATGTATAATGTTTCCATATGAAGACCCATGTTCCAATATTCCAGACTTTTCACTTTACTTGGGTTTTGTTTAATATCGCAGTTTCCAAACATGATTTTCTTTTGTTTTCCTCCGGTTGATTCCACCTCATAAAAAGCAAGCCTCTGAAATTTACAAGGGGATAAGACTGTTCCGTGGCTACGTCCTGGTCCTATTCCTTAGTCTGAAGGCCAGGATACAATAAAAACATGAAGCAGTCAGCGTTTGCTGCCTGGGACTTCCACGTGAGTCCCCACCTGTCCTTTAGTGCTGTCCCAGCTCTGGCTGATCATCTGCTTAAATCATACAGTGGAAATTACTCATAGCTTTGAGGGTTAATCCCCACCACTGCTTGTATCTAACTAAAGACAGCTCATTCACAACAGCCACAGGGGTGGTAGTTGGGGGGAGCTGGCATGGCGCCCCCCAAGACCGTGGCCTGGAGCCAAGGGACACTTCCCCGAGAGCCACACTCCCGCCGGAGCCCCCCGCGGCTGTGCCTCCAGCCCCTGCTGCACACTCGAGTCTCATCTCCCAATACTGTTCAACTAGCAGGAGGTGGGGAATGCTGTAGAAAAGGGGAAAATCAGCTCCTAACTCAGATGCAGGGGGGCAGTATGATATAGGGGTACTGTATGAAATAGGGGTGCAGTAAGACACAGGGGTGCGGTATGACATAGGGTGAAGTATGATATAGGGGTGCAGTATGACATAGGGGTGCGGCACGATATAGGGGGCAGTATAATATAGGGGGGCAGTATGACACAGGGTGTGGTATGACACAGGGGGGCAGTAAAATCCCAATGTGAGAATAAGTCTAGAGTCTTGTGCAACACTCGAGTCTTGTGCAACACGTCTGACTGTGGAAACTAGACCTCAAGCTGCACCTTCTCTCCAAGGGAGACTGGAGAAGATGGGGTGGTTTTGTAGGGTTTTGTTTTCACTTTGGAAAAGCAGGGCTTACAGGAATTCCCAAAATGTAGAAACAGTTCTCAAAAAGCATCGGGCAGCCACAAATGACCGATTCCACTCTAGACGAGAGGCCAGAAGACTTCTTCGTATAAAGGTTATGTAACTCGCCCAAGGACACAAAAGCAGGAAGTGACAATCTGGGAACCAAGGCTGCCCTCACCATTGTGCAGGACTGCTCCCCAGGATGTGGGGCTGTTTGTGGGTTTCACTGACACCAGCTCTTCTTGAGTTCCCAGACCTTTTATTTGATTTATTTTTTCGAAGATTTATTTATTTCTTTGGGAGAGAGAGGAGCGTGCACGTGCAAGAGGGGGAGGGGCGGAGGGAGAGGGAGAATCTCATTCAGACTCACTGCAGAGAGCAGAGTCCAACATGGGGCTCCATCTCACGACCCTGAGATCATGACCTGAGCTGGAACCAAGAGTCTTGCTTAACCCACTGAGCCGCCCAGGTACCCCCCAGACCTAATTTTAAGTTGGGGGGTGGTTCCCCACACACAACACTAAGCAATTCTCCACTGGTGAGACTTCAACTCAGTTCTGACATGAACCACCAAGCAACGGCATCAGGTTCCTCAGGTGAGGGCTTGGTCCTATGAGACTGCCCCCAGCCCTCACTTCAGATGCCAGTTGCAAGCCCCAGGCCATCACCAGCTCCAGATCGGAGGTTTCAACTATCTCTTCCTTAGGTTCCTTTAATTTGCTGGAGTGGCTCCCAGATCTCAGGGAAACACTTACTTACCAGTTTATTAAAGGATATTATAAAGGGTATGAATCAGCAGCCAGATGAAGAGGTACGTAAGCTGTGTCATGGGGAAAGGGTGGGGAGCTTCCATGCCCTCGGCAGGTCACAGCTCTCTCCAATCTCCACATGTTCACCAAGCAAGAAGCTCTCCCAACCCAGTCCTTTTTTGTTCTTATGGAGGCTTCACTCCAGAGTCTTGATTAACAAAGTCATCGTTCATTGGCTGACTCAACGACCAGCCCCTCCCCTCCCTCCCCTGAGGTCAGAGCCTTGGGGTGGGGGGGGCAGTTGGGGGTGAGAAGGTGGGGCTGAAAGTTCCAAGCCCCCAGTCGTATGGTTGGTCCCCTTGGTCCTCCCTTCGGTACGGTCAAAAGCCATCTTAGTAACAAGACACCCATGTCACTTTTATGGCTCTGGCATTCTCAGGAACCGTGGATGAAGACCAAATATCTGACACCAAATATCTGAGAAATATACTTTGGTCATCTGAATAATTAAATATATATTTCTTATACATCATTATATTGCACGAAGGGAGAAGATAGATTGATTGATAGAGCAATCATTATGGAAGACAAATTGGCCAATAGATTAAAAAGCCCAGAAATAGTGCCACACATTCATACAGTTATGGACTCTCACTATATGAGACAGGGACCTGCAGATGAAGGGGGAAAGAATACTCTTTGCATTAACTGGGGTGGGGACCCCTAAGTATCCTTATAGGGAAAGCAAGAGACCACTACATGATACCATTCTCAAATCAATTCCAAGTAAATTTAGGGCCCAACTCTGAAAGTTAAAACTACAAAGATTTTAGAGAACAATAGAGGAAAATATTACAGAAAATAATACAGAATTGGCCTGGGTGGCTCAGATGGTTAAGCATCTGCCTTTGGCTCAGGTCATGATCCCAGGGTCCTAGAATCAAGTCCCACCTCGGGCTCCTTGCTCAGCGGGGAGCCTGCTACTCCCCTTGCTTGCTCTCTCTCTCTCTCTTTCTGTCAAATAGATAAATAAATTAAATCTTAAAAAAAAAAGCACAGACAATAGAAAAAAACCGTGCAAAGATTTGATCCAGCACAAGGGAAGAAATTCACATGGCTATCACTATATAAATGTTGCTCAACCTCATTAGTAGTCAGAGAAAAGCAAATTAAAATACAACAGGACACTGTTTTACTCCCACCCAGTGGACCAAAGTTAAAATGTCTGAAAGGGGAGCATGTGGAGGAAGGGAATCTTCATACACTGCTGGCAGGGGTATAAATTCGTACAACCACTGTGGAAACAGGTTGGCGTTATATATTTAGGTAAAAAACACACATACCTTATGACCCAGCAACTTCACTATAAGATATATACCTTTGCAGAGAGTTTGGCACACATGTCTATCAGAATGAGTGTTTAAAAATGTTTATATCAGTATTGTCCTCAAAAACACAAAGCCAGAAACAGCCCACCAGCAGAATGGAAAAAGAAATGTGATCTGTCCCTGCTCTGAAATAGTATAAAACAATGAAAAATGAATGAACCGAAGCTATACCGAACACCATGGAACAATTTCACATGCACAGTGTGGAAATAGAACAAGAGACACAAAAGAGTTACAGATAAGTGTATGCCATTTTATTCCATTGCACCCAAATCAAAGCGAGGCAGAGTCAAATGTGATGATCAGGGATGCATCACTAGGTGGATGCCTATAAAGGAAAGCAAGGAAATGATTCTCACCACTATTGGGATGGTGGTTACCAGCACTCGGGGAGGACCACTTGGGGACTTCATGATTTTTTTTCACCAAGTGGTCTGTTTCTTGAACAAGGGGTGGTACTTGGATGTGCCCCTTCATGATTATTCATTATAATATACATAAAACTTTTGTAATTTTCTGCATGATTTTTCACACACAAAAATGTAAAAAAACCAAAGAGAAGGAACATGCTCATCAGAAGAGGAATGACCACCATGAAGGAAAAACTGTGTTAAGGACCAAAGTTGGAAGTGGGCCATCAAGCTCAGGTGAGCATCTCTGCAAATAGCTAATCTGTGACATCCTTGTGATGTTTGTGATGCAGTTGCCAATTTGGAGAGCCATGGATCCAGAAAGAAAGATACGCTACATCTCTTCTTTTTATGTCCATTTATGAGCATATTCGTTTATTTCTTTCATTCAACAAAATATTTATTGATGCTTACCAATATGCCAGGTACTAGAGATATTATACCAAACAGGACAAATATAGCCAAGGTTCTCAAGATACTCATAGTCCGGTGAGAAAACATAAAGATGTAATTTCAATGTTTTTTTAAAAGATACAATGCATGTAAAGTGCTTTTCTTTTGTTGTCTGGCCCAGAGTGGGCCCTCAAGGGTAGCTCCTAACTACCCTTGAACTTTATTTTGTAAAGTTCTCATTATAGATGACTGCAAGGTCACTAAGGAACTTTGTGTGATAATTTGACTTGGTGTATAATTTGCCTGTTGAAGGAATGTACCATTAAGGCCAAGGCAATTATAGAGAGGTTTGGCAGTCGTATTTTTAATCTGTTAACAATTAGTATTCTGATTTTAAACATGTTCCCTGTGAGCTTGGTCAGTGGGAGCTGGTACCACACCTAGATCTGTTGAACCCCAACAGCTGATGATCTAGTTTCTGAGGCTGCAGGTCCAGGGACCAGTGTAATTCAATATGGTAAGTGCCTCTTGGCCTTCCCATTGCTGCTCCCTCCCTTCTCATTTAGGGCTCCGTTCAGACCTCTATAACCCTTCCTTGAAGACCTATTCAAGCTTGCCCACCTCCCCTAGCCTTCCCCATCCTCTGGCAGCTTCACACCTCCTTCCTTTAACCACCACGCCCCCTGGTGGTTGCCAATTGAACCACCACGTTGCAAATACTCATTATTTCCGGTCTCTCGAGCTGCCTTTCACTTTGTCTCTCTGATCCTTATGTATCAAGCATGGCACACATTCATTGCTAAGTATTTTTTTAAATTAATTCATGAGTGAATGAATTAATTCTTTATACTGTTTCGACTTTAAAGACCTTGGGAAATTGGGCCTAGATGTTACTTCGGATCCAATTGTGTAACAGTAGCTCTCCTTACCAAGATAACACAGAACAGTTTCCTGAATTGATGTTTGACCCAAAATAGATCCACATTCTGCATAGCATCCAATTAATTCCAGGCCCCAAGATATCTGGAAGCCCAAGGGACATGGCCAAGGTTTGTAGGGCTAACATTTTTGTATTCTCACATTCAGAACCAGCTTTGGGGGCTGATGAGTCAGAGCCAACAAATGTCGGCTAACGGGCACTGAGGAGCCATCTCCAGTTCACCTCGATGATTAATGCTCTTGTTTGCTGGTTCATTCTTTTTAGGTTGAG
Organism: Eumetopias jubatus; assembly: GCF_037043125.1. NCBI lineage: Eukaryota > Metazoa > Chordata > Mammalia > Carnivora > Otariidae > Eumetopias > Eumetopias jubatus. The sequence goes on along the minus strand of NW_028274815.1, from coordinate 85,287,341 downwards.
TACAATGTTGAGCTGTGGAGAGCTGATAAGAGAGATGTCTAAAGTTGCATTAGTCTCCCTGAGGTAACAAGAATAAACACTCAGGCATTTCTTTTCAAATCATCAGTCAAAAGGAGGTCAAAGAGTAGACGATAAATTCAAAGAATCTAAAAAGATCTTGTCAAAGCCCGGGGACTTGCACTAAGAGCTGTAATAAAAATTTATTTCTTACGCTGTGTTTTGACCAGCTGAGAGCAATTTAGTGTATCGCTTTGCCCACGGGTCAGCAAAATTTTTCTGTAAAGGCTCAGATAGCAAATACCTTAGGTTTCACAAGCCATATGGTTTCTGTCACAACTATTTGACTTCGGATTATAGCACAAAAGCAGTTATAAACAACATACAAATCACTGCACATGGTTATGTTCTAATAAAACTTTATTTACAAAATCACATGGCCGGCCAGATCAGCCTACAGGCCACAGGTTGTCAACTCCTGCCATTTATTGACTAGGATATAGTTATACTTAGGAAGTTTGTTATAGACCCCAAACAAGTAACATTTAAAGATGAAACGAAACTGTACTGACAATCCATCAGAAATCAAAGTTAGGATTCCTTATTACTAAAATTATTTCTGTAAAATTCAGTTTAGGACAGAGTTTCTTAGTCTCTATTAACATTTGGATTCGATGATCCTTTGTTGCTAAACAGGATGTTTAGCAACGTCTCTGGTCTCTACCCACTAGATACCACTAGCATCCCCGCCCCAAGTTGTGACAACCAAAATAATTCCCAAACGTCCCTTGGGAAGCAAAATTGCCCTGGTTGAGAACCACTGGTTTACAAAGACAGACAAATTCTATCTACTCCAAATAGCAGGCTCGATGCGTCAAAACCAATGTCACACAGCAAACTGAGCTAATATTTCTAATGTTAATTGTCAAGAGAAAAACTTCTCATCCTTTAAGAACTGTTCCAGGGCACCTGGATGGCTCAGTCAGTGAAGCGCCCAACTCTTGATATCAGCTCGGGTCTTGATCTTAGGATCACGAGCTCAAGCCCCACACTGGGCTCCTTGCTGGGCATGGAGCTTACTTTAAAAAAAAAAAAATTAAAAATTAAAAAAAAAGAACCATTCCAAGTAGGCCCTCTTCCACAATATTCTCTAGATCTGCTGCTTTCCCCCTTCCACAGAACAAACACTGTAAGAAACCTGAGTCATAACACAGCCCTGCTGAAAATAGCCTTAGCCAAAATGGGCACCTCTATCATGACCAGAGGAGGGTCCAAGAATTTCTAAAAGTCAAGCCTGAGGAGCATATCTGGGGATGGGCAAATTTCCCATCGTATTACAGAGGTTTCCACATCCTTTAAGTAGGGTGACACCTGCTAACAAGGCCTCGTAAAAGGGAATGATATGAGCAATCTGGGAAAGACTATAAGTAGAACGGAGACTAGCCCAGCACTGGCTATTTATAGACCTCTCCTGGGCTGGCAGTCAGGGGCATGAGGATCCAAGGGGCCAGCCCTCACAGCTCATGCTGCCGTGGGTGATGGGCTGTGGGGCGGCCAGAAGCTGTGAGGCAGGCTATCACCTCGGGTCTTCCGCTAGAGGACAGGCTGCCAGGACACACACGCCACATTCTGCACACAGGTCCTCATGAACGTGCACTGTAGCCAGCAGCGTGCCCAAGTGTGCAACAGTGCCATCAGGCCGCCCGATGAAACACTGGGCCCTCACTCCATCCGAGGCGCTGACCTTGCTGAAACCCTCTATGGCCATGTTTCCCATAGCTGAGCCCCTGCCTTCTTTCCTTGGATCTTCAATCCTATCTTAGCTGCAAGCCAAGCCACCCACTGCATTCCTGTGTGACTGGACCCTGAATCCGCCCAGGTCTCTCCCAGCGCAGGGTCCCTGTGTCTAGGCATCCATGCAAAACACACCTGCGAGAAAGTCGTCTGCGCTCAGCAAGGAGTCCGCTTGAGATTCTGTCCCTCTGCCTCTTCTCCCACTCACACACACATGTGCTCTCTCATGCTCTCTCTCTGTCTCTCTAATAAATAAGAAGTCTTTAAAAAAAAAAAAAACAAAACAAAACCTGCTGTACCGAAACTGAAGGAGAAACTCCCCACTTCCTCAGGCACAGCTGGTGGCTTATGGGACTTGCTCATGACGCCTGCACACGTCTGGAACTCTGGAGTTGGAGATTGCATACAGTCAATGAGACGGATTTGGTCCCAGCCTCTGCTGGTCAGATCAGTGAGGGAGGCCAGTGGAGTGGTGTGCTCGTGGAGATATTTTCACAGCCAAGATGGCATACGAATGAGGAATGGATACTGTTGGGACACCATTCTCCATTGATCTCACATGATCCTCCGCAGCTTGTGAGCCAGGCCCTGACCGGTAAGCCGAGCAATCCTCTCCTGAAACTTAAGCCCACTGAGTGTGCAGGTGTCGCGTTCACTCGACCCTGCTGGGATTAGGGACCAACCAGGGACTGGCACACAAATGCTGGTGCTCTGGCCACCGTCATTGTCATGAGTAATAAACTATCCTTAATTTCTGAGCCAGGAAGTTGTGTTTTCTGCTCACACTGATGAAACTGTGGTGGGCTAACTCTTTAGCTTGCAGAGAGGATAAAATCCCTACGTGATCTGCAAAGGACTCTTCACAGGTATCGGCTCGCCCTCCAGCTCTAAAGTCCTGCAGTCCTGTGCTTACAGTTTTGACCTGCGGATGTGAGGACAAGCTCCCAACTTGAAGTAGTTGGCAGCCCTTGTGACTTCTCCTCGAGGGCTCTGGGAAATGCGATGGATTGTGCAGAAGAGTTCTGTAGAAGAACCAAGAATTCTTACCATGAATGTTTCCAACTCTGCCTCCCAACTGACGAGTCACTAGAGCAAATAAAAAGGAGCTGACGCCAGACCACGGTCTATTTCAAGTGCCTGCGTATATAATCAGGATAGGAGATAACTGGACAGGGTGCAGACAGCTATCAATATGAACGCAAGATGGATGGACTTCTGGCTGCAATAGGGATCCTTATTTTCTATTAAATGACTTGCCCTGATCACAAGCTGAATGAAAGAATAGTCAGTGAACCCCCTTCTCAATAGCCAACTGACTATTGGAACATCAGGCTTTCAATGAGTCCTGGAAAAAAGGGACGGTATTAAACACTCTCTCATTACCCTAGTCATTGGGAAGTGAAAAGAAAGCGGTTTGTATTGAGCCAATAATGAAATTCTCAGGATGCAAAGGAAACCAAGCAAAGTAAACAAAGTTATTTACTGAGTTTTAGACAAGGAGGAATCAGTAGGCATTATCAGAAGTCACGGATTTCACCCTCATTGTCTCTACCCCCAATCCATCACCTTAGCCCTTTCTCAGGGGCCCTGGATATAACATCACCTCCTCATCCAATCACAAGGTTGCAGTTGCTCCCCGCTGCCCCCCTTTGAATGCAGGATTTGCCAAATAAATCCTTCCTCCTATTGATTTGCTGCCAGGGATCCTCATAAGAATCTGTCACGGGTAAGAGCACGGGGCCTGGGGCCAGGCTGTTGGACACAAACGTTGTGTCTACCACCTGCTAACAGTGCGACCGCGGGCAAGGCACTTGGGCTCCAGAGCGTCAGTTACCAGAAAAGCATGGAAAATAATCTTACCCACTTCACATTAGCTATCACTGGGACCAGTGAGCTAAAACATGTAATCAGAAGAGTGGCTGGCCCATATTCAATACTCAATAGAAGTTACTTTTGTAACATCTGACATTGGTACAAGTTTTCTAGAGAAAATTCTCATTTTTCTCTGATTCAATAATTCTACTTCCAGGAATCAATGCTTAAGAAACAAAAATATGGGAGCACTTGGGTGGCTCAAATGGTTAAGGTGACTCTTGATCTCAGCTCAGGCCTTGATCTCAGGGTCATGAGTTCAAGTCCCACACTGGGTGTGGAGCCTACTTAAAAAAAGAAAAGAAAAGAAACAAACAAACAAAAACAGATAAGCTTGAAGATGTTTATACCAGGAAGTACCCCCCATGGAATTTTTCATAATAGAGAAAAAACTTCTAAGTGTCAAACCCTGTCCTAAGCATTTTTAATATGTTATCTCATTTAATCCTCACAAAAATGTGTGGTAGATATGATTATCCCCATTTTAACAATATTAAAGAAGTTGCAATACAAACAAGTTAAATAAACTTATTCAGTATTACACCTGAGTTTGTCCAACTTCTAGCCCACATTGTAACTGCCATACAACACCACAATATTTATGAAATTATAATACTACATACTTTGTAAACTGTGACCCCAAATTTGTTAATCTTATACATATAAATGTGTGTGTATATTTGTAGATAGAAATGATATAGAGAGGGGCGCCTGGGAGGCTCAGTCGTTAAGCGTTGGCCTTTGGCTCAGGTCATGATCCCAGGGTCCTGGGATCTAGCCCTACATTGGGCTCCCTGCCTTGCGAGAAGTCTGCTCCTTCTCCCACTCCCGCTGCTTGTGTTCCTGCTCTCGCTGTGTCTCTGTCAAATACATAAAAAAAATCTAAAAAAAAAAAAAAGAAATGGTATATAGAGAGGCATACACATGTGTGTAAGCACAAGAGTAAACGGACACACACCAATGTTTATAAGGGTTATTTCTTCGGGATGGTGAATTTCATATTTTTCTATAACCTTTCAGATTCTCCATATCACATTCAATTTAATTCAGGAAATATTTCTTGAGTTTCTACGATGTGCCTGTCACAATTACACAGAAATAGATATTACTTTTTTAAATTAGAGAAGATATAAGCTAAACTGATGTCTCTTTCTTCTTTTAAGATTTTACTTATTTATTTCAGAGAGAGAGAAGGAGATAGCGAGAGAAAGCATGAGCGGCGGTGGGGCAGAGGGGGGAGGAATGGAGGCGGGGGAGAGGGAGAAGCAGACTCTCCGCTGAGCAAGGAGCCCAATGTGGGACTCGATCCCAGGACCCTGGGATCATGACCTGAGCTGAAGGCAGACGCTTAACGACTGAGCCACCCGGTGTCCCTAAACTGATATCTCTTATGCAATTGGTAGCATACATTTAAAAGCTAATTTTAATATGGAATTTTTTAGGTGTCATGTTATATAAATGGCTAAAACGGCAAATAAGTAAAATGCTACCTCTGTACTGCCAAATGGAAAAAAATGACTCTCCAAGCAAAGTCTCTTGAAAAAATTGCCTTAAATCTGTGTTTCCAAATTCAGTGTTCGAAAGTGCATCGAATTCTCAGAGAGGGCAAAAAGTAATTCATGAGGAAATAGTTTTGAACTTCCTAAAACCTGATAAGGGAGGAGAGAAACAATGTGAATGAAGGAATGAGGAGCAAAGTCCGGAGTTATAAATGTGGGAAGCCAGGGAAAGCGGGATGCAGAGGTCACGCCTGCAGTCAGTGTGTCCATCACGTGTCACCGGTCCCACAGAACACTGGTGCATCTAGTCTCTGAATGAGTCTGTCCACGCCTACCTGCCGAGGTGTCATCTCATCATCAAAAATACATTCAGTGACCATTATCTGCAGCCGATTACCGTAGGGATCCAGCTTTTTAAAACTTAACGTTTTTGTGTGTTGCTCCAAGACATTCTAACTAATGACCTGTTGTCCCGGTCTCTTTTGCCGTCAGAGCTGGAGGAGTAGGGAGGAGGGAAGGCATGCACTAAAGGGCGGCTACACAGAGGCAAGGAGGGAGGTGGTCCTGCCCACAGCATTCGAGCCCAGTCAGGAGCACACCTGAAAAGCCACAGTTACCTGTCCCCAGAGCCAGGGAGGGAACACCTGTCCACCTCATCTGGAAATCTGCCATGGCCTGCAGTGTTTGGGATTTGCCCGGCCAGTGATAAAGCCCCAGTCCAGCACCGCTGGGAGAACTGGTCCTCCTACCACCATTCCCCTGCACACAGCACCAGTCAGAAGACCTAGGCTCTCGCTGAGCTGAGCCACTGGCCCCTGGCCAGGCTCTGCCTCTCGCCAGGGTAAACCTCTCAGCATCTTCATCCGGACAATGAGGAAATCCGATGAGAACATTTTCAAGATGCCTTCCCACATTAGAGGCCTGTGATTCTACAGAGCCCCGGGACACACACGGCTGCTTCAATGTCTTCTGCTCCCCCCCCACAAATTAATAAAATTCCCAAGTTTGATCGCAATATTTTCTAGCGATAGGACTATTGCTTAGTATCTCTGAGCCTCATCTGCCTCGTGTGTGAAATGGGAACGCAGATATCCACCCTTATAGAGTTTCGTGAATGTTAATTTAAATAAGATGCACAGATGGGGCCCAGCATCTGTTACATAGAAGGTGTTCACCCGTCCCCCTGCACTACATCGTTTGAATGATGATCATTTGCTTTCCAACAGGGTTCCTGGGCACTACTAAAATTTGGGGCCGGATGAGTCTCTGTTTTGAGGGGCTGTCCTGGACATGGCAGGATATTCGGCAACCTCCCTGGTCTCAACCTACTAGAGTCCATAGCACCTTCCCCCTACCACTGAGTTGTGACAACCAAAAAATGTCTTTAGATGTCGCCAACAGGCTCCTGGGGTCAAATCTGCTCCCCACCCAAACCTGCTGGTTGAGAGCCACTCGTTCACACAGGCCTCAATTATACAAGAGGAGAAATGGGTGCCTTGCTCAACAGCACTTTTCCAGTAAAAGTCAGAGTCCTGTCCAGACCCAGATCTTCAGGGCTCCGGTGCACGTGTGACCTGCAGGACAACAGCCTGGATTTCTAGCTGCCAGAGGACAAGAAGGCAAAGGAAAGCAGAGTAGAACTAAGATTTTGGTGCACCTACTGTGGGATCCTTCTGAAAGGCAACTGGATAGTCATACCAGCAAATTCTCCCCTTATAGGTATACTGAACAGGTTATAAGAACAGTTATTTTTCAGAGTCCAGGGGAGAATGAAAACTGTGCAGGAAATTTGCACTCTTCTGAATTGGTCATACATAGAAAGATAAACATAATTTAGTGGTTCACCTCATAAGACTATAGTTAGATTTGTTCTTGCTTTTCTTACGGTCCAGCCCAATGGCATAATTTCAGATGATTTATGCGTCTGGACAGCATATAACCTTTCCCCAGCCTCTCTGAAGTTAGTTCTGCATCAGATGGGATTCATTAGATTAGATTAGAATAAACTCCACTTTTTCATTTGTTTCCCTTCAAAGGTATGTTAAAAGATAAATGGCTCTAACATTAATCTTCCCAGAGGAAGTCACAGCATACATCAGCCCGTCCTGATGATGGCCAACGTGGGAATGTTTAACCCCTTAGAAGACTAATGAAAAAGTCCCTCCGTTCATTTTATCCTGAGGTTCTGCCCTAAGATGTCATGTGTGCCCTGGACAGTTCAGGCTCCCATGTCTTAGAAGAGAAATACTTCATGCATTTAGGATGCTCTTGGCCAATCCTCGGGGCTAGCAAGCCTCACCTTGTCATAAGGAACAAAGTGTACTGAAGGCTAGAAATAAGGGTGTGCTGACAGGCAGGAGAATTGAGAAGTATACCGAGGCGAGGCAGGAAGGACTTCTCCAGGGATGGCTTCTTGTGGAAGAGAGAGAGAGAACAACAAGACATTATGGAGCCAGTAATAGTGACATGGTTAAGACATGAAGAGGAGCACACATTTGTAAGATCCCCCCAAAGATGATGAACTGAGCTCCCACACAAAGTATAAGATGCCAGGCATCCCTCCAACATCATGGCAAGGAGCTTCGCGTGTGTACAGGTGTTCCAATGTCACATATGCACACATAGTCACCAGTGCTTAACGGAAACAACAATCACAAGCAATCACGGGTTTGTGGCTAATTCTCAGTAAGAGCATCACCCCTTTTGAGGTGCATTCAGCTGGATTTGGATGGCAAAGATGAGCTGGGAAGAGCAAAACAGTTCAGTGCAGGGCTCGCTATGCCACATCTTTGGGGTGTGAGAGAGGGCAGATTCACAAGGAACCATAGTGAGCACTAGGAGCCCTGCCCAGATGTCCCGGGATACCATCTCAGAAGCCACTAGGGGCACAACTGTCCATGACTTCTCCATGGGACTGGAGCCACAACTGGCCAAAGGATGATCTTCCTCCATCCTGTAAGGAACTGTATTGTTTTCCATGCGTGCATTTCCTGGGGACCTCTTAATGGTGGTGTTCCCTGTAGACACCCAGGCTGTGAGTTTCCAAGGGGTAAAGCCTCTCTTGACTTGGAGTTAACGTGAGTTCTTGTTACTGGACAGACCAGGAGGTTGATGAGTCCTGAGGAAACCAGGCAAGATACAAAGGCAGATGGAGGGAGAGGAGGAACATGGTCAGGGTTGGATATCATGAGAGCAACAAGAAATGCAAAACCAGGAGCAGGCCAAATCTGTATTTGGGGGCAGGGGACAAAATCTGATGCAAAAAAAAAAAAAAAAAAAAACCCACCACCACCAACAACAACAAAAAACCCCAAAATGTTCTGAAGTGACATGGTTTCTCCACCTATGGCTGTTTGAGCCTATGCACCTACTGAGGTCCTGGACACACATTTCCCAGTCCCCCTCTCTCCATCGCTGCCAGTTTGCCAGGGATGCCATGACACAAAACCAGAGACTAGGGGGCTTACCCACAGTTGGAGGCTGGAAGTCTCCAGGGGTCTTTATAAGAGGGAGGCAGAGGCTGGATTGATGGGAGGGAGGGGCCAGGAGCCAGGAAATGCTAGCAGCCTCTGGAAAAGGCAGGTACAGATCCTCCCAGGAGCTTCCAGAAGGAACCAGCCCTGTTGACACCTTGAAGTTTAGCTCCAAAGACTCATTCTGGAATTCTAAACTTCAGAACCGTAAAAGAATAAATGTGTGGTGTTTTAAGCTACTGTTTATGACTATCTGATATAGCATCAAGAAGGAACTAAGACAATCACAATGAAACAATCCTCCTGGCCACCGTACACTCTACTCCTACCCTTCTGCACCCCCACCCCATTCCCAGGAAACCACTGCCCTCTTTTCTGTCACTAAAGATTTGTTTGCACTTCCTAGCATTTTCTAGAAATTATTTAGTATGTACCTTTTTTAATCTGGCTTCTTTCAGTCTGCATCATTATTTTGAGAGTTACCCACGTTGTTTTGTTCCATAATATTCCATTGTTTCATTGCCTGGCAGTATTTCATCACGTGGATATACCACAGTCTGCTCACCCACTCACCTGCTGATGCGTACTTGGATTTTTGTCTGGTTTTGATTATACAAATACAGCTGCTGTGAACATTTGAGTACAAGGTTTGGTATGAACAAACACTCTTGCTTCTGTGTTTAAATACCTATAAGTGGAATGGCCGGATCACATGGCAAATACACATTTAACATATTAAAAAAAAAAAAAAGCAGCCGAACTGTTCACCAACATGGTTTTACCATGTTATGTTCCCACCAGAATGTAAGAGAGTGCCAACTGCTCTGTATCTTCACCAACACTTTGTGTGGTCAGTCTTTTCAATTTTACCCACTCTAATAGCTATGTAGTGGTACCTCGCTGAGATTTAATTTGCATTTCCCTAATGACTAATGATGTTTAGAATCTTTCCATCAGATTATCTTCCTCTCTTTTTCTTCTTTGGTGAAGTGTCTGTCCCAATCTTTTCCACCTTTATTGTTGGATCTTTTTTTATTATTAAATGTTCAGAGTCTTCATTCACTCAGTAAACATGGACCTACTATGTACAAACACAGGCCCTACTATGTGCTGCGTGCTGTGTGCATCAGAGGAAAGGTAGACAAAATCTCTGTCCTCAAAGACATGACACTCCTCTATCATGACCTTTGGGTCATGGGGGCCTTTGTCACTGCTGTCATGAATAGGATGTGGTAGAAGTGATGCCACAGGGTATGAGAGACCAGGTCATAAAAACTGATAGGGCATCTACCTGGCTACCCCCTCTGTCACCCCTCTGAACCCATTCTCCAAGTCATGAGAGCCTCAGGCCCCACGGAGAGGCCACAGTTCCAGCCAGCAGCCCCAGCTAAGGTCTCAGCCAAACGACAGCCTTCACACTGCTCAGCTGCTAAGCGGAGGTGGTAATCCCTTCTCAAATTGCAGATGCGTGAGCAACATACATGTCCTTGTTGCTGTTTGAGGCCATGGTGCACCGGGATAGTTTGTTACACAGCAATAGATGACCGAAACACAAATCACGACAGAGAATAGCATTGTTATATCGAAAATAAAATGTTTGTATTCTGAAGAAAATGTACTCTGCATAAGTGTTTTTTTCCTACAACAGATGGGTATGTTTATTTAAACAAGCACACTTGTATTCAAATTTTAAAACATTTAAGTTAAAACTAAAAGCATACTCTTCTCATTCCACAGGCATTTGCCTTAGAAAAGTAAAATATTCATTTTGTAGCAGTCACAAAGGCCCAGAATTTCAGAGCTGAAAATGGCACTGATAGGCGCCAGTCCTCCTCATACAACACAGAAACTGGAAGCTGGCATTCTTTGGGTTTATCTTGCATAACCTGAAAAATAGAGCTATGTTTTCCTGCTCTGTCTCTGTCTTCATGACTTCTCCATTCAGCACGAATTATACTAAATTTGTTACGAAAATATTCTTCCTTTCCTTCTACAAGAAAACACTTCTGTTTAAGAATTTATCTCCAGAGTTATTAAAATTCCGGTTTGCTCACAGGCACCCGGGGGGCTCAGTCAGTTGAGTATCTAACTGTTGCTCTCAGCTCCAGTCTTGATCTCAGGGTCATGAGTTTGAGCCCCATGTTGGGTTCCATGCTGGGTGTGGAGCCTATTTAAAAATAAAAAATAAAAAAAAATTCCAGTTTGCTCAGTGCCCAGCAACAATCCTATGTGCCTCACAGAATCGAGGGTGGTGGTGGGGGCCACAGGCTCTGGGTGGTCACTCGGTCTGGATTCAAGTCGCAACTCAGTCACCTAGTTCACTTGGTCCTTTCTGGCTTGTATTTCCTTGTCTGTAACATGGAGATGTAATATAGTATGAGATAAGCCTCATAGAATTTTCATGAGAAGTAAATGAAATATCGTATATTAAAGCCCTTAAAATGTAGTTGATATTCAAAAAACGGCAGCAACTCTCATGACTCTGCCAAAACCTTCCACAGGTGCCACATGAACCCCATCCATGCATCCTTCCTACCACAAAGATAAAATAATTCATCTTCTTCAACTCCTTTTTCAAAAAGTCCATGAAAGTCTGGGCCATCAAAAGGGGTTTAGAGCTATTCTGATGGCAATTAGGAGGCCTGAAAGTGGTTAAGCAGAAAACAGACATCCTCTGAAATTGCCTTTAGTGGTGATCACTTTGAAAGCGGTGTGAAGGAGGAACGGGAGCTGGGGACCGCTGGAGCTGAGGACAGAGGAGAAATCCTTTGGGAGGCCATGCTCATAATTACAGTACAGTGTGTCAGTGGCCTCAGCTCAGAGAGCGGCAGTGGGACATGGATAACAGTCATCATCCTTATAGCCTATGTTTGTTGACCGTCCATATTTAGGGGATGGTCACATGAAGAGGATTTGGCCGAGAGCGGTGAGAGAAAACTGTATGGTCACAGAAGTAAAGAAGAGAGCACTTTAAGGCAGAAACAGACACCAGAATAGACTTCTGTTGAACCAACCAGCAAAGACCTGAAATAGTAAACACTGGCACTGGGGACCACTGAGAAGCCATCCCAACATCTATGGTGAGACCCAGCCCCCGCTGTGAATGACTCTCAACCCCTTGTACACCACAGGGTGAGGTCAAGGGTATGGTGCATGTGAACAGCCCAGAGAAGTAGGGCTCCTTATAATTCTTACTCAAAAGACTACTTTTACTTATATCAGTGGTCAGCGCTATTCCGGGCAAGATCTCCAGGGTCTGCTCTCCTTGTGGTGCAACGGGACAGTGATGTGAATGGATGGAAGACGGTTGCAGGCTCCAAATAAAGACTGGATGTTTCTTCAGTAGGACTTAATGACGGTCAAGTTCCTGCCAGCACGTAGCAGATTTGTTTGTACAGAGGTGGTCATGTCATGGGAGAGACGACACCGCAAACTCTCTCTCTGATGATGGACATGGTTGTACGGAGTGAAGATGGCACCAGCGGTGAAGGGCTCTTGGCCATCCCAGGGGCACGCCCTCTGGCACTCCTCCTCTGGGTGTCCTGGGGGCACTGGCTCAGTGTCTGCTTGCACTTAGTGCCTATTTACCAGGGGACCAGCTTCCCAGGAGCACAACTGCAGCCTGAGGCTCCAAAACTGTGGAGAACAGCTTGAGAACTCCTCCAACCATCCACATCCAAAAACATCCCTGGTGGGGAAGTGCTTCTAAAGGTCCCCTGCCCCAGTTTTACTGCCCTTCAAAGAGCCAGTGGAAACATTCCACTCCCATCTGTGACATTCTCTCCAATCACATCTGACCCCCTCACTTCTGTGTCCAGTTTAGGATCCAGAATCACTGAGTTGCATGAGGCTCCTGAAGATCACCCAGCCCAACCCTTCATTTTGCAGATGAAGTTGTAGAGACTCGGAAAACTTCAGTGGCTTGGCTGGGATCACAGGTAAGAAAGGAAACTCAACTAGACACAGTGTCCTGGAAAGAAAGCCTTAAAGCCCTCTCTACCCTCCCCGTGAAGCAAAGAAGAGGCTGAGCTTGGTGAGCACTGCTGGGAGCTGGTCCCTTTATGACCTGAAGCTAAGGCTCCAGTCATTGAAGGGTCCTCCCTTGAGAGGAAAGCCTATAACCAAGCTGCTGGCAGCATCAAGCCTGCAGGTGCTTCTCCGTGCAACTGTGCTAAATATCCAAGTTATATTTAGGGGCGCCTGGGAGGCTCAGTCAGTTAAGCTTCTGATTCTTGATTTCAGCTCACGTCCTAATCTCTCAGGGTCATGGGATCGAGCCACCTGTCGGGCTCCACCATCAGCGGGGAGTAGGCTTGGGATTCTCTCTCTCTCTCCCTCTGTCCCTCCTCCCTCACTCTCCCATGTGCATGCACACACACACACACACACTACACACTCTCTCTCTCTAAAATAAACCTTTAAAAAATAATATCCAAGTTATATTTAATCATTAAACATTTCCCACTGCAACTCCTATCCACATTTCAAATCTACCCAAAAATTCATTAAAAAATAACTAAAGGTTTGAGAAATGTTTACAACTACCCTAAGTTTCAGGAGAGCATCTGGAAGCACACGCTCAGTCTAACTGAGCACCCACTTGAGGGTCTTCTGCCAAGCCCTAGAAACAGGCCACACAGTGGCTCAGGAGCCACGGGGACCACACACCCCTGACCACGGCACATGAGGGGAGCACACAGCAACAGGAACCATGTGCCCGGTGGGGAAACTGGCTGACACGCATAGAAACATTTCCCAGGGAGACTTGGTCTTGAAGAAAAATAGGTTTTTGATGGGTGGAGAACATTCTAGTCCGATGGAAGAGATGCACAAGCAACGTCTATCTCCAACCTTTAACATGGAAGTGGACCAATCCCTCCAAACTCACGAAAACTGTGAAACTCGTAGGCCAAGCTAAAGTAGCAGCAATCCACCTAAAACGTCCCAAGCTCCCAACAACGGGAGAGATTTCTTTCTCTTCTTCGAAGTCCTGGCCAACCGCAGTCCAGAATCCACTGATACACAAAACAGCGATGGAAAGGCTTTGGATGGTTTGTTGCAGAATACCAAAGCAACTCCTGCAAGCTTATTCTTTGGAAGTGCAGTTGGGCAATTCCCCAGCGGCAGGCACACAAAGAAACAGGACATTTCTAGTTCTTACGGGAAGCTTGAATCTTGACCCACTGAAGCTATTTCTTCTCGGGAGAGAAGCTCCAACTTTCTTTGTTCACAGAGCCCACAAGCGGGTGACAGTCATGATGTGATACTTCTTCCTGGAGCTCCAAAACCAGCGACGGGGCTTCCCACCTCCTGCAGTTCTGCCTCTGGGACACACGGGGGCAGCAGAGCTCGGCCCGCTCCTGACCAGGCTTGCATCCCAACAGGAATTTGAGGGACGCCGCTTAGCTCCCCGAGGGTAGAAAGGCCAGGACAAAGCCTGCCTAGCACCATAAACCCAAAGGAGATGCAAACGATGCGTTCACTAGCTGGAACGGTAATGCCCGCCCTGTGTGCGCTGAGCTGATGGCTATATGTGTATATCTATAGCATAGTGACAAAGTTGTATCTATCTCCATAGCTGGTGAAATATACGCATAATATAGATTATATAATTAAAAATATCAGTGTATGTATATCACTATATGTGTATATATAGATATGCACATATATATACGCTTCTTACATTTTTCTGTTCTCTCCAAAGTATCTTTAATAGGCATGCATTTGTTGAATAATAGGAAAAATATATAGACTCCACAAACACAGAAGGAAAATCTACATTACGTGAAAATCCAGCAAATGTATTTCGAAATTCTATTCTCTCAAAAAGATACTTCAGTTTATGAAATAATTAGCAATATGAGGACTTTGTTTTTTTTTTAAGATTTTATTTATTTGAGAGAGGGAGCACACGAGCTGGGGGGGCAGAGGGAGAGGGAGAAGCAGACCCCCCGCTGGGCAGGGACCCGGATCCCAGGACCCTGGGATCATGACCCGAGCTGAAGGCGGACGCTTAACTGACTGAGCCACCCAGGCGCCTACAATATGAGGATTTTCAGTCACGCTCTCCGTTCATGAATTTATTTGACATACGCCTCACATATGTGCAAGGCACTCTCGCAGTTTCCAAGACAGCAAGGTAAGTCACGGTTACTGCCCCCAGTGAGCTCACAGTTGGGCAGCTGTGAACAACAGATGGTGGTTGTTATAATGGAGGAATGAACACAATCCTGTGAAGATAACAGAGTTGGAGACTATGAATTCTGCAAGGGACAGGGTATGACGAGGCTTCACAGAGGAGGTGGGACTTGAGGTCCGCCTCCAAAGATTAAATAGGAATTGACCAGTAAAGGTAGCGAGTGCATCAGGCAGTGGGAAATGTGAGGTACAAGTTCATGGAGAGTGGGAAGCAGAAGTGGACTGAAGGTAAGGGGAGGGGCTGAGCCTCGGGCCACCATGATCACACCCGAGGGTGCAGAGCCAGGATGTTACCTTGGACTCCCACCGGAGGCAACAGGACAGCTATGCCCAGATCAGTCAGTGTGTAGTGGAGCTGGAAGGACTGCCTGGCTGGAATGTGTTGGTAGGTTCTCTATACCAGTGACTTTCAAACTGTTTAAAGTGCAGTAAGGAATACATTTGACAATGGGCTCACTATACAGAAACACACTTGTGTGTGGTGTATATTCATATGATGCAGAATTATAAAACGTGACACAGTCGGGTCTGTGTATTCTCTATGTTGTCAACAGAGAGATTTCATAGCCCACTAATAGGCTATGGAAAAGACTGCTCTCTAAAACAGGGTACCTGGGGTGCCTGGGTGACTCAGTCTGTCAGGCATCTGCCTTTGGCTCAGGTCATGATCTCAGGGTCCTGGGATCAAGCCCCACGTCAGGGTCCCCCCTCAGAGGGCTGCCCCTCCCCCTGCTTGTGCATGCTCTCTCTCAAATAAATAAATAAAATCTTCTAAAAAAAGAAATAAAAAGATAAACAGGGTTCCTCAGCCCCTCACTACTGATGTTGTGGGTGAATGACTGGGGGCATGGGGACTATCCTGCTCATCATGGGATGTTGAACAGCATCCCTGACCTCTATCTGTTATACACCGGTAGCATCCTCCCTGAGTCTGACTACTAAAAATGTTGCCAGTCACTGTCAAATGTCCCCTGGGGTGCAAAATTGCTTCAAGTTGAGCGCTGCTCCTCTCAACAAACTTAAAAATGGAAATGACCCCATTTGAGAGAAAGATGACTGACTTCACCTTCAGGAGCAAGTGACTTTGCATCCACAGGGCTTACTAACCACCCATAGGAGAGAAAATGCTTGGCTGAATCTTGAGAGTGAACTGGGGGTAGTTCTAGAATCAGTGGAAGGTCCTGGCATCAGCAGATACAAGCAGGCATATTATGTGATCTATCCCTGCTTACCTGGTCACACAGAGCAAGCCACCCTCCCCCTGCTCCACCATCAGGCAATACTTGCCTGCCTTTATTTCCTGAAATCGACCAAAACTATCAGCCTCAGGGCCTTTGAACATACACCTCCCTCTGCCTGAAACACACATCTTCGCTCTCCTCCTGCTCAACCCCCATTGACCATCCAGGTTCATCTTAAATCCCCAAAAGGCCATCCCGACTCCCTCAACCTAATAAAGTTCTCTGAAGTGCTCCCAAGATACCTTCCACTTATCATTTTTAACACTTACTATGAAAAGTAGTTTAAAAAAAAGGAAGAAAAAAAGAAAGGTAGTTAGAGGTATATTTGTGTGACTATTTGCTTATCATGCTCTCTTCACTTCTCAAGACTGTGAACACGAGAGCGGGGACCTTGCCGGCTTTGCTCATGCAGAGCAGGTGCCAAACCCAATAAAGAATTTCTAGATGAGGGAGCAGGCACTGCCAGTTAGCCTGATTATGGCTCCTATTTGTATCGGTTTAGAGACCGATGGGTGAGCTGGTCTCCTAGGGCTAATTAACATTCCCTTTAAGTAAGAGATGTTTAAAAGCTTTTCAAATAAATAATAAAAATATGAATTTCTCACAGAGGCTGAGTTTCTAATAAAAGAATTATTCCAACACCTATCTTGAGACTGCATAATTAAGAAACAGCAATACTTGGGGGGTTGTTGGGGTTTTTTTTCTTTTACTTAAGGAGTCTACATAGACCATTCTCTGTGTGGTTCTTTCTTTGATAATTAAAGCTCTCGTTTACTCTTTTCATCATTAGGAAGCCATTCCGGATAACAAAACTGAATTTCCTTTAAACCATAAAAGAATTGGAATATTACAGTCAGGCTAATTTCATCTACATGACATTACGTGTAGAATTTCTACTTGAAATTCATTCTCAATAAAAAGAAGCAAAACAATACATCAAAATTCACTCAATGCTTACGAAGAAATGGACTGAGCCTCAGGAAACCCCATGAGAAAAAAGGAGATTAGTAGGGACTGGAAGAGTGATGGGGTGGGCCAGCGTCCTTGACCATATGAGAATATACTGTATATTCTGTTTGTTGTCTTTTTTTAAAGTGACAAAGCCTAAATAATTTTTCTTTTTTTTAAAAAGATTTATTTATTTATTTGACCAAGAGAGAGACAGCGAGAGCAGGAACACAAGCAGGGAGAGTGGGAGAGGGAGAAGCAGGCTTCCCGCTGAGCCCGATGTGGGACTCGATCCCAGGACCCTGGGATCATGACCTGAGCCGAAGGCAGACGCTTAATGACTGAGCCACCCAGGAGCTCCTAAATAATTTTTCAAATGTCAGATCCTCATTTTATCAGCTTCATTCCCAACCCTTATATCCACCCAGAAATTGGAATTCAAGTCGACATATTCTCAGGTATAATGTGTTGGGCCAAGCACAAGGGAATGCAACAGTAAATAAGATAAGGTTTACCCTCCAAAAGGTTTTGGTCTCTGGGAGGACACATCCCAGAGTAGATCCGTATAAAGCAAGGAAGAACAACTGCTCCCCCCCAGAGTCCACAGCCCACGTGCCCCCCAACTACATGACGAGACCCATCATTTGTCTTCAGAATAAAGGACCAGATAGCTGCACGCCTGGTGCTGCGTCACAGGGATGACAAGCGGTTCACATTTTACTAGCGCAGAAGCAGGGCACGTTTTTTCTTCCTTCCCCTAAAGAAGGCAGTCTACATGGTAGCAATGTTTGCCCCTTGGGAACCAATCATTTTTTTTCCCTTGAACTCAGTCATTTCACCCATTTATTCAATAGATGTTTATCAAGAGCCTGCTGTGTGCAGGTGCTATGCTGGACGCTGGGGACATAATGGGGAACAGGAGCAGGGGTCCCTGCAAGCATGAAGCCACCTCCAGCAGGGACCGCATGTGACCCTCATGTAATGACAACCAACACCCGGCATGCTGTGGGCATCCCAGGCCCTCTTCCAAGTGCCTAAAGTGGCCTACCCATGTTATCACGACAGCAACGCCATGTGGCAGGAGCCAGAGAGCTAAGGCCCACACCTGCTCCATCTGGGGGTCCTAGTTGTGTCTGCACACACTGACCTGCCTGCAAACCTGGCTCTGAACCTCACCTTCAACCAGGCCACGTGTAGTGACCACACACAGTCCCACAGATGAACAAGCACGCACCGCACAAGCTTTGGGAGGGAACATGCTGGTGTGAGACCAGTTAAGAGAGGAGGGCCCCATCTGATGGGAGAGGGAGAGAAAGGGCTCCCTGGGGAAGCCTGGGATTGAGAAGGTTGGGTGGAGTGTACAAGACGAAGGCGGCCGGGGGGTCCATGCTGAGCACAGAGGCAGAGAACTGGCCCCTGGCAAATATGGCGTCAAGACTCAGGAGCACCTGGAAGTCAGTCAGCTACTGTCAAAGATGACATGCGGGTGAGAATCAAGGGGTGTGGGGGTGTTACAGACGAGAATTCCCACTGGGCTGTCATGCTGCAAAGTTGAGTTTCCAAATATCAGCACTTTGTGAGTGATCAAGCACCACACAAATTCACACATCACCATTATTATTATTAGTTATGGAATACTTAGCCAGCACAAATAGTAGATGCTCAGGTCCTCAGTACCTTGTGCAACAAGCCAAGTTCTGATCAGTGCCAAGGAAGAGAAGAGAGAAGAGAAGAGAAGAACGTGTACTGTTTAAAGCAACTGCGGCAAGATGAATGGTCTTCAGCTGGAGGTAGTCTACGCAGATTGAAGGCTCCATCTCCAGTTCCACTAGACGGCCCCACTCCCCCCAGGACAGAGCCTCCCTCCCCCCTTGCTGGCGACCCTGTCTACACCATGTTTTCCTGTTTTTAAATCGCCCTTGTGTTGTATTGGCTGGCTTTGTGCCACCACGGGGAAGCTCGCGAGTCCTTTGCTTGGAGTAATGGCTTGCACTTCCCCGGACCGAGGCGTGCTGGCTGCCACAGCCAGACAGGAGACAAATGCTCTGGGGCCTGGAGGTGAGCCTCTGACCTCACCAAGTACCCGGGACTTTTCCTGGGGCCATCCACCAGTCGGCGTTTAGTGAGGATCAGAGAAGGAGTCAGACAGAGATGTCTCATTCATTTTATGTTCATTTACGCTGCTGATTTCCAAAGTGGGGTGCCTGAAGCTTGCACAGCAACAAGGAAGCACGACGCCTGTCCCACAGCTGACTTTGAATGTGCTTCATCAACGTGGGCATTCTCCCTCCGTGCTGACTTTATCTTCAGAGCTCCCTTCAGAAGCTCAACCCCAGCCATGTTAATTAGACGTGGCACAATGGATACTCTCTGCAAGGCTGTTTGGGAATCCAGCATCCCTGCAGCAAGGACAACCATCTCTTCTTAGGTCATATGCCATTACCTGGGTGTTCTGTAAAGAGCTGAAATCTAGTATTGATAGAATCAAAGGGCATCCTTAGAAACCAGTGCTAAATGTAAAATCAAAATTTTAGGGTCTCCTGGGTGGCTCAGTCAGTTAAGGGTCTGACTCTTGGTTTTGGCTCAGGTCATGGTCTCAGGGTCGTGAGATCGAACCTCGCATCAGGCCCTGTGCTGGGAGTGGAGTTTGCTTGAGATTCTTTCTCTCTCCCTCTGCCCCTCCCCTGCCCCTGCTCACTCTTTCTCTCTCTCAAGAAGAAAAGTAAGAAATTTTAAGCATCCATGGATTCAAACAAAAACAGATGTGCAAATGTGCCAAGCAACCCCTTATTCTTAAACTCATTCAGAGATTTTTTAGTACACACTTAAAAATAAAAATAAGTATGTTGTGTTTTAAATGCTGTGCCTTTGTGGCATTGCATAATAATTTGTTATATCTTTAGTTGAAGTTCCAATCTACGGCCACACATGGAAGGTAAATTCAAACATCTGAGCTTTACTGGGAAAACTGGGAAAGTTTGGGGCAATGACAGTTGTCTTCAGCCTAGGACACCTTCTGATGACCTGTCCTGTGGGAAATGATTTCTCTGATGCAATAATGGCCCTCCTGTGCACCATCAGGCATGCCCTCTTAGCCATCAGAAATGAAGCCCCACAGACCAAATTAAAATGCTAGAAGCTAGAGCACCTGGGTGGCTCAGTGGGTTAAGCATCAGCCTTCAGCTCAGGTCACGATCCCAGGGTCCGAGGATCGAGCCCCACATTGGGCTCCCTGCCCAGCTGGGAGTCTGCTTCTCCCTCTCCCTCTGCCTGCCGCTCCCCCTGCTTGTGCTCTCTCTCTCTCTCTCTGTCAAATAGATAAATAAAATCTTAAAAAATAAACTGAAGCACACAGCGCCAGCAGCAAGGGTGAGAGGTGTGGCGAGGTAACCAGCAGGGCAATGTGCAGGGCAGGACAGACACCTGCTTGTCCCCTCGTCCCTGTCTCCCGCAGCAGCCCTCCACACTGGAGGTGTGATGACAAAGATCAGAGCTGGGGTGGGGTAGGGGTCCGACAGACGGAGGTGCCTGGAGCCAATAACGCATGCTCATTTATCTGGAGAAACGCAGTGAGTCTCCAGAGAGGCCACCCCATGGTGCCGCTGCAGGTCGCCGCGAGCAGACGGTGCTGTCAGCGCGTGCTGGGCTCATCTAGGGGTGACAGAGCTGCCAGTCCGGGGGGGCCGTGACCCTTCTCATCTGTCAGTTCCCTCCAGCAGGTGCCATCACGTCTCCCACTCACACGCTCTTCCATGTGCCTGGCCGGCGCTGACTCGCCATCCACGTTTATCAGATTTCTGGATTCTGCACATGGTGCACGTGCCGCTTGCCTGCTCCTTGTCTAACCAAACACACCCTCGAGATTCACCTCAATCCCCCGGGCTACGAGCTTGCTTACTATCCGTGTTTAAAACTCCTTATGAGTTCCGTCCTTCTGTTCCTGCTCTTTAAGGTAAAACTGGCTATACTCAAGACAGCAAAGTCACGGTCCAATATGAATCTGAGGTTCATTTGGAATAGGTTTTAAGAACTCTCTATCATCGAACTATACCCAAGGTATTACCTGGGATCCAGTGAGCCAAAGTCTTTGATGAGCTTTAGATTTAAAATAATGATAACTATCAAATAACAACACGAAGGAACGTCCACCTCTCCTGTGGGGTGGAGAAAAACAGAAGGGCTTTACGCAACTGTGTAGAAAGACTATACCTGTCTGTGGGAACAAAGGAACGCATGAGGGATGTTTTAAGGCACTACAGTAATGGAATTATGGCTGATTTTTTTTCTCTGTCCAAATTATAAATGTGCCTTAATGTTCTAATAAAAAAGTACAGTAAAAGCTGGTAGGACGCTCAGCCACCGCCTGGTCAAACACCTTCAATTTCCTACACAAGGACTTCCTTTGAAAAGTAAACTATTTCTGTTACGCTTAACTCTGTATTTTAATATCCGTCTTCTCTCTAAGGTGATGACATCCCTGGGCCTCCGTAAACAAACTGCCCACGCGTCCTGGCCTCTGATGGAACGTGTGTCAGCAGCCTGAAAATTTAAATTTTAAATGTGTTTGAGTTTCGGTGCCTGACTCGCCCGCTAAGTGACTGTCCCTAGAGGAATGTCTGGACGCTGTGAGTAATACAAATGGAAAGGAAAAGATAGTCGTGCATTTTTCAAAAAGCTATTCTTGGGGCATTATATGAAAGACATTATGCATTAAAGAGTTTCTGGACTATATATTCAGCTATTTTGCACCCGAGCTCCTCTGTCCCCTGGGTGCTTCTACAATGGTGAAGCATTGGGCCCCTGCCATTGGCCAGAGTTCAGTGATGCCTCCAGGCAGCAACTCCCCCTCCCCCCTCAGCTGCTCTTTCCTGAAGTATCCAAAGCCCTGGGACTGGAGCTCCCTGCTGCTGGCTACACTGGGACTCCCCCCTCTGCTGTCAGATTCACCAGTCAGTGAAAAGCAAGTCCCAAAAGCATTGCCCGCCAGGAATATATTAATCCCCTGGTTGCTTTTTCTGTGACAATGAACAGAATTCTATGAAGTCACCTTCAGTCAGAGATGCTTTCATTTGGTTTTTGTTAATGTTTCTTTTTCTTTCTGTTGGCCAATTTATTTTAAGGCTGTAAGTCAACTAGAACTTGATTCTAGGACCCTCAATTAATTGCTCTATGGACCAGCTTCTCTCTGTGTATGTCTGTCCCTGCTTATCTCTGCATGCCCCTATTGTTCCCTTCTTACCATTGATTTTTGTGTCTTTCTAATATGCTCCAGTGAATGTTCTAGACTGGAGACCATGAGTCTCATCACCTTAGCTAATGTACCACCTCCCCTCTCATGTGGTTGCGGCATCGTGGGGTCAACTGTGTAGCCCGGCTCCACCATGAAAGGCTCTTGTTCTGTAAACTGGGATTCTTATGGTACCGGCATCCCAAAAATGTTATGAGGATTGAACATGAGGGTTTATATAAAGCACCCTGTGGGAGGCTTCACACATAGTAAGTACTCAATGCAAACTCACTCTAATTCCTTAATCTTAATCTAGGAATTGGCCACCTCAGGGTCAGGTGCCCAATGGCCACTGTGACAAACACCCCAGTGTTGGTTGCCCAAGCAGATCATTGTCCATGTTCTCTGCCCTCACACCTTCCCTTTGGGGGATTTCGGTTCTCTCTGGTTTGGTGACTCTGGTGTGCTGTCACAGAACCCATTCCCCTCACAGATGGGGGCAGGACTATGACCCAAGCTAAGCCAAACAGGTTTGGGATGAGCAAAGAGAAAATTCTACATTTCCTTTCCAGCTGTCAAGCTTCTTTTTTATGAACTACTTTTAGCCTCTCAACTTGCTTACCCTGCGACCCTCCCCCAGGGCCAAGTTCAGATCCTTGTCGTCAGGTGAGCAACAGGGAAAGATGGACATGATAAGCAGCGACAGGCAGTAGGAGACTGTTTTATGATCACAGAAGGGCTTTGGGTTTCATCCTGCTCCTTGAGGAAAGACTTTAGGAATCTGACTCTCCTGGTGAGGAGCAAGAGCTGCCCAGAAGAATCTCAGTCCCGTTTACTTGGTCTTTGCCACAAGTTCCTGGGTCCCCGGGGATTTACCCTCCGTGGGCTCCTCAGCTCATTGCACCATGGGTGATGATTTAATCAGCTGTTTTGCCATACACAGAGCATGGGCTGACTTCCCATCTTAGAGAATGATTAAGAATCCCACTGACCCTCTTCCCATCTTGGCCCAATATAAATTCTAAATAATTCAAGTTTCTCTGAGAGTCTGTGGTTGGCAGCTTATTATCTAGAGCCAGTCTCTGCATTAGTTAGGACTCTAGCTTCCATAGAAAGGAATGTGTACAAAGGATACTGTGTAGCATAGGGAATTGGATAATTGGGTTCAGGGAGATCAGGAACCAGGGATCCTCAGCTCCAGCAACCTTCTAGGACAACTGTCAAATCCCAGAGACAGAGTGTCTAAAACGAGATGTAGAAATGTGCTTTTTACACATCCAGAATCTGAAAGATATTCATGGAAGTGGATTTTGAGAGTGCTCAACCAAATACTATGGAACATAATTGTAGATTAGGCTGAATATATGCTACAGCTGCATTTACCAAAGAGGCTACATTCATTGCATCTACCTACACACACTCACACTCTGCTCTCAGAGGTCTCCTTTGGGGCCTTGAGGAAGACATTGGTGCAGGAAGCACCAGGATATTTTAAAGGAGGGGGGCGCTGGCAATTGAAAGGATGTCATGACTGCCCTAAAGAGAAGAGGAACCAGGGACGGGCACAGTTATGATCAGATGATAAGTAGATGGTGTAATCTAAGAATGATTTATGTACAACTACCATTCCATGCCCTAACCACACTTCAGGGGCCTGTACCACCCCAGGGGCCCAGTCTACAGGACATCCCACTTGTCACTGGCATGAACAATACCATGATTAGCATCTTAAGGGCAGGAAATGACAGGTTCCCAGAAACCTTGTTTAGACACCTGCATGATAGAGAGGTAAAAATAAATACAATAAAAATAGAGCACCTGTCAGTTCAGTTTCTGATGTTCCAGAATTTGAGAGCCTATTGGATTATCTCCTCCAAAGTAAAAGCAAGGGGTTTCACTTTGTTCCCCTACCATTAGGAAGATACTCAACACTTAGACCATCTCTTTGGATTTTGGACTCTTATAAACTAAATTACTTTCTGGATGACCCCAAAAGCCCTCCTGGTTATAAGTTATAGAGCAAATTCTGCTGCTCAAAACTTTGATATTAGGTGGAGACTCCCTGTTGCTTGAAATGTAAGTTAAATTGACTAAAACACCTCATTTTCAAGTTCTAGGAATTTCAAAACCGTCCTTCAGATTTCTGGGCTTGTGTCCACACAGTGTCTTCTAGTTCTGGGATCCTTTTCCATGATGGTGTCACTTAGTTATAATACTACAGTGCACATCTCATGTGGTAAGGGGGGACAGACCTGTAAGTAACATCTCTGGTTCTCATGTGGGCAGCAACTTCGCTCTATTCCTTATCTTCCTTCCCCACCATCCATCCAAGTTCCATATGCTCAAAAGCACTGCCTTCTGCATGACCCGGACTTTCCCTCTCAAAAGGTATGAGTCCTTTGTGGTTCCACTTCTGTGGTGTTGCTTCAGTTTTTTATTAACTTTGATCAATGGACTTGCTCTACTAAGGCACGCTGACAATCCTTGAGTTCCAGAAACACTTGCGCCTTCCTGCACTGTGTGACAGCAGTGATATATCCCCCTTGATAATCAGAATCCGCCACCCCAGCCAGCATGGTTATCCCTGTTCTGGCGGGCTCACCTAGTGATACATGAGTTGGGTGGTAGTCTCAGCTTCCGGTTCAATGGGACCATCGCTGTATCCCTGGTGTGGAAAACAACCATCTCCATTGGAAACTAAAGTTGTGGGAATGGGAAGCAAAATATGTACAAGTCTGTGGGTAGGTATGACAGCTTCACTCCCATGTCTATCTTTTGGTTCCCAGATGCTCGTTTTTTTGGTGTGGAAAAACACCACCATATATTGATCACTGATTAAAAGCATACACTGCATCCTGCAGGACACCATTCCAACTTCTCAGGGTGCTGGCTCCCATCTGATACCATAACTAGGTCCCCATTAGGTTATTTTATCATGCTAAAAGGTCCCCATTATATGGGTGATGAAACACCTTTTGAATATCAATGAATCCACTGAGCTTGGTAGGAGGAAGGAGGTTGTAGAATAATTTCCTTGGTCAGAGGAAATGTTTTGTGGGACACCACTACCATGAATAAGGCATTTAGTAAGTTCCCTCTCGATGTCGCAGAAGCATCATACCCCGTGTTAATGTCTATTTCAGTAAGCATGAATCACTGACCCCTCCACAATGGAAACGTTCAAATGTAATCTAACTGCCTCTGAGTAGCTGGCTGGTTTTCCTCCACTCCAGGACTTGGGGCTGCATCAAGGCTTCCAGCTGGTCTCACTCAGCTTTAGTGGAAGACGTCAGCCTCACTCAAGGGATGAGCCCCGTCTTTCTCATCCTACCCCCACAGCCACTTGTTTCACCTTGTCCACCATTGCTCCACCAAAAAAACCAGTGGGAGGGCAGGGGAAAGAGGCTGATTGGTATTAACAGGGCACAATAATTGTCTACTTGGTTATAAGAAGACTCCTTCAAAGTGAGCACCCCTTAGTGAAAAACCACATGGGTTGCGAACATTCTCACATTCACATAGACCATTTTGAGAGGCTTACCCACATTCTCTTCCCTAGATCTTTTCGTCATTTTTTTTCTCTAGTCTCCTTTCCACATCTCTGTCCATCTGGACAAAAGTAAACCACAGCCCATGAAATAGTATACATTCTGATCTCAGGCCATCTTTCCCTCCAAGAAAACAGACAACATGTACCACTTCAATTCTTTTTTGTGAAAGAAATTCTCCTCAAATTATACTCAAAGTTATGGTCATATACTCCAAATTATGGCTGTATAGTTCATATAATACACAATCCATGATGGAAAGTTCAGGTTAAATGGTCCACTGAAGTGCAGAGGTCTACCAGGGCTCAAAAGCAAGCCAAGACCTTTCCTTAAAAGAGAATGATTACATTCCAATGGAGTGTATGGCTTTGTTCAAAACCCAATCACTGGTACCTTGTAGCCTAAACATCATCATGATGCTGTCAGTGTAGTAGACCAGCACGATATTCTGTGAGATCATGAGAGAACCAAGTCCTTAAACCATCCAGGGTAAAGAAAATTGCTTTTTTTGTTTCTTGCTTACTAGAATAGAAGGGGGAATAAAGACAATTTTCAGGATAATAACTTCGTACCAAACCAGGAGCCATGCTGATTTATTCTGGTAAAATGATCATCTTGGCTTTCCCTGGAGTAGGATTAGGCATATGATAATTTACTATTATGTTCCAAGAACCATGTATCTTCTACACAGACAAAACTCTTTTCACTATTTCTGAATCTCTCAACATTTGATGTCTGTACCCCTCCTGCCAATGAATGTGGCTATTTCCTTTGGTCTACAATTTTGGTGAGTAGTGGACACGTCAGTGAATTGTCCTGGACCATTTTTAAAATTCTAGCCTTCACTCCTGATGTGGAGACTCCCCTGAGCTGGGTGTGCCCACTCCATCTCTAGATTCAGGAAATAAACAAACACTAGGTTAAAGACACTTGACATGGCGAGATTCAGGTTAAATCTCTCTTTACCTCATGACCCTCATAAGAAGCCCAGTGGACCACAGTGATATCCTAAGTCCTGTGACTCTGAGCCAGAATCCAACCATTCCAGAAATTTGCTTCTAGTAAATGGCTGCAGATTCCTTTCAAAAAGAATAAGAGAAAGATGTACAATATGTATTTGTCTTCTTACCAGAGGACTCTTCTTCAAGGATCCCCTGATTCCCTCATTTATTCAAGGAACTTTAGTCAGTGAACTGAGACAAGTCTGAGAAGTTCATGACTTTCCCCATCATCGTGGGGGAAAGTCAAATCTTGTTTTGCTGAGCTTAGTGCTTTTTGGTTATACAGCTCAAGTATAAACTTAGTGGACTGCCCAAAGATTCAACCACCATGGTTCAAAACATGCCAATTACCACCCAACCACCCTCATCCCTGTACCCTCTTATAGCAATGGGACCTGCCCTGCTGATTTGATTTCAGCCCCCTAGAACCTCATCATCCCTGTTGTAATCAGGAGCCCATTTCAAGGGCAGCAACTCTCATCTCCATCTCTGGCCTATGGAGGACGGGCATTACAGCTTTTTTTGAAGATGCTGGTGTTCCTCTGAGCAATATATTCTTCCGTCCATCAGAGATTCCAACTTACAGTCAATAGTCAAGCAAACAAACCTGTTCCTGGTACACGTGGTAGTTCATTAGATGCAGAATCTTTGGTAAGCTGATGCACATAGATAAATTCAGTAGGACCAGAAATCATGTTTAGCACCCTTGGAATCTATCCTGCACATATTCATCTGGGCTGTGCTACTATAAATTTTTCAGTCTTATAAATCTTTTAGTACATTAGACTTCTGCTCCCAGATGTGATTGTGTAATTAGCCCCCGAGGCATGTTGGAATCTGACTCTCATTATAGGTCAATTATGGTGGGAGAGTTAACATCCCCAAAGAGATTACTTCAGGTCACCACTGTCTGGTCTTCCAGCAAGGCCTCATTAGCCTGCAGTGGGTTTACTTCTCCTGGCAATGACAGTTCAGGAAGGTTGGGAGAATCAGGATAATATGACTCACTTGAGTCTTATCAAATGTCATCATTCAAATTTTCTGGATCTCATCTGTTAATAACCAGTGCCCTAACTTTCACCTAAGAAACCGAGTAAGGCTATGAATTCAACTACATTATAAATCAGAAATCCATGGAATCAGTCTCCATCTCCAATTTTATGCTGTCTCCAGGCCTGATCTGTAATTTACTATAAGTTTATTTAAATGTACCAGATTTGAGTGATGCTCTACATCGACCCTTTCAGCACTTGCCTTTTTGCGCATGCCAACCCAGTTTCCACAAGCCATCATCAATGGTTCTATGCCTGAGACCTCCTGGGACTGGTGCATTGCCTTCTGTTCACACATGGGGAAGGCTGGAATTGCCAAGGAGTGACTGCATCACC